>NC_080111.1:28628124-29253124 GCF_950005125.1 Chionomys nivalis | reverse complement strand
TTTCCTTTGTGTGATTCGGTTTTCCAGGTCCACAAACTTGAATTTTTCTTCCTTCCTGTTCTTCTCTTCTACCTGTCTTAAAAGGCAATGAGGACGCATTTCTTAAGTAAATATCTGTGTTCTCTTGCTAGCTTCCTATCTTTTCATTATCAGAGTTCTTACAATGCTTTCAAGGTAAAGTCTTTTGGTATTTGAAGAAGCGGAGCATGAAGAGGGATTCTTTTACTACAGTTTTTGCTGCTAAATCCCGAGCGAGTTAATTCTTGTTTCAATATTTAATGATATGGTGTTGCTTGTCAATGAAGATTTTCTTCTCCTATGATAGAAGAGATTTTTTTACTTAATTGTGTTTAAATGTTCCCTGCAGTTAGTGCAGAATAGAGTTCTGCTGACAAATGAGGCCACTAATAAGAATAAAGTTTTCACCCAGGGTAAAAATTGAACATTTAACCTAATAACAGCCACAGTTGGGGTCTTCTGTGGCTTTGTGGGTAGAAATAAATAATTCTGTAGAAAACAATCTTTAAGGATAATTTGATTTTGCTCTGACTAATTCAATGTGAATTCAAACTTTTTTCAAAAGCCATGAGACAAATAGCTAAAAGTCCTAGAGAAATGTTCTGGAACAATAGCCGCATGGAGCATACAGAGGAAAAACATGAAGAAAATTGAAATTATGACCTTAGCCACTGGTCAGAAATAATGACTATTTGCAATAGAGAAAAATGAAGAGTCAAAATCACTGGGCCTGCAATGTTTGCACAGCTTGTCCCTTGTTAGCACACAGCAGCTTCTGTAGCAATTTCATTACCACATGAAGATGCACAGCTCTCAGAGCCTTTGTGATGTCATCTTAAACCCCTGATTGAAGAGTGCATTAAGTGTCATAGAATAGTTTCAGCTAGAAGAGCCAAATCCTACACCCATAACAAAGTCATATGGTAAAGAGATTTATTATCTTAGTCTTGTATGGCTTATATCGTAATTGTTTATTGCTTTCCTCCTTTGATTACACACAGCACACTAAAACCCACTAAAGTTTATACACTCCAGTGTGCTGTCTTTTATAGTTTGAGACTTAGCATCATCCCTACACATTGTCAAAAGTCTTTTAAAAGTGAGGATTTTATGTTATCTTATAAAGTAATCTGGTGAAGTTACTATTTCAACCTTCACAAACAACCAAATCTCCACTCCATTAAACTCTTTCACAGAATAGTAAAAAGACAAATATGTTAATCCATCTTAGTGGTGAATTTTTTCACCTCAAATGTTGCTCCAGAATCAGTAAGGGGTGGGTGGTTTCCTTTCTTCTACAACCAGGTTTTAACACTGAGTTCAATGCTAATGATGATGCTATGGAATCTGCAAGGCACACTCTAGTGAAACCCTAAATGTAGCTTTGCAAGTTAGAAGAATAAAAGAAAGAAAAAGAGTCTCTTAAGAATATTTTTTTGAGGGGGCTGGAGAGATGGCTCAGAGGTTAAGAGCACTGGCTGCTCTTCCAAAGGTCCTGAGTTCAATTCCCAGCAACCACATGGTGGCTCACAACCATCTATAATGAGGTCTGGTGCCCTCTTCTGGCCTGCAGGCATACACACAGACAGAATATTGTATACATAATAAATAAATAAATAATTTAAAAAAAAAGAATATTTTTTTGAGAAAATTTTGTAAAGCAGAAATGTTCTATTCCCGGCAACTCAGGAATAAGGAATGTAAATTTAAATATGTTGTTAAATTTATTTTTAATGTAGTTATTTATTTTGACAAAAGGTAGATAGTGTATTTCTTTCAATTTTGCATCCATGTAATTAATACATTTTAAATTTCAGGAGCACAGAAATTTGATCTTTTTAATTACTTTTTTAAAGTTATGAAATAGCCTTGTACAATTAATTGCTCTTCGGTTGTTCTCAAGGGCTGGAGATAGTGATGTGAATTCTCTTGCTGAATCTACTATTTGTCACCTTTCTTAAATTTGAGCAAGCCAAAAATTTCCACTAGTAAAATGTCCTTTTCAGGAGGGTATTTATAATCCTTTCCAGCACAGGATGGTTCTACTCTTAGAACGTTCTTATTTTAAATGGATCTACAGAAACTCCTTCATAAACTACCTCAATACATAGCACCAGTACACACACGCATACATACACACACACACACGCACACACACACACACACTGTAGCACTGCTTCCTGATACTTACAATAGGAATAAATATGAATATCCTCAATGTTGAGGTGGCTGTGATAAACTTTCACAACTGTAGAGTGTCTTAATCTTCTAGGGCTCTACCATTACTTCTGTCATTCATTGTGACAGAAATGAACTAGCCCCATTTTAATGCTAATAAGTCTTTCTGACTGCAACTGATAAAAATTTTTAGCTTATTTTCCAAAATAGACTAATATTTTCCAAAACTGTTTATTGTTGTAGAAGGCCACTTGTTTATTCCCAGCTTCTCAGCCCCAAAATAATTACACAGAAACTGTATTAATTAAATCACTGCTTGGTCTATTAATGCTAGTTTTTTTTTTTTTTGGTTTTTCTTACATCTTTATTTAACTCATTTTTTTTTATTACTTTATATTTTACCACAAGGCTTGTGGCCTACCAGCAAGGTTCCAGCTGCTGGAAGCTTGTTTCTGTTTCTGGTGGCAGCTCCATGTCTTCTCCCTGACTCTGCCTCCTTTATCCCAGCATTCAGTTTAGTTTTCCCCACCTAGCTCTATTCTGCCCTGCTATATAGGCACAAGACAGCTTCTTTATTCATTAACCAATAAAAGCAACACATATACAGAAGGACTTCCCTTGCCAGTTTATAATATTTTATTGGTCTTTATGAGTGTCTCTATCTCTTAATGAACTACTACTTTTGATATGTTTCTCTAGCTTTGACATGCTTTCTAAGCTTAATGTTAATATTTCAAGATTTGAGACATACAGTGTCCGTACTTTGTTCACTTCCCCAAGTTTAAAATCAAATTACCTGCTATAATGTTAGTAGTTAGAAACCTGGAATACCAAATTGAAATAACAGTACAGTGTCTTTTGTGAGCAGAATCACCTTTAAGACATTTCTTGTTATGATCAGTCTATCCAGATGCAGCAAGTATATTATCAGGTACTTCAGAATGCATTCAGGACAGCAGTATTTCTGTAGGCGCTCATGAGCATCTGACTCTTGTATCCTATCTGACTATGTAATTCAGGAGTTTCCAAGCCTACTCTCTGCATAAGAGCAATATGGAGAAAGCTCTATTTCAGTTGATATCACAGTACCTTAGAAGCAAAATGAATGGAAATTGCTTGATAATTACTGAATCTTTTTAAGGAAAGAAATTTGTAGTCAGTTCCCAACCAAAAGTGAACCAGTGTCCAGGTCATTACTCTGAACGAGCATTTTCACCTTCTATAACTGTTGCAGTTTTTGAATTAAAAAATGGTTTGTAACTGATTTGTCCCTAGCAACTTTTTGAAAAATAGTTACCTGACAATTTTCATTGATTTCTCTTACGTGAGAAAATGAAATGTCAGATATTATTAATTGCATTTTTACAGTAAGTAACTGTATCAGGAGTAACAACTAAATGAAATTGTTTCCTGCCTGATGCACAATGAACGTATTAATTTAAATGTATTCAATTTAGATGAATGTGGTTATGTCTAAGTTCATTATGGTTCTACATATCTATGGGGTTTAATTAAAGGGCGGTAATTACTACCTCTATAAATGCTACAGTGTTGCCATCAGTCTGAAGCAAGAAATCCCATTCCCTTATCATATTCTGTATAAACACACAATACAAACTTTCCAAAATCATAGTCTCAAATAAAGAAATTTTCTCTTGAATTTCAAGTGTACTTAATATTTGTAAAAATGGTCTGTCAATAGTTCCTACTTACTTTGAAATTGCCAACAGTTGTTCTTTGTTATGTGGGAAATAATAGAATGATCTCCCCACATAGAGAAGCTCATATTCTTTCCTTCTGCTTTCCTATAGCTGTCCTGTAGAGTCTGCATGACATGGATCAAATCATTTGTATACAGTAGTTGTTTTCTTTATATTTAATGAAGAAAGAATTATTAATATATAATTTATTTATATATTAATTTATTTATAACATATTTTTAACTACAAAAGTATATTTTCAGAGTACTTCTCAGAATTCTTATAAATCTCTCCAACTTTTTCCTATTGTGGACAGTTTTGTGGGTTGCTTAATGACAAATCAATATTGATGTGTTACTGTGTGGGTTGAAATGAGAAATGTGCCCAATAGACACATACATTTAAAGGTTTGGCCCCTGAGCACTGCTTTTGGAAATTTTGGAAACTTTAGGAGATAGAGCCTTGGTTAAGAAAGTATATTACTAGGGGTGGATTTGTAGCTTCTCTGCCACTCCCCTTGAACCACAAGCCAAAGTAAACTCTTTCCTCCATGACTCACTTTTGACAATGAAGTCTTTTATCATAGCAGCATAAAGTAACTAATAAAATTATTATTGGGATACACAATCTTTTATATTTCATTTTATACTTTATGTTGTGAAATTACATGGTTTTTGTTCCATCCTACATAATTCAAATTGTTCAAAAATCTCCCCTTTGCCCTAGTCTGTAACAAAATATATAGACAGAAACCAAATACATTCATTCATTATTCTTTCTACTTTTCATGTAAGCATTCTTGTCTTCCCTGCCCAGGGACATTGTGTCATTCCACAGATGTAAGCTTGAATGTTCTCTATTAGAGACTAATAGGACATGAATGTTGGCTAGCCAGTATTATATCACCAAATATAATTTAACATGTGTTATTACTATTTTGTTGGTGTTTATTCTGTGTAAAAATCTATTACCTTAAAACCTTTTGCAGTGTTATATTTGTATAAGACCAATAAGAAAAATAGAAAGATGAATACAGAAGAAGGAGTGTAAAATAACAGTAAGGATGTCTAAAAGAGTCATAAAGAATTACATGATTAACTAGCTAAAAAAATTAACATGAAAGATGTAAATTTGTATATACATCAACACATGACGTTTTAATAAAAATTTCCTAAATGGGCTGATACATATCCATACACACACACACACACACACACACACACACATATATATATATATAATGCACACATATATTTATAAATACACACACACATATATATATGCAAAAATAAGAACATACATACAATATATGTACAACATATATATAGAAATATACATACACACCTAAAGATAGAGTGTCCATGAACATGAATATGGGCAAGAATAGGTATGGGAAGGAATTAGAGTGGGGATTGGAGAGCAGAAAATGATGCAACTATATCATAATTTCTAAAGATAATTATTATAATAAAAAAGAATCATGGAAATTATATTATCCTAATTGTCTTATAATTAGGCAATCATAATATAGTAACGAATCAATAACTGCTGTAATGATTATCTTAGGATATATCTGGCATTTCCTCATTTACTTAAAAATATTTTTCTGGTAGAACTATATATTAATTAATTTCAGAAACGATAAAGTTGGTGGTCTTGAATTTTCATATATTTTAACTGAGTGAATGTATCTCTCAAAAATCATGCCTTTTTACTTGTAGCCATTTAGCAAGCTTTTCTAAAATTAACAGTTATTTATATAAGCAAGCTTGATATATTTAATTATTGCTTCATAAACAGAAATGCAGTAAGCAGGCTGGCATTTGACCAGTGACGCAGAAATTTGTCCTTCTTTCCAAATTAGAATTGAGCTGATTTGCTTCCAATGTAGGTTTCCCAGATACAATTTCACATGTTAATGTGATTACATTCATTGTTTAGTGTGAACATCTTAAAAAGAATCATTAATAAGAAAACTCTTGCTTCATAATCTAGAAATTGGCTGACATCCATCTTCCATGGACAAAAACAGAGAGTTCTTATTTTGGTCATATCTGATTTCAAATATGAAAAAATCTGAACATTACTCACAATTATGAGCAAAGGTGAGAGAGGCATTGGAAGCCTGGAATCCAGATCTCTATGTGTTAGTCTTTGGTGCTTGCAACATTCTATTTCTGTGGGAATTTTAAATAGATTTCCTAATCCTTAGGATCTTCATCTTAAAACTATTGTATACATCCAAAGAGAATAGGATCTCAAAAAGCCAGTACATGCAGTAGAAACAAATCCCAGTGTCACCGCCAGTGATCCCTCAGTGTGCCCCAGCCACGCAACTGTCAACCACATTCAGAGGGATGAGTTTGGTCCTATGCTTGTTCCTTCCCAGCCAAGCTGGAGTTGGTGAGCTCTCATTCGCTCAGGTAGACTGTTTCAGTGGATGAACCCTTCTCACTCCTTCTACTCTTCAACTTTGAATGGATACCTCGCTGAGCCTACATGTAGTTGGGAGGTCCTTGGACCTTCCACAAAGCAAAGTGTCTTACCTTCTTTTAGAATTAGAGGTGGGTGGGGTGGGAGGGTATGTGGAGGGATTGGGATGAGGGGAGGGAGTGGGAATTATAATTGGTAAGTTTTTAAAAAAAATTCTAATAAAAATAAATAAATATATAGAAGTTATGAAGTAAAACAATGCATAATGAGACTAAAGTCCACAGCTACAGAAAATTGGGAGCATGGGGACAGGAGGGAGGATGGGACAAGGGAAGGAAAGGGAGTGGGAAAAAATATAAAGTTCAATAAAAAAAATTAGAAGAAGAAAAACAAAACAAAACAAAGACACTGTAAAAGTTCCATATGTTTGCAATCACACCCACTCGGCTCCTCTATCACGATTTCAGCAGTGTATGTTTCCATGGAAACCTATATTGATAAGGTGTCCTATGGTATCTGCAAACAATGGGAAACACATTTTTTACCTTTGTTGTCTATTTATTTATTGAGTTTTTTTTAAAGTAAGAACACCGTGTTAGACTCTATAAATGCAAAGAACAGTACTTTTATGAAAGAAGTTCCTCAAAACTTAAAGGAAATCAATATTAGTAATGTTAATATAATTAAGCTGGCAAAATGTGTCTTAATTATATATGTTACTGCTAAATAGTACTAAGTAAGATATAGAGACCCTAACAAAACAAACAAACAAAAAAAGCAGAAATCCCAACCGGTTGGGGCAGAGAAATGGTGATTAACACCCACGCTGAAGGAATCAGTGAGCCACAAAAAACACTTGCTAGTAAGAAAAAATAGATTTTCTTCTGGTCTCCACATAAGCATGTTTTGGCACACAGCCACATACATACATACATATGCATACATACCAAAAATAAATAAATATTTATAAAAACTGATTGGTTGCTGTACTGCCCATAGAATCCCCATACTCCCACTAGAGAGGCAGAGATGTCATCTTGATTTTGAGGGTCAGGTTTACCTAGTTCTAGGCAAGCCAAGGCTGTGAGACCTTAAATCAACAATAGTAAAATAATCAAAACCCCACAGACACCTGAAAGCTCTAATTGAATGCAGAAACAATATTTTCTACCCTTTAGAAAAAATGCTGAGAGGAAGATAAAAATTTACCTGTTCAATTTCTGCTAAATTTTTGCTTTGCAGACTTAAAAGGGTACAATTTCAATGTTTTTAATAAAACACATATTCAATGGCACAGCCATGTTACAGACAGGCACATAAACACACATTGCCTATACATATATATACACACATATATAGACTTATGCATACACATGCAAATACATACATGAGCACATACACACATATATTCACAAATACAAGCCCCCACACATATATGCACATGTACAAACATACACATAAAAAATATACACATACACATTCACACACATATATACAAATATATACATGCATACACATATTCACTCATGAACACACATCTATACCATGCACATAAACACATGCACACACATGTGCACACTGAATATCAACAGAGAAAGGAAAAAATTGTACTACTGCTTTAATACTCTCTCGATGGGACAGCAAGTCTTCAAATAATAACATGGAAACTTATGAATTACTAAAGATTGGCCTTATGTTAGGCTTGTCCCACTATTTCTTATAACTTAAATTAACTTGTTCTTTTTATATGCATTCTACTATGTGTTTTTTTAAACCTTTCCTTTATTCTGTATGCCTGACTCATTTGTGTCTTGCTGGACTCTTCTGCATGCCTAATTCTAACCATCTGAATTCATCTATCTTCCTGGAAGTGCCATCTAACCTCTCCTGCCTAGCTATTAGCTGTTTGGTTTTTTATTAAACCAATCGCAATTACACATATTCTCATAGTGTAAACAAATATAAGGTATAAAATTTTGAACTAATCAATACAGGAGAGATAATAGAGTAATTTCTCTGAATATGCCAAATAGAAATAGACTGGATATTGTAACTGAAATCCTTACTTGATAATTGTTCTTTTCATATCCTGTTTTACTGGGTCAGATTTAAAACCTTTCATTTTTATTTAAACAGAAAAGGAGAAATGCTGTAGGATATTTGTTTATATCATGTGAAGATGTGTTGGCGTGATTTAATAAAAAGCCTAGCAGTCAGTAGCTAGGCAGGAGAGATTAGCAAGACTTCTGGGCAGAGAGAGGAACTCAGAGGGTTACAATCTAGGCACATGGAGTAAATCAGTGAGACATGAAGTGAGTCAGACATACAGAATGGAAGAGAGATAAAACGTCATGTGCTGGAATGTAGATTAATAGGAGTCAGTCAGTTTAAGTTATAAGAGCTAGTTGGGAACAAGCCTAAACTAAAGGCCAAGCTTTCATAATTAGTAATAAATTTCACTGTCATTACTGGGGAGCTGACTACACTTTCCTGAATTCTTAACTTTCATTTGCTATAGCAAAAGATGGATTAATAAGGGCAAGAAACAAAGAGAATTTTGATGGCACATTATAGAGAGAATCTAGACAGTAAGTTTCTAGAGTATAACCCCAGAAGCTTTTTTTCCACTTTAAGTTTAAACACCACCATCTCTGAAGTTAAGAAAGAAGTGCTTGGCCAAGCTCCTTTCTAAGAACCAAAAAGCACCATGAATTTTGGAACAGAATTGATTCTTTCCCTTAAATTAAGAGACTTCAACTTGAGAGATGGTGGACTGGGGAGAAGGCAGCAGAAGAGAAGGCGAAGTAGTAGACAAAGCACTTGCAACACAAACATGAGGACCTGCATTTGGGTCACCAACCCTAACACAATCCATGTCCAGTGTTGAGTGGGTCAGAGACAGGACAGTCTCTAACACTTAATAGACAGCTTGGCCAACTTTAGTGGGAGAGGGGAGGCCAGTCAGTTCCAAATTCAGTGAGAGATCCTGTCTGAAGGGAGCAATCTGCCAGTTATAGAGAACCAAAATTTTCCAAGGGTCTCTATGCATAATTTCACATGTTTGCACACACACACACACACAGAGAGAGAGAGAGAGAGAGAGAGAGAGAGAGAGAGAGAGAGAGAGAGAGAGAGAGAGATGCACTTCACACACAGACAGAGTCTGTAGTGATTTAAAGCCATCCTTCTTCTTTCCTGGGTATGGCAATATAGAAACACTTACAAATGAACACTTCCTTTATGAATGTAAATTTCTCTTCTGAAAGGATAACATTTGGGAGGTCCTCCTCTGCCTGTGGTTTCTCAAATGGCAACCTGACAATCACACTCACTCTAAAGATGCATTTTGATATGCGATGTCTGGGCTATTCTTTGTCATAGTCTAGAGTGGTGCTTCTTGACCCAGTTCTGCATTAGTGCTGCACTGTACTAAGCACAAAAATTGTAACACTTTTCCTCACATCAATCTAGCTAACTACTTATTATTACCCCCTTAATTTATTCTGAGAACACTGAACTCCTCAGTACTTGAACTATTTTAGGCGCAGGCTGACATTCAAGGTTCTCATTTTTCAAAAGCTGAATTACTTTTCTCGTATGAATAAAATGAAATAATCATTGAAAGCATGTTTTCCATTATTCAGTTTGTAACAAGCTACAAGATGAAATGGAGGCCAAATAATTTATAAATTAGCAAGATCTACTTGTTTGTAACAGAGGTAGCATGCTTTGGGCACCAATAGAGTATGTTACAGAATATTAGAATTCTTTTTTTTTTTTTTTTTTTTTTTTTTTGGTTTTTCAAGAAAGGGTTTCCCTGTGGTTTTGGAGCCTGTCCTGGAACTAGCTCTTGTAGACCAGGCTGGTCTCAAACTCACAGAGATTCGCCTGCCTCTGCCTCCCAAGTGCTGGGATTAAAGGCGTGTGCCACCAATATTAGAATTCTTAAAGCAATGAATTGCATAATAATGAAAACTCAAATGCAAGTCTTATTCACTATGGATTGCATTCTCAATTCAATCAAGATATAAAATCAGCAATGAATTTGCTTTTTAAAAATTTTATAATCTGGGTTCATATTTTCAACAGTTGAATGGGGCTTTGGATATATGTGACAACTGGCTAATGACCAGGTCATTGGAGCAACTGTGAGCACAGACATTAATCGCACTTAAGTCAGGCTGACCTGAATCTAATTCCAAGCTCTGCATGACGGTCTGGGTCAGCACGCTCGCATTCTTCACTCACACGCTTAATGAAACAATCATAGAGCAGAGTTCACTGCTAAAATTAAGCAAGATGAAATGTGTGCACTGTGTGCACAATGCTAGTAGATAAGATGTACTCCATAGTTTTAGTGGGCAGTAATCATTGTGATAATTGAACATTGTGACAACTGCAGCAATTTGGTAGTAAATATTCACTCTTCTAATTAAATTCAGAACATTGTTAGAATGCATGCCAGTTTAGAGACACATCTACTATATGCATTTTACCGTAAGCCTCTTGGCATGAAAATATATACTCTCTCTTCACATTAATTATGCAAAGTAATTAATTATATCGGATCATTACCAAGTTATAGAATTCCCATTGACATTACCTAGTATTTTAAAATATCTTGTTAAGCAAGTGGTCATATTCACACTATAGCTAATTATTCATATTCTAATGAATCATCAAGAATGATAAACAGGGAAATGTCTTTGGTATGCTTTATGCTCTTCAGCTTAAGAACCCTCCTCTACCATAATCCACTGAACAATCTGAGTAACTATAAATCAAGAGTTGATTTTCAGCTTGTCTTCTTATTTTATTCATTTTTATATTTTAAATTTACTGATGCCGACAACAGGGTGTAATTTTGGCTACTTTTATATATATTCTGTATCTTCAAATATATGTAAGAATTTTATAGTTTCTTTTGAAACTCAATACCATCTTAATTTACAATCAGAGGTATTGAATCAGCAAAATTACCTTATAATTAAATTTAAAAAAATACTAACTAGTGCCTGCTGACTGAATAGTTAATGGAGGGAGAGAAAGAGGAACAGAGAGAGACAGAGAATCAATCATTTTCTCCTTTTATCATCAATTATTCTTAAATTACAAAAAATTAAGACCACATAGGCCTCTGGCAACAGCTAAGTATCATTGTCCTAACATTTGTGTTTGTTATTTTTTCATTTGTTTGTTTATTTGTATGTTTATTTTGCATAGAACAGGCTGTCCTGGAACTTGCTCTGTACATCAGACTGGCCTCAAACTCACAGAGATCTGCCTGCCTCTGCCTCCCAAGTGCTGGAATTAAAGGTGTGTGCCACCATCAGCTGACTAAAATGTGTGTTTTTACCTCATTGCTTATAACTCTGCCATGCAAATTTACATACAGTATAAATTTCAAGAGACAATAAAATTCGTGAAGTATGACACTTGGGAGTTTCCTCTAAGGGACTTCTGGATGTGTGAATACGTGGTGAGTGGCAGTGTGACAGTAAGGGTAGATGGATGGGTTGATGGATGAGGATGGACCAGTAGAGATTATCTTTAGCTTTACCATTCATCGTGCTGTGATTAGACACAATTCATAAGAGTGCTGAAGGTCAGTGAGCATACTACATGCCAGGTCTGATTTAAATGGTGCTCCTAGCCTGAGACTTAACCCACCATCTTTCTGGTACATTTTGCTAAACTCAGCACCACATGGTTTGACAGTCTAATTTCACCTTTTAGAATAGGCCTGAGGCACCCTCGGTATGGGAGCCGCTATACCACAACTACCTTCCAAAGCAGCCTTTATTGCCTGTCTAGCTGTACACTAAGTTTTCATGTTTGCAAATATTCTTAAGGTACTTTTTTTGGTTTCTATATTTTGCCATTTTGTTCTCTTTCTTCCTCTTTCTCTTCATTTGTCAATGATTTTTTACCCTCCTGCTTCAGCTTCCCTATTTCCAATCTCTGGTCTCCTGATTATAGGTTTATGATTTTTACCTCTGGCTTGGCTGGATACACTTGAATATGAACTATGTGTGTGTGTTTTGTTTTTTCTTTTCTCCCTCGATAAAAGAATACAAATGTTGTCTTTAGGACTTTAGTGGTGAAGAAGGTAAGCATTTATTCACAGATTCTTGATATCTAAATAAAACAAGGCATATGATGTATAACTTGGTCCTGTAATATTCCCAGATGAAAGCATGCCCAGTAGTAAATATATGGTTTTAATTCTTAAAGATAGTTATAAATTATTAAATCTGGAACCAAATCCACATAGTATGATAATTAAAAGAGTTTTTGAAATAGGTTAAAAAGAATATACAAGAATTAGCTAGAGGAGTCTTACTGCTGGCTAAGTTATCTTTACACATTCTAGACAAAATACATATGTGCCATACTTCAACCATTAATTTTGCTATTTATTTTTCTGCTTCATGAAACTGAAGTATTTTTAAGCAATGGATAAGTGTTAAAATCAAAGACTGTTATTCTAATGGCATAATAACTATGATTATCCTAAAGTAATTCTTAGAAAGAGAAAGTAGGAAAAATTACCATTGTAATGACTGCATGAGAATAATTGTTTCCCTTGATGCTAAGCTTACTAATTCAAGAGGATTATTAGTACTTCAAAGCTCTCCTTCTGTGTCACTTATCACCAGTGGCCACACTGGCAGGTCATTATCCTGGTTCTTAGAACAACTGGTCTTTTTGTGCGCAAGCCAGATTCTATTATTTCCTTACTGGACACAGACTATTCAGTGAGCTTCTATCACATGGTAACTCTGAGTGTACTCTGATTTTTTTGTTCTCCGAGAAAGATCATTCAGGCATTTGGCTTATTCCTGTTTGTTAAGGGTGCTCATGCCCTTACTCTGTGTAATCATTTGATTTATCTCTTTATATTTAGAAGCAAATAAAATATCTATGGTGCTTACTAACAAGGAAGATATCCATGTATTGTTTAGTTGAAATCTCTTAGCCGCCTTCCTTTTGGTTTGTGACATCTATCAACACTGGATGATGTATTTATAAAATGATTATGATCCTTGTGTTCATCCACATTACCATGTATGCAATGAGGGAATTTGAGAACATTCTAAGTCAAGAATTGAGGAAGAGGGCATGAATATGTTGCCATTACTCATTAATTTAAGGAATCCATATTAAATGCGTTCTTGTTTCTAAGCCATACACTGTGTTGTTTAGCAATGTAGGCAAACACACCCTGAATTAATAAAATAGTTTCTTGAATTTAGTGAAGCAATAAACATATTAAAATATGTTTGATGATAGAGACAAGTATAAATATGATTATAGAAATTAGAAAGGAAGTATTACAACACAGTGGTGATGAATATAAAGGGGAATAGTAAATTGCTGTTGTTTCTTACTCAGGGAGTAAGGCCTAGGTTGATTACTTCATATCTCTTTGCCATTTACTTATTTGGGGATTTTATGTGATGTCTGTTATTATAGTCTTCATCATTATTACCATGTAAGCAGTGAGATAATTTGAAGGCATTTTAAGCAGACACATAATATGTCCAAGACTATTAGAGGTAAAATATAAAAAGTTATAAAGTTAATGGTTTGGAACACATGAAGTAAGTATAATAGTGGGATCTAAGAGGTGCTGAAGTTTAGAAGACACTGGGTTGGAGTTTCAGAATGCATATGCATCAGGCTTTGGCAATAGACTGAGTAGAGACATCCTTGAGAGCATTTTCAGTGTGAATTGATTGGCAGGGTGAAGGTAAGATTAGATGGGATACAAAAATGTAATGACTGCATGAGTGGAAGGAAAATATGGTGGAGATAAAACAGAAATGAACAATTATGTGTTTGATCATAAGCGGGATTACAACCTGGAATGTCTGACTGAGTAAAAGCCTGACTGTAACTAACCAGAGCACTACATCTGGAGAGCCCCTATATTCACTGCTATGTTAGCAGTGATGGTACGCTGAAAGTTACTTCCATAGGGACATGAATTTCCAGCAGATCTGGAACTTCAACACTTCATTTTAGTCATACTAAAATTAAATGGTAACTTGGTTAATATGAAATCTGCCTCTTACCAGAGAAAAATATAACTGATTTATTTTTGCCCCCTTTAAAGGATTTTGCAGAAAAAGAGAAGTCCACAGCAAAAGCTCTGGAAGATGCAAAAGCGAACTTTTATTGTGAATTATGTGACAAGCAGTATCACAAACACCAGGAGTTTGACAATCATATCAATTCTTACGACCATGCGCATAAGCAGGTAAGCCAAAGTGGGAAAAAATTCTTTCCTCCGCCTAGATTTATAACTTCAGAGCAGAACTGCAAGGATTTAACCTTATTTATTTTCATCTAAGATACATAGGTGAGATGATTTTATGTTCATTTTCTGTGAAAGGTTGTTTTCTGTTCAAATGTTTGGTGAAGTTATTTTTTTTCTTAAAAGTACCATAAAGTTAGAAGTGAACTTAGAGGTGCCCTAAGTATAGTGAGTTACGTAATATGGGTAATCATGTTCACAAATAGTGAGCTACATAATATATATAACATATAGATATCAGGAACCAGTATAAGTAGCATCATACTCAAAGTAATCAGGAGCAGAAGGAGAGAGAGCACGAGCAAGGAACTCAGGACTGCGAGGGGGGCACCCACACACTGAGACAATGGGGATGTTCTATCAGGAACTCACCAAGGCCAGCTGGCCTGGGTCTGAAAAAGCATGGGACAAAACCGGACTCGCTGAACATAACGGACAATGAGGACTACTGAGAACTCAAGAACAATGGCACTGGGTTTTGATCCTACTGCACGTACTGGCTTTGTGGGAGCCTAGGCAGTTTGGATGCTCACCTTACTAGACCTGGATGGAGGTGGGAGGTCCTTGGACTTCCCACAGGGCAGGGAACCCTGATTGCTCTTAGGGCTGATGAGGGAGGGGGACTTGATTGGGGGAAGGGGAGGGAAACGGGAGGTGGTGGTGGGGAGGAGGCAGAAATCTTTAATAAATAAATTAATTAATTAAAAAAACAAGTAACCTAAGTAGTTAATGGTAGAACTTAAATCTCTGATTAGTACATGGGCGGAATATATGGCAGCATTGATATAATCACTCCTGATATTTGTTTTGTTTTTCTCCTTCAAGAATTGCAAGGTATTTTTGTAATTACTGGATCTGAGAACACATCAATTCAATAAATGATCCATTTCAAAGAAAAATGTTTTAAAAGTCAAATATATAAATGCACTAGAAAAGGCTAGTATAGGTTTTTCAGTTAATTTTCTTTATAGGCCATATATGTTATTATTGTTAGATTTTTACTGGCAAAGGTATGGAGATATTGATGACTTAGGAACTGTAATTGCTGTATTTCTGTGACCTAGAAAGAAAATTCCCATCAGCAAATGATTATTACTAAGAATTGTAGTGACAAATGGAGTGGGCGCATTGTAATATTTGGGTAAATTTTGTGTACTCTGTACCTAAAGTATTTACTCAAATCAAATGAGATGAAATCTTTTCTATAATTTGTGGGATAAAAAATACATATGTGCACTTGAAAAACAATACTGTTCATGATGTAGCTTCTCTCTTTATGCACAGAATACATGCATGTAATTATTGTATTTACCTGACATAGGCAAGATCAATGGCATGAATATTTCAGGATTGTAAAGTTCAGCCCTTCTGTGTGTTATAAACACCTTGGAATCTGTAGAGAATAATGATTAGTGGAATTCTCTTCAGTATTCTTATTTGTTAACTCTAATAGGGAGATCACTGGATCTTGTAGTTGAAAGCATAAAGCCTTCAAACATGTATTACAGTAAATCATCTCATGTTGAATTTCTGCAATATTCTTTCTTGTTTTATTATACCACTATGCTACCTTTGCTCCGTATTGTTATACATGTTTGAAGAAAACTCCAAATATTATGTAATATCTCAAATTATTTCATCATTTAAATAATTTTTAAAGTGTATTATTATCATTATTAAAATACCATTGAATTATTTTGTTTCACTAATTGTCTCATAAATTGTAAGTTCAGGTAGTTTGAAATCAGTATACAAGGTATCTTCTTTTCACATGCTATAATTATTTTTAAAATTTTAATCCAGGGATATTTTGTTGTTCATTTAACATTTACTCTTTATAATCTGTTTTCCCTGATCTGAGGCTTTTTGAAAAATTTCCTAGCATTGTGTTTTCTCCTTTTCATTAATCTTATGTGTTATCTTAAAATCAGTTGTGATAGTTAGCATAGTAAATTGATCAAATTCAGATTTCTGCTATTTTTGAGGGCATATGTCAGGGGGAATACCGAATCCTTCCATGAAGACATCGGTGATATCTGAGCACTTGTTTTCATAAAACATAACACTTATGAAAAATGGGTCCAGGTACTATGAGTTTGATCCAGAAATGAGATCTATAGCCACCAATGACCATTTGTTCCTATCAGTTATTCCATTTGAAGTTTTGAAGTGATGCTACAGATAATGCTCATCCTGTCTTCTTTAATGGAATGAAAGATGCTGATCAGGACAAACTTCTCATAAACACTACACTACTCTAAGGGATTTTAAACAAACAATCTTTAGGATACATGTTAACAATACTGTGGGTATTCATGCAAATATAAGGAATAGTCTCTTAAAGAGTAAAATTTGTTCTTGAGTTGTGCTTTACCAAGGCTTGTGAATGTGTTTGCACACTTGAAGTTGAACCTCCAGATGAGATCACACTGTTGACAGAAGAAATAGTTGCAATGAAGAAATAGAAGGTAATTAGTTTCCTTGTGTGAAGTGTGGCAACATGCAGCATTCCCTGTAGCTTAGAATTCTCCCTAAGCAATTTCCTTTATTTCATTTTCTTCATACTCATTCATAGGTTTTCTAAGATGTTAATAGAACAGCCTGTTTTCAATCTTTTCATCACATCTATATATTCACTACCATATATTTTTAAACTTATGTGTAAATTCCCGTGGCATTCACTGTCATCAAACAATTACAGAGTTTCTAATAAGCACTACTATGATGGGCACATAAAAGGATCGATTTGTTTTTTAGCTTCGGGAACAAGCTGCCAATGTAGGAGACAAACCAATGAACATGATAGTGCATTAAATATTTTACTTATTATATACTTAGAAATTTCAAAAGAGAAATTATGAAACCGATTCTATAAAGAAGAGAGGACAAAGCATCTATTAAAAAAAAGAATGGAAGTTAATTATGTAACCAAAACCAGTGCAACCTGTATTACAGAAAATCTACAGCAGGGCATAGGGCATGTATGAAGCTGGGTGCAAAGAAGTACAAATAACTTACATGTTACAGAAACCATTGTCATTCTCTTGAGGGTTTCTTTGGCCTTGAAACAATTTTATTTATATAGTATTTTCAAGGTCTTTTACTCATTTCTCAATTTTATATTCTCATTTTGTCAATTTTGTTTTTGCTTTTTTAAAATATATTTTTAAAACTATCGCTTGTCATTTTACATATCAATCCCAGTTCCCACTCCCTTCTCTCCTGCCACTCCTCCACCTCTCCCCATGCCCCATCAACTCCTCATAGAAGGTAAGGTCTCCCATGGGGAGTCAACAAAGTCTGGCACATCACTTTGAGGCAGAACCAAGGCCCTACCTGCTGTATCTAAGCTGAGCAAATTCTCCCTCCATAGGGAATGGGCTCCAAAGACCATCAATACCACATTTGGGTGTATACTCAAAAGATGCACACTCATACCACAATGACATTTGCTCAGTTATGTTCAAAGCAGTATTATTCATAATAGCCAGAACCTGGAAACAACCTAGATGCCCCTCATAGTAATAATGGTTAAAGAAAATGAAGTACTACTCAGTGGTTAAGAAAACAATGACCTCTTGAAATTTGCAGGCAAATGGACGGAACTAAAAAAACCTTCCTGAGTGAGGTAACCCAGACGTAGATAGATAAACATGGTATGTGGTATGTACTCTCTCCTATGTGGGATACCAGCTGTAAAGCAAAGGATAACCAACCTATAGTCCATGATCCCAGAGAAACTAGGTAACAAGAAGAACTCTAAGAGAGTCATTTTTCCAATTCTTATTACAGGCTCTTCTTACTGAACTCCCTACGTCCAGTACTTTCCCTATTCAAAATTAGCTTATCCAATTGTGATCAGATTAAATCTACCATATTCAAACAAGTATTCTTTTCCCAGACACTCCCCAGCAGTCAGTAATTGACATTTAAAAGAGGGTACACTTATTCAAAACCTCACAATCTGGCTTTTGCCTCTATTTCCAAACTTATCTCCTGAAAATCCAGCTTGTCCCTCCAGTTTCTAAAAGACACCATATGGTTTGCAACTGCCCTTCTTGGCTCTTCCCTCTGTCTATGATGTGTCTCCACTTAATGACTTTATTTCAACTCATATTTCTGCATAATTCATTGAGATTGACAGATTCTATCTGAACTCTAAAGGAGCTAAAACTTCATGGAAAGCTAATTAAACACAAAAATTTCCAAATTCTTTTTTGCTCAAAATCAATTAAGATTTTGTTCCTGCTGCCCATTTTTGGAAAGAGCAGATTAATTAAATCTGCTGTAGACCTTGTTAGTTGGCTTCCGGGATAGTGTGGAAATACTTCTTTTTAAAGATTTATTTTGCCCCAAAATATTTTGAAAATTACTTCAGTTTTAGATGAAACTGAGTTTGAAATTTTCTTTTAAATGAGAGGAAACTTTATTTTCCTAAAATGAAGCCTTCATTAAAATAGAATATGCAAAAAGAATCTCCAGATTTCAAAGCTAAATACAACCATTTGGTTCTTGCTTCATTAAGAACTCTTCTTGACAGGCCTATGTAGTGATTATGACGGTGGTGGAATCTGATAAGAATAACTTTTGGCCTGAGGAATAGGAATGGTTGCCAACGTTTTGCTTCCACGAGAATTCAGAGGAAATTTCTTGCCTCAGTTATTGAATTTCCAGTAATATGGTCTTTTTTGAGAAGTAAATCCAAAGTTAGAATCCATTCATTACTCAGCAGTAGAACAGAATAGAACTAGAAATAAAACCTTTGAATTTTCCTTTTATCTTTCTTCCATTCATTATCCTTTGATTTAAGATATTTCTGAATCTTAAATACTTCCTGTATCTAAACAGCAATATTGTGTACCTGATTACTTAATTATAGCAATGTTATTTGTGGGCACATTTTTTACTATTGTGTGTGTATGTGTGCGTGTGTGTGTTTAATTGTATGTATGTGTGTATATGTACCACATGAGTGCCTGGTTCCGCAGAAGGAAGTGTATAGCATCAGATGCCCTGGGACTGGACTTACAGATGTCTTTGAGCTACTGTGTAGATAATGGGGACTGAATTCAGTCCTCTGCAAAAAACAGGAAGTGCTTTAACTGTTGGGCCATATCTTTAGCTCCTCGTGGGCACATTTTTATTCTGCAGAAGTAGGTAAATATATAACTTTACTTCTAAACTGTAATGAATATATATATAATTAAATCATTCTAAAATATAAGTTGCTGTGGTCATGTTGTCTTTTCACAGCAGTAGGGCATTGAATAAGACATCAACCAAGGAGAACTCAACTCAGTAACATATACCTAGAATCTGGCATGTGATTGATGAGCCATGAATACTTATGAAACGTATGAATAACTTCAAGATCTAATTTTGTGTATTTGAAGTGCCCTCCATGAGGAGCTAACACAAGCAAGAAGTTAACACTTGTAGTGGTGTTTTCCTAGGACTTTATTTTTCTTCTGAAAAGCTTACTTAGTCATTTTCTGTTCTTCCCCTTCCTCACCTTCTATGAATTTTGCCTGTGTTATTGACTGATATGACAATTCTGTTCGTGCTGGTGACACAAAGCTTTTGTATCACACACCTTCATGGCTCTGAGACTATCATAGGGCATTAGCCCATCTTCACATACTCCTAATATAAGATATATGTCTGCATGCATTTTTTAAGGCAAAAGAAAATGGCAGGAACATGATGGCACACAGCACAGGCAGACATGGTGCTGGAGAGGTAGCTGAGGCTTCTACATTTAAATCTGAAGGCAACAGGAAGAGAAATAGAGGCTGCAGAAGAGGGGGAGAAAGAAATATAGGATCCAGAGCAGTCAAGTACACCCAAGAAAATCCACAGAATCAACTAACTTGGGCTCATAAGGGCTCCCAGAGATTGACACAATAATCAGGAAGCCTACATGGGACTGACACAGGCACTCTGCATATATGTTACAGGTGTGTACCTTGGTCTTTTGGGGAACTCCTAAAAGTGGAACACATGGGTTGTCTCCAACTCTTCTGCTGACTTTTGGGACCCTTCTCCTCATACTGGGTCTCCTTGCCCAGGCTTAATACATGGGAGGTGCTTAGTCTTACTGCAACATGTTATGGCATGGCATGTTTTGTTGATATCCATGGGAGACCTGCCCTTTCCTGAACAGAAACAGAGGAGGAGTAGATTTGGGGGAAGGTGGAAGGGCTGGGAGGAGAGGAGGGAGGGGAAATTGTGATCAGGAAGTAAAGTAAATAAATATGTATTTTTATAAAAGGAAAATATATATATATATAACTTTAAAGAATAAAATAAAACCTTTTGCTGAGCACTTACTAATACATTTTCTATAATTTGATCAAATATTTAAATATTTATGGAGTACATTTACCTCACCATGAATACATCTATAATACATAATACATTAATGTCTTTCATACAAAGAAATATTATGAGACTCTAGGTTTGACAACCTCTATTTATATCTCATGCTTTGAGGAAACAAGAAGTTGTTTCATCTATAGCTGTAGATGTCTTCTAATTCCCTCCAAACTCTGAGCATCACTCAAAAAGCAATTTCCATGTGGATATAAATGACAGTCACTTGGCTAAAGTGACACCATGGTTATTAATACAGTAAACATGTCAATAGCAATTCATTCCTCATGAGACTGTCTCTAGCTCATACTCTTATTTTGAAGAGTATTAGTTGCAAGTGTTTTCTATCGAAACAGTATCACACATTTTCATATTCAGAAGTCTCTTCTACCCCAGAGATTTATCGTTCTTCCAAATTGAAAATAAACACATACAAGCTAGATTACCCTAAAACCCCTCCAGTATTCACCAAGGAGCCCACTTTCACACTCTCCGCACCCCGCTAGTCTCCCTTTGCTTTACACAGGAGTTATTTTCACTCAGGGGACTTGTTTAGTTGTTAGGTTTATATGCAAACTCAAAATAATTCACTTATAAAATGTTCTTTTTGATTCTTTCCTTCGCTACTGACTCCAGGCAGAATATCAAATAAGATCTATCACTATCACTCTGACCCCAAAGGGGAAGATTGACCACTAAAATTGCATAATGAATTCTAATTATTTTTTTACTTTCTTCCTATAGTTTTATTGAAATTACCTCTATATGGTACCTGAAATGATCCAGTGAGGAAAGAAAATAGCAAAGTCTAGGTGGTTTTTGAAGCCAGAGTTATGTTTCTGAGTGCATGGGCTTATTTTGACATGGTGTTTAAAAACAGATGCTATACCATGGTACCATGGGAGGCATCACTTGGCATTGTGATCAGAGTCAAGAACACAGAGAATAGGAAATATGGCTGAGTTATGAAAACTCAGAGCCAACACCGACTGATGCACTTGTTCCAAAGGCTTTGCCGTCTACTGCTCTCAGAATCTTCTAAAGCAGTTTCTGTACTGCTCAAGAATTTAAACACAGGATCATGTGGGCAACATCGTGTGTCCAAACCATAAGTGACTATAATGAAGAAATAAAGATGAGAGCCCTTATAATTACATTGTAATGTAGTGTAATTTTCTTCTACATTTTACATTCTATAAACTCTATTTCTAGTAGAACATGATAATACAGTGTGTGTGTAAACGTGTATGTGTGTTTGTGTATGTGTATACATGTATGTTTCTGTACATGTATGTGTATGTGTTCTCCTAATTACCTAACAGTAATTGGATTCTCTACTTGTGAAGAATTACAGCAAAATTGATCTTGGTTATCTGCTCACATTTAAATTATTCCATTAATGATTTCATATTGGCTAAAAGAATTCTTGATCTCATAATTTTCTATTTACAGAAAAATCCATTTAAAATGTGCATTCTTGATGGAGGAAGGTCATTGGCTAATAAAGAAACTGCCTTGGCCCATTTGATTGGCCAGCCTTTAGGTGGGTGGAGTAAACAGAACAGAATGCTGGGAGGAAGAGGAAATGAGCTCATACGCCTTAGCTTTGCTCTCTGGGGCAGATGCGATGAAGCTCTGACCCAGGATGGACGTAGGCTAGAATCTTCCCGGTAAGCGCACCTTGGGGTGCTACACACATTATTAGAAATGGGCTAGTCCAGGTGTGAGAGTTAGCCAAGATGAGGCTAGATATAATGGGCCAAGCAGTGTTTAAAAGAATACAGTTTGTGTGTTGTTATTTCGGGGCATAAGCTAGCCAGGTGACCAGGAGCTGGGGCAGCAGGAACACAGCTCCCACAACACATTCTGGTCTTAGATGTGCCAAATAATTTTGTATTCTAGGAAAGTATCATTGGCAGTTCCCTGTAATTAAAGTTCTTCTATCTGACCTTTAGCTTTATGCTTCACTTTCTTTAAGTCCCAAGTCTTAAGTTACCTTTCAGCTGGACCTAAAAGTTCTTTTTCATAGTTCAAAAAGTGAATTATAATTTTTCTAATTCCTAAGATCTTTGGCACTAACTATGGTGATCAGAGTCAGCTTAACGACTCTCCAGAGCCAGCTATTCAATGCACCCAAGTTTTTCGACCTCACTGTTAAACATTAGTACCTTTATGTCAGCCATAACAATAAAAATCCAGGCCTCTTCTCTTTTATTTTGGTATCTTAGAAAGTGAGTACACTGGTACACAATTACCAGTGTTGTTTTGCTTTTAATTTGTTGATGCTCCTAACATGTCCCTGTCATCAACCCTGCAAAGGCAAGTCAATTATTGGTTCTAATAGGCACTATGCCTCTAGAATTGAAAGGTGTTACTGACATACATACCAATAAGTCTATACGTATTTTTAGTGGAGTTAATATTTTATTATTTCTTAAAGTTTTATTACAGTGTGTTTTGATCATATTAATTACCCTTCCCCAACTCCTACCAGATACATCCTCCACACAAAAATGATATTCTCATTTTTGTTTAGCTGATTGAATCAAATTTGTGCTTCCCATATAATCATAGATATATAGGTGTAAGATCTATCTATCAGGTGATATACTACAAAAACCATAGTGTCTTTCATTTTGCCTATGTCCTCTCCATGCTGGGATTTTGTTTGACTTGAACTTGCACAGGGCTTGTGCATACTTTTACAACAATTGTGAGTTCACTTGTGTGAATTTGCACTTGCCCTGATATGTCCAGAAAACACAGTTTCCTTGTCTTCATCTACCACCTCCACTCTTACACTATTTCCACACACTTTCAGCCAAAGTGGGACATGTTATAGAGGTATTCCATTTGGTGCTGGGCATTCTTCAGTCTTTTTTTCTGTGCATATTGACCCGCTCTGAGTCTCTGTGCTAATTATCATCTACAACAAATAGAAGTTTTTCTGATGGGAATTGAAGACACTTCAATTTAAGGCTATAAAGAGACAGTTTGAGGAACCATTTTAATAGAATGTCCACGTAATAGAATAGCTGTAGGAAGTCCTCCCTTAGGGACTGTTATTTGTCTTACCATGGATTCATAGACCCTGTATCAGTAGCAGACATGATTTTCATCTTTTGGTTGGGGCCTTAAGTTTAATTAGAATATAGTTGATTGCACCCATAATGTTGATGTTACTATTGCACCATATAATTGTCTATCTAGGCTGCCATTATTGCAGATTTCACAGTTCACATCTGGGTAAGACTGTGATCACTTTTCTCCCTAGTAGCATGGATAGCTTCTTCTTTAACAAAAAGGTCAAAAATACCCATTGGATGAAAAAGAAAAGCAATGTTTTTTCAACAAATGGCGCTAATCAAACTAGGTAGGTCCATGTAGAAGAATGAAGATGGATCTCTATCTCTCAGTCCGAATAAAGCTAAACTCCAGATGGATAAAGGACCTGATAATAGATTTGATAATCTGAATGTGATAGAGAAGAAAGAGAGTAAGTTATCAATGTCCTTTCCTGGAAGTCCCAGTGAGGATGCTGATAGCACAGGTATTAAGACCAATATTTAACAAATGGGACCTGATGAGACTAAAAAGTTTCTGTAACAGCAAAGTGTACCATAATTCAAGTGAAGGGGCAGCCTATAATTAGGGAAAGTATCTGTTGTTCATCTAATATAGGGCTAATATCTATAGCATAAAAGGAACTCAGAAAACTAAACATCAAGAAAAAAAAACAACCCAATCAAAACTGGGACATTGAAATAGATCAAAATATGAAATGCAAATAGTTAAAAATATTCCAAATTTTTCAACAAACATTGGAAGAATGAAAATTAAAACTACTTTGAGACTTTAGTAATTCTAAAATATGAATGGGTAACTAAATAAATGAGTTTCCATGGTTGGCCATTCTACTCTGCTGCATCCCTATATCTATTTATCATTGATCAATCATTGCTTCAGGTGTGTAAGGTGAACAACAAAGAACCCCGACCTGGTTAAGTATAAAAATTGAATAAAAGCTGCATTAGCATTATTTTATACTCTAAGAAAATATTTGAGTATATATTAATGCTGATAATATATGTGTCATCCTAAAAAGTTTAGAGAATTTTCTGGAGAATTAGGAACCTGCAAGGAATTTTAAGCAATCAAATAATCTCATATTTGAGATTTATAAAAAATAAATCTAAAAGTTTTGAAGTCAAACTGAAAAAAAAGTCTGGGCCAGGCACTGGTGGCACACACCTTTAATCCCAGCACTTGGGAGGCAGAGACAGGGGGAATCTCTGTGAGTTTGAGGCCAGCCTGGTCTACAAGAGCTATTTCCAAAGCTACAGAGAAACCCTGTCTTGAAAAACAAAACAAAACAAAACAAAACAACAAAGTCTGAAAACAAAGGAGCTTAGCTTTGCAGTCAGATGTAAATTTTAGAGTCTTTGGGGTGTTAGCTTGTTCTAGAGACTGTCAGTAGCTTACTAAATGAGAAGAGATGATTTACATCAAAAGTAGTCACCTAAAAACAAGTGTGTAGGGATTTAAAACATAATCTATCAAGTATGAAAAATGACCATTGCTACTCAATAATCATGAAAAAGAAAAAATGCTTATGAGCAAAGTATTTCAAAATTTATACTAATTTTAGTTATTTATCAAATATTTTAAAACATGAATTTACTTGACAAGCATTCCCTTTGCCTGGTGCTTTAAGAAAATTATCAGATGAATCTCAAATATTGGTGTACACAATTGTTTTAAAAAGTGCACATAATGTAAGCAGTAAAAAGAAAATGACTAACTTATGTTACATAGAACATAGAACAATGATAGAACAATGTGTGAGAGACCAAGTAGGTTTAATGCCTATATTTATGTGAATGTTGTACAAAGTAAAAGTGTTAGTTTAATAACATTTTCAGGGAAATCTCTAAATATTTTCTTTTACATGAAAAATTAAATATAAAATGTAGTCATTCAATGTTTAATATTCAATCTTCATTGTGTTTTTCATTTGATAGTGTATCTTTCCAGTTCACAGAGACATAAAGCTTATTGTGTTCTTAAAGGAAAAATTAGAAATCATATTACTTTGACATATAAATGTGTGTGTATGTGTATACATGTGTATATATAATATATATGTATTATTTAACTGAACTTTATATGAAACTATGGTTACTTTATAATTACATTTTCTTTCTGAATAAATTTTTGAAGCACCTTCATTTTCTTGTATGCCAAATATTATGTGGTTGCCTACTACTAATTTATTTCTGAATTGTCCTTCACAAATATGAAGAAAAATTCTTAAAGGTTATATAAAGCAGCTGATAAGTCAATTCTGTTTCTGTTGCCTTTAGAAACATCCCTGGTTTAATCCAGGGTGCTATCTTTGAGTTTCAATCTGGACAGGTTGCCTTTCATGTTGTCTGCATAGCTGTTGCTGTGGGTGTTGTTTCAACTCTGCTTTGTGAATGTATTTACTCCTCTCAAATTGCATTCCTTATTATTCTGTCCCATGGATATGATGCCTCATTTTATCCCACTCTTTTGATGGACCCCATCTCTCAGAATCTAAGAGATAATACATACAGCGAGGAAGCTTGCCTGCCAGAAAAAGTACATGTCGTTTTTAACTTTTATGCATTCACATCAATGCAAACTTTGATTTATTTTTCCAGGGGTTTGCAGCTTTTGGTATTAATGTTTAGAATGTTTTTAGCATTTTGAATTCTTAACTTTTCTTTCTGGAAACATGTAGATTTTCTATGATTTCTCCATAGCAAGCATTGATTTAGTGTCTGTTTTGTTTTTCCAAAAGACTGAAATAAAGAAACTTCAAAGACCTTCCTATCCCTGTGAAATAACCCTAAAAAAGGATTATTGACATATCCATAAAATTATAGGCTATTTTAATTCTATAATAGGTTTTAGATATTATAAATTAAAAGAAAAGACATATGTAGGGAATGCTGTTTGGTTAAAAAATTAGCTGGTGGTTTTGGTGAAAAATTTAATTAAAAGTCAATGATGTTAAGCCAAGAATATTGAAATGAGGTGACTCAACCTCACCAACCTCATTTATCTATAACTTTAACAACAATGAAAATGAAGCAGTTATATGAGCTAGGTCAGCAGTGATATATATCACTTTGGACTAATGTAAGCAGCTGCATCTGAGTTCCTCTGCAGGCTTATCTACACCTGTGGGCTGACACTTGGCTGGAGGTAGAAGCCTGTGTTCACTACCACAACTCTAGAACAGGTTTGCCTGGAACTAGTCATGTAGAGCAGTTGATCTCAAAAACACATAGCAATCATCCTGCTTTAGCCTCCCAAACATTTTGATTATAGACATGTTAAATGATTTTGTGGTTTCTGATCACTCAATTAATGGTTATGTCTGTGATGTGCCTGACTTTATACATTATTCTTTGGAAGTATTCATTAAAGTCCATGTAATTCAAATTTCACACACCTAAGGAATCTAATACCCATAACCCCTTACTCTAAGGAAAAATATTTCATAAATATTTCATGACACTGAAGGTCAAATGCAAATTCCAAAATACTATTGTTTTTTGCTGTGAGTTGCTGTCAAAGTTGCTTTTTTCATTTGACCTTCCAGAATTAATATTCTACAATTAGTTTTCTGCCCATTACTTTTAATGTCTCTGTCTTTCACAATAGCATTCAGAGATTTTTTTTCAATTTAACACTCTAATTTTTCAACTGAATGTTTTCTGCTGTGTGTATGGGTGTATATACATGGAGGGCTTATGGTATCATCTATGGCTTACACAGAAGATACTTTCCTCAATTACTTTGTAGTACATGACTATTCATTGTTACTTATAATTTAAAGGAGCAATGACTGACCTACCTGTTTCATTGTGCATCAGTGAAATTTAGTCTCTATTATGCTTTAACATGATATGGTAGATAGTCCTTCATACTGTTATTTGGATGACTTTCATTCTCTGATTTTTTTTGAAAATCACAAATAAATGGTGGTGTGTAGTCTTTCCAGTAGACAGAAATTTATTTGTTCTCATTTGTCCCAGACATAATTTAATACTTTGATCTAGTGTTTAGAGGGTCAATAACTTAGTGGGCAAAAGTACTTGCCACATAAGAGTGACAATCTCAGTTCAATCTCTGGAAGCCATGATGGAAAGAAAGAGTAAACCTCTGCCCTCTTCTGATTTCTACACTTGGATGCACACATGCGCATGCACAAATACAAACTCACAAATAGTATTAAATAAAAATATAACTTAACCCTTGGTTATAACGTATATACATAAAACTGAATCTCTCCTGGTTCAATAGCTCCACAAATATTCAACAATGCTTCTGTCAAAGTAGACCAGCGGATCTACAAGTCAAACAGCTTCTATACAGACATTAGTCAGTTTTCCTATTTTAAATGTCAGCTTTCACTATTTCAGATCTAAATCCCTAAAACAAGAGATTATAGGATCAACACCAGGTTTTCAACTCAGTTGTCTGCTATGATTTTTCTGTTAAGCTTATAGTTCCCTCTAACTTTCTTTCTCACTCCTCTCTCCCTTCCTCTTTCCATTTTTGGACCAATACTTTCTTGTTTCTAAGCACATAGGGTCAATGCTAACTTTCTTAGAGAATTATAGCTATGATTAAACAAAAACATTGCATTAGGTCCTCTTAGGCAGTCTCTGGAATGATTTCTCAACAGAGCTGAGAGGGCATATTTCAGATGCTGCAATCTTCACTGAAGGCTTGAGGGCCATTACCAAAGAATATTGTGTGAAAAATTCTTTCATTAAATGGGAAACCAAATTGAAGGCTGTGTTAGCTCTAAAGTGGTATATGAACAAATTTTGAATAAATGGGGGCTTTTCTCATTCACTTTAATATTAGAACTAAATAAACAGCAAAAACACACAACTTTCTGTTGATTTTGTATTCCTTGTGCCATAACCCCTGCTAAGTATTTTCTTATTACCTCTAAACACATATTAAGACCATTGCCCAGAGTCTGTCAGTAGATATAAAATGCAATGTAAAACTACCCAGAAGTATTTGCCTCTTTAACACAAATATTTTTTTTTCTTTCTGTGGACTCAGGAACCTCATTTCAACAGCCTACTTTGTGGTTTTTCTAATTTATACTCTAGTTTCTTGAGATAACATCACTGGTTTGATGTTGTGGGGAGCTGTGGGTTGCATTCCTGCCACCCAGCTCCCAGCCACCTGACTAGCTTATGCCCCGAAATAACAACACACAAACTGTATTCTTTTAAACACTGCTTGGCCCATTTCTATTAATGTGTGTAGCACCCCAAGGTGCACTTACCAGGAAGATTCTAGCCTACGTCCATCCTGGGTTGGAGCTTCATCGCGTCTGCCTCTGAGAGGAGCTGCCCTGCATCTGAGCACATGTCCTCTTCCTCCCAGCATTCTGTTCTGTTTACTCCACCCACCTATGTTCTAACCTATGAGGCCAAGTAGTTTCTTTATTAATTAACCAATGACCTTCCTCCATCATTTCCCCTTTTTCTGTTTAAACAAAAAGGAAAGGCTTTCACTTTAACATAGCAAAATTACATATAACAAAACAGTTATCAAGCAAGAATTACAGTTACAATATTTACATCTATTTTATCTTTTATCATAACAAAGGCAAACAGCTATAACTATCTATCTATTCTTCATCTCCATCAAAGACTCCAGAAGGATATAGTATTACCTAAGTAAATGAGAAGTATGCAACTTACAAAACTCTAGAAATCACAGAGACATTGCACTGCCTGGACAGTCACCCAAAGTTCCTCTGTACCATTGGGGCATTCATCTTCAGCCTACAGGTCCATAGTATCTAGAGACATTTCCATGAAGCAGGAAATTTCAAAGGCAGTTCAGTCACTATCTGCTGTGTCCTGCAGAATGTCTCGCAGAATCTTTCATGAATCAGGAACCCCGAAAGATCATCTCACCTATAGGCAAGTTCAGTAGTCCTTTCTCTCTGCGGGTTCTCTGTGTCCATTTTATACAATAGTCCAGGCAAGCTGTTAATTAGGTCTTTTATTATGTAACCTGTGTGCCAGGGTCATCTCAGTCGGCAGTTGAGTGAAGTAATTTTCTGAAGATGTTCACAGCAATCTTTCAGGAGGGCGTGGTCCATCATACAATATTAGGATAGAAGCAATCCAAAGAGTCTCATCCTCTGTGAAAACAAAAGAAACTCCTTTCCAAAGCATCATGTCCTTGGTTTCAAATTTTAAAGTCAAGGTATTTTCAAAATATCTATCTTGGATTAGTTCAGCAGCATTAATAAACAAATATCTTTTAGCAGCTTTTGCTCCTTCCTCAGCATTCAAACAATTCAAAGAGAGCATAATAGCATATAGTATCAAGATTCTCATTGTCTTTTCCATCTTTCTGAGGCTTTATTTTAACCTCTATTTCATTTATTTTTACTTTTATTTTTTGCTTTTTGAGACAGGTTCTCTGTATATCTTTGACCTGTAATAACTCTGTCGACCAGGCTGTCATTGAACTCTCAGAGATCCTTCTGTCTCTGCCTTCCAGGTATTGGGATTAAAGTCCTGTGCTACCACACATTGAAGTCACAGAAGTCAATCTCCCTCTGCCTCCCAAGTGTTGGGGTTAAATGTGTGTACTACCACACCCAACTACTTTCTTTTCTCCTTTTTTTACTTTTAAGAACTTTAACTTTTAGCCTGCATATATTTTTAAACACACTGTAAATCATCTAAAGGTTTTCTTTGTCTTTGAATCTCTCTTTACTGTATATCTCTCTTTTTCTGATCACACAAGTCTTTAAATTACTGAGCAATATGGGTAGGATTAAAGCTGTGGCTTTGCCGGCTAGATCCAGCCCATTCCTTAGCTTTCCAGTCTCATGGCGGAGGTACTGCTGGAACCATTTTTATCGCCACAACTCTATGGCGTTTCAAAGTCCCTGCCAGCCAGCAAGTTGCAGCATTCTGCTCACAGATCACACTTATTTGGACTGACTGCCTGAAAGAGTCAGAGTTTGTCCTGGCAGGACAGACCAGAAAGACAGCATTTTAAATAAAACAGCACAACTTTTTTCCTGCTATGACTGAAAACAAACAAGCATGCAGCCAGCTTTTATCAATACCATTTAAATGTTTCGTGGCAGGACCTCTTAATGAGCTGAAGGGTTTCGCAACTAAAGCTGAGTCAGGAAGCCTCTCTTAGATGAGAGCGCTTGCTTGCCTCTAGCAAGCAGAGCAGACCCAAGAAATTGCTGCTACCAAGGAAACATGTTTTACTTTATTCTTTCCCAAGCTTTCTCAGGCTTTCTGTGGATATAGTTGTCCACATGTTGGGGGCCATTCTGTTGTGGGGAGCTGTGGGCTGCTTTCTGCCACCCAGCTCCCGGCCACCTGGCTAGCTTATGCCCCGAAATAACAACACACAAACTGTATTCTTTTAAACACTGCTTGGCCCATTTCTATTAATGTGTGTAGCACCCCAAGGTGCGCTTACCAGGAAGATTCTAGCCTATGTCCATCCTGGGTCGGAGCTTCATTGCGTCTGCCTCTGAGAGGAGCTGCCCTGCATCTGAGCTCATGTCTTCTTCCTCCCAGTATTCTGTTCTGTTTACTCCACCCACCTATGTTCTAACCTATGAGGCCAAGCATTTTCTTTATTAATTAACCAATGACCTTCCTCCATCAGTTTGAGCTGAATGAAAAAGAAATAATATTAATTATATTAAAATACACTGTTAGTTGCTAGCTCTTGGAACTCCATTGCTCCAACTTAATGACAGTCTTATCATCTTTATTGACTAAGTCTCTCTATAAAAGTTGATGGAAAGAAAAAGTATGTACAATGACCTAAAGAATGCCTGCATGCCTGAATCAAAATTAAAAACAAAGGAATAATAGTTTTATATCAACAGCATAAAGAAGAAAACCCATGGGATCTTGATACACTGATGATAAAAAAATCCACAAAATTTGATGCTGGTTATGTAGCTCAATTGTAGAGCACTTAGTATGTCTGAGGTTTGATTGTCATAAAAAGGCATGGAATTTTGAAAATGAAGAAATAAAACTTTCAGTGCTAAAAGAACCTCTAATTTCTAATTGAAAAACCGAAGGAATACAAAAAAAACAGCAATGATCTTTAAGTAATTACATAGGTTTCATGATACATGTTTACATGCAATGTCAATAGCTTTCTTATGTACTGTTGATGAACAGATGAGAATTGAGAACACAATGCCATTTGCCTTAAACCTTCATAAAAATAATATTGATAAAATATAACAAATTGTGTACAAAGGATATACAAGAAAAACATAAATATTGATGATACAAATAACACAACTTTTAATAAATAAGAGAAATAATTTAGCCTAACTTAGTGTGCAAATTTGGTGTCATCAAATAAAAAAAACATCTTTTAACAAGCTTTTTATTGATTCTTTGTAATTTTCACAGCATGTGCTCTGATCCCATTCATCTACCTGTGCCTTCATATCTGACCTCTGCCTTTGCATCCTTCCTCCAAATTAAAATATATCTTAAAGGAAAATCAAAAAACAAAAGCCAACCAACCAGCTTACAAACAGTCTTGGCATGGAAAGCTGTAGTGTGACACAGTGAGTCACACAGTAAACCCTTTAGTCCATATATCTTTACTTATAAGTGTTCATTGCAATGAATCAGTGGTCTGTAAAAAATTCTTGTGGCAAGATGGCTCTATGGTAAAGGTGATTGCCAATAAGCTGAAAAATCTGAGCCCATTCCCAGATCCCACAGGGTTGAGAGAACCTAATCTAGCAAGTAATCCTTGACCACCAAAGATATACTGTGTTGTGTATACACATGTAAAATCACACATATAGGAACAGACAGACATATATACACAGTAAACAAATAAATAAATAAATAAATGGTTGATTGATTGATGGATGAATGGATAGACAGTCAGACAGATAGATGATAGACAGATAGATAGGTAGATAGATAGATAGATGTAATAAAAACTTATACTGTTTTTCTCTCCATACAGATAGGTGAATGCTAAAGTTTTTATGAGAAAGTAAACAATTCAGAGTATCTAACTAAATTTTGTATTTAATTTGATTTCTGGGCACTACCTTCTTGCAAAAATTACTGTACGATTGCATTATCAAGGCTAGTAGGATAGGAAAATGGATATAAAGAGAAATTCATGGAGTACAGGAATGCATGAATATGTGGCATTTTAATAATAATAATTTAAAGAATGAGAATCTACTGACTTTTGATAAAGACTGTTTAATAGAGACATGCTAGTCTGTACAAGTAGTGCTGGAATAGCTTGATGCACATGCTATTGCCGAAGGGGAATGACTCTTACACTTTTCACACACAAACACACACATGGACATACAAGTATGTTGCACATACACATACATAGGCACACACTGACAAACATACAACAGGTAATCTGATTACAATTTTAGAAAAGAGAAGTAACACAGGAAATGTTTTCTTTACCTAGCACCAACAAAAGGTTTTGCAGCTTATCCCTAAAGCTTGTAGGTATTGTTGCATCTGTTCACAGATTTTTCCTTCCCCCTAAAATTTGACATCTCGTTATGGCTAGACCTGTGACCTACTCAGGTGCTTTTATTACTTTTGACGCATATCAGTTATTCAAGAAGCTGTAAGGTCTTTCCAATAGACATTATTTTATCATTAGACAGGCTGTATAGAATCATCATAGAATTTATTTTGATATTCCTCTCAGCTATCAATGTGGAACACATAGGTTTTTCTTGATTTATATTTTTTATTTATAAGATTTTTAAAAAAATATTAATCCAAGTTCCCACTCCCTTCCCTCCTGCCATTCCTTCCACACACTCATCTACCCCACTCCCATCCAATTCTCAGAGAGGGTAAGGCACATTACTTAGTGAAGAGTCCAAGGCCCTCCCTACTATACCTAGGCTGAGCAAGGTATCCATCAAAAGAGAATAGGTACCCAAAGAGCCATTACATGAAGTAGGGATTAATCCTGGTGCCTTTGCCAGTGGCCCCTCAGTCTGCCTGAGCAATTCAACTGTCAACCACATTCAGAGGGACTAGTTTGGTCCTATGCTTGTTCCTTCCCAGTACGGCTGGAGTTGGTGAGCTTCTAGTAGTTCAGGTAGACTGTTTCAGTGGGTGAGCCCACGATGATCTTGACCTCTTTGCTCATATTCGTATTTCTTCCATGCTTCAACTGGACATTGGGAGCTCAGTCTAGTGTTCTGATGAGGGTCTCTGTCTCTGTTTCCATCAGTTGCTGGATGAAGGTTCTATGGTTATATTTAAGACTTTCATCAGTCTGACTACAGGGCAAATCAAGATCAGGCCCCCTCTCTATTGCTTAAGTTCTTAACTAGAGTCATCCTTGTAGATTCCTGGGATTTCTCTAGAGCCAAGTTTCAAGTAACCCTATAATGGCTCCCTCAATCAAGATATTTCTTTCCTTGCTCTCATCTCTGTCCTTTTTCCATCTCAACTATCCCATTTCCTCAAGTTCTCCTCACCCTTCCCCTATTTCTTCCCTCCTCTTCCCCTTCCCTTTTCCTCTGCTTCCCACCCCCATCCCCATGCTCCCAGGAGATCTTATCTGTTTCCAATTTCCAGGTGTATCTATAAATGTTTTTATTTGGGTTTACCTTATTACTTAGCTTCTCTAGGATCATGAACTATAGGCTTGATGTCCTTTATTTGGAGCTAGTATCTACTTATAAGTGAGTGCATGCCATATTCACCTTTTTGGGTCTGGGTTACCTCACTCAGAATAGTGTTTTATAATTTGCATGCAAAATTCAATATGTCATTGATTTTTTAACCATGGAGTAATACTCTAATGTGTAAATGTGTCACATTTTATTTATTCATTCTTGGTTTGAGGGGAATCCAGGTTGTTTCCAGGTTCTGGCTATTACAAATAATGCTGGTATGAACATAGTTGAACAAATGCCTTTGTAGTATGATTGAGCATCTTTTGGGTATATGCCCAAGAGTGGTGTTGCTGGATCCTGAGGTAGGCTGATTACCAATTTTCTGAGAAACCACCATAGTGATTTACAAAGTGGTTGTACATGTTTACATTCCCATCAGCAACGCAGGAGTGTTCTTCTTACTCCACACCCTCTCCAGCATAAGCTATCAGTGGTATTTTTGATCTTAGCCATTCTTATAGGTGTAAGATGGGTATCTCAGAGTTGTTTTGATTTGCATTTGCCTGATGGCTAAGGATGTTGAACATTTCCTTAAGTATCTTTTGGCCATTTGAGATTCTTCTGTTGAGAATTTTCTGTTTAGTTCAGTATCCCATTTTTTTAATTGGGTTAGTTAGAATTTAATGTCTGATTGTAGTGAGGGGAGTCGGCCTGCTTTTCGTCCCACCTGGCTCCCGCATGGCTAGCTTAGCCCCAGAAATAATAACTCAGAAACTGTATTCTTTTAAACACTGCTTGGCCCATTAGCTCTAGCCTCTTAGTGGCTAGCTCTCACATCTTGCTTAACACATTTCTAATAATCTGTGTGGCACCACGAGGTGGTGTCTTACTGGGAAAGATTCAGCATGTCTGACCTGGCGGCTGGCTCCATTGTGTCTGACCCACTTCCCTTCTTCCCAGAATTCTGTTTTGTCTACTCCACCCACCTAAGGGCTGGCCTATCAAATGGCCAAGGCAGTTTCTTTATTAACCAATGAAATCAACAGAAAACAAAAGACCCTCCCACATCATTTCCCCCTTTTCTGTTTAAACAAAAAAAAAAAAGGCTTTAACTTTAACATAGCAAAATTACATATAGCAAAACAGTTATCAAGTAAGAATTACAGTTACAATATTTATATCTGTTTTATCTTTTATCATAACAAAGGAAAACTATAACTATCTATTTATTATTCAACTCCATCAAAGACTTTAGAAGAATTTAATATTACCTAAGTAAATGAGAAGTGAGCAACTTACAAAACTCTAGAAATCACAGAGACATCTCACTGCCTGGACAGTCACCCAAAGTTCTTCTGTACCAATGGGGCATCCATCTTCAGCCTACAGGCCCATGGTTTCCAGCAGACATTTCCATAAAACAGGAAATTTCAAAGGCAGTTCAGACACTATCTGCTGTGTCCTGCAGAATGTCTCACAGACTCTTACATGAATCAGGAACCCCAAAAGATCATCTCACCTTTAGCAAGTTCAGCAGTCCTCTCTCTGAGTGTTCTCTGCATCCAGTTTATGCAATAGTCCAGGCAAGAGCAGTTTCTTGCGCAAAGGGCTATCAAACTCCATAAGGAGCCTCTTCGATGCCCATCTTCCTGGTGCTGCCAGGAGCAGATGTGCCTCATTGTCATGAAAAGTCCTAAGTTATTAAAACATTTAAAATACCATATTCTCTAATCTTTGATAGATATGAAGAATGCCTATTTGAAATTTATCTATACACATATAGAAAGTCTAACTAACATGACTACAAACAACTATTATTGATGATTATCCATTAACAACCTATATTTTGTAATTATACATTACATTTTAAAATGAACTACACAATCACAATACCTTAATCAATATTAGAAATATATATACATATAACAAAATTGACCTTAAAATCCATACCAATGCAAATTATTTATATCTATATCATATCCCCCTTTAAATGTAAAAGAACATTTATAAACAATATTTGGGAATATGGGCACAGTTTTTTCTCTCCAAACTGCTTCATGCTGAATGGGGTGCTGTTATTTAGGTCTTTCATATTTAGGTATAACCTGTATGCCAGGTTCATCTCAGTCGGCAGTTGAGTGAAGTAATTTCTGAAGGTGTTCTAATTTTTGAGTTCTTCATATATTTTGGATATCAGTCCTTTGTCTGACGTAGGGTTGGTAAAGACATTTTCCCATTCAGTAGGCTGCCTTTTTGTCTTATTGACTGTGTTCTTTGCTTTACAGAAGCTTTTCAGTTTCAGAAGATTCCACTTATTTATTGTTGCACTCAGTGTTTGTGCTACTGATGTTATGTTTAGGAAGTGGCCCATGCATTGAAGACTACTTCACACTTTCTCTTCTATCAGGTTCAGTGTGGTTGGATTTATATTGAGGCCTTTTATCCATTTGGACTTGAGTTTTGTGTATGGCAATAGATATAGATCTATTTTCATTCTTCTACATGTTGAAATCCAGTTATGCCAGCAACATTTGTTGAAGATACTTTCTTTTATCCATTGTAAAATTTTAGTTTTTTTTGTCAAAACTTAGGTGTTCATAGGTATGTGAATTAATATCCAGGTCTTTGATTCAATTCCATTGGTCAACCTCTCTTTTTTTATGCCAATATTAAGCTGTTTTCATTACTGTAGCTCTGTCGTAGAGCTTGATGTCAGGGATGGCGATGTCTCCAGAAGTTCCATTATTGTACATGGAACACATAGTCTTATTTGACATTGTATTCTATTTTATTTTCAAGATTACAAGATATTTGCATAATTTTACTGCACTTATCTCCCCCTAAAGTTTTATTCATAAATTTTGCTCCCTTTTTCTAATTGTCTTATTCAAACTTAAAAGTTATTATTTATTATGGATTTGAATCATTTATTATTTATGAGATTTGAAAATGGTTCCTGCAAAACTATAAATGATTTTTCTTTATTGTTAGTGAGACATTTTGAAGCCAATTTTTTTAACTTCTAAAAAAATCCTTTTTTCTTTGAGGGGTCATATTTATGTCATTATATGAGATATATAAGACTGCAAAGATGTCCTCTGTTTATTCAGATATTTTATTCAATTAGTTTTTCTTTAGGCTTATGATCTGAGTGTTAATTTTCAACTTTTTCATGACTTAGTTTTTTACTGTATGGCGTCTATTCAGTTAATACCCTAATTTAATGGCATAAAGTTCTATACAATATTTTATAATATTTTGATATCTTTTATTTTCCTTTTTAATTGTGGTTTTGCAATATTATTCATCACTATAAAGCCTAACATCTTTAATTTATAATTTTACAGTATTTAAAGACATCACCTTTGCTTTCTGATTGCTGCATAGATGCTTCCATTGGTTTCTACTTTATGCTTTTCTTTCCTTTGTCTATCAGTTTTTCACTAATCCTGAATCGTCATAGTCAAACAACACTTTTTTAAATCATGAGAAAAATAGAAGATAGTAAAATACCCACTGTCTGAATTGCCAAGAAATTTGAATAGAAAAATACATAGTTTATTTTTTTTTAATTTTTGAAAATAAAATATAACTTCATAATTTCCCCCTACCATTTCCTCCCTACAACATTTCCTATGAACAACTCCTTGTTCTCTTGTCTCTCTTTAATTAAAGACCTCAATTTGTTTAATTGTTGATACACACAAGTACGTATATATTTATAAGAACATAAATACGTTACTCACTGCACATAGTGGTAACCATCTGAGGGCTCATCCTTGGAAAAGATTTTTTTTTCACTCTTTCAAGATCTCAACATTCCTTATTTGTGGGCAGTTTTTTGTCTATGGTTGAAGCCCCAGATTTTCCCCATTTTGGTAACATGTCTACTGGAGTCTTCTTTGTTTATGTCTTGTTTAGTCAGTCATACTGATAAGATTTTATGGGAGTCTTGGAAATACAATCTCACAGTACACGTCCTGTTTTCATCATGACAGAAATCAAGAGTGGAGTAATGGCTTCTCTGTGTAGAGGGGTTGTTTAAGAGGTGAGCTGAGCAATGTTACCACAAGGACATGTGCTCAACTGTTTATAGGAACATTGTTTGTCATAGCCAGAACCTGAAAACAGCCTAAATTCTTCTTGACCAAAAAATGGATAAGGAAAATATGTTACATTTACACAGTGGAATACTGCACAGCAGAAAAAAATTAACGACATCTTGAATTTTGCAGGCAAATGGGTAGATATAGAAAACATTATATTGAATGAGGTAACCAAGACCCAGAAATACAAATATCATATGTACTCACTCAAAAGTGGCTTTTAGACATAAAGCAAAGAAAACCAGGCTACAATTCAGAATCCCAGAGAACCTACACAACAATGAGGACCCTAAGAGAGACATAAATGGATCTAATCTACATGGAAAGTAGAAAAGACATGATCTCCTGAGTAAATTGCGAGCATGAGGACTACGTGATAGGGTTGAAGTGGAGGGGAGAGGAAGATGGAACAGAGAAAAAATTTAGAGCTCAATAAAATCAATTTTTAAAAAAGAGATGAGTGAAGAAGACACTGAGAGCCAGAATGAGGATCTCACTCAAAAGAATGGTTTATGGCCATAGTCTTAGCCATTAAAAAATAAGGCTTACAACCAGATGACAAGAAGTATCTATTTTAGGATTAGGTAGATGACTCTGGATATGAAGTGCTCCCACAGTGACTGAAAGTTGAAGATGGGAATCCTGGAAGCTATAGGGCAGCTAACATTGATATGAAGCAGTACACAATAACAAATTCCATTCAAAGTTTTACAAAAAATATAAAATGAGTTTACTTCTGACCTCCACTTTTGCCATGGCACCGGTGTCCCTAAACTTACACGTGCAAACATGTACACAGACACACACACACAGATATGTGTGCAATTGCATGTTCACACACTTTATACAAACATTTAAAGAGCAATGTTTATAGTATTTAGTACCTATAATAAAGCCCTAAATACAACTAAGGAGAGGGAACCTGAAATGACCCTATCCTATACTGATGAATTTCTTGCATATCACCTTAGAACCTTCATCTGGCGATGGATCGAGGTAGAGACAGATTCTCAATTTGGAGCAACGGTCTGAGCTCTTAAGGTCCAAATGAGGAGCAGAAGGAGGGAGAACAAGAGCAAAAAAATCAGGACCACGAGGGATGCACCCACCCACTGTGACAGTGGAACTGATTTATTAGGAGCCCACCAAGGCCAGCTGGTCTGGGACTGAATAAGCATGGGTTGATTCCGGACTCTCTGAGCATGGCGGTCAATGAAGACTGATGAGAAGCCAAGGACAATGGCACTAGGTTTCAATCCTAATACATGAACTGGCTTTGTGGGAGCTTAGCCTGTTTAGAAGCTCACCTTCCTGGACGTAGATAGAAGACCTTCGTCTTCCCGCAGGGCAGAGAATTTGGACTGCTCTTCAGTATCGAGAGGGAGGGGGAATGGTGTGGGGGGAGGAGAAGAGGAGTGGGGATAGGGGGAGGGGAGTGGGGGGAGGGGGCAATATTTGGGAGGAGGGGAGGGAAATGGGAAACGGGGAGCAGGTGGAAATTTTAATTAAAAAAGAATAAAAAAATAAATAAAAGAAAAAAAAAAAAAAAATAAAGCCCTAAATATTTTACATAATGGAGTTGTAACCTATAACTTTTAGAAATAAAGTCATATCTGTAAAAAGTGATCTGAATCTTTTATTGAGTCATAAAGCCATCTTAATAAATAATCATTAAAATTTAACTTAATATAACCTTACAATTTATACAGTAAGATAAACCATAAAATTCACATCTAAGTAATGGAATTAGTTGACTTTCAAAGTGAAATAATTATATGAGCCAAATCCATGCTAAAATACATACAGACAAACAGTGTGTACATAAACTTCCATTTGAAAATTATTATATTTCTCTTTAGACTTTTTATATTTTGTCTTCTGTAATAATGAGATGTAGGTAAGTCTTTCAAATTTAGTACTTATAAATTTTAAATATTTTGGTCATATCACCAGATTTAATCAACTGTCTAATTTTCTTGAGTAATAACTAATATTGGTTCTAAATAGATTTCTATTAAATTAGATATCACAGTAACATTTCCTAATGAAAGACTTAATTCAATAGATTGTTTTAATAATAATTTTTATCCTGTGTATACTGGACACCTTATCTTACAATTTTCTAATAGCTTGGATTTTTCTTGTTTTCTTCTGTTTATTCAATCACCAGATAACAAGTCAACAAACAAACAACAGAAGAAAAAGATAGCCAACCTTTTCTTTTCTCTACAGTTCTTTTTGGCCAGTCTGCCAAGAGATATACAGAAAGATCCAAATCCTAATGAATATCCAAGCATGCACGTTTTATAAACATTGGCAGATGCAGGAGTGTTTCTTTCACATTTTATGTTGCAATAAAATCTTCGTAGAGAGTTTAAGGGAAATTAAAAAAGATGTTTTTCTAAAAAGTAATTTCAATAAATGTGAAGCAAGTTATATTGAAAGTCTCTCCTGTGACCTTCATATTTATGGAAGTCCATATCTCAATATATAATAAAGGAAACAGGAGCACCGTTGAGATTCAATGTAGAATTGCTAATACACACAGAATGAGGACAAGATAAAGCCTGCTACTATCAAAACATTCCAGATTCAAACATAGAACTAAACAAATAATTTAATTACTATGACAAAAGCATTTATAACATATCCCATAGGATTGTTTTTACTGGAAATAAAAATAGTTATAAAGAATAAATACATCCTTGCACAGGCAAATCTTGATGATCACTTTAATTTGTGCCAAAGAAAAAAAAGTTTATTTTTATCTTTTTGGAAGAATGAAACAATTGGCTGAATAGAAATAGAACAGGTTTGTTTTAATGCTTCTCACAATATCTTTGTTTTAAAAACAAAGTGTTTGAAAAAATACCAAACATTTCTTCAAAACAAAATGTCTTCAAAAAGAAAGTCATAAACTATTTTTAACTAAAATTACTCTTCAGTGCCTCATCTTTGCCTGATGATAGCATGAAACTCAGTAGTAGAGTGCTTTCCCAGCTTGGCAAGGCCTTGAACTTAATTCCCCAAACTTCTAACAATAGTTACTTACCAGCAGCCTTTGGGGGATCCTGCCCCAAGGCAGCCTTCGGGGTATGCAATAAAATTCATAAATGCAGTGAGGGCTTTTCCTTTGTTTTATTGTATCTTGATTTGTCCTGTTTAATTGCAATTTCTTGAAAGCCTGGCCTGTTCTTAAGGGTGGACTTAGAAGAGAGAGGAGGTTAGGAGGGGGCAGAGAGGAGTGGAGGCAGGGGAAACTGTGATGGGGAAGTACTGTATGGAAGAATAATCTGTTTTAATAAAAAATAATGAAAAGAGAAAAGATCTAATGTGTATATTTGTGTGGATGGGGAAGTTGGGAGGATCTAGGAGGGGTTAAAGGGCTATTAATCAGAACACATTATATGAAAACAATGTTATTATTATTATTATTATTATATGTGATGTATATGTTTTGTAATGACTGATCTAGTGCTTGGTAATAGGGATGTGCTCACTGATATTCTCCTTCAGATAAGTTTACTTGTAGTTACAAGTATTCTGCTACTAATAATAGAGTCTTTACTTATGCTTTTAACTGTAAATTATAAAGATTTCTTGATATATATGAAATTTAACAGATTGGCATCTAGCCCCAGCAGTTTAGAAATCTTGTTTAAAATATTCAGGATTACTGAGACAAATTGATTACGTAACTTGAATACTTAATGACTTTCCAGCATACTTTTACATTTGAAATAATATCTAACCTCCCAAAATAAATAAAGGGTGAAATAATAATTTACTAATTGTAATACTGTCACAAGATTTTTCCAGACAGTATATTGAAAATGACCATAATCAAACTATTAGTTTTGTAGGCAGGAAACTGATGTCTACAGACGTACAGTATTGTTTTAAAACCATCTCTGTGGTTGGTGGAGAAAGAAAGGGGTTCATATATCAAGTGGGGTTAAATATTTCAGCTCCATGCAGTTGAGAGTTAATTCTGAAATCATTTTCAAGGTGCTGTATCTATCAGAGTCTTTCATGGCTGTATAGACTTTTTCTGCGGTTGTTCTTATAAATCCCACTGTGCGGTGAAAGATTCCCACTTCCCACTGCTTTCCCCCTGGATGGTATTTTGTTGCAGGCGTATTTCTTATGGCTATTTTTAAAGAGAAAATCATTATATAGTTGGCAAATGTTTCTTCTTAAAGAACTTCTCCTTTTTATGATTTAGAAGGGAGTCCTTCTCTTACTCATCTGCTTGATTCGTATTCGACATATCACTTTATTTATGCTCCTCATTTTGTACTTGCTGGATCTCAGCTGAGTTGCCTCTGCTTTATATTTCTTTGTATGTTCCTATTTATCCTCACTTGCACTCTACCTACCCTGAGTATAAATAACGGATTGTATCCTAATACCTTGTGCCAGAGCATAATACATTGCTGAGCACTTGAAACTTTCCTATGTCATTAGATTCTATAATTGATTCACTTGTTTTCCAATAGAAGTCATGCCTCTATTGTAGACCATTGCTTGGTTTACTTTTTGAAGGACATTCTTGTCTCTCCTCATTTCAGTTCATTCCCAGTAATGTTTTATTTTTCTTTTAACCTTTTATTGAGAGTTTGGATTCGACAGCATTGACAGCAGATCATTTTCTCCAAAATGTCAGTATGAATAACTCTGATCTGAGTCATTTGTTTTGTTTAGGATTTTGCATTCCTTCCTTAGCTAACAGAAAATTATTCCATATTAATGAACAAGACATTAGGTGTTGAAAATGTATAACTCTATATCACAAGTTTTCTTTACTGAGTATAAACACCCAAATCTCTTTGCTGTAAGAATAGTTGAAGACAGAGATCCCATCCTATTCCCCATTTGATAAATCTTCACATCTCAGGAAAAGTGGTTTAATGATGTATGCCATGTTGACCTTCTTCAGTCCTCTGTCTGCATACCTACTCTCTGCCAGTGTTTTCTGCCTGTCTCCAACACAATATTAGCTCTTAACTTCTTCAATATAACACACATACACACGAAATGTACTTCAGTGTTATTCTAGAGTTATACGTATTTCACTTATCACAGAGTAAACCACATGAGTTTTGTGAGATATAAGCAAAAGTACAAACTCTGTGTGACATGTCCTTGAACATTACTATAGCCAGTGGAAGAAAATGCTATTTTTAACTATAATATATTCTTTCTTTGGTGTAACTTGGTTCCTTTTATATCACAATGTGATTAGCTACTTCACAGTGTGTGGGCAGGTGCATACCAGCAATCACAGAGTGTGACAAAGCCTGAGTTACATTTAAAATGTTCATAGACTTCTCTGTCCTTGACACCTGACATTTCATAGCAGCTAAGACTCTTTCACATAAAATGAAATATAGCATTTGCCCTTCTGTTCTTACTAAGTCCTGTAGACAGTACATAGAGGGATAAAGTTGTGTGAAAGGCACCCCCACTCTTTGAGAAATGATACGCCACGATCTTTCATCTTTGCACCAAGTTCTCTTTGGCTTACTTTCTTCTCATCCTATAAAAGTCTATTATAAATCTCTTATGTAGTTTCTACTGGTCTTCCAACCATTTCTATAAACTGCTATGACATCCAGTATTTATCTTATTAGACCACATAATTCATTGAAATAATTTTTTATCACATTAGAAAATTTAGAGTGCTGTTATCTATTATCACAAAGTCAGAACTAGAGAAACACAGCACATACAAATAGACAGGTATTAGGTGAATTCACTAAGCTTATAATGGTTGGGAGTGGTGAAATGCCTCAGTAGTTAAGAGTGTTTGCTGCCCCTGGCATCTCACATCATTCTCGACTTCAGTTCCAGGGCATCCATTATCCTCCTCTGGCCTCTGTGAATGAGTACCAAGAATGCATACAGTATGTATAAACACATACAGGCAAAATATTCATATACATAAAATAAAACTAAACAAACCCTTAAAACACTATGAATTTTGTTGGAAAGATTAAAGTACTGTTAGATTTCCAAATTGTTTTAATTAAGTATGTATGATTATGGCATATCTACTATCATATTTCCTCAAATGAATACAGTTGACTCTGGACTGTCATGTTTCTCACTTTTGCTTTTACATTATTATGTAATTTGGCACATTTTTCTGATTCTATTATGTAGTAAATGTTGAACTTACTAATGGTCAAACTGATAGTTTTTGATTCATGATAAAAATAAGGGTCCTTTGGCCATTTTATGACATATTAAATTTTAAAATTTCAGTCTCATAAAACATACAACTTTCAAATAATAAAATGTGTGAGTCTGATTTCATTTCTGCCTATGTAAAAGCAAATAAAATGTAAAAATGTTGTTGTCAAAATACACAATACTTCTTAAACAAAATACAACCTAAAAATTGTGCCATACATTTCATATTATGCTTGTAGCAATTTATCCCTGAACTAATAAAATATCGATATTCCGAATGTTAAGAATCAGAACTGCTAGTGCAACAAAGAGTTAAATAATGTTCTTTACTTACTCATTAAATAACTACACTTTGACTGTAATACAAAAGCAAAAGTGAAATGATCAAATGTTGCTGGTGGCTTTTATCTTAACAGCAAGAAAGTTTGGTACACATGTCAAGTGATACGCTTCTTTATTTCAAGCAAACACATTTATGTAGACTGCTGGGATTTAATAATAATTTGGTACCTTTCAGATGGGAACATTAATTATGATAAGAAAAAAAATAATCAATTTCAATATTTATAAACTGCTTGACCCAATAAGTTTACTTGAATCATTAGTGCCCCAAAATATCTGCCAAACAGAGCAGTTATTCCTTTACACTTTATAATGACAGTTAGATAAACTGTCATTAATTACTCTATACAAAGGAATCAGATTGGGCACTTTTAAAAATGAATACAAGTCAATATATAAATAAGCAATTTCCCTCTTTTAAATTGAAAAAAGAAATCCTCAGGACGGTTAATTTCATAGTTGTTAGCCGTGTCCAAATCATTATATGGTGAGTCTTCATATATTACCATATAAGAAATTACAAAAGATCCTTATTATACTTTTGTATTTGGTAGAGAATGAGCAACAACAATATCTGTCAGAGAACAGATTATAATTTTGTGTTGTGATGTTTAAGTTTTTTCAGAATGTACAGAAGCAAATTTGGAGTAATGGGATGTGATATTTAGGTGTGGGTAAGTGTCACCAGAAGAAAAGATGCTACACTGACATTTTTCAGTCATGATAATGGGTACATTTATGTGGGTTATAATAAACACTAAGGTTTACATTCAAGTGCTATTCTACTGTATGATGAAAATTCAGGTGTCCCTGTTATTTGGCTTCTTAAATGTTTTGAAACATAACTCTCACTGACAAGCCCGCTTATAATTCTTATGTTGACTATTTTCATGTTTGTAGACAGTAAAGAATTAGAATACTGATATAACAGTAAATTTGCCTTGTCTGTTTCTTGGGACCTAATGGTTGCTTACATGGTTAGTCTGGAACCAATGTTTGGCATGTAGTTTATATGGTAAATATTTCTCTAAATATATACATGTTATACACTTATAACACTACTGATATTCTGTCCACCCCTATTTGTAAGCAACAATGGGGAAAGGTAACTAAAATTGATCTCTAGAATAAATGCATTTTCTGAACTACTACGATCTGTAGAGATGAGAGCTTTTATCCTGAGTAACACTCGTGTGCAAAGGATAGCTAGAATTCAAGAACATGGAGAATGGGCTGTGCTCTTGGAAAAATATATTCAGCAAACTCTAATAAAGTCACAACTCTTATATATCTTATTTGTTAAATTTCCATTGCTTTGATGAAGTATTTAGAAAAAAATCACCTTAGAAGAGAAAGTAGTTTATTTTAGTGGACAAGCCTCAAAGGTCCGTGAGAAGTTGAGTTCAATGTTTCAGACATTTGGAGAAGCAAAATATCATAGCCAGGAGCACATGGTTATTCATAAATGATCACCGTAAGCTGAATACAAAGAGTAAGTATCTGAGGTTCCAACTTCTTCATAGGGATGCCCAGATATCATAGTTTCTGTCCACTACACCCCCATTCTAAAGATAACATTCACCACCTAATGATACCATAAGCTGGCATCCAAATATATAGTCCTTCAGAGAGGAAGGGAGAGAGAGAGAGAGAGAGAGAGAGAGAGAGAGAGAGAGAGAGAGAGAGAGAGAGAGAGAGAGAGAGATACTGGTGTAGATGCACATGCAGATGTTGAGAGATATAAGTACACAGAGAGACATAGACAAAATACACATACATACAGTCACACTCAAGCAAGTGTGTAATTTAAGTGGATGGAATGGCAGAAATCCCCCGGAAGAAGATGATGAGAAGAAAGGTTTGACAAGGCATAATTTAGTTGACATAAAAATATTAGGCCCGATAATATTGTTCTCACAAATGAAAGAAAATAAACTAATGTATTTTTCATGGCTATTAAAAAAATGAAGAAGAAAGGTTATAACCCAGTCTCTAAGAACTCAGATATTCTAGTTTTAGTTAAAGGAAAAGGACTGCAAGGATCTTCAAATGAAGGTACCAGACTGGATGGATAAAACACCAAGAGTTTGCTAAAGTAGAGGATTATCCAGTGCATGCAGTGGAAGACCAGCAAAGACTATCAGTCAATAAAAAAATTTACCTTAGTTTGAATTGAGATTCAAATCCACTTTTGTTCACATCAAGGTTCTGTGCAGAATGACATTATCCCTTACTTACTGCACATAAACAACATTCTCTATCTTTCTATACTGTACTAAAAGGTACCATGTGGCTAATTAACACATGCCTGAAGCTTTTTAGGCAGTTTCTGACAAGTCATGATACCTCTTAATAGACTGAGTAAACTTCCTTGTCTCACGTGAAAGCAGTCAACACAATCGGAAGCCAAAGGACATGGTCTTTTACATAAACGAAAGAGTTTAAAAGGCATAGCCATTTTCTCTCACACAAATTTCTATGTTTAAAAGAATTGCAAAAAAGTCTCATGTCAGTTACAATAATTTTATATGTAGGGGGTTTCTAAATGTCACTTAACAGTAAAACTCTTAGGTGGAGCAGTCCTGAGATCAATAGCAGTATTTTTGTATTGTATGACATATGTGTGTATAGGTACATATATGTTCATAATACATACTTTTGTAAATAGCATGCATAAATATACATAATAATGAAGAAATGTGAACATAAAATTGTGAACCAACAAAACCAAAATCAAGCTGAACTTTACTAATGCTATGCTAAAAATGTAAGGGGGCTTATTATATTTATGCTCACACATATTTATCAGTAAGATGTTTGTGGGATTTTTTTCAATGATACTATGGATATTGGTTTGACTTTTAAACTTTGTCTGAATGTCATTAAAATACCTAAAATGTGAAAATCAAATTATCCAAATTTGTCTATGGTACCTTTGCTGTAGTACTATATGCCTTAAATAACAATGGAACTTTCCTTTGTTCTTGTTAACCATTATTCATGTAGCTTTTATAATTATCATAGGTGCCAGTTACAAGCACACATTGGTATTAACAATATGACAGACATCTTCCTAGAGACAAAATTCTATTGTAATATGAAAGACAAGTGTTTGTTTTACCTTCAGTGGCTGCTAAGAAGAATGCTGGTGAATCTCATGGTTTGATCCAGTATTTTTTTTTTCCATTCAGAATTAATCGTGCAATGAAAGCACCTAACCTCATGTAAAATCTCTTGTTAATTCTTTTAAAAACACTTTTCATTAAGGTTGATAAGGTTGAAGTTGGCCTCTGAGGATAAACTTAAATGTGTGACAAAAGCATTAATCAGGCTAGGCTGTCATAAATGAGAAATTAATAATTTGAAACCGAGTAAATTTTTAAGGAAGCGTCTGGCACATTTGGCACTTTGGAGATCAGAGTCACTTTTGGATGTGCTTATTCCAGAAGTGCGGGATGTAGTCTTATGAGTAGAATTTCAGATTTAAGCAACCCCTAAATTAGGGCACTTTATTAAATTAAATTCAAGGTTAAAAATCACTTTTACACAAACAACATTCAAAATCCTGTGTAATAATATTAAACTCAAGAAACAATCCCTGATAGTTTAACTTTATACATAGTTTGTCGTCCTTTACCCAGAAACTCTTCCCACTTAGTGTTTGTATGAGATTTTTATAATTGCATCAGTAACTATGTTATGCTACAATTAAGGGAACATAAGGAAAAGAATATTCCTGGAATATTTTCCAGGGAACCTCATATTAATCTCAAAAAGAGAAAAAATAATCATTTTTTTCTTTTTTTCTAACTTCAGTTTTGTATTGCCATTAACTATGCATATATTTATCCAGGGGTCAAATAAAAATGATAATAGAAGAATCAATGCTTCAAAAGTACATTCACCCAGAGTGAAATATCAGGTTTGCTCCACCCACAGAAATCCAGAAGTGAAATGAGCTCAACGTTTAGGTACAACACCGCTATGATATGCTAACTTTGAAATGAGCTGAACATTAAGGTTCAACCGCTATTATTATAACTTTGGAGGAAAAGAAACCATGACTTCTGTTTTAGTACTCTTAAAAATGCATGTCTTTTTGTCCTGTATTGTGCTAGAGCAGAGAAACACAGAGTAACAATTGAACCACTCAAGCTGTTGTAGGTGTCCAGAGTACAGAACTGAATGCAACTCCGCATCAGTCGCATTCCTCTCAACCTGTAAAACAAGATGTTTCTGTTCTCTCACCATTCTCTATGACTTGTGAATGCAGGATTTGGTATTCTCACAGTTTGTTTATGAAAATTACATTCAGACAAAATGTTCCAAAACTTAGGAAGTGTGAGGAACTCCGCTAAATGCTTTGCAAAGGTTTTTTTTTTCTATTTTTAAAATAATACTATATATGATTTTGTAAAGGTAATATAAACTTATGAATGTGGTTACATGTGTTTTGCTGTTGTTTAATCTTTACTGAATTATAACTTAGTTTTATAAAAATTCTTTGACAATTTCATACACGTGTATCGTGCATCTTCCATCTTTCTCCCACCCATCTCACCTTCCTCAACTGTGTAAGGACTTTTCTCAGATTGTCTTATTTGTCTTGTGACCTATTGAATTTAACAAGGGCCATCTATGTGACCAAGGGTTTGGAAGTGTCCACTGGGATCTGGGGGGCTAGCCTATGGGTACATCATGGGATACACTGACTGACCCTCATGTCAAATCCTCCAGTAGTCAATAGTTTGTAGGGAAATGTAGGGCCACGTGTGCCAACCCTACCCATATTGACTGACAGCCCCAGCTTTGCTCAGGCTCAGTAGAAACAATTTTGGCCACTAGAATCATGACTGCAATTGCTGTGCCATGCCGAGAAGATAGTATTTCCCAGTACATCAGTCCTTATTTTATGGCTCTTACATTCTTTCATTTCCTCTTCTGCAGCACTCCTGAGCCTTGGGCAGAGAGCTATAAATGTCAGATTTAGCAACAAGCTGTCATGTATTCTCAGGATCAAGAACAGTCAAGAATCTCTGCATTCAGAATTACGCATTGCAAAGAGACCTTTCTCTGATTAAGTCTGAGAACAGAATTTGTCTGTGGTGTAAACAAAATATTCAGATAGTAATAAGAGGTTCTGTCAATGTAGCTACACCACAATGGTCAGTTCTTTTCTGGGGCTTTAGACTTACCCAACAACACTTTTTTTTTTTTTATCTGAGTCTACAGTACCAGGTATTCCCTCCTATGGAGCAGGCCTCAAGTCCAATCACAGACTGTTTGCTTACCCCATAACAGTTGAGTCACTATTTGGAATAGATATAAAATTTAAAACTTGGAAAATAGACCCCTTGTGTTTGAAAATTGAAAGTCCACTCCTGGTCAGGTGATCAAATCAGAAAACTTACTGCTTCTCCTTCTGGCTTAAAGCTCAATAAAATGGCTCATTAAAGAGCAATTTCTGTGCTTAGTTTAATTAAAAGCAAACATAATATACGGCCCAAGAGGACTCTTTTCCATAGCTGGAGAAAGTCCCTTCAGTTAAAGCATTATGTTCAACAATAAAATCGTTTGCTAGAGAAAATCATTGACAAACTTTGTGCGGTTTTTAAAATTGACATAGAATCTATATTTTATATCATTTTGCATGATTGCTCTTAAATTTATGTATTTCACCATATTGTGAAAAGAATCCTGGGAAGAGGAACTATTATCATCATATTGGAAAAACCTTCATTTCACATGGAGTTTTGCTGGTATAATGCAAAAAAGTTGCTTCTCTCAGGCTGAGGTGGTTCACACATTGTCAGGTGCATTTTGCAGACACTGACGTATAAAATCAACCAATCCAAATCTTCTAACTTTTAGTAGTATACTGTCAAAGAATGTTATTCTCTGCTTTCATTGTTAGAAAGCCTGTCTGTCTGCACGATCGCATAATGAAAATTTAGCTGCATAATAATAGCATGGTAGCTTAGCCTTAGCTTTGCTAAATTTTAGCAAAATAACTTAGAGAAAAATCTCAGTGGTCTTTATAAATTACTGTTACATAGGCAAGTAAGACTCTTTAATAGAAGAATCAAATGTAAATAGTATAATTGGGTTAAATATACAAACCACTGCAGTGATTTGGGGTAATCTATAGATTGTTTATGTGAATTTTTCTTTATTCGGAATCATGTTCATTTCCTTGGTTAATTATGTCATACATAATGCTTGTTTCATGTGTTTGTGCTGATTAACTGGAGGTATTGTTGGAGCAAATAGCACCGGGGTGTAAGTAGCATTTTCTAATTAGCTTTAATAGTAAGGAGAAGAGTTTTATTGAGTCTTGAAAAAATGAAAATACATTGTTCATTGTTGACTTACTAGGAAATCTCAGGAAAAATGCAGTCCAATCAATCAAGCAAACAAACAGGAATGTAGCCTATTGGGTGAGTGGGGTCACTTGCCATGTTGGTTTACATTATAAAATATATAGCTTGCTCTAATAGAAGGATAATATCCTTATTTGGTATTGAGAATTTTGTTTCTGATCACTGATTGATTCATGTTTCCACCCCTGCTCATTATTTTCCAGCTCTGGCAGTTTGTGTAGGATAAGGGTGTGCCCTCCTGGCACAGGTCCAAGTCCAGGTTTCTCTGTTTGTCATGTGACTTTGAATGACGTAACTGCTTTCTCTTTCTAATACACTTATGGGGAAGATTAAAGATATTCTGTATGTAAGCTTATTATAACAGTAATTAGTAAGCATTTAAGTTGCTTTCTCCCATTAAAACTATTTTTATGAAGTGCCAACTTTTCTTCCATTATCCATGTCCTTTTCATGTCACACATTTTGGGGTGGAAATTGTATTCTAGACAAATTCCTTAGCTTGGTGGTGCAAGACACATGGGTACCTCAAGGCTGTTTTCTTTTTTATCTTATTTTATACAGTTGAACTTAAGTTTTGTACTAAATAAAGGGTAATAGTCTCATAAGGTCATAATGTAGCAAAAAATCCTTCCTGTCACCCAGTAATGTAGATTTGTTTGGGAAGGCTGTAGTTTAATGGATTGATTATGCGTGGGATTATTATGATACTGGTGTAAAACAAAACAACAAAAGCAAAATATCTTTGCGTTGTCCAATATAAAAATTATATAACATATATTTGCATATAATATAGTATGCAATATCAGAAATAATGAGACATTTATTTCTTGACTTATATACTTATTATACTGTGCTTTGTGTTATTGTGTCAGAGTGCATTCCTTCTACTTACTGAATATTTACTCTTAGAGATTCTGTCATGCTAGATTGACAACAGGCTTGCCTGTCTCATATGTACTGTGTCTCTTGAATATGTAAAAAAGTTGTGTTCAATGAGATACCTGCATCATCTAGGTTTGTGTACATTCTATGGTTCCCCATATAATCAAATTACTTTACAAAGCATTTCTTGAAAGGTATTCTATGCAACACAGCTTTTACATTTTAAGAAAAATCTGATTATCAATGAATGGTGTGGGAATCCTTCTGTATGTGTGTTGCTTTTATTGGTTAATAAATAAATAAAGTCTTTGGCCATGATAGAGCAGAGTAGAGCTAGACAGAACACTAAACTGAAGGTTGAGAGAAAGAAGGCAGAGTCCTGGAGCCGCCAGAGGAAAAAGATGTGAGCCACCAGCCGGAACCTTGTTGGTAGACCACAAGCCTCATGTTAAAATATAAAATAAATAGAAAGGGGTTAATTTAAGATGTAAGAGCTAGCCAATAAGAAGTTAGTAGGCCAGCAGTGGTTTAATTAATATAGTTTCTGTGTGATTATTTTGAGTCAGGGTGGTCAGGAAACTAACTAGCAGCCACCACCAATGATTGGCATGTGTAAAGACGGTGCTTTTGGTCAGTGGCTTGGCAGAATAGAGTTAGGAGAAAAAACTGAACTGAATGGTGGGAGAATGAAGGCAGAGTCATGGGGAAGCCATCTAGCTGCCATAGGGAACAGATTCCTCCGCTGGAGTCTGCCAACTTTGCCAGGAGGCCACAACCTCATGGTGATGCCCAGATTAATGGAGACTTGTTAGTTTAAGATAACCCAGAAATATGCTTAAGCTATTCATCAAACAATATTGCAAATAATATAGTTTCTGTGTGATTATTTCTTGGTCGGGGCAGCTGAGAACGAACAAGCAGCCTCCTACTACAAATCTAAAAGTTAATTATTTTATATTAATAATATCTAATCTCTCTGTGGATAATACTATTGATATAAACAATACATATCTAAAGGTATTCTGTTTGCTAACTTCTTGACCCATGCAACTTTTCCACTCACTTGTTTTCGTTTTATTGACTTCTTGTGATGTTTCTTGCTTAGTTATGTGTCTATCTTTGAAGCTTAGATGTCTGGATCTTGTATCCTCTTTTTACTAAGGAATATGCTTCCTACTTCTCCTCTCTTTCTTCCTTCTCTCTCTGTCTGTCACTGTCTCTTTTTCTCTCTTTCTTTCTCTGTAACTAAAAAGTTGGTGTCCCTTACATCTCTTTTTTCTAAGCAAGAATATGAGAGCTAAATGCTATTAACAATTCCAGATACACTTAGCTTCTCTTCTAAACTCTTTCACTTACTGTTTCTCTCTGGACGTATATCTGCCACTGCATGCCTAAGCTAACCACCCTAACCATCCCAGCTTACCCAATATCCATGCTTCTGCTAGAAACCCTTGCTAACTGGCTCCAGATCTTCTCTGCACTGACACTGATGCTCCTGTGCCTTCCTGGTTAAAATTCTTTTATAGCATTACTGATTTTCTTATTACTTTATGTTTCCCAGGAATTTTCCCTGAACTTTTCATTCACGTAAAATGGACTCTTTGGAACTTTCAGTTTCCCAAATTAGTAAAGTATTCAATTTATCGATTAAAAATGTCATTCGTATTTTGTTTGAATTGATATATAATAATTATTTCTATTTATGGTATGCATGAAGAATGTTGTTTTGATATGCAAACTTTGTGTAATAATTGAATTATGATATTTGACTTACTCAGCACCTCATACATACTTGGTTCACAGAGGTGAACCAAGTGCAGGGGTATAATGTACTCATATATAATATATTCAATTCTGTCATCTTGAAACGTGACCTACTAGGTTTTGTTATTTTTTTAATTGAAGTTTCAACAAAGACATGCATCCCTGCCCTGACCCTGGGACTTGTATATGTGACTTTATTGCTACAAGACTTTTGTTAATATCATTAGGTTAAGGATTTGGCATTGGGCAATCTGAATTGCTTGAGTGTGGTCTAATTCCATTGATAAATGTCTTTAAAAGAGACATGCAAGAAGAGGGAGAGAAATCTAGGGGAAGGTGGAGGCAGAGATGAGTTATGTTTCTAGTGAGAGATAGGGGAGGCATAGAAAAAGAAACTTTCCTTCCATAACCTTCATTGGAAGTGCAGAACATTTTACAACTTGTTTTATGATTCCAAATTGCTTTTTAAATTTTTCATGTATTTATTTGTTTATTATTTTAATTTCATTTTACATTCCAATGACAGTTCTCTCCCACACCTTCTTCTGCACCACCTTGTCTCTTTCCCAGTCCACTCCCCCATCTACTCTTCTCAATAGGTAAGGGCTCCCATGGGGAGTTAAAAAAATCTAGCATATTAAGTTGGGTCAGGACCAAGTCCCTGCCCCGTGCATTAAGACTGAACATGGTACCACACCATAGAAAATGGGCTCCAACAAGCTAGCTCATTCACAAGGAATAGATCCTGGTACTACTTACAGGCACCCCTCAGATAGTCCAAGCTTCACCACTGTACCCCATAAATGGAGGGTATAGTTCAGTCCCAAGGAGACTCCACAACTGTCTTTCTAGAGTTTCCATGAGCTTGGTTCAGTTGTCTCTGTAGATTTCTCCATCATGATCTTAACCTTCCTTGCTCATATATTCCCTCCTTCCTCTCCTCAATTGGATTCTGGAGTTCAGCCTGGTGCTTGGTTGTAGATCTCTGCAGCTGGTTCCATCTGTTACTGGATGAAGGCTCTAATGATAATAGTTGGGTATTCATCAATCTGATTACAGGGGGATGGCCAGATCAGGCATTCTCTCCACTGTTGCTAGGGCTCTTAGCTGGGGTTATCCTTGTGGATTTCTGGGAATGTCCATAGCATCAGGTTTCTCCCTAACCCTATAGTGGCTCCCTCTATCAAGATCTCTCTTTTATTATTTTCCCACTCGATTTCTCTCCCCCTTCAACTATCTGGTTTCTTCATGTTCTTGCCTCCTCTTCTCTATCACCCTTTCTTGTTCTCAGTTTACACAAGAGATCTAATTCGCCTTCCAAGGGCAATCCATGTGTCCCTCTTAGAGTCTTCCTTATTATGTAGCTTCTCTGGAGCTGTGTATTGTAGTCTGATTATCCTTTGCTTTATGAATAATATCTAGTTATGAGTGAGTACATACCATGTTTGTCTTTCTGAGTCTGGGTTACCTCACTCAGGATGGCATTTTTTAGTTACATCTATTTGACTGCAAATTTCAAGATATCATTGTTTTTTACAGTTGAGTAATACTCTATTGTGTAAATGTACCACATTTTCTTTATCTATTCTTCAGGGGTATCTAGGTTGTTTCCAGATTCAGGCTATTATGAAAATGCTGCTATGAACACTTTAAGTATGTGTCTTTGTGGTATGATTGATTATCCTTTGGGTATATGCCAAAGAATGGTATTGCTGGGTCTTGAGGTAGATTGATTCTCAATTTTCTAAAAAGCTGACATCCTGATTTCCAAAGTAACTGTACAGGTTTGCACTCCCACCAGCAGTGGAGGAGTGTTCTCCTGAATCCACATTCTCTCCAACATATTAAGCTATCCTCGGTATTTTTGACCTTTGCAGGCATAAAATGGTATCTCAGAGTCATTTTGACTTGCATTTCCCTGATGATTAATAATGTCAAGCTGTCTTGAAAATCAAAAAAAAAAAAATAATAATGTCAAGCAATTATTAAATGTCTTTTGGCTATTTGAAATTTTTCTGCTGAGAATTGTCTATTTAGCACTGTACCCCTTTGTAAATTAGATTGTTTTGTATTCTGATGTATACTTTTTTAATTCTCTGTATATTTTGGAGATTAGCCATTTGTCAGGTGTGGGATTGGTGAAGTTATTTTTCCATTCTATAGTCTTTTTTGTCTTATTTACCATGTCTTCTGCATTACAGAAGCTTTTCAGTTTTCGGAGGTCTCATTTATTAATTGTTATTGTGGGTATGTGTGCTACTGATGTTATATTTATATTTAGGAAGTGGCTTCCTGTATTTATGCGTTCAAGGTTACATTCAACTTTCTCTTCTGGCAGGTTCAGTGTAACTGGATTATGTTGAGGTCCTTGATCTATTTGGACTTGAGTTTTGTGCATGGAAATATATGTGGATTTATTTGCAATCTTCATCATGCTGAATCCAGTTATGCAAGCACCATTTGTTGAAGATGCTATCCTTTATCCGTTGTACTATTTTGGCTTCTTTGTAAAAAAATTAGGTGTTTAGAAGTTTGTGGATTAATGTCAGGGTCTTCAATTTGATTCCAGTGGTTCATATGTCTTGTTTTACACCAATACCAACATGATTTTATTACTATAGCTCTATAATAGAGTATGAAGTCAGGGATAGTCATGCCTATGGAAGTTCCTTTATTGTTCAGGATTGTTTTAACTATTCCAATTTTTTTTGTCTTTCCCTATAAAGTTGAGTATTGTTCTTTCAAGGTCTATGAGGAATTGTGTTGGAATTTTGATGGGGCTTGCATTGAATCTGTAGATTTCTTTTGAAAATTGCCATTTTAATTATGCTGATCCTACCTATCTAAGAGTATGGGAAATCTTTCCATTTTCTTATATCTTCTTCAATTTTCTTCTTTAGAGACTTAAAGTTCTTGTCCTACAGGTCTTTCACTCATGTAGATAGAGTTACCCCAAGATATTTTATACTTGTGGTTACTATAATGATGGTGTTTCTCTGATTTCCTTCTCGGCCCACTTATAATTTGTATATAGTAGAGTTACTGATTGGTTTTGAGTTAATCTTTTATCTCTCCATATTACCAAAGCTGTTTATCAGCTGCAGGAGCTTCTTGGTAGAGTTTTGGGGGTCACTTATGTATGGTATCTTATCATTTGCAAATAACAATAGTTTGACTTCTTTCTTTCCAATTTATATGGCCTTGATCTCCTTGTGCCATCAATAGCTAGAACTTCGAGTACTATATTGAATAGATATAAAGAAAGAATTTGTCTTGTTCTTAATTTTATTGGAATCACTTTGAACTTATTTCCATTTAATTTGATGTTGACTGTTGCCTTGCTGTAAATTGCTTTTATTATGTTTAGATAGGTTTCTTGTATTTCTGATCTCTCCAAGAGGAGTGTACCGAGAGAAACACAAGAATTGGATAACAATTTGTGCCAAGGGAAGCTTGTAGGATCCCATTTTTTCTTAAATTATTTAAATGTAGTTGATTTGTTCCATTTAAATTTATTTTGATAATATTACAGCATAATTTAAAAGAATAAAATAAAAATGGTAATCAATAATATTTTGCTAAGAAAATGAAAATGCTGTTGAAAAATACTGGTTATTTTAAAGATTTCCTAAGGAAATGGGTGTTTCAGGATTAATCTGTCCTCTCTCTGAGGTGTCACCCACAATCTGCTTTGTTACCTCTGGTGATAGTCACAGGCAGTGACTGACACCAACTTTGTAGCAGAGGAAGCCACATTCATTTTCCCTGATGTTTCATAGCAAGTTTCCATACTGTGGGCCTTTTAGGGAAAGGCCTCTGGTCACTCAAACTCACAGTAGGTGTCTAAGGTAATGAAAGGAGCACAGCTCCATGCATTCTCTGTAGCCACAAAAGGACAAGTAGCTGACATACACATTCCAGTGTCTTTTTTTCTCTTCTCCATTTGTGGGAGAATTTGAGGTTTGAAAATAGATTCTTGAAGATGCCATTAGGGATTTTAGCTGCCCCCTAGAATGAGGAGTTTGCTTTTTTCTTCTGAGCAACTAGCCTATTTGTCTTTAATCAATCAACAGACTAGCTGGCCTAATATTGCTGCCCATCACCGTATCTCAAATTGTCAGTCTACCAGCAAGGTGAACTGACTTTACCCACTTTTAGACAGCTACATTTCAAAAATCTTGATCAACATCCTAACTACATTTCAAAACTTTAACATTTCTCTAAATCTGGATATTAAGAACTCCCAAATAATGAAGAAGTAATTTTTTGTGAAAATACTTATGTATAAGAAGAATTTTAGGAGCACTACACATCCTAACTCTTTAGTTCCAAAGGTACTGATTTATTAAATACTAACAATTTTCAACTAAAACATAGTTCCACATGTAAATTCAGGACTCTTTCTCTCTGTCTCTCTCCCTCCCTCCTTCCCTCTCTTTCTTCTATTTGGGATTGAATCTAAGATATTTCAGATGTACACATGTTAGATATGATGTAACACAGAATTACATATACAGTTCCTAGTTCTACACAAAGGGCTAACATGAAGGAAATGCATACTTCCTCTGCTGCTCACATGTGACTGTCTTACACCGATATTTCATTTAATTTCAACATGAACTCTACTTCACTTTATGGATTCAGATATCAGAATGAAACTAGTGCCTGATCTGCATTTCCTTACCATTATCTGTATTTAGGTTCAATAATTTTTTGTTCTAAAAGTAGAGTTACCATCAGGAGTGTTATTTTTAAAACATTAATTTATCAATTTTATAAAATCAATGACAGAAAATAGATTCAGATTCCCAGTCTCTCTCTCTCTCTCTCTCTCTCTCTCTCTCTCTCTCTCTCTCTCTCTCTCCCCCTCTCTGCATGTGGTGTGTGTGTGTGTGTGTGTGTGAGTTATGGAGATGTATATAGTACAAAGAATTTGATAAAAGTTACCTGGATTTATTTAACTTGAATTTGACTGTAAATATATACTGAGATTCAAAATAGATTGATGCTATAAAATTAGGCAAATTACTTCAAAGTGACACTTTTTCTGGAACTAAGGAGATGGCTACCTAGAGGAAGTGACTTGGGCTACACCCTCTTTTTCATCAAAATTTCCATTCTTTTCAGGTGATTGGCAATGATACACCATTTCACCCTTTGAATCCTCTCTGACTAGGAAGTACCCCTACCTCTTCTCCACCACATGCTGATAACTAGAATCTGTCTTCCATTTCCATAAAATCACCCTACCCACTGAAACTTCCCTTTATTTTATATTCTTTTTTTCCCAATTTTGTTTTATCTAGGAGTTCAGCTTCCTAGAGTCAGTCAGTGAGTGCTGAGTCAGAACAATTATTAGACTCACATAGAACAAATTGCAGGTAAGAAATTGTTTTCCAATATAAGAAGGATTTATTCATTAGAAAAATATGAATGTTGAATATATTTCGTCCTTAATTTTCTGATGTATCTCTATGTAATTATGCTTTGTTTTGCAAATGACTAACTTGTCTTTGGGTGACTACCCTCATTTCACCCTATATTTCAAATATATATTATAATGACTGATCCAAGTCAAGGAAACTTCCTGCTTTACTTACTAAGGACATTATCCATCCAAGATTTATGGTTAGTTTGTCCTCTTCATTGTATTTAATTTTATGTCTTTTGCACCACAGAAGACTGCTTATTAAAAGCTGCCTCCTTCCTTACATTGTCTATTACATGTCTGCCCACACTCCTTGCTAACTTGTATCTTTCAAGTTCCTCTATGGTTCTTCTTCTGCCTACCCATTAAATAAATGATTCTCAGAGCGTTATTAATAAATGTACACAGTCTCTATGCATATATGATTTTCCTTGTTGGCTCTGACCTTATTAGCTTTCCTTTTTCTTCTCAGGGAGTTATCCTGACTGACAGCATCTATTTCTACTTACCTGTCATCAGATACTCACAAAACCATAAAAACACTAAGTTGGGCTTCTTAAAAAATGTTTTAATACTCAATACTGTCATCCCAGCAGTTTGGAGTCTAAAGTTGAAGAATCATAATTTCCATGGAAAACTGTTCATATGGGTTACATAGTGAGTCTCTGTCAAAGACAGAAAAAGAGAGTGTCAGGGAAAAGAATGAAGAGGAGGAGAGTTAAGGGGCATATCATAGAAGGAAGGAGAAAAGAGGGAAATGAAAGAGAAATCACTCCGATTTAAGTATCCTTTGTTTTCCCCTGCCCAGTGGCTTTGCCATATTCTTTACTAATTCACGTTGGGAGGTCAGAGCTGATGTGGGCTCTTTGCTCATCTCCATCTGCACATGCAACCTGTCAGCACAACGCAATTCTGTTACACTTCTCTGCTTTATCACTGCTCTCCACCAACTTTGAAAATATTTTACTATATGATCTTAAAAAATATATCTAGTTTTCTGTGCCTATTGCTTTCAGTATCACCTCTTTAAAGTACAATGTTAGCTGCCTTATTTGTCTACCAGACAATTTTTTTTCTTTTAGGGAACAAGATCTTTAGAGATGTTACTTTGTCCATTTTGGTTCATAAGATTTAAATTTCTTAGCACTGAATGTTTCAACTAGTAGTTTTCATAACCCAAAGTTCTATGTTTCAGGCACCTTGGGGTATTTGTGACTAGTCTCACAGGCCAGTCATCTTGATGTCTTTGTACCATGTGGGGACACCATTCCCTACTCAGCTCACAGCCAGCTTTGTAAGTCATGGGAACTAGAAAACACCTGACATGTAGCAGATGTTCACAAGAAATGTATAAGAATATGAATTTCTTTATCCTCAGCTTCATATTTCGTAAATTGACAAAGCTTATGCTTTGTAAATTTCATGAGTAAAATGGAGGTTTCATAAAACTAACTAGTTTAAATTAAATTAAAATCAACTAGTTATAATTTACATCTTCCTTAAACCAAAATGAACTTATCCCGCAAATACAAGGTGAAGAATATCTAAGGCATTCTATGATGTTTTAATAATTACGAAGGTCATCAAGACTGAAGTTATGTACAAAATACCAGATGACTGCTCAGAAAAATCGATATCTTCAATAAATTCCTCAAAGTAATTTCTGAGTTTGTAACTATCTCTTTATGTGCCTGTCACATCTCTTAAATGATCTGAGTATTATTTGTAGCACAGCAACTCTCTGAGAACTGGAAAAGATTTAAAATGCTATCTTTTCTCTCCCATAGTTTTTAGACAAAACACAACACACAACACACACACACACATACATATGTACATAATATACATAGTACATGCCCACCTCTCATCAAGAAAATAAAACAAGCGTTTAGAATGCTGGAAAGGCCAACTTCAGTTATGTTTCTGTGCTCCAGGCTTAGGGATAAATTCGTTCATTCTGCTTGGTGCTGTCTGACACCGTTATAAGTCACAGGAGAACAATTATACATGATTGGGTAGCTGGCTGCCTGCTTTAAAAATGTTAATTCACATGATTCTAAAAGTGTTTTACTGTTAAAAATTACTCTTCTCATGCAATTGTAAAAGAGATCAATATTTATACCAATCGAAGTATCACCGTAAAAGCTGGACAAACTGAGAAGTACTTTTTTTTTTTTAGAACAAAGGCTTAATGAAAAATTCAACTTCAATAGACAGACAAAAGCAGTGATCTCATGCAACTCACTCTAAAGAGGGGACATTAGACAACAGGCTCATCCAAATGGGTGTAATGTGACTGTGAATGGCAGGAGTTGGGTTGTGTTCTTCTGGTCATGGGAGGCTTGGCCATGATTCCCGTGGAGATAGACAGGCTTAAAGACGAAAGACAAAAGCAAATGGTGGCATCAAGTTGTTTATTCAATGTTTCTTCTCAAAAATAATTTTTAACAAAAATGTAAGGTGCACAAATTCAAATTATTTGAATTTTATCCACTTTTGAGCTCATAAATATTTACTGCCAGACACTATTGAACAATATGTTAATTGGTATTTTTCCATTGCAAAATATAAGATGATCAGAAATCTAAAAGTTAAGAAAAAAAGAGACTTTATTATTTTTGTGATACTTTTCATATTCATGAGTTTTTCTTTGTTAATATTGTCTTTCCATCTAACATATATTAGGGACTCAATACTTAATGTTTTATTAATTTGTAGCTGTATTGTTAGTCTTTAGGGTAGTAGATTTAAATTTTCCCCTAAAATTCAATTTAGTTCTTATTTCTTAACTCATCACTATTCCAATACATAAAACATTAAAAAATAATGCAAATGAAATTTTGACATTTCACTAAATAACAATAAAAATCACTTTGCACAGTGGGAGCAGTTATTTTCTGCATCAATAAAATTACATGATTTCAATAAAATATTTCTCATTATCTCAGGCAAAGAACATTTCTGTAGCCTGTATTCCAAACTAGGTCATTAATATGGTCGTGATATAAGGCCACCTTTCCCATTCTTCCACTGTAAGAGGTATTGCACGCACTTCTCTCTGATAAAGTCTCAATACTTCACTTTTTTCTCTGACCTGATGACTCTTTTTCTACTTTGTGAGACAATAAACATGCTTAGAATTTCCATAAACTCAAGACACCATATAACTGACCTGCTTGCCTTTCACCTCTTTTGCCTTTCTCCCAGTAATCACGAAATCCTTGGGAGCCAGTCAGACTTTTATAGGACTCCGCCCTTGCAGGTCTTCCCTTCACACCCACTCACCCGCTCCAGACCCCCTTCCACAACTCTTGAATGCTCATTTTCTTTCTGTCCATTTATTTTTTAGGATTATTGTATAAAATTATATCATTATTTCCTTCGTTTTGCTCTCCTAACCACTCCCATATGCCTGCTTCTTGCTATCATTCAAATGTCATAGCTTCTCTTTTTCATTATTGTTACAAGAATATATAATATACTTTTTTGAAACAGCATCTCTCTACAGAGGCCTGGCTATCCTGAAACTCACTACATGGACCAGGCTGACCTTGAACTCACAGAACTCTGCTTCCCGAGTGCTGAGATTAAAGAGGTTCATCACCACACCTGGTATATGTAGACTTATATAGTAAATATTACCTGTTCAGTCTGTATAATGTTTCAGTCAGACTATATATGCCCCTCCGCAGCATTCTTAATTTGTCTACAGTTCTTCATGTAGGGTTGAGGTCTTCTGCTTCACTCAGCTCTGTAGTCACATAAATCATCCAAATACTCTGGAATTAAGATTTCTAAAATGTTCTTGTTATATATGTTTATTGGCATTATTGTTGTTCATTTCCAATACCTGATTCAGTTTCATTTTTTTGCATGAGACCTTTCCTGATTTTTCTATTAAATTTTCTACCAAAACCGTCAATACTTCACATCTCTAATTTCCTTTTTTTTTGTTTTTTTAAAATGCAATTTAATTAAATTATTAAATCCAACATTCTGGCAAAGTTTTAGTACTGAACCAAAACCAAAACAAATATCCTATTTTTAACAATCAGAAACATTATAAAGTAACATTTTCATCAGGACAAGGACTATCTAACAATTATTTACAGAAAAACTAATACTCTATTATAAAATTTAAGTAATTGCATTCTATATGATAAGAATGTACCTGACAAATACACTTCAAGTGAACTTAAATATCTCATAGAAAGTGTTGAGGAAAATAAGATGCATTAGATATGTCAAAGGCCCCCATTTTCTCAGTAGAGATATTGTTTTTATCAAACAATCAAAAGAAGGTACATAAAATTACTAAATAAATTAATAAATTTGTTGGATATCAAATCAACATAAGACATATCTACATACTGGTAACAATGAACAACATAAATTCGGGATTTTGTAATTATTCTAACAATACAGTCTAATAATCAATTATTGTAACATTAGAATTATGACCTCCAGAACAGGAGAACTATATTTAAAATACGCAAAATGATATCAAAAGACTTATTTCTTGTTGAAAGAAAAAGTAAAGCCAAATAAAAAATCCAAAATAAACCCACAAAACAAACAATAGACACAACAACATTAACTACTTATTTAAAAAAAATAACGTGAGCTGTGTGGTGGTAGCACACGCCTTTAATCCCACTACTCAGAGACAGGCAGATCAAAACAACAACAACAAAAACAAAAAAGAACATGAACATTACTTCCCTTGCTAAGTTTGTTTCATAAAGAACAGCATATGAGGCACAACCATTTGCTAGATTCTCCCAAATGAGGAAGGAGCTCGGGAAGGAATGGGCCCATGGCAAAAAAAAAAGCTGGCAGAGTAGAAGGAGTAGTGCTAAAGTCAAACAATTTTCACTACTGACTAATTAATTCAAGAAATTAAGTTGGCGAAAGGTGAATGATAGGGTGAAGTTTTGAGGGAAAGTGGTGCAAGTTGAGGGCAAAAACCAGGATTGCAATGACGAGACTTCCCGAGAGTGACTTCTATAAAGAAAACAGTCAATTCAAAGAGCAAATGCAGGTGAATTTCAACCAGCACGTGATCTGGTGGCGATGATCTTCCTTCCAGACTTTCTAGTCAACCAACAATCCAATATTCTGCATTCTGCCCAATTCAAACACAAGAGTGCCCTTCTAACCTTGTACGCTGTGCAAAGGCACACATGATGGCGTGGGGAAGTCAAGCTCTCACTTAAGAGGCATCAGGATTTGTGCAGGGCAGTTCATTGACAGAACAGTCGCCTCCCGGCCTTACATGGAGCCCGCAGAGAAGAAGGAGGGCGCTGCTCTTGAAGACTTGGAGGAGGAGATGGAGGCAGAGGATGCAGGGGTGAACTGAGGAAGGGTCCCAGCAGGTAGCTGTCCTTGTCCCAGATAGACCTTGGAGAATATGGCTCTGTATTAGGGGAAGGCACTGAAGGATATGGTTCTGCTATGTGGCCCTGAGGCCAAGGACTGGGCCTCCTGACGATGAAGGAAAAATGCTCACTTTCCTGACTAGCTGGAGGTCCCATTCAGAGGGACAGGAAGCCAGAATCCGCATCCTCATCACAGGCGTCCACTTGGTAGGAACTTTCTAGAATGTACTCACAGAAGGATCCCTGCTGGAGGACTAGGAGGTGGTCCTCTGACATTTCCAGGACAGCGGCCCTCTGCGGGCTGGCAGAAAAAAACCCAGGCTGTCCAAGATGGTCTGAAGCCTGGAGGCCCTCGGAGACCAGGATGATGGTGTGTTCAGTGAGCGACACTTCCAGAGCCGAGGTGGGATCTGGTTCCAGCAGCAGGTCCACGCCATACAGTTGCAGTTGCATTGGTGCAGCCTGCAGTCAGAAACACCATGGAGGTTGATGCATCGCTGGCAGACCCAGCAGGCTCTTCCAGGTTGGGTGGCATCTGGGGCTCCAGGAGGCACCGTAGGTTGGCAAGGCTGGGTCCTTGGGCCTGTAGTGCCCAGCAGGGTTCAGGGTCTGCGCCTGGGCTGCGGGGTCGTACTCCCAGCATGTTGATGATGATGTTGGGCTTGCAGAGGCGTGGATTGATGCGCAAACAGATACATCTGGTCGGCTGCTCTTCTGGCTGTGGAGCGTTGAGCTTTCCTCACATCCTGCCGGATATACCCTAGGCATCAATTCTATTTCAAGAGAAGCACGGGAAAACAGGTCCAATAGGGAAATGTCATGATAGGCTCCGCCCCTTCCTGGCTCTGCCCAGCAGTGACCATCTGACCAAAGGCTATAGCCATAGTTTGTAGGTCAGTGTGTGGTATTACATTCTTAGCACTCCATAAACAGCCATTTGGTTTGTAGGCCTTGGCCCCTGCTTTGGATTGTGGGCCTTGTATGCTGTAGTCAGATCACAGCAGTAAACCATCACTGCTCAAGTCTCACGAGTGGAATGTTATGTAAGGACTCTGGGGTGTAAGCCTGGATTTCAGCCTTCAAAGTACAAGTACCCTATTGCAGTCTTGACCTATAGTGTCGGGAGTTTTGTGTTCATCCTTAAGCCTCTGTGAGATTTTTAAATGACCATTAGTCCTCCTCCAGGGATGGTGAAAGGGAACTGCGCCCATGTTCCCAAATATTGTTTATAAATGTTCTTTTACATTTAAAGGGGGATATGATATAGATATAAATAATTTGCATTGGTATGGATTTGAAGGTCAATTTTGTTATATGTATATGCATATTTCTAATCTTGATTAAGGTATTGTGATTGTATAGTTCATTTAAAAATGTAATGTATATAGGTTGTTAATGGATAATCATCGATAATTGTCAAGCTTTTAGTCATGTTAGTTAGATTTTCTATATGTGCTATATTTCAGCTAGATAGGCATTCTTTATATCTTTCAAAGACTGCAGAATATAGCATTTAATGTTTTAATAACTTAGGGCTTTTCATGATGAGACACGTCTGCTCCTGGCAGCAGCACCAATCTACTTCAAGAAGAAGATGGGCACCGAAGATGCTCCTTAAGGAGTTTGATAGCCATTTGGGCAAGAAACCGCTCTTGCCTGGACTGTTGCATAAACTGGACACAGAGAACCCACAGAAAGAGGACTGCTGAACTTGCCTAAAGGTGAGATGGTTTTTCGGGGTTCCTGATTCATAAAAGAGTCTGCGAGACATTCTGCAGGACACAGCAGAAAGTGACTAAACTGTCTTTGGAATTTCCTGCTTCATAAAAATGTCTGCTGGATACTATGGGCCTGAAGGCCGAAGATGGATGCCCCAACGGTACAAAAGAACTTTGGGTGACTGTCCAGGCAGCAAGATGTCTCTGTCATTTCTAGAGTTTGAAGTCTCTTATTTCTTGTTTACTTAGGTAATATTATATCCTTCTGGAGTCTTTGATGGAGTTGAAGAATGGTTAGTTATAGTTATAGTTTTCCTTAGTTATGATAAAAGATAAAATAGATATAAATATTGTAACTGTAATTCTTGCTTGATAACTGTTTTGCTATATGTAATCTTACTATGTTAAAGTGAAAGCCTTTCTTTTTTGTTTAAACAGAAAAAGGGGAAATGATAGAGGTGGGTCTTGTATTAATCTGTTGCTTTCATTGGTTAATTAATAAAGAAACTGCCTAGGCCCATTTGATAGGCCAACCCTTAGGTGGGTGGAGTAAACAGAACAGAATGCTGGGAGAAAGAAGCTGAGTCAGGAGTCGCCATGATTCTCCCACTCCAGACAGATGCAGGTTAAGATCTTTCCTGGTAAGCCAGCTCATGGTGCTACACAGAATATTAGAAATGGGTTAGATCAATATGTAAGAGCTAGCCAATAAGAGGCTGGAACTAATGGGCCAGGCAGTGATTAAAAAAATACAGTTCTGGTGTAATTATTTCGTATAAAGCTAGCCGTGCGGGCGGCCAGGTGCCAGGAACGTAGCCCGCTGCTCTTATTACTACAATAAAGTTAACATGTTCTGTGATTAAAGTTGCTATCTTTTTTTATTACTTTATAAATAATAACATTCAAAATTTCCACTTCATCCCCTCCTCCTAATTCCCTCTGGTTAGCGCTCGCCCACTCCCTCTCCCCCTCCAGTCCTAAGAGTGGGCAGGGTAATCTGCCCTGTGGGAAGTCCAAGCCCCCCCTTCCAGGCTTAGCAAGGTATGCATCCAAATAGAATAGGATCCCAAAAAGCCAGTACATGCAGTGGAGACAAATCCCAGTGCCATTATTATTGGCCCCTCAGTCTGCCCCAGTTGTCAGCCACATTCAGAGGGTCCAGTTTGATCCCTTGCTCATTCAGTCCTAGTCCAGCTGGCTTCGGTGAGCTCCCATTAGTTCAGGCACACTGTCTCAGTGGGTGAACCATCCCCTCCTGGTCCTAACTTCCTTGGTCATATTCTCCCTCCTTCCACTCTTCAACTGGACCTTGGGAGCTCAGTCCAGTGCTCCAATGTGGGTCTCTGTCTCTATCTCCATCTGTCACTGGATGAAGGTTCTATGGTGATATTCCAGATAGTCATGATTCTGACTACGGGACAAGGCCAGTTCAGGCACCCTCTCCTCCACTGCCCAAGGTCCTAGCTGAGGACATGCCCATGGGCACCTGGGAACCCATCTAGAGTCAAGCCTCTTGCCAACCCCAAAATGGCTTCCTCAATTAAGATATCTTCTTCCCTGCTCCCATATCCATCCTTCCTCCATCTCAACCATCCCACTCCCCCAAGCTCTTCCCAATCTCCTTTCTCTCTCTCCTCTCCCCTTCCCCCCACCCCACCTCCACCCCCATGCTTCCAACTTTTGCCTTGTGACCTTATCTGTTTCCATTTTCCAGTAAAATCCACATATTTCTTTGGGTTCACCATATTACTTAGCTTTTCTAGAATTGTGAACTATAGGCTCAATGTCCTTTGTTTATGGCTAGAATCCACTAATGAGTGAGTACATACCATATTCATATTCTTGGGTCTGGGTTATCTCACTCAGGAGAGTGTTTTCTATTTCCACCCATTTGCAAGCAAAATTCAAGATGTCATTGTTTTTTACCACTGAGTAGTACTCTAATGGGTAGATGTGCCACACTTTCTTTATCCATTCTTCAGCTGAGGGGCATCTGGGTTGTTTCCAGGTTCTGAATATTACAAATAATGCTGCTATAAACATAGTTGAGAAATGTTTTTGTAATATAATTGGGCATCTCTCGAATATATCCCCAAGACTGGTATTGCTGGATCCTGAGGTAGGTTGACTCCCAATTTTCTGAGAAACTGCCTAATTTCCAAAGTGGTTGCACAAGTTTGCACTAACATCAACAATGGATGAGTGTTCCCCTTACTCCACATCCTTTCCAACATAAGCATTGGTGATTTTGATTTTAGCCATTCTGACAGGTGTAAGATAATATCTCAAAGTTGCTTTGATTTGCATTTCCCTGATAGCTAAGGAAGTTGAACATGTCCTTAAGTATCTTTTGGCCATTTGAAATTCTTATGTTGAGAATTTTCTGTTCAGTTCAGTACCCCATTTTTTAATTGGGTTATTTAGAATTTTAATGTCTAGTTTCTTGAGTTCTTTATATATTTTGGAGATCAGACCATTGTCTGATGTGGGGTTGGTGAAGATCTTTTCCCATTCAGTAGGTTGATTTTTTGTCATAATGACGGTGTCCTTTGCTTTACAGAAGCTTGTCAGTTTCAGGAGGTTCCATTTATTTATTGTTGCTCTTATTGTCTGTGCTACTGGGGTTATATGTAGGAAGTGGTCTCCTGTGCCCATGGATTGCAGGCTACTTCCCACTTTCTCTTCTATCAGGTTCAGTGTGGTCAGATTTATATTGAGGCCTTTAACCCATTTGGTCTTGAGTTTTGTGTATTGTGATAGATATGGATCTATTTTCATTTTTCAACAGGTTGACATCCAGTTATGCCAGCACCATTTGTTAAAGATGCTTTCTTTCTTCCATTGTATACTTGTAGTTTCTTTATGAAAAATCGGGTGTTTATAGGTTCGTGGATTAATATACAGGTATTCAATTCAATTCCATTGGTCAACCTCTCTGTTTTTATGCCAGTACCAAGCTGTTTTCATTACTATAGTTCTGTAATAGAGCTTGATGTCAGGGATGGTAATGCCTCAGGAAGTTCCTCTATTGTATAGGATTGTTTTGGCTATCCTGGTTTTTTGTTTTTCCATATAAAGTTGATTATTGTTCTCTCAAGGTCTGTGAAGAATTTTGTTGGGATTTTGATGGGAATTGCATTGAATCTATAGATTGCCTTTGGTAGAATTGCCATTTTTACTATGTTGATCCTACCAATTTGAGAGCATGGGAGATCCTTCTATTTTCTAGTATCTTCTTCAGTCTTTCTTCAAAGACTTAAAGTTCTTGTCAAATAGAACTTTCACTTCCTTGGTTAGTGTTACCCCATGATACTTTATGCTATTTGTGGCTACCATGAAAGATGATGTTTCTCTGATTTCCCTCTCAGCTTCTTTATCCTTTGTGTATAGGAGGGCTACTACATCACTGAAGGTATTTATCCGTTGTAGGAGTTCTCTGATAGAGTTTTTGGGGTCACTTATGTACGCTATCATATCATCTGCAAATAACGAAAGTTTCACTTCTTCCTTTCCAATTAGAATCCCCTTGATCTCTTTATGTTGTCCTATTGCTATTGCTAGAATTTCAAACACTATGTTGAAAAGATATGGAGAGAGTAGACAGCCTTGCCTTGTTTCTAATTTTGGTGGAATTGCTTTAAGTTTCTCTCCATTTAATTTGATGTTAGCTGTTGGCTTGCTATATTTATTATATTTAGATATAATCCTTGTATCTGTAATATCTCTAAGACCTTTATCATAAAGGGGTGTTGAATTTTGTCAAATGCTTTTTCAGCATCTAATGAAATGATCATATGATTTTTTTTCTTTCAGTTTATTTATATGATGGATTACATTGATAGATTTTCACATGTTGAAACAGCCCTGCATCTTTGGGATGGAGCCTACTTGACTGAAATGGACGATTTTTTTGATGTGTTCTTGGGTTCAGTTTGCCAGTATTTTATTGAGAATTTTTGCATCGATGTTCATGAGTGAGATTGGCCTGTAATTCTCTTTCTTGGTTGACTCTTTGTGTGGTTTTGGTATCAGGGTAACTGTAGCTTCATAAAAAGAGTTTGGAAATGACTGTTTTGTTTCTATTATGTGGAACACATTAAGGAGTGTAGGTATTAGCTCTTCTTGGAAGTTTTGGTAGAATTCTGCACTAAAACCATCAGGCCCTGGGCATTTTTTGGTTGGGAGGTTTTTGATGACAGCTTCTATTTATTTGCAATTTATAGGTCTATTTAAATTGTTCACTTGGTCTTGATTTAATTTTGGTATCTAAAAAATGTTCATTTCTTTTACATGTTCTAATTTTGTAGTAAGACCTAATGTTTCTCTGAAATCCTCAGTATCTGTTGTTATGTCCCCCTTTTCATTTATGATCTTGTTTATTTGAGTGTTTTTTCTTTGCCTTTTGATTAGTTTCAATAGGGGTTTGTCAATCTTGTTGATTTTCTCAATGTACCTGCCTTTTGTTTCATTGATTCTTTGGATTGTTTTCTGTGCTTCTATTTTATTGATTTCAGCTTATTTCCATTCTTCAGTTTATTTCCATTCTTCTACTCCTCCTGGGTGAATCTGCTTCTTTTTTTTCCTAGAGCTTTCAGATGTGTTGTTAAGTCTCTAATGTGAGCTTTCTCAGTTTTCTTTATGTGAACACTTAGTGCTATGAACTTTCCTCTTAGCACTGCTTTCATAGTGTCCCATAGGTTTGGGTATGTTGTGTCTGCATTTTTGTTTAATTCAAGGAAGATTTTAATTTCTTTCTTTATTTCTTCCTTGACACAGAGGTGGTTCAGTAGTTGACTATTCAGTTTCCATGAGTGTGTAAGCTTTCTGGTGGTGGAATTGTTGTTAAATTCTAACTTTACTCCATGGTCATCTGATAAGACACAGGTAGTTACTCCAATTTTTTGTATCTGAGGAGGTTTGCTTTGTTACTGAGTATGTGACCAATTTTTGAAAAGGTTCCATGAGATGCTGAGAAGAAGGTATATTCTTTCCTGTTTGGGTGGAATGTTCTATAGATGTCTGTTAAGTCCATTTGATTCATTACATCTGTTAGTTCTCTTATTTTCCTGTTAAATTTCTATCTGGTTGACCTGTCCATTGGTGAGAGAGGAGTGTTGAAATCTCCTGTAATTTGTGTGTGGGGTTTGGTGTGTAATTTGAGTTCTAGTAATGTTTCTTTTACATATGTGGGTGCTTTATATTATGGGCATAGATATTCAGGATTGAGACTTCATCTTGAACAATTGTTCCTGTTATGAGTATAAAGTTTCCTTCTCCATTTCTTCTGATTGATTTTAGTTTGAAATCAATTTTGTTAGATATTAGGATAGCCAAGCTCACTTGTTTCTTAGGTCCTTTTTTTTGGAAAACCTCTTCCCAACCCTTTACTATGAGGTAGTGTCTGTTTTTGAGGTTGAGGTGTGTTTCTTGTAAACAGCAGAAGGTTGGATCCTGTTTTTGTATCCATTCTCTTAACCTGTGCCTTTTTATAGGTGAATTGAGTCCATTGATATTAAGTGATATTAATGAACAATGGTTGTTAACTCCAGTTATTTTTTTGGTGGTAGTACTTGTGTGTTTCCCTTCTTTTGAGTTGTGTTGGTGAAGAGTTGTCAGATGTCTGTGCTATTGTGGGTGTTGTTGACTTCCTTGGGTTCAGGTTTTCCTTCTAGTACTTTCTGTAAGGGTGGGTTTGTGGATATGTATTGTTTAAATCTGTTTTTGTCATGGAATATCTTTTTTTCTCCGTTGATGGTGAAAGAAAGCTTTGCTGGATATAGTAGTCTGGGCTTGCATCCATGGTCTCTTAGTGTCTGCAGCACACCTATACAAGACCTTCTGGCTTTCATGGTTTCGGTTGAGAAGTCGAGTATAATTCTGGTAGGTTTACCTTTATATGTTACTTGACCCTTTTCCTTTGCAGCTCTTAATATTCTTTCTTTATTCTGTATATTTTGTGTCTTTATTATTATATGGCGAGGGGATTTTTTTTTTTATCCAGTTTATTTGGTGTTCTGTAAGCTTCTTGTACCTTCATAGAAATGTCCTTCTTTAGGTTGGGAAATTTTCTTGTATAATTTTGTTGAATATATTTTCTGGGCCTTTAAGCTATAATTCTTCTCCTTCTTCTACCCCTATTTGATGGAGGAAGGTCATTGGTTAAAAAATAAAGAAACTGTTTGGCCCTCATAGGTTAGAACATAGGTGGGTGGGGTAAACAGAACAGAATACTGGGAGGAAGAGGAAGTGAGCTCAGACTTGATAGCTCTCCTCTCTGGGGCAGCTGTGATGAAGCTCCGACCCAGGATGGACATAGGCTAGAATCTTCCCGGTAAGCGCATCTTGGGGTGCTACACATTATTAGAAATGGGCTAGTCCAGATGCGAGAGTTAGTTGAGAAGAGGCTAGATATAATGGGCCAAGCAGTGTTTAAAAAAATACAGTTTGAGTATTGTTATTTTGGGGGCATAAGCTAGCCAGGCAGGAACACAGCCTGCAGCTCCCTCAACACCTATTATTCTTAGGTTTGATCTTTTCATGATGTCCCAGATTTCTTGGATGTTTTGTGTTAAGAATTTGTTGGATTTGCTGTTTTCTTTAATCAATGAGTCTATTTCCCCTATTGTATCTTCAGCACCTGAGGTTCTTTCTTCTCTCTCGTATTCTGTTGGTTATACTTGTCTCTGTAGTTCCTATTCATTTACCCAGATTTTTCATATACAGCCACCCCTTGCTTTGTGTTTGCTTTATTAGCTTCATTTCGGTCTTCAAGTCTTGTACTATTTCCTTTACCTGTTTGATTGCTTTTTCTTGTTTTTCTTGGGTATCTTTGAGGGAATTATTTATTTCTTCTAACTTTTTGTTTGTCTTTTCTTCCATTTCTTTAAGGGAGTTTTTCACTTCCTGTTTAAGGGTCTCCATCATTTTTATAAAGTTGCATTTAAAGTCGATTTCTTCTACTTCTTCTGGGTTATGATGTTCAAGTCTTCCTGTTGCATGTTCACTGGATTCTGGTGTTATCATGTTGCTTTTTAGGATGTTAGAGGAATTTTTCCATCGGTGCCTGCCCATCTCTTCCTTTAGATGAGGCCAGCAGAGTCTTAGTGTCTTGGTCCAATCTTTGCTGTGGTTTACTGTGTACTTGGGAGTTTTTCTTCATCTGCCCTATATTAGGTCCCCTCAGCATTGGAGCAAGCTCTTAGATCCCCTCTGCCCTGAAGCAGGCTGTGTTGGGAAATCCAAGGACCTTACAGATGAAAAGGCAGGCTTGGGGGCTGGGTGTAATGGGGTAAAGAAAGCCAGCAGCAGAGAACTGACACTGCTGGATGGCTAGAAAAGCTTAGGGAATTGGAGGGGGATTGGATTCAGTCTCCCTGGACTGTCCAGCTGTGTGGCCACTTACTCACCTCTGGATCCCCTCAGCATGGGAGCAGGGTTTCTTGCTGGGTTCTAAGGACCCCACAGACAAGAAGGTGAGCTTGCAGGACAGGGTGGGATGGTACAAAGAAGTCCCAGCAGCAGAAACACTCCCTGCTGGCTTTCCTGACCCCTCAGCCCTGGCAGGCTATGTTGGTCTAATTTCTTTTTTGATTTTATAGTTAATCATTTGTTATACTATAGATTTTTATTATACTGTTGTTTTACTTTTTTCCATAAGATAGTAACTAACCTGAAAATAGCAATTAAAAAGTGCAAAAAATTAAAAAAAAAACAGCAACCAGAAAATTTACCATACATTTTATAAAGTTCTTTTTTATTGGTAAGAACTACTTAATACTGTTATCTGGACAACATTTTAACCTAACACATGCTTTAGAGCTATATACATATAATAATTGTTGGTTGAGTGTTGCATTAATCTAGAATGCAAGTTGTCCAAAGATAGATGGTGTTTTCTAGAAAGATTTACTGAAAATAAGTGCAAATTCTATTTTCAACTTTTAAAACAAAAATTTAGATCTTGGGAAAGTCAAAATTCAGAGTTTAAAAATAGTAAATAATTTAGGAGCATTTAAATGAATTAAGAATGCTTAAGAAGATCAAAACAAAGTTATAAATACTTAATTCAATAATTATAATTGAGTTCAAATTTCTTTCAGAGAAGTTTTGATAATGATTATAGAATCTCTTTAAGTAGATTTTCATCATTATAGCATATTAGAAAATGATAATTTTTAAACTTTAGCTGGCATTTGTATTCAGTGTGACCTTAAGCATTACAAACCATGAGCCTTTAGCACTTCAATCTGTTGATCAATTGAAATAGCATATTCTAAATTAATGAATATTTATTTAATGAGATGGTTTAGTGTAAGGTTTATATCTTTTGGATTATATGTGAAAATGCTAAATTTGTTTGGATAGGTCCTTAGAAATACAGAATTGTTTTACAATACAAATACAAAATACAAATTGTTTTAAACATTTATCACCGTCAAATTTAATTTACATTTTACTTTAATGCTATGTCTCTGAATATGGACTGACAGGAAGACATTCCCAAAGGTACAACTAATGTACTAACAAAGAATTCCAGTGTGTGAGAGTGTTAGCTTGACCTGAAGTGAAGACCCACCACTAAGACAAGCAACACTATTTACAGGCTATTCTGAGAATAAGCTGTCAACAATCAAGTAGATAATCAACAATTTTCTCCCCTTAATCTCTCCTACATTTTATATAACAGTTTTAATATCAAGTGAACATATTGGGTAGAATGGAAATTATCAATTACATGAAAATTTTGTTCCTCATACAAGTAATGATAAGACTCCTGAGTGTCTCATTTGTCAAGAGCAGAGAGAGACAAGGAGCCTCACTACAGGATATCTACTGGAGAATGAGTTACTACTTAGAGAACAAGGATTGCAAATGATTTCATCTACCTTGGAGGAAGTCATTACTTACACCATCTCCTCAAACACATGTGTTGAAAGTACTGTCCTCTCCTAGTAATCCTATTTTGGGGAAAAGTAGGAAATTTAAGAAGAAAGCTAGTTTTCCTTAATGGCATGGCCTCTGGAGGCTAATGAAGCTCTATTGGATTGCCCCACACCTTAAGTACAGCACAAATTGAAGTTGGTACTTATTTTTGTTTTTTTGTTTTTTTTAAAAAAAAAAAGGATATAAAGTTTGGAAGAGTTAGAAGAAACATGGAGAGTGAATAGATGCTCACACATTGCATGAAATTCTCCAAGAATCAATGAAGTACTATGTTAAAAATAAGACAAGCATTTTATACCAATGTAGTAAGACAGCTGTTTTAAGAGCATTTGAAGAATACCAAGAACTTATCTCAAACACGGAAAGGTGTAACTTATTTTAAAACAATTGATTTGAGAAGAGAACTTGAGTACCTGATAACTTAATGTCACTAGTGGCTGTTTTCCCCTAGATTCAGTCACTTACATACTCAGAGACCGCCATAGCCATGGTTTGAGCATGTCCAGTTACCTCTCAAACTATGGTGACCTTGTGGCCATCCACATGCACTTTGTTACCAATATGAGACACAGCACTGCAGCATCATGAAAACTTCTATTCAGATTTCAAAGGAAGGTTGGGAATCCAGAAAATTTGTGCCAGTCAGAGTCCCTACATGTAGCCAGTGGAAATCAAGAAAGAAATCTGTGAGAGTGAAATCTAAGCTGCAGTGAAGACTCAATGAAGCTATAGATCTCAACAATGGGGAATACTGAACCAGAGAAGCCATAATAAAGAGGTTAACTGATGAGAGGAGCTATAGAGGCTGAAGCTAGAAAGGCTACAGGGATTAGCAGGGATTAGACTGTCAATATTTTGGGAGGATATGTATGCCACTACATGCCTCAGATGCTAGAAATAGTAAGAAAGACACTCAAAATATGTTTCCTGTTGTATTTTCTTCTTTCTTTTGTACGATCTGTCCTTAACATACAAAAGCAAAAATAAAGTTTAAGAGAGAATGTATTTTTGTTCTCTATTGATCTTAGAAGGCATATGTGTTCGTGTATGAGAGAGAGATACCAAATCAAGAATAAAATTCACATACATGCGTATAATATACATATACATACATACACATATACATACATACATACATACATTATTGAGACAAAGACTGCCTACATAGATCAGACTATCCTGAAATTCATTGAGTACACCAGGCTAACCTAGAATTCATAGAGAACCACCTACCTCTGTCTCCTTAGTGCCAGATTAAAAGTTGTGTGCCATCAGGCCCAACTTCTCCTTGTTATTTTTTTTCACAATCGTCAGGAATGGAAATATTTAGTCTCTGCATTTGACGTTTCAAGTGTGCAAATGCACATTTAATTTTAAAGGAACTTTTGTTCAAAATTTGACTAAAGCATAAGAGAAAATTTGCGTTTGAACATTTGAACAATATTAGAAATATTTAGACTCCAAAGACACTAGATAGACTAAATGCCCCTTCTATAATGAGTGGACAATTAGACTTTGGGGTCCAGAGGTAAATACTATCTTTCTTTTTGAAAAATATCTATTGACTTGTGTATTGGAAGGTTTTATTCCATTTTGACACTGTTAGTCAGGATGTTGGAATTGTAAGAAGCCATCTTAACTAGAAGAACTATGCCTGCAGACCTCTGCAACCTTCCTGTCACGAGTTGAGCCATTTTTCCATCACCATGCTCACAACCATGATGTTCTGCCTCAGCATTCCCAAGACCTCTCATCAGTCAAATATCTATGAAACCAAATCCCAAATCAGCCAAGCTATAAAGCAATTAGCTAGCATCAATATCATGTAATTTCCCCCCTCTTTCTCCTTTATAGTTGAAGGCCTACATCCTCAAATCCAGTGATTTAAATTAAAATAATATGAATTTCTTTATTTGTGTACTGTTGAATTATTAAGTGTTTGTTAGCAACTCAGTCAAGTCAAATGTGACTATTTATATCTTTGATTGTTCTATATTAAGGAACGAGTATGCACAAAAGGTCAGGCTATGAAGCAAGCAATATAATTTCAAGATAGCTCTTTACTTGTTAATATTTTCATGAAATTTTAATTGTATAATACTATCTTAATTAGTATATGTATGTGTTATGCCTACCAGGTCATATTATCAAATAGAATATGCTATAGGTATGTTTTACTTTTCCTCTCTAAGTCATTTATAATGATTTTCTACCAAGTTCATTAAATCAGACACCTACTGTCCTGGAGCAGAAACTAGGAAATGCATATCTTTCTTCATGTTAATGAAATAATCTTCTCTTTAGGCACTGAAAGTTATTATCAGAGGCAAGTCTTCCTGTTGTTTTAACATATGACAATTTCTTATAATCAGTTTTGCCCAGTGAAATTTTTAGACAACAATTATATTATCGTAATTCCAAGATTTAAATTTCAGATATTATAATAGCATTTCCTTCTATACCCTGTTCTCGGGATTTAGAATCCAAAACAAAATCATGTGTCATGTGCATGTCCATATCTTTTGATCTAAAATGTTGTTATTTAATGTTTCATTTGTTGATAGGTTTTCTTGTTAGGTAAAGTTTGCATGAACTATAATATGGTAGCAAATTGATCAATAAATGTCTGCCTTTGACATCACTCTCAAGTAACCAACTATCTCACTCCGCATTACATGTGAAACACTATGGTGCATACTATTTTGTGATTTTCTCCTTTTACTTACTATAACTTTTTGATGTACTCAAGGTTTTGTATGTATCAGTGTCCATAACTGATTACTTCTATATAGCAAAATGCATACAGTTATCCTTCCATTGCAGCTGCTTAAGTTATATGTCAAAGTTGTTTTGACATGTTTTATGTTTCATAACATTTTGCATAAGTATTTTTTATATCCTTTAAATTTTAATGCTTTTTGCTTTCACCAACTAACTCCTCCCAGATTCCTCACCTCTTTAACCTCCCAGCACTACATCCTCTCTCCTTTCCCCCCCCTTCTTATTAAAGAACAAGTAACCACCCCCCCACACACAAACACACACACACACACACACACACAAAATGAGAATGTGATTTAGCTCTTTCATACATTAAATATACGGTAATTTTTCAGAAAATTGGCAAGTGGTTTCCAAAGTAATTGATCTCTATGCCCTTTTCTTCGGTCTTGTGTTAGAATTGTAATGTCTAGAACAAGAAAATTGAATAGGTTTGGAAATATTACTTGTGAATGGTGAAGATGTCAAGACTACTATTATTTAAGGAAATATGGATGTCACTTACATACTTTTTGAATGCTATTTTCACAGATAAAAATTCCTGCTTCTCTTAAGAATTCTAATTGGACTCATCAAATACCAAATAAATACCAGACCATCTTCTTCCCACTCAGCTGTGGAAGCAGACAGTCTACCATAGTTTGTTACATAGTTTATTAGAATTTAAAAATAACTCCAAGATTTTAGTAGCAACTTTTTTTTTTTAATTCTAGTTTTTAATCATAGGCTCATCCAAATGAATATTCAGGGAAAAGGCATGATTTGACCAACAAATTCTATTGTCTTCTATTTCCAGGTGTGACAGTCCAAAACCAATTATCTAGAACATGTTGCTTTGTCAAAATACATGATTCATTTAGTGAGGTCACAATTTCAAATAAAATCTTCATTTTTATAAAACATTTACTTGGTTTTCTCTTGAAATTAGTATTCCTATGGTGAAAAAACTCTCATTATTCTAAGAATCTTATTTCTTAATTTTATTTAAGTTGTATTTGTGTTGCCAACTGAGAGTATTTTTAGAAGTGAGATATCACATTCTTAAACCTTCAAAGTCAGCTGCAAGGAAGTGTTCCAGAAGGACAACAAATCCAAACCTGGCTGCTCCGTTTAGAACGCTTCCTGGAAACAGGCTTATCTGGGGAATATGCTATTTTCACTGTGTATTGAACACCTCTGATTTAACTCCAAATCCCCATCTCTGAAGTAATAACTTATTTTATTTTTCACAAGTGAAGATTAAACACTGTCCCCTTTGCACCTTGAAAAATAAAATGTGTTTATTTGTTTTAATATCTCACATATATGTTAGTACCTTATTATTAAAAGGGTTCAAACAAAAAATCTTACCAGAAATTTTGATTTATCTTAGTACTAAAAGTTCCATGATGAAGACAGACCCCTAAGAGAGCATTTATCCCCAAATAATTCCTTTAATTGCCCTTACTAGCCCACACTGCTTTCCCCTCTGTGCTCCATGAGCTCTGACTGGCTAAGCTTCAGTCTCTAGGCTTGGCTTCTTGATCCAGATCATTATAATTCACCCTTTTTTAAGTGCAATGATGGTCATGTCCTTCCTCTAAAATGTTCTCTTGTCTCCTTCTCAAGCACTGCATAGTTCATCATATACTTGCTAACTTAACACCAACTTTCCCATGTTACCAGTCCTTTTCATTAATGGCTAAAATATGCATTATAATCCAGTTTGCATCCTCTAATTCATCTCTCCCTTTGACCATTCTTTCTCCCTTCTCGACTTGCAACTACATTACTACATTCCAGCTTTATAATGTCGCTGCTCTCAATCTGCATGTCTCCATGCATGTTCTTTCCTTGATCTGAAATGTTCAGCAACCACTTCCATACTATACCTGTTACAACTGGAGAGTATTTATTAGAGAGAGCAGAGTAAGAATAAGGATAGTCAATGAAGCTATAGGGTCTGAGTATTTTATTCTGCAATCACTTTTAAGTCATAGCAAAGACGTAATTGTAAAAATAACTTAAGCTAAATGTTTTGAATGAGTTTTGCTGTGGCACTGAGAAAGTCTGGAAGAGTGAAATAACAGCTAGACGAGCCATCAGTAACTCGGGTAGGTGAGTAGGAAAGAAACAGTGAAATTTTGAGATAGGGTAAAAGTGCTGAAGGAGAAAATATAACACACATACAGATTATATTTTATGATAAGAACCAATTTGGGTTTGATGTAGACATGACATTGGGACCTATTTCCTTACATTCATTTAGAGAATTTCAGAAACATGTTTTTCTATAAGTCCTATTTTTGCAATTCTGATGTTTTTCTTTCAGAAATGATGATAAAATATTGACCAAAAACAAAGATCAATAAATAGGGAAAAGAAATACTTTAAAGTATTTGCTGCGATTTAAAAGAACCTCTCTGTGTCCTCTCCCAGTGGAGTTTCTATGCCTCACCAGACTCAGAATTCAATCTACTTGTCAGATTTGGATGTGTTGTGTCTATCAAAACATGGCTAAGAAAAAATAAAAATTAAAAAATAGCTAATCTGTTTTCTTCAAGCACTCCTTAACTGAAGTTAATCAACTTTTCAGTCTCCGAAAGCACACACTAATACCTATCTTATACAACAGCATTCTTTCATTCAGACAGAAAATAATATGTGCTGTTTAAGATAACTTTTCAGGGAAAAAAAGGACCCTACATGTGGCCTTTTGCTGACCCTGGAAACTCTCATTGGTCATTTTTTTTTTTGTATGTAGGATGGAGAAATTAATGGTATCTATCTTATAGTGTTGTTATAAAGAAATCTCATAAACTATATCTAGTATAAATTAGGCACTGGATAAAAAATTGGTATTGACATCATTTTTGACATATCACAATAAATACCATGTTATACAATCACATTATTATTATGGGAATAAAACTTTTATTATGTTTTAATATGTATACATACCAAAATAATATCATATATGATAATAGTCTTATCAGTTTGTCTACATTTTTGCAGTCATTAACATTCTGTTTTGCAAAAAGATTAATCATATCTTATAATATCTTGATGGAGCCTATTCTCCAACCCAGAGTCCGGTTACTATAGAATCAGCTATAACAGACATCTTTCAACATTGCTCTACATGTGAAGCCTGCTAAATGAGAGTTGAGCCAGTGTTCTCACGAAATTTCATGTAATAACTGTGTCTTGGACGAACTTACTGTGGTAATGAGGTACATTCTTTCCTTTCATGACTTGGAAGCAGAGTAAAAAGGATCTTATTCTTTGGGAAATAAGAAACTAGAACTTGGAAAGCCATGTTAAAGTCTGATATGTTCCAAAGTTGAGAAAAGAATGGTGCAGTGAGACAGGGAGTGTTAATTCTACATAGAGAGGAAGAAAGGAGATCATGCTGCCTCTTATTGAAGATAATATAATATCAGTTAATAGCCTTTTTGTTCTTTACATTAATACATTTGGTTTCTGGCTATATTTCCTGCTGGGTTTCTCGCTGAGGTATATTGTAGCCTTCTGGGAAATCACCCCATGATTCAGTAGATTTTTGTTACTAACAAATAAACTGTCATTACTAGAAATGGTGTGGCTCTGTGAACATCTTTGCCTCTTTCATGCCTAACTCTTGGCTCGGTGCCTCTCACAAAGTAACATTAACAAAAGAAATTACTGGAGTCTATACGCTTGGAGATAATAGGTTTAAATTTAACAATACTATTCCAGTCCTGAATCGGAGTGATTCAAACCTGATTTGAAATGATGAAAGTGGTTGAAGATCCTTTAGCCCATCACTTGGGAGGTAGAGGTAGGTAGACATGCTTGAGTTTAAAGCCAGTCTGGTCTACATAAGAAGTTCCAGGCAAATGCTAAGACCTTGTCTCAAAAAGGGAAGGATTTAAATTAATTTAAAAAAAAAACTTTATAATATTTCAAAAGAAGAGTCCTGGGATTTTTTTCTAAGATCCCGGCTTGTGATAAATCTGAGAAAAAAGAAAATTACTAAATAAGACTGAAGTAAATATAGAATAACGGGCTTTTCTTATAGTGTGCCTGGTGCATTTAGGGAAAACTGAAACACTTCTGGATCAGAGTCATCTCCAGGGGAAAAAAAATCATTTTTGCAGTTGGATGTGCCTCTGAGGTTCCACTTGTTAATGAAAAGAAGACAGGTATTTTTATGTTCTACCATAGAGATGCACCAAATTTCCAATCCTGAACCCCAAATGCATGCTTCAAAGCTTTCATGTTTTTTAAAAACTACAGTGTATATGGATTGCAAAATAACTATTTTAAATATAATTGAAAGGTCCTGGTCCTGTGAGGATAATAATGCAATAGTTCCAAAGAGGAGAAAAAAAAACAAAACAGGTGTGCTAAAGTCCAAAAAGAATAAAACAAAGAGGAGAGAATAGAGTTTATAAGCCCGGATTTGAGAGTCTGAAGGCAAGGATTTCAAAAAATTATATAAATCCAGAAACTAGTTGTGTAATTCTGAACAAGTTACTCAACATCTCTTAGTTTCAATTTCTTTATCTAAGAAATGGAATGTGGATACAAGCTGTTCTTTATGAGATTTGGGGAAATTTTAATAATTTTACTTAAGCAAATGCACCAGGATAAAGAATAAATAACGGGGAAAAGAAACAGAAATTGAAGAAAGTATAAAATATTTTTACATAAGGAAGATTTTACCTATATCAATATGCAAGACAGAGGGAAGATAGTCCTGGTTAGAGCCACACTCCAAACTGGATTAGATACTGAGGCAAGACATCTTTTACTGTCTGTATATCATCTGTACAATAAAAATAATGAAAACAAAATTTATTTTATAATTAAGTGTAAAGTTAAAGAAAGTAGTATGGATGAAGCACACATGTCTTTTGTTTGTAGAACTGCTGATTGAAACCAGTCTTGGAGATGCTAGACAAACACTTGATCACTGAGCTACATAGTAGTTCACACTTGTAATTTTAACTGTGACTCGCATGGAGTGCTTTGATGAGGTGACATTTGTTCTTTATGCCTTTGCTTTCGTATTATATCACCATTATAGACCTCCTTTAGGATCAATGAGATCCAAATTCCAATGATGCTTGAGTCCCTTATAAAAATAAAATAGTATTTGAATGTAATAGGCATAAATCTTCCTATATACTTTAGATCAACTCTGTATTACTTGAAATAATTACCTAATATAAGGTATAAATATTCTGTAAATTCTTGTAACTATATTTCTTATGGAATAATGAGCTAAGATTCCTGTTCATGTCCAGTATAAATACAAGTTTTTTTCATAGTAATTTTTTATCTCCTATTTGGTTGAATCCATAGATGCTGGATCTCTGAAATTAGAAATCTAATTTAATATTATTGAGACACTTTGAAAATAGCAGAAAGTCACCCAAGTGATTTGACTGGAATATGAAAGCAGTCTGTGAAGATTTTCTGTTGACAGAGCAAAATTAAGGTCACATATGCATCTGAGACAAAGAACTTTTAGTCAATACTGGAAAATAATGATGTTAAAAAGGAAGGAGTTGGCATACAGTTTTAAGTAAATGTTACATCAACCCCAATGTTATTTCCAAGACAATTCCTCAGCAAAGTTATTTTTGGAAGCATGCACCTTAGTAATAGAATGTATTAATGATTTGCTTAACCACTATCCTGTAGTGTGATGGCTTCTAATTATTTATTAGAATAAATACAGTAAATATGAATAATAAGAACCTGAAGTAAATATAATCTACTTATAAAACTTCAGCTATTATTATGTAAGTTTTTTCAACTACTTTCATTCTTATATATCTGACATGTTTATTTTTTAAAGGGTGATATTTTGATTCCCCTATATTAATGTGAAGCTTTGAATGGCATTTATTTATTTTTCACTTGTGTTTTTACATATATCTAAACCTAAGTAAAATTTATTTTATAACATTCATTTTCATTGTAATATGAATGAAGTAAAGGTTACTAAAGGTTAGATGGCTTTGTTTAGAACAATTGAAGTCTATGACCTTCAAAATGACCACATCTAATAGGCTTAATAATTACTTGTCTTGCTTTTGAATCAGCATAGTTAATAGCCCAAAGGGATTATGCTCAAATACAGGCTAAACAAAATATGAGATAAATATTGAGCACAATTAAACAGCAACTGAAAGCTGGCTTATCCAAATAGATCCATCTCCAGGTTTAATTTGTCTCCAATCAGCAAACAATTCAGATGTCAAAGAAGATGATTTATACTTGAATTATAAATTTCATTTCACCGCATAATCACATTAACTAAGCATCTCATCTCATCCAGTTTTGCTCTTTGTGATATTGTTTGAGACTTGAATATGAAAGTACATCCAATACTCCATAAAAACAAAAGGAATAAAAGTCAGGGAAATTCCTGCCAAGGCCAGAAGTTACAACCATGACCTCACCAATAACTCCTTTAATTCCATCCAAGTCTTTCCATCCTTATTTTTGTTTTATTATGAATCATAGTTTACTTTAAATTTTTATTGGTTAAAACAGTTATTATATAAATGGAATATCTTTATTTTTTCAAAAGTTATTTGAATTTGGATCTGGTCAGTCACTGTAAGAATCAGGTGAGCCGGGTGGTGGTGGCGCACGCCTTTAATCCCAGCACTTGGGAGGCAGAGGCAGGTGAATCTCTGTGAGTTTGAGACCAGCCTGGTCTACAAGAGCTAGTTCCAGGACAGGCTCCAAAGCCACAGAGAAACCCTGTCTCGAAAAAAAAAAAAAAAAAAAGAATCAGGTTTGAATTCCTTTGTGTATCTCTATCTTCTTTAAAGCAACAAAACCAGAAAAAATAATGAGGAGACTTCAATTTTTTTTAAAAAAGGTGTGTCATTAAAATAGTGGCACATAGCAAATCTGATTGGATTTATAAGCCACTTTGTTGTAGGGGAGCTGGCTGCTTGTTTGTCCTGGCTGCCCGGCTAGCTTACACCCAAAATAACCACACAGAAAATATATTGATTAAAACATGCTTGGCCATTAGCTTTAACTTCTCATTGGCTAAATTTACATACAAATTTAATGTATTTCTATCAATCTGTGTATCACCATGACGTTGTGACCTACCAGAAAAATTTCAGCAGGAAGTATAGGTGGGTCAATCAGACAGGAAGTAGAGGCGGGACAATGAGAACAGGAAAATGCTGGGAAGGAAGATCCATTCCTTCACACCCCTGCCCAGACCACCAAAGAAGCAGAATGTGACATGCCCCACTTAAAAAAAAAGGTACCAAGTCATGTGGCTAACATAGATAAAAATAAGGGGATATATAAATTATAAGAGCTAATACAAAGCTTGAGCTAATAAGCCAATCAGTTTATAATCTTCTGGAGACCTCTGTGTGATTTTCTTTGGGGCTTGGCTGTGGGGTACTGGGTGGGACAAAAACCCCAACAAAACAGCCCCTCATGTTACATGTGGGAAAACCAAACACTATGGTTGTGCTAACTGAACCTAACAACAAAAATGACACCTAACACCACTCTGCTATACTCATAGGTCAGTGTCTTGCTAAGCTACCATCAGAGAGGCTTCATCCAGCAGTAGACGGGAATAAATACAGAGGCCCATAGCTAGACAACATGTAGTGAGTGACCTTGAAACTTCCAATCTTAAAATGGACATCTCCATCAATTCCCTCCACTCATAGCACAGAGAACTGTGTAGAAGAGGAGGCTTAAAGAATCTCAGACCAGGTGGGGTGAAAGACACCAAGAGAAAATGTCTTCTAAACACAGTGGGACAGATGTTACAGAGACTGAGCCATCATGCACAGGGCCTATGAGGGTCTGGACCTGATGGGGTCCCAGAACTGAGAAGGGAAGCAAGCACAAGCCCACAGCCCTAACCCAGGAGCTACCTGCGATGGATAACCACTCACAAATTAAAAGTAGTTTTCTCCAACCGAGTCTCACTGGCATACAAACTGCTCTTAAGGCCAGTCTCTGTGTCCATCAGGAGATGACCAGTACAAAATAAACTCAATGGAATTTTTGGAGGTTTGTTTTTGGTTTGCTTTTTGTTTTTGTTTTTCTGTTTTGTTCTATTCTGTTTTGTTTTGCTTTGCCTTGCCTTTTATTTGCGTGTGTGTGTGTGTGTATCTGTGTGTGTGCGTATGTGTGTGTGTATGCTGTTTCATTGTCTCAATGCTCTGTCTGGTCTATATCTGGTATCTGGGCTATGTTTTTTTTTTTCCTTAGGATTTCTGTGTTTGTCACTGTGAGTTTCTTTGTGTATATATGTATTTCTTGTGTGTTTCCCTTGATTCCTTGTTTTTATGTTCATCTGTTTATTTTTATTTATTCAGATTTGTTTTTTATTTTATTTCTTTTTTAGGTGCTTGCCTGTTTTCTAATGAGAGAGACAAAGAGCAAGGAAGGGTGTGGACTTGTGCAAGTAGAGAGGTGGGGAATATGTAAGAGTACCTGGGGGAGGGGGAACTAAAATCAGAAAATATGATATGAAATAAATATATTTTCAATAAAAATACAATTCAACTAATTTCACATATAGGACTAATAAAGAATGTAGAAAGTACAGCTTATAAAAATAGTTATAACGTATCATTTCCCCCCCCAAAGCAATTTTGACAATTTGAGTAGTAGTTAAAAAAGGCTAAAAGTAGGAGTGATTTCTTTTACCCTACGCTTAGTTCCACCAACATTACAAGAAGCAGTCTTCACTCTTAATGTGTAACTATATCTGAGCATGCATTTCTAGAAGTGGAGTTGCTGAGTCAGGGGGATGATGCCCATAGAAAAGTAATTGCTTTTGTCAAATTACTCTCTAAAGTGACTGCATCAGTTTACTTGCACACCAAACATGAACGGATGTTTGTTTCCACACACACTTAATGATACTAGACATCATAAAACATTATGACTCTGTTGGTTTGTTGCAGTAAAATTGAATTTCCTTTGATGTTTATATTTTATTTGTATGAGTAAACTTAGTTTATTTTAAAAACCAAAATGAATCTAGATATTTTCTGTAGTTCTGCATGTCTCCTTAAAAATGGTGCAAAATATAAAAAGATTAAAAATATAAAAGAAAATCATTCATAATATATTAGAAAAAGTGTAGCCATAATTATACTTTTGTTTTTAAAATTCAGAATTACATCACCATTATTTTAAGTTAACCTTGATAAAATTTTATTCAAATAGAAATTTTCATAAAGGTAATTTTATATTTTTGCATTGCTTAAATGTCATTCTTTCCAGAAATATCTGAATATAATCAAAGAGAAACAATGCAGTTTCATTTGGAAACTCAGTATGAAGCAAGTTGCCACTAAACATATGCAAATTAAAGTATAAATGTGATCTTAGTGGCATTACTATTCATTTAGAATCTGTTTATGAAACTTTAGTGTCACTAAAGAAAAAGACATGCAGGTGAAATAATATTTTGAATAATAATACCAATGAATGTTGATAGAATTTTGTTCAAAAATTTTAATGTTACAAATAATGCATTTGCAATATGTATTTATTAAGGAGACATTAGTTATTGAGAAAATAGCGCAGCAAATTTTGTTTTTATAGTCGAGAAAATGAAAATTTGAAAAATAAATTATCTAAAATATGTTTTGGTGAATTAAGAAAATAGACAAAACAAAGGCAAATTCAAGCAGTTACTTGTGCAATCTGGTGTAATAACCTCATTTCTCAAATGTAAATTCAACTAAAATCTTGGTTTCAAAGTTTCTTAGATTTAGAAAATCACATTAGTTTCCTATAATCAAATAAACAAAAATAAAAATATATTTATTTTTTTAATCATAAGACAGCTTTAAAATTTATTATGGACAAAAGCAAATTTGCTTATGGATTTTCCTTTGTTTACATAAATAATTAAATCTTGGGAATTAGGTAATTGATCAGTCCTTAATATGCTTGACATGCAGATATGAAGGTCTTTGAGTTTGAGTTACCAGTACCCATGTAAAAAGTTAGTATACTGCTGCATACCTCTAAATCTTTAACATAACCATTGCATGTGTGGATGCACACACAAGTGCACACTATACATGCACATACAAATATGTATGACCACATACAGAGAGAAAATAAATATTGGCATAATATTTGATACTTCAGGATATATTTATGAAATTTTCAGCACTGACTATTGTAAAATCAAAATACTTATTACAAAGTTGTTCCATGCCCTGCAGTATCAAAAACATTTTTTTTAAGTTTTATCATGAGCTTCACATATAAGGAGAAAAAATCTTTAGTCTTATTCAGGCAAATTATTCTTTAGTCTTCAATACATAGATATTGATTTAATTACACACTCTCTGTTTTCCTTCTGTGATAATTGGTTAATTTGCTTGTCAACTCGATGAGACTGAGAATTCCCATGAAAGCAATCCTCTGAGCATAGCACAGGGTGTTCATCTAGGTGAACTTAGCCTGTGGTCATGCTTATTTCAATTGATGAAGATTAGATTGAGATAGGAGACTAAACAAAACTAAGGGTTCTGACCTGACCTGACCAAGAAGGGGAAATCACTTGAGCCCAAACACTCATCTGCCCCTCCAGGAGGGAGCTCTCCTGTCTTTGGAAGCACCGTGGCTCACTCCCCACATCTTGTTCATATTTCCATGCCTTTCCGTCCCTACCACGATGTGCTGTACTTTCTAACTGCGAGCCAGAACGTAAACTTCTTCCTTAAGTTACTATTGTCTGGTATTTCGTCCAATGCCATAGAAATAATCTTCCTTAGTGTTGCCTTTCTGCAAAGATACAAGGACAGACTGTGTACACCCCACTCTCGTGAGTATGCATGCATTTATGTGCAATGTTAGTGAAATGCTTTAAATAGACTTGAATGACTCTATGTCTGAAAATTACTTGTTCATTTAGCAGCTCTGTGGGATTCTATTCAACAGAAGATGCAAGGCTTATTTTGCTAACAAAGTCAAGCTTGATTCCGTTAGACTCTCACAGGAAGTTAAGAATATTAACTCTAAGTCAACTTTTTAATAGGAACTCTCTTCCTCATAGTAATGGTAGTTATGCTTGGGGGAGGTCTCAAATTTATTACTATTAATTAAGTAAAAATGTTAGTTTCTTCCCGATGCCATCATCTTTTTCTTTCATCAACATTTTTTTCTGTGTTCATTTCCTGGGCTCTTTCTTTCAGGGAAAACATTCTGAAGTGTTAAAATGTGGAGCTAGTTAAGTTCTTCATCCTAACAGGAACAGAGCATCTTCTATAACAGGATGGCAAAGTGTGTGGAGAGAGCTAGAGTGAAAACATTTGAAATTTTATAAATCAGACTATCTAAGAACCCATGTATACCATTATAACTGGGAAAAAAATATAAGCATTTGGAGTGACTGTTTCAATTACACTTTTACAAAAACAATCAAAAAGCCAGCTTTCACCTATGGACCTTAGATTGTTGAGTCCTAGTTTTAACACATTATGCCCAATAAGAAAAAACAATTCCAAAACATTTTTGAAAGAATAAACATTTTAATTTTATTATAGTTTTTTTTTTTTTTTTTTTTTTTTTTTTGGTTTTTCGAGACAGGGTTTCTCTGTGGTTTTGGAGCCTGTCCTGGAACTAGCTCTTGTAGACCAGGCTGGTCTCGAACTCACAGAGATCCGCCTGCCTCTGCCTCCCGAGTGCTGGGTGTAAGTGTTCTGCCTGTTTGAATGTTAACCATATTTGTGACTGGGCCAATGGAGACTTGTATGGAGCATGAGATCTTTTGGAACAAGAATTACAGACAATTGTTAGCTACTATCTGCATACTGGGATTCAAACTTGGGTCACCTGGAAAAGAAGCTGTATCAGGCTTTTCCTTTGTTGTCTCTAACCATAGAGATCCCAAATCATGACATGGGGACGTTTTATTAGTTAAGACTGTTAAACCCAGCTTAAACTTGTTTCTGGTTAGCTCTTTCTTTTTTATCACTTTTTTAAATTTATTTATTAAAGATTTCTGCCTTCTCCCTGCCACCACCTCCCATTTCCCTCCCCCTCCCCCAACAAGTTCCCCTCCCTCATCATCTCTAAGAGTAATCCGGGTTCCCTGCCCTGTGGGAAGTCCAAGGACCACCCAGCTCCATCCAGGTCTAGTAAGGTGAGCATCCAAACTGCCTAGGCTCCCACAAAGCCAGTACGTGCAGTAGGATCAAAAACCCATTGCCATTGTTCTTGAGTTCTCAGTAGTCCTCATTGTCCATTATGTTCAGCAAGTCTGGTTTTATCCCATGCTTTTTCAGACCCAGGCCAGCTGGCCTTGGTGAGTTCCTGATAGAACAACCCCATTGTCTCAGTGTGTGGGTGCACCCCTCGCGGTCCTGAGTTCCTTGCTCATGCTCTATCTCCTGTTCTTGATTTGGACCTTGAGATTTCAGTCTGGTGCTCCAATGTGGGTCTTTGTCTCTGTCTCCTTTCATCGCCTAAATGTTTTTCTTAGGGTTCACCTTCTTAATTAGCTTGTCTAGGATCACGCATAATAGGCTCAACGTCCCCTATTCATGGCTAGAAACCAAATATGAGTGAGTACATCCCATGTTCCTCTTTTTGGGTCTGGCTCACCTCACTCAGTATAGTGTTTTCTATTTCCGTCCATTTGCCTGCAAAATTCAGGAAGTCATCGTTTTTTACTGCTGAGTAATACTCTAATATGTATATATTCCATACTTTCTTCATCCATTCTTCCATTGAAGGGCATCTAGGTCTGGTTAGCTCTTATAACTTACATAAACCTGTTTTTCTTTATCTACCTTTTGCCTCAGGGCTTTTTACTTTTTTTTACTTCTGTATATCTTACTTTTAAAGTTTCTCCTGTTGGTTGGTCTGTGTGGTTGGTAGATACCCAGCCTCTTTCCTGGGGCAGGTTTCCCTCTTTGTTCTCTTCTTTCATTTGTTTCTTCTCTCTCCTTTTGAGCCTAGATTTCTCCTCCTATTTATTCTTTCTGCCTGATTGCCCTGCGTATCCTTTCTCTGATTAGCATTGGACATTCAGCTCTTTCTTAGTTCAATCAGGTGCCTTACACCGGCAAGGTGAAATAAATGTAATACATATTTACAAAATTAAATAAATGCAGCATAAACAAAAGTAACACATCTTTACAACATTAACAAAGAGAGTAGAAACAAGTGTAACATTCTTTGACACACCTAAAGCAATATTCCATGGCATAAACAAATGCAACACATCTTTACATAGTTAAAATAATGTTTCACAACAAGCAACCCATGTTCTTAATTGCTTGATCTTACTCTCCAACCCCAATTTTCTATTTTAAATTGATGTAGAACAAACTGGTCTGAAAATTTGTCTGTTGCCTGATTTGAAGATGAATTACTTAGAGTTAGGAAGAATTGCACAAAGACGAATTGCCACTGACTGAAGGCTAAATGCAGGCATTATTGTGGGGAAGACATATTCCATCTTTCCTCGGTTTCCATTCCGCCCTCTCCTTCCTGGGATTTATTCTGAGAGATGTCAATAATCCTCAATAGAAACCTGAATTTGTCACATTCCTACCAGCGGTCACTATTTGAGGCGACTAACAAATAATGAGTGGACGTTTATTCGGTTTCCAAAAGGCTCTTGCTTAGAAGATTAAAACTTAATTTAGAAAGGATAAAGTCTACTTTTGTCTTTAGCCCTTTATCAGTTTTTCACTCTGAAATGCGATTTGCTGCCTGATATTGTAGGAAGAGGAGGCCACTTATTAGTTCCCGGCTGCTTAGCCCTGAAATAATCACATAGAAACTGTATTGCCATGTGGCAGTGGCTTACTGGCAAAGTTCCAATGTCTGTCTCTGGCAGGGCTACATGGCTTCTCCCTGACTCTGTCTCCTTTCTCCCAGCATTCAGTTTAGTTTTCCCTACCAACCTGTATTCCCTGCACAGGCCCAAGAGAGTTTTTAATTAATCAATGGTATTCACAGCAAAACTAAGGGAAACCCCACATCACCTCCCCTAAAAAGAAGGTTTTATCTTTCACATAGTAAAATTACATATAACAAAACAGGTATCATGCAAGAATTATAGTTACAAAATATATATCTACTTTATCTTTTATCATAATTAAAGAAAACTGTAACTATCAAAGACTACAGAAGGATATAATATTACCTAAGTAAACAGGAAATGCATTGTAAGCAACTTCCAAAACTTTAGAATTGACCTAGACATCTCGCTGTCTGGACAGTCACCCAAACTTCTACTGTAACCTTGGGGTATCATCTTCAGCCTACAGGCCCATAGTATCCAGCAGACTTTTCCATTAAGCAGGAAATTTTAAAGACAATTCTACCTATATTAGCAGTTTGTCAGTCACTTTCTTCTGGGTTTTATAAAATGTTTAGCAGACTCATTCATGAAGCAGGAACCCCAAAGATTATCTTTCCTTTAGGCCAGTTCAGCAGTCATTTCTCAGTGAGTCTTACATGTCCAATTCATCAAGCAGTCCAGCAAGAGCACTTTCTTGTCCAAATAGCTAACAAACTTCATAAGGAGCCTCTTCGGTGCTCATCTTTTCTCTTGAAGTACATTGGTGCTCCCAGGAGCAGATGTGTCTCATTGTCATGATAAGTCTTAAGCTCTTAAAACATTTTAAATGACATATTTTGCAGATTTTAAATGTTTGAAGAATGCCTATCCATCTGAAATATATCTCTGTACATCTAGAAAATCTAACTAATGTGACTACAATCTTGATTATTATAGATGATTATCTATCAACCTGTATTTATTCATTATATACTACTGTATATAATGTAAATGTGCTGCACAAACACAATACCTTAATCAAGAACAAAAATACATATACACAGTATAACAAAATTGACCTTAAATTTGTCTCAATAAACCAAGAATCATACCAATATAGCATATCCTCCTTTAAATGTAAACAAACTTTTATAGACAATATTTGGGAATATGGGCATTGTTCTCCTCCAAAATTCTTCCTGCTGTTTATTGGGCGATATATTTTTGGAGGTATATTCACAAAACCCTTTACGGGGCTCTATGTACATCAAACCACATCGGTATGGAATGATTCCACAAGTTCTCATCCTCTGTGGAAAGAAAAGAAGAACCTCTTTTCCAAAGCAACATATCCTTAGACTCAAAATTTAAAGTCAAGATACCTTTATAAAATATATGCTGGTTTAGATTAGCATCCCATACAATGAAATATCTCTCTGTACTTAGCTCCTTCACAGTCAAAAAATTCAAAGAAAACACAATAATCTACATAATTCAAACTCTCTGTGAATCTTCCATCTTTATGTGACTTATTCTTTGTTTACTTCTTTTAATCTATGACTGTCTATACTCTGTATCTTTAAAGACTTTCCCCCTTTTTTATAACTACCTATATTCTTTTTCTTATCTCTCCCAGCCTACATTCATTTACCCAACATTGTGACCCATTTAGAAGCTTTGTCTTTTCTGAATATGTCTTTATTGTATATCTGTAATTATTTACTGTCCAGGAGCACTTCTTAAATACTTAAGCTGAGGCATTACTAGGGTATATATAATACTTCCTGCTTTCTCCACACAGTCCAACATGGTGGAAATATGTTCACTGACTCTGTAAACTGTGCACATTGCTTTAGTTCCAAGTATGCAGTGGGTCTATGTTGAGCCATTAAACAGTTTGTAACATGCTGCCATAAATCCCATTTAAATGCTCAGCATCCTGAAAGAGCCAGAGGTTGTGCTGGCAGTAGGGCCTAGAAAGCCAGCATTTCAAAAGGTGACGCTGCTTTTCTGCTACTGCTATTATCAGGAAAACCTCTCTTAAAGGAGCTATGCCTCTGCTTGCTTCTAGCAAACAGATCCTAGCCAAGAAAATGATACTACCAAACCATGCTTAACTCTGTTCTTTTGTGTCTAGGATTCCTTTTTAAGCTTTCTCAGGTTTTACATGGATTTTAGCCAGTCACGTTGATGCCAGTTTGTAGGAGGAAAGGGCTGCTTATTGATTCTAGGCTGCTTAGCCTCAAAATAATCACACAGAAACTGTATTAATTAAATCACTGTTTGGCCCATTAGCTCTAGCTTCTTATTGGCTAACGCTTACATATTAATTTAACCCATTTCTAATCATCTGTATATTGCCACATGGCAGTGGCTTACTGGCAAAGTTCTGGTATCTGTCTCCTGTGGGGATACATGGCTTCTCCCTGACTCTGTCTCCTTTCTCCCAGCATTCAATTTAGTTTTCCCATTTACCTCTATTCCCTGTGCAGGCCCAAGACACTTTTTTTTATTAACTAATGGAATTCACAGCATACAGAGGGAAATTCCACATCATGGTATTTCTCAAGTGTATTATGACCTTGAGGATGAAACCAGAGTTCAAATTAGAGGAAATTGAAAACTGGAAGATGGAGTTATTAACTCTTTTAAAAAGGTGTAGTTGCCACTTTATGCTTCAGTGTGGCTTTTCACTGAAAATGAAATCACTTTCTTAATTAAGCTACTGAAACCACATGTCTAATCACATGGCTCACTTCTATACTTCCTGTAATTTTAAAATAGCCTTACCATCTATTGATTAGCAGTGAAACAATCTAATGCTTTTTAAAGATAACTGGAACAATCCAGTTATTACTATTAATTATATTAGTTTCTTTATTCTGTTTCTGATTCTGATCTAATGGCTTCTCCTAAAAAGCAGTTGTATTTCAGAACAGCATTTAGGTAATAGTTAAATACAGTTGAAAAACACATCCCCTGGACTAAGAAGTCTTAGTTGTCAGATATGCCCAGATTAACTATATATGCCAGTGATATTCTCAGCAGACATTTTCTGACCTTAAACTGGAGTTGAAAAGAGTATGAGTATGAAGTAGAAATTGAAAGAGCTCATAAAATCAATATAATTATAGGTTGAACAAGATACTGAAATACAAGAAATTGCTCTTAAAGAAACAGGTGGATTGCTGGGTCATATTCTCTTTTTCAACTGAACAGGGAAAATAGCATCAGGGAGTAACAGGACTGGGACTGTTGCTGTGGAATGGTAATACCTGCCAGATAAAGATGACCACACAGGCTTCCTGGAGGGCATAGGTGTGCTGCAGGATTTTCTTAAGATTCCCCTTTTAAATTCTCAAAGCCCAGTACAAAATCATTTCTTATCTAAAATTTCTCACAAAGAATGAAATGAATTCTTCTCATGTCCCTAAGTAAAGGAATAAATAAGTAAATACCCTAGGACTTTGATGACAAAATTTATAATTAGATTATATATACTGCCCATTGAAAAATACAGAGAATAATTTTTGTGACTCCTATGACAAAATGCCTGACCAAAAGCAAGTTAAGGGAGAACAGATGAAGTTTAGATCAGCCTGTTATGTCAGAGAATAAACAGTCACAGAGAGTGGCACAGATAGTCATTGTGTCTATGACATAAGTAAGGAGGGAGAAATACTTGTGTTCCACTCAATTCTCCTTTTTCTTCATTCCTGGACCCCAGTCCATGGGATAGAACCACACATAGCCACGGTGAGTGTTTTGTCATGTGACGTTCTCTGGAAATGTCCCCCAAAACACACAGACAGGTCTAGATGGTTGGCTTCTGCTTTTAGGCATTTGTAAGTCTTCTTGAGTCAACCATGAAGATTGCTACAACCAACAGCGGCATCAATAGTACTCCAATTCTTCTTTAGGCAAATGCAGATAATGTATACATTTCATCTCATGAGGAAAGTAGGTTTGAATTTCTCTCTCAGAGTCATTTCTGTGTTTTCTATTTTGAACTTACTGTCTATGATTCGAACTATGGTGGAATGCCAGATTATTCTTCCCCTGAGGATATATTGCTACATGGTAATCAAGGGTTTATTTTTTAACACAATCTGTACCCATTGAGCTTCTGTTTTTTACTCCAGAAATAATGAATATTTTCAATCTTTGGCACACTCTCTGTAGATACCTCATGAGAAATTACTGCATGTTCTCATTCTACTAAGAACAAAAGCTATCATTTGAAAGTTCATTTTCTGATACAAACCAGTCTAACATATAATTACTCATTTACATTATCATTAGAACTATTGATACATTTGTTATAATTTACCTGATATAATATGAGTTAATAAGTCACTACAAGGTTTAGTTTCAGATACAGTGTGGTTTATAAAATAAAGAAACTTTGTTAAAACCAGGAAGGCTTATGTTTAGCATCACAAATGAGTTGGATATTGACCATCATAGCTGGATGTTGGGAAGACTGGGGTAACACTCCAGAAACAATGTGACCCAGGAGTCTTCACCCCACTGGCTGGTGAGAACCTCTCAGAAGATCCTGGGTTTCAGAAGGGGATTGCATGTTGTGCCTCTGGCACAAATATTGCATGAATATATTCCAATCTCTATGCCAGGGAAATGGTTCCAATCATACTTGGATTGTAAAGAAAATTTTCATTTATATGAATTATTGTTTTATAATCTGAACTCTTTACCCAAACCATCACTTAAGTGAACACAGTGCCTCCAGGCCTGGTTATATGTCTTCTGCACATTGGACTCAGTTGCAGGAATCAGAAATGAGCCTGACAAGGAATCTATGCTCTGAAAAGCTGGCTGAACATCAGAAATTACATTTAGAATCCAGTAATTTTTATTCAAGCACATGCAGGAGACTCTTCCAGGTGCCAGTGTAACACATTCAATTTAACCCTTCTGAGGAGGAGGACTGGGACAAAGGATGCAGCCTCAGAGTCTTTACTTCTTTCATGTTTCATTCAGTTGTGGCTTAACTCATCCTGAAAAGGGCAGTGCATCATAGGAAATGCCCAGCCATACTCGTTACAGTTAAGAAAAGGAAGTCATACTTGTCTGTAGACAGAACTCACCAGGCTTTTTTTTTTTAATACTTCTGTTTGTCTCATGCATTGCTACTAGATCATCAAAGAGAATGACATTTAAAAATGATATCAATGAAGAAAACACTTCCATTTTAATGTGGGAAATTCTTTTGGGAGATAGTGAAATCCTTTTATAATTTTGATCTCACAAAAATTAAACGAGGAAATACATAGGCTTCTATGAAGGTTGAGTGTTCCCTTGTTTTGATCTCACTTAACCTGGATGATATTCTCTCTCTCTCTCTCTCTCTCTCTCTCTCTCTCTCTCTCTCTCTCTCTCTGTCAATAATTTTGACTTTAAAATTTAATCCTGCATTAAAGGAAAACATTAATGCCAGCCCCTACGCTGGGCTCTATGGATGCAAAGTGCAGAGACAGAAGGAGTTATTGTATTTCAGGAAGGAACAGTAGACACACTTGAGCTGATTCACTTCCCACGTATGCTCTGCTTCATTGGAATTGAACAGAAAGTGGTTAGTGGAGTGGGCAGATGTGCACACACAGATTCAGATGGCAAGCAGCAATATTGCAAATATTTCTATTCCAGACACACAGAGACTTACTGACTGGATCAATTTGTTTCTTCATTCATTTATTCACAGCCGAATTCCACTTGCAATGCATGTGCCCAACATTTCTCCTGGCAGGTAGGGACAAACATTGCTTTGTTCTTGCTTCTAAAAGCCCCAAAGAAAATTAAATCCCAAACATTTCATGAATAAATTTTATCAAGTTTATCTCTATAAGGTTTACCTCACTTACTACTTAGAGATAATCAAATATGGTTAAAGCTGAAGAAACTACACAAAGACAACATTTTTTGTCTTTATCTTGACCTCTGTGCCTGGTTTTATTGTGCTGCTTTGTTCTGAGAAAGACCAGGGCAGGCATTAATCCTCACGCCTGTGAAGACCACTCTGCTTGCAGTTTCTCTTTGTGTTCCTTTGTAAAACTGACAGGGCGTAAGCTGATGTCAAGGGAATTCTTCTACTTCACCCCTGTATTTCTTCCTACAAAATCCTAGGTATCTGGTCTTTTATGTTCCTTTCTTTCCATTTTTTAATTAAGGGCTAGACTGACCAATTTCATTAAATTTGATAAAATCTTATCCGAAAGCTATGAAAGAAAATTGAAGTAAATTGGGCAGATGATGTTGTTTTGCCGTGCTCTTCATTCTTTTCACTTGTTCTTTGTAATTCAGTCCACCTAGATGGAGAAATGTAAATGAGCAACGAAATCAACATGGCACGTGCTCAAGCTGAACTCCATCAGTCTCAGATATGCAGCCGTTTGAAGCGGTTTTTCTCTATGACATCTTTCACTGATTTCCCTTGATGGGAAAACAGTTGAAATTTCCAAATAGATGTTTTGTGAAACCTGTTATAAAACGAAAATATCTTCTGTTTGGAAGGCGTTAATACCCAGTGGCAAATTAGTAAGATTTATCAAAGAAAAGTCTGAGAACACATCATATTTTGGCCTAAAATTCATAATGTTATTCAGTAATGATGTGATTTTGGAGTTGAAGAAATTATAAAAGTTTCTAATAAATGTAAATTATTCAAGAAGAGAAATACCCATTCGTATATGGCATTACCAATAGATCATCTTAAATTCTTGACTTGAATCTAAAATGTGGCAGGAAAATGAACAGCAACTCAGGTGTACTTCTTTGCTTTTCAGGTGTCCCTCTTATAAACTGGTCTGGATTAAAGCCACTCATGGAGACCAGCTTCAACATATCGGAATCAAATACACTTAACAGAACCCTTTATGCACTAACAAAGAGTTCCTCGCACGTCCTGCTTCCAAGAATTCCATCAAATGTGATTATTCCTCATTTAACAGTAATAATTCAAACTCACTGAGAATTTGCCATATGTCAGGTGCTTTGCAAGTGATTTATCTTTTCCAGGTGAAATGATATCAGGTAGATACTGATGGATTACTAAGTGTCAAATGTGTAAATTAAGTTTAGCAATAACTAAGCAGCTTTCCAAAAATCTCAGCTCCCAAGTGACAAAGACAAGATAGAAACTAAGGTCAACCTGAGCTGGGAATGCTTTTTTAAACCCTCACACTGTCCGGCGTCCTATGGGATTTAGAGCACATTGTTAATGTTGATAAATACTGATGTGGCAAGCTTCTTGTTGTACTATCTTTGGATCACCAGCCTGCAAATAATGACCTGGGGACATAGTATTAATTACAAAAGCTTGGCCTTAGCTATGAATTTTTTCCCAACTACCTCTTATAACTTAATTAACCCATATGTTTCTTTTTAAATCTACGTTCTGCGACATGACTTGGTTTCCTCTTCTTAGTACTACATACCTTACTTGCTCTGAGTCCACTGTTAACATCAGGCACATGGATTCCTTCCTCCAGTTTCTCTTTCACTCTCTGCCCAGAAGTCCTGCCTATTCTCCCTTCCCCAGCTATTGGCCATCTAGCTCTTTTTTAAAATTTCATTTTACATTCCAACCACAGTTCCTCCCTCCCCTGCCATCCACACAGCTGCCCTTCACCTCCCCTGCAAACCCTCCCTGCATCTACTTTCAACTTGTGAGGGCTAAATTTGTCCCACCTAACTGGAGCAGGGCTAATCCCCTCCGCCCTGAACCAAGGCATATACCACCACAGGCTCCAGCAATGCACCAGGGATAGATCCTGCTTTAACTACCAGGGGCCTCTCAGATCGTCCAAGCTTTGCCACCGTCTCCCACATGCGAAGGGCCTAATTCGGTCCCGTGGAGGCTCCACAGCCCTTGGTCTAGAGTTTATGAGTTAAACTGTCTCTGTAGATCCTCCATCATGATCTTGACCTTGACTTCCCTCATGTCTTCGACTGGATTCCTGGAGCTCAGCCTGGTGCTTGGCTGTGGATCTCTGCATCTGGTTCTGTCAGTTGCTGGATAAAGGCTCTCTGATGATAGTTGAGGTATTCCTTAATCTGATTATAGAGAAATGCCAGTTGGTGCACGCTCTCCACTATTGCTAGGAGTGCCTGGGAATTTTCCTAGACCTAAGATCTCCCTAACACCACAGTGGCACTCCCTACCAAGATTTTTCTTTTATTGGTCTCCCACTCCATCCCTTTCCCCCCTCAACCATTCCATTCCCTCGTGTTCTCATCTCCCACCCCTTCCCCTTTACCACCTCCACCACAGTTTACCCAAGAAATCTAATTCCCCTTCCAAGGATGAGCCAAGTGTACCTTTTAGAGTCTTCTTTGTTATGTAGTTTCTCTGGAGCTCTGGATTGTAGTCTAGTTTGCTTTACTTCTAATATCCACTTATGAGTGAGTACATACCATGTTTATCTTTCTGAGCCTGGTTTACCTCACTTAGGATGCTTTTTTTCTAGTTCCATCCATTTGCCTGAAAATTTCATGGTGTCATTATTTTTAATTGCTGAGTAATACTCCATTGTGTAAATGTACCATATTTTCCTTATCCATTCTTGAGAAGTTGGGAGTCATCTTGATTGTTTCCAGTTTCTAACTAGTACAAATAATGTTCCTATAAATCAATCACAGTGACACATCTTCATACAGTGTACACAAATATTCCACAACACACTGATTTCGGAAATAAAATTCAATTTGAATGGAATTTGTCCACACTGAATGAAACGGATTTATTAATTGTCTTCAGAAAGAATCTAAATACCACAGACATGGCTCTAAATACAAAACTGAATCTTTTCTGACTATATCTAGTCATTCAGAACCAGAGATCCCTTTAATTGTATAAGAAAATTGTAGTTAATTGGCACTTTAACCAGACCTTGATCACCACTGGTAAAAACATAAAACATGCAAAGATATTTTGTTGACTTTTAAAACAAATTTCTGGAGAATTTTTTCATTTTTATAATCTATAGTTTAGAAATTACTTAATAGTAAATATTAAAAACATCTTGATTAAATTTTGTGTGTATCATTAACACAATTTATAATTATGCCTAAATAATACTAAGAATAAGGTAAGAGATTATTAACTACCATGAAAGAGGTAGTAACTCTGGACTTTCAGAAATTGCAAAGAGCACAAGGTGGGTACCATCTTCTGCCTGAATTTGGGATTACAGGCACTGAATGAAAGGGTTCATTGGCAACTCAAGGAAGCTGTGGAAAACAGTTTCGTAGCAGGATCTCTTTAATGAGTAGGAATTTGGGTCTGGTTTGGGGAAAAGTGTTGGAGAACAGACAGGGAGTGCTTCTTAGGAACAGGTATATAAGAAACTCCCTATAACTGAGTGCAAAGCAACAAATTCTATCAAGAGTGGGCTGCTGTTAATGAACAAAGGAAGCAGAGATAAAGTCTCCAGTGTGTAGCCGCATTCTACCTCCTCTGGGCTGATTTGCAGGTTGGGATCCACCAGTATCTCCTGTAAAGCTCTGTCTAGATCTCAGTTCTAGTGCTCCAATCAAGAAGGACTTGTCTGATATCAATTCTCCCCAGCATGGGAATGGGAAGAGAGAAATTCAAGTCTTGGAGCAGGTAAAACTCCTTCAACACTCATTTCTGAGGTAGAGCATTGACTTTCATAATAAGAAAAGAACCTTTTAAAGAGAAGACAAAAGCCCAGGATCTAAGATTCACAGGATCCTATCACTTCCATTCAGCAAGACATTGCAACACCAAAGTCTAGATCAGATATCTACTGACACTGTTTTGTATTGATATGATCCAGAGGTCTTGATATTGATTCATTTTCCCTTCCAGTTAAATAATTAAAAGTCAGGAAATACCTGAAATGCAATACGTAGTAGCAACACAGAGATATTCTGTACCACAGAGAGCATTGACAGTTGAAAAAAGGTGTTTATTGAGGGTGAAGAAACACACACATGCAGTAGTCACATGAAAGACTCAGGAAGTTGAACATCCAGTCTCTTGTTGATGGTTGGGGGCTTTAAAGTCTCTTAATAGTTTTCCTTCTCTCTTTTAGGGTTTGACAGTTTGATGAGAATCACAAAGGAAGGCTAATTGGCCAGCAGCTGTGCTATGCCCTCCCCTAATCCTGCCCTGTCTGGAAATCCTTGAGATGGTTCAACAGCAGGGGTCCTACCAGTTGGAGACAAAAGCTGTCAGGCTTTGGTCTCAAGTCAGGACACTGAGAAAAAAAAAAAAAAAAACAAAACTGGCCGTCTTGGAAATTCAACACCTTTACTACCTAGCCATGGTTCCTCTCCCTATCTGCCTACAAGAGAATCTAATTCCTGGTCTTTGAGCGACATTAACTCCTTTTATGAGAGTTCAGAGAAAGACCAGATTTTCTCCCATTTCCTGTGTTCCTCCATTGTTTGTAGAGTGACATTGTGATGACATGAAGAATTTGGTGCTAAACCAATTGGATTGGAGATAAGATAGTGCTAAAAAACAAAGATAAAGATAGCAGGACAACAATGGTAGGCAGAATTTTCTGTTGTTTTTTGTACTGAAAGTAGTGAAAAGTAAACAAAGAAGTTTTACTCAATGTATCCCTTAGGAAAGAAGAAAAAATATCCAGTGACTCCTGAATCCATCTTCATTGTTCTGACAGGAGGTTAAGCTTTAAGTAGAATATCAAGATGTGTATAGCTAAAGAATCAAATCAAGGTGTGCCCCTGCCCTCATCATCTGTCTTTGTTTTTATCCTGAAAATTGATGGAATTGTGGGAAATCTCTTTGCAGGAAACAGTTTCTCTCTGACTGGCACCAGATTTCAGTGTTTTCCTTCTCCTATCGTGCAGTTCTTGGGGAAATTCCAATTCTCTGGGGTGACTGGTTTCACAGTTTTACATATAAATGAGAGACAAAATGTGTGAAGTTGCTCCTCTTACAGTATGATTATATGTGAAATAGTTTATCAGTATAGAGATGATCTTATACTATCCATCCTCTTCTCTATGGTGCAAGTGAGCATCTTCCTTCACTATGAACAGTCAATATGTTTTGTGATCATGGGTAACACTGTAACACAGAGACATAAAAGTATTCTCTCATTTCAGAACACAGTAGATTCCTCATACATGGGGAGCTGTGTAGAATTTCAAGAGGCATCAGCTTCCAATTATGGATGAACTTGGGCCTTGAGAAAGATATTTCTCTCCTTTCCTGCTTAAGTTGTAATTGCAAAGTACTACAGAAGTCTGAAAACAAATGAAAATAGAATCCCCTGTACCTTCTTCATATATATATATATATATATATATATATATATATATATATATATATATACCAAATACAATCTACATCATGGTTGGGAAAAACGAAATTCTGAGAGACAATACTTTTTTCCTTAAAGCATATTTTTCTTTCTTACTGCTATGTGTGCCTTTGTAAAGTATATTTTTCTCTATTGCTGTTAGGTGTACATTAATGGTTTGTGTCTGAGTATGTTTATGAGTGCTTCAGAGCTTGCATGTAAAGTAAGAGAACAGCTCTCAGGTTCCAGGGATCAAACTCAGGCCATCTAGGTTTGTATAGCAAGTTTTTTAACTACTGAACCATACATTTGCCTGAGAAAGTACTTTATAGAAATTGAGTGCTAAAAAAAGTATTAGGATGCAAAGGTAATGGCAGGTTAGAGTCCACACATTAATGCATTGTTTGGAAGCTATAGAGCATAGAACTTGGATCAACAAAGAACAAATATATATCTAAGCATCTTACATTTAAAACCCCCCAAAAAACATTGAGTTAATATTTCTATATGTACATGTATGTTGTTGCAGTCTCTAGTGTTCTTTGTGTAATATTCTATCATTTAGAAAGAAGAGACAGGACACAAGCTAACTAGTCAAGCTAACAAAACTCATAATTGAAGCTTCAGGTTCAATTATGAATCACTGACTCAATATAGAAGGTGGAGAGTGATTGATAAAGACACACCAAACCAACATCTGGCCTTTATACCCATATAAACATAGACAGGCACATATCTGCACACTTATGTGAGCAAACATACACACAAATACCCCTATGCTATAGGCACTCAAGAAACAAAAATACAAAGAAAAAGAAAAGGTTAACAATAACAAAAAAAGCATGCCTGTGAGCTTACTGTCAGTTAAGGATAAGGATGATAAATACTAGAAGAAAGAGTATATTACAATACAAATCTAGTGTGTGAAGCTGTAGTCTACATTCTCAAACAAAAGCATGACCAGGCTTATCACAACAATATTCCCCTCTCTGAGGCCAACTTCTGTCTTAGGGTTTCTATTGCTGTGAGGAGAGGCCATGGCCATGGCAACGTTTATAAAGTTTCCTTTTAATTGGGGTGGCTTCCAGTTCCGAGGTTTAGTCCATTATCATTATGGTAGGACATGGTAGTGTGCAGGTATACATAGTCCTGGAAAAAGAACTGAGAGTCCTACATCTTGATCTGAAAGCAACAGAAATTGAACTAAACTTGGTGTAGCTCAAGCATAAGAGACCTCAAAACCTGCCTGCATAGTGGTATACTTTCTCCAACAAGCTATACTTAGTTCAACAAGGCCACACCTCCTAATAGTGTCACTCCTAGGGTCAATTATATTCAAACTACTACATTGACTAGGACAGAAGTTGGTATCAGGAAGCAAGGTATTGCTGTGATAGGCCTGAGCATGGTTTTTGTGGGAACTTGGGTTAGGAAAGCAATGGAATGCTTTAAGTACTGCTTAATGGGTCATATTAGTAGGAGCATGAAAGACCATGGTTCTGAGTGTTTCTTGATTAACTATGGAGACCCGACTCAAGATATTTTAGAGAAGGTGAGTTTTAGTATGTAACCTAGAGATCATTCATGTGATAGAATGTGAAGAAAGTGGCTACTTTTTACCCTTGTCCAAAAAATATGCCTAAGTCTGAATTGAAGAGTTTTGGATTAATCCCATTGGCAGAGGAAATCTCAAAACAGCCTAGTATAAACTCTGCTGTATGGTTATTAGTGCTACATCTAATAAATAATTATAATGAAAAGGAAAAAACTGAGCAAGGAAAAATTCAGTATGTACAATTTGAGAAGAAAAGGAGCATCAGAAAGTAGAAAGAAGTCCTGTATTCAAGGAGATAAACAGCTTAAGGAATGGAATAAGGGGGGTGTTGACCTCAGGGCTCATCCCACTCAGCTAAGTTTCCAAGTTGTGAAGAGAATTAAAGAAAAGCTTACAGTCAGGTGTGGTGCATGCATTTAGTCACAGAAAGCAGAATCTAGTGGGTTTCTGAGTTTGAGGCCAGTTTTGTCTCACACAGCAAGTTCCAGGAGGGCCAACCCAAGGCACTGAAGGTAACCATCAAAAACAGGAAGCTGGGGAAGATGCAACTGAACAAGGAGACTGCAGTGATGAGGCCAGCAGATCTGCTTTTTGTCTGCCTGGATCCCGCACAGCTAGCTTTACACCCAAAATAACAATACACAAATTGCATTCATTTAAACACTGCCTGGCCCATTAGCTCTATTCTCTTACTGGCTAACTCTCACATCTTGATTAACCCATATCTAATGATCTGTATGCCACCACGAGGTCATGGCTTACCAGCATGAATCTAATCAGCGTCGTCTCCAGAAGGGGAATCATGGCGTCTGCCTGACTCTGCTTTCTTCCTCCCAGAATTCTGTTCTGTCTACTCCACCCACCTAAGGGCTGGGCTATCAAAAGGCCAAGGCAGTTTCTTTATTAACGAATGAAAGTAACACATAGACAGAAGATCCTCATACATCAGGAGACCATGTTCTAATACAAAAGGTAGCTTCGGCCACATGATTCTGGATATAGAATCAAGGAGAAACTAAGGAAAACTGCTGAGGCCAGGCATAAATCAGAGGTGTCCCTGAATGTAGGCCTAGTAGAGAGACCGTTCTGTGAACCTGTGAAGTTGAAGCCTGGATTCTCTTAGAGGCCCCAAGATGTTCGATGTGCCAGAGGCATGGAATACCTTTTAAGGAGAACTACTAACTCGGAGTGAAAGCTGCTCAAGAGAAAACTTGTTTTACAAACAGCAAAGTTGGAAGAAGTTGCGATCTGAAAAGCATTTTGACATCAGACATGGAGATGCAGAGTTTAAAGTTTGAGACCAGCCTGGTCTACAAGAGCTAGTTCCAGGACAGGCTCCAAAACCACAGAGAAACCCTGTCTCGAAAAACCAAAAAAAAAAAAAAAAAAAAGTTTGCCCAGCTGGTTTTCAGTTCTGCTTTAGTCTAGTATTTCCTCACTGTACTCACACTCCTACATTCTGGAATGGCAATGTCTATCCTGTTCCATTATATGTTGGAAGTATATTTTCTGATTTTTTTATATATTTTGATTTCATAGGGGATTACAGTTAAGAGATGTCATGGATCTCAGAAGAGGCGTTGAACTTTGGACTTTAAAACATTGTTGCGACTGTAATAGACTATGGGAATTTTTGAAGTTGTACTAAACGCCTTTTGAATTATGCTATAGTCACAAGCTTATGGAGGCCAGGGAAAGAAATGTGATAGTTCGAATGTAATTGGCCCTATGTTTATAGAGAGTGGCTGTTTAGATGTGGCCTTCTTGACCTGAGTGTGGCTTTGTTGAAGAGAATGTGTCAATTTAGGGTGGACTTTGAGGTCTCCTATGCTTAAGCTATGCCTAGTTCATTTAACTTCCTGTTTTTTTTTTTTCCTCTTCCTCTCCTTAGAAGCTGGATTTGCTTTTTTTTTTTACCCCCACCTCTTGGAAACTTGAGTTATTCTTTTTTTTTAATTTTTCTTTTTATTTAATCTTTTTGTCTTTCACTTCATGTCTCCATATCATGTCTCCAGATCTCACCCATTATTCCCACCCACCAACAAAAATAAAACAAAATAACATTTAAGAGAAGAAAGGGACAAAAAAAAAAAGAAGAAGAAAGGGAGAATATAGTTATGGAAGCTTCAATGTGATGTAATGAGTCACAAACCCCTTTATCTATAGATTTTACATGAAGGTGTTCATCACAAAGACTCATTCATTGGGTTTGAGGCCCCTGGCCTCTGCTGTACCATTGATGCTGAGCCTTCACTAGGATATTCCCTGGAGAGCCTGTTGCTGCCCAGTACTTCCTGTTTCTTACAGCCTAAGATGTATGACTATCAGCTCATTCTCTAGCACCATGACTGCCTGCATGTTCTTTGTTCTGTCATGATGATAATGGGCTAAACCTCTGAACCATAAGCAATTAAATGTTTTCCTTTATGAGTTGCCATGGTCATGGTTTCTCTTCATAGCAATAGAAAACTGAAGACATCAATGTTTTATTGCTGTGAAGAGACACCCATAAGCACAGCAACTATTACAACAAAAAGCATTTAATTAGGGCTTGCTAACAGTTTCAGAGGTTTATTTCACTTCAATCATGTCCAGCGCATGATGGCATATAGGCAGCAGATAGTTCTATATATGGATCCACAGGCAGCTGTAAATGAGAGTCACTGGACCTGGTTTAATCTTCTGAAATCTCAAAGCCTGCCCCCAGTAACAAAGTTCCTCTAACAAGGGACACACATACCCCAGTAAGTACACATCTACGAATCCAATCAAGTAATGCCACTCCTTAATGACTAAGAATTCAAATATATAAGCATATGGAGGGCATTTTGATTTAAACCACCACATCAACTCTCCTCAGACTCTGCTAAATATTATTCTTTGCTCAACTTCTAGGACCCTAGTTTATATTCTACGTATGAGTGACATTGAAGAGACTTTGCCTTTGTTTGCCAGGCTTATTTCCCATTGCACACTGTTCTCCATCTATGTAGATGAAATGCTATTCTCTTTGTAAATGAATAATGTTCTGTTGTTTATATGATCTTGATCTTTTATTGATATTCTATGCCTGTTCGTTTTGTTGTTTACACTGCTCAATTAACTGTTGATACATTTGAATTCCATTTATTTTGTGATTTTCTTTGCAATTATTTCATTTGTTTTTTTTTCTTTCTTTTTTCTTATTTTTCTTTCTTTTCTGGGATTAAATAAATTTAGTCGTTCCTTTATAGTTCCTTTTTGGTAAATTTCATAAAAACAATTTAGCAGTTTAATAGTTGTTATATAATTTATAGTGCATTTCTTTAACTTACCAGTCTGATTTTTATTGGTAATATACTGCTTAATACATATGAAAGAAACATTTCAGTAGTATATTAGCATTTCACTTTGTCAGACTGAATGCCATTGCTACTCATTTTTGTTTATATATTTTCTGTAAACCTCAAAGCTTATTGGTTTAAATAATAGAAAGCATCACAAGAATAGTATGTATCACCACAGTTGCTTTCCTGTGGATTTTTTTTTTTTTTTTTGGAGTAAATGTTTCTGACATCTTCATTCTTACTTCATGATACCTGTTACCACCTGTTATTAATGTCTCAAGGTAATGAATTCTTTCAGTTTTGCATGTTTAAATATCTCTATATTTTTACCTATTTATAAAGAGGTATTTTCTTTGGATATAGAGTTCTATATTAATATTACCCTGAATATTTAAAGACAATTCATTGCATCCTTTTAAATAATATTTCATTAATTCTTTGAAAGTTTCATAAAAGCAGTTTACTGAGAGAAGTTCATTCCACAATCTGTTTAATCATCATCATCTTCATAGGGAGGAACTAAGTAAGAAAACTTAAGCTCTGGCCTTCTCTCCCTTTGCAGATGGCACATGAATTTGGTTTTCACTCTCGCCGACACAAATGAGTCAGCTGTGTGTACAGGGTGATTCCACCTAGGACTGGGTTCCAGCTTTGCATCACACTCTGAGGTTGACTTTGACAAGCTTTGAGGAACAACCTAGCTGACAACTGCATTTATCTACTAATTTTATCTCGGAGAAAATGCTTTTACTCTCCATATCCCAAAAGAAACTTTTACATTCAGGATCATGTTTAATAAAGACTCTTGCAGACAGAAAAGCTTGTTTTACTTCACCATTGTATCCTTTCTGTTTTATTTTTTATATAGAGATTGAAAGAATTAAAGCAACGAGAATTCGCTCGAAATGTAGCTTCCAAGTCATGGAAAGATGAGAAGAAGCAAGAAAAAGCACTTAAGCGACTCCATCAGCTGGCTGAGCTGAGGCAGCAATCTGAATGGTAAGAGGCAGAGGAGTCTGATGATCCATAATGCTTCTCCCAGCTCCTGGAAAGTCTCAGTAATTACTCTATTTGGTTCTCTGTAACAATATAAAACTAACAATTATCAACAAACACGCTTGAAGGCAAACTTTTAATAGGTAATGTTTTGTAAATTATTAATTTTGTCATTTGATTTTTTTCTTGCCAATGCTGTTAACTTCTTTTTACTGTTTATAGAAGTGATCTAAGAACCAATTCTATAAATGGTCATCTGTTCCAGCTTGACTTGTTCTTACATAATTCCTCAGTAATTTAAGTTTTATAATAATAACTCTTAAAATATTTTATTTAATATCCATACATGCATATATGTTTATAGTATAAAATGCTGAATCAAATGGAACCTCCATTTCCTCCCCTCCAAGTCCTCTGACCCCTATCACCTTTCCTTACCAACTTTGTGTGTTCCCTCTATACACACATATACATTTATGTTTAAATACTTACTATATGGAACTGCCTGTGTACATGTGTAGGGGACCATTTTTTTAATCTACTGGAACAAGGATGGATGTTTTCATAGGACCCACATCTCTGAAGAAAACTGACTCTTCCTACCCCAGCATCCACAACTGTCAATAGCTCCTCAAGGGCCCCTCTCCAATCCAAGTTGGGAAGATGACTGGCTTGATCTTGTGCAAGGATTCTGTATGCAGTTCCAGCTGCTGTGCATTCATGTATTTAACTTTGACACCTTGTCTGACAAACACTGTTCTGCTTCAGGCAGCCACAATAACAGTTTTTAAAACTATAAATAGCAATGCACCTTTGGGGTGGAAAATACGTGTGCTGTATATTCCCTTGTTCACACTTGATTGTGGAATAAAAGACACTAACATTGTCTGGCAGACAAACAAAATATAATTAATGTGGTTAAATTTACTGCACAGTGCCATTTTAATTGATAATTATACCATAACAAGCATTACACTAATACATACTTGTAACTGAAAATTGACAGTCTTAAAAAAGCTTGCAGCCACTGAATGATTCAAAGTTGTTAGTGGGATGCAGTTAACTTTGCAGATTGTGAATTGTGCTAATATGAATCATAATGTATAACAATAATATAACTAATCCATACAGTTGACAGCAACCTGGTGAATTATGAATTTATAGCTTTGTCAGAATTTAAATTTTTGTTATTTAAATGGAATACAATATAAAATAACAAGAGTAAATTGTTTATTTATATTACCATAAAATATTAGACTTCAAATGTGGTCACTGGAAAATACGAAAAATAACTAATATTTAATTATATACAGTGTAGTTTTGTGTTTTGCTTTGTTTTTAGCCCCACTTTGGAACACCAAAATATTTTTAGGTTGTTTTCACTCTCTTTACACTTTACTTTTTTGGGGAACCCACCACCCAGCTACTAAATAAATAACACACACACAAGCTTTTTACTACTTTCAGATGCTTAGCCTTAGCTTGATTTATTTCTTACCACCTTTTCTCTAACTTTTGCCTCTGGGATTTTATCTTTCTCTATTTTCATTTATCTTTTCTTTCCTTTTCATTTTGTGTCTGGCTGCGTGGCTGGACCCTGGAGTCCTCTTCTCCTCCCTTTTTCCTCCCCTCTTCTTTTATTCCTTCCATTTATTCTCTCTCCCTGCCAGCCCCACTTATTCTTTCTCTTGACTCATTTGGCCATTCAGCTCTTTATTTACCCAATCAGACCTGCTGGCACAGCCTTAGAAGACTACATCCTGTGTTCATTAGGAAAACATCCAAAACCCATTTCAGTTCCTGCATGATTAGTATAGGAAACAATAAATCAAATCACAATACTTGTGAAAGAAAGAAATCCTCAAAACCGATCTTCACAGGCCAGACCAGTTTTGCCTTGTTCAGCTGCACATCTGAGTTACTATTGAAGCATCACTGTGGTTGTCTTTACTGTGACAGTAACTATACATCCACATCGCTGCCCCCAGTGAAAGAATCAGAGAGGATCAGAGGAATCTTGATGCCGGTGGCAGTGGTAGAATCGCACAAAGGAGTACTACTCAGCGGTAAAAAACAATGACAGCTTGAAATTTTCAGGCAAATAGATGGGACTGGAGAGTGAGGCAATCCAGACCACAGAAAGTCAAACACAGTATGTACTCACTTATAAGTGGATATTAGACAAAAAGCAAATATTTGATAACCAGCCAATAGTCCACAATCCCAAAGAAGAAGGGAAACAAGAAGAACCCTAGGAGAGACATACATGGATCTGCCAAGGTAGGGAAAGTAAACAAGAACTCCTTAATAAGGGGCAGCATGGTGGAAGGGGTAAGAGTGGTAGGGGAATGGGAAGGGGACAAAGAAAGTGGGGAGGAGAATATCAGGAATCAAGAAGGTTGAGTTGGCTGAAGAACAGAGAGGGAGAGCAAGGAAAGAGATACCTTGATAGAGGGAGCCATTATGAGATTAGCAAGAAACCAGGCACCAGGGAAATCCCCGGGAATCTACAAGGATGACCCCAATTAAGAATCTAAGCAACAGTAAAGAGGGTGCCTTAACTGCCCTTCCCCTGTAATCTGATTGAAGAATCTGATCTTAATTGTCATCATAGAACCTTCATCCAATAACTGATGGAAGCAGATATAGAGATCCATAGCTAAGCACTGGGCAAAACTACTGAAGTCCAGTTACGTAGAGGGAGGAGCATTATTATGAGCAAAAGGGCCAAGATCATGATGGGGAAATCCACAGAAACAACTGTCTCGAACAAGTGAGAGCTCACTGAACCAAACTTACAGATAAAAAGCCTGCATAAGACAGAACTAGGCCCTCTGTATGTGGGTGACAGTTGTGTGGCTTGAGAAGTTTGTAGGGCCACTGTCAGTGGAACCAGTATTTATCCCTCGTGCATAAACTGGCTCTTTGTGGTATCCCTATGGAGGGATACCTTGCTCAGCCTAGATACTTGGGGAAGACCTTGGTCCTGCCTCTAGTGATGTGACAGACCTTGTTGCCTCCCCATGGGAGGCATCACCCTCTCTGAGGAGTGGATGTGGGTGTGGGGTAGGAAGAAAGTGGTAGGTGTGGAGGGACAAGAGGGAAAGGAGATTGGTATGTAAAATAAGATTGTTTAAAACATGAAAATATTAGGGTATCTGTCAGGCAACCTTATGTACCAAACACACTCAACTATAACCACACTATAGACCATAATGTATCCTATTGGAAAAGAAAACTGTTCAGTTTTTGGACAAAGAATTTCAAATCATAAAGATTATTTCTTCCTTTCTATTACTTCCCAACTGCTCTATTTGCTTAAGCAGCCTTATGGCTCCAGAGAAGTAACTTAGAGTTATGAAATATTTTCTTTGTTGCAGCAGGAGTGATGCATGATACAAAAATGACAATTAAACATACCATGGCCCCTTTCCTGAATAATGTGCCTTTGGTCCACTAGTCTTACTAACATTTGCTGAAAAGCCAAGCAGTTCTGGCCCTGTTGTAAAGGCCTTTCGTGAGTATTTTGTGCTTCTTTCTGTGCCTGATTTACCATATTTACTAGCATCTGGCTTTCAGCATCTTGCAATTAATCCTGTAGGAACTGATGCTATCTGTGTAGAACAATTCAAATAACATGATTCTTCATGCAGAAAATAAAGATGAATTATTAGTATTGAGAACACTTGAATCCAACATATAAACAAATATTGACTGAAAACTGGCTATGAGTTTCATACAGGGCAGACAGCTTTGATTTTCTCTTGGATACCTTCATTCAACCTGAGTCTCCAGTAAAACCATCTATTGCATTGGGAGGCACTCACTTTCTGAGTGTAAAGTTATATGCAAAAAAAAAATAATGTAAGTACAGTACAACATTAAGGGTGTTTTTGAAGCATTTGAAAAAAAAAGGTTAGTGATATTGATTCTGAAAACAGAAGTTCCCCATATAAGAAACATAATAAAACACAAAAAAATATCATTCTGTTTGGTACATACCTTTTTCTGTTGCAAAATATATTTCCCCATAGAAGCAAATCATATATTTATAATATCACTTTAGAACCTGGGGACAATATTGGGGCGACAATACAATAGTAAGAATTAAACAATTAGGGATCACAAATACTAGGTTTTACAATTAAAAGTCATTATTTTACAATCACTGAAACTAAAAATAGTTTCAAAGATGAAATCAAAAAGTTTTAACGAATGTTTTAACTATGAAAAAATTATAGAAATAGAAGCATTCCTTGCTAGGGATGAGAAGATAGGGAAGTGAGAAGCCAACACACATTCATAGAAATTTTGAGATCTAATATAGAGACTAAAGACTATACGTAGCAATATTGTAGACTTTACTTGAAATTTGCTAAGATGGGAACCTTAAGTTGTTTTTCACACACACACACAGACACACACACAGACACACACACACACACACACACATATATATATATATATACACACAGGTAATTAGGTGTTGTGGTAAATGTGTCAATGAGTTTTGTTACAGTAACTATTTCACATCATTTGCACATGTCTATTTGACATCCTCATGTGCACCATGGTCTACCTACCCACATACTTCTACTCACATACTCAAACAACTGACTGAATTTTTATTTTAAAATTAAATGAAAATTAAATTAAATTTAAAAATACTAAAATATTCACATTTTATTGAAATCTGGAAGAAGAAATGCTAATATTCCCCCAATAGCATTTGAATACTTTCTGTTGAGCATAATACCAGTGACAGAAAATAGATTGATTTTCCAGAAGAAGCAAACTTATCAATTAGATAATAATCCAAAAGAAGAGCACAAATATAGAGAGCTATCTATTTGTCGCCAAGAAAAAAATTCAGTCACAATGTTGCTCCTTGTCCTTCTCTGTCCAGGTTGCAATAAAACTTCCACAAACCCCTTTGGACTTTTTCTTTGGGTTGGAATAAAATTCCGTAGCCCACATGCCGTGTTTCAAACGTTTCCCTACTAAAAATATTACATACACCATTTGGAAAAATGTGATGATGTTATCAAAACAAGGGGATTATTGTGTCAGGGGTGGAAAGTAGTTCCATAAAAAAAAAATTTAAAGAAAAACCACTCTTTCATAAAATTCCTAAATTTCATTTCCAGAAAATAATGGAATATACTTTCTCCACCCATTCATGAGAATAGACAATCTCACAGAATTGTGAAATAAATAATGGCTAAAATTATTGTTTGTAACTTAAAATTCATAAGAGTGGAGAAAATAACAGGTTCTAATACTATAAAAACAAAATAATGTTAGTAAAGTAAACTTTGAATACCAAAAATTATCTTTCAACTAAAGCAAAAGATGACAGGCAGTAGAGTACCAGTATGTATGCTGAGTACATTAAGAGTACTTATGTTTAAGACTGATGACTCGAAGCCGGGCGGTGGTGGCGCACGCCTTTAATCCCAGCACTTGGGAGGCAGAGGCAGGCGGATCTCTGTGAGTTCGAGACCAGCTTGGTCTACAAGAGCTAGTTCCAGGACAGGCTCCAAAACCACAGAGAAACCCTGTTTCGAAAAAAAAAAAAAAAAAAAAAAAAAAAGACTGATGAGACTGATGACTCGGGACGGATAACACATTAGGGGAGTTTTCCTTTCAAAAAACAGATTCTCCCTTTCCAGATGTCACTGATGGCCTGTATTATTTTATCTAAGGTAGAGACTTGTCCAATTTCCCCATTCATGTTGACATGTCAACTGCTGTCATTATATAGGGCTTATTTTTGCAGCCATATTGTTGAGATTTGTTGGAAACAGTTTCTCTATCATTTCTAGAGCATAGTATCCCGTTGTAGAAGGCCAACATTTTGTACAACATTTATACAACAAATTGGCAAGTGAAATCCACTTAAAACCTGAGAGAGTTTGGAAAGAAATTCTAGGAACAAAAAACAACAATACAAAACAAAACAGAGTAACCAGGACTTAATGCTGCAGTTCTTTTAAGAGAGGTTTTCCTGATTCTGCAGTAGCGGAAAAACAACCAGGTGGTATTAAAAAGGTGGCTTCCTGGACCGTGCTGCCAGCACGAACTCTGGCTCTTTCGGGAGATCCAGCTATGTAGCATTTAAATGGGTTCTGTGAGCAGAGTGATAAAACTTGCTTAACGGCAGCATAGACCTGACCTGTGTCTAAAAAGGGAGCAATGTAATGGCTCTCACAGGCAGTAATAGCTCTGTCATGCTAGACTGGGCAGAGCAAGCACGCAGGGCCTTGTTTGCCCTAGCAATGCTGCTGCTTAGGTTTTTAAGAAGGACTTAGCATTTTAAGAAGCCATCCTGGTCAGAAACGGATTACAGATACACAATGAGGACAGATTCAGACATAAAAGACCTCTAAATGAGACACAGTGTGTTTTAAAAATGTACATAGGCTTGGAAGTTAGAAGAAAAAGAGTAAAGAGACAGTAAATGCAATATAAAAGATTACAGAAAGCCATATATTAAAGGAGTAAAGATAATAAATATTAAACTTGTAGAAAAAGAAAAATAAGCCATGTAAAGATGAAATATACACAGAGAGTCTGGATTATGTATATTAATGTGTTTTCTTTGAACTTTTTGACTGTGAAGGAGCTAAGTAATCAACATATATACCTTAAAGGTATTTGTCTTCAAAATTTGGATGTAAGGATGTGTTGCTTTTGAAAAGAGGTTCTTCCTTTGTTTCCACAGAGGATGAGAACCTGTGAATTCATTCTAGGTTATAGTAGTTTGATGGACCAAAACCCTGAAAGATTATTGTGAACACCTCTACAAAAATTACTTCACTCAGCAAAAAGCAGGAAGCAGTTTGGAGAGAACAACAAATTCCCTAAATGATTGTTTGTAAAAAGAGATGTGCTATAGAGATTTGCATTGGTATGGATCTTGTTTTGTTGATACAAATTTAAGCTCAATTTTGTTCATATATATGTATATACACATATATATATATGTGTATACATATATATGTTTCTGATCTTGATTAAGATATTGTGTTTGTGTATCTCATTTAAAAATTAAGAAATATAGGTTAATAGAAAGTCATCTATAATAATCAAGTTTACAGAAATTTAGGTTTTCTAGAAATATAGAGATATATTTCAGTTAGATAGGTATTCTTCAAATCTTTCACAGACTTCAAATCTTTCAGAGACCTTCAGAATATGGCATTTAAAATGTTTTAATAACAAGACACATCTGCTCCTGGAAACACCAATGACTTCAAGAGGAAGATGGGCATCGAAGAGACTTCTTATGGAGTTTACTAGCCATTTGAACAAGAAACTGCGCTTGCCTGGACTACTTGATGTTATGCTGTGTGAGCTAGACATGCAGGACCCATGGAGAGATGGCTGCTGAAGTTGCCTAAAGAAGGTGAGACAGTCGTTCGGGGTTCCTGCTTCATGAAGGAGTTTGTGAGACATTCTGCAGGACACAGAAGAAAGTGACTGACACTGCCCATATAGGCAGAACTGTCTTTAAAAGTCCCTGCTTCATGGAAAAGTCTGCCAGACACTATGGGCCTGTAGGCTGAAGATGGATGCCCCTACGGTACAGAACAACTTTGGGTGATGGTCCAGGCAGCAAGATGTCTCTGTCAATTCTAGAGTTTTGGAACTTGCTTACAATGCACTTCCTATTTACTTAGGTAATATTATATACTTCTGGAGTGTTTGATGTAGTTGAAGAATAGATAGTTATAATTGTAATTTTCCTTAAAGTAGATATAAATATTGTAACTATAACTCTTGCCTGATACCTATCTTGTTATATGTAATTTTACTATGTTAAAACCTTTTTTTTTTTTTTACTTAAACAGAAAGGGAAGGTGATGTGGGATTCCCCTCTGTGTGCTATGAAGACAACTGGTTAATGAATGAAGAATCTGCCTTGGCTTGTGATAGGATAGAGTACAGTTAGGCAGGGAAAACTAATTTGAATGCTGGGAGAAAGAAGGTGGAGTCAGGAGAACCATGTAGCCCCCACTGGAGACAGACACTGGATGGAAATTTACCCCATGTGGAGATACCCATGTTAATGAAGATGGGTTAGTTTAGGATATGAGTTAGCCAGAAATACACTTAAGCGATTGACTGAACAGTATTGCAATTAATACAGTTTCTGTGCGTTTATTTCGGGGCTGAGCAGCCGGGAACAAACAAGTGACCTACAACAGTATCCCAAGCAGACTCTCTGATCCTCTGGCTCCTGCAATCTATACCCCTGCTTCTGTGACTTTTCTTGAGTGTAGGTGTTGTACTATAGGTATACCAAGGTGAGTTTGGTAACCCACAGTCACGTATTCTCTAAATTTGGAACAGGTATGGATTTCTGCCATAGTCTCTGCCATGAAAGGAAGATTCTGTGAGGAGGTCTGAGAGCTGCACTTTTGTGTGGGTGGGTGATGCTAAGCATTGAAAAGTAAAGGACTGTTAATGCTTCAAAATTTAAGTGATGTGTTTTAGGGACATACAATTTAATATTTTATAGTCAAGAAACAAATGGGTAACAATGAAAGTCTAAGATAGAAAACAGGATAGAGGTTGGTCCAGGCATGTGGACAAAGAACTAACAACTGAATGCCATTTCAAATAAGATACTGAAGAAGTGATGCAGTAGCATTACTTTTCCTCAGTCAGCATCAACATCACTGCTGGAAAGAAGTAACCGAGAAAATGTGAAAACACTAATTTTAACTTAAAAGTTTCTGCCTCTGTATGTTTATTTTCTGCTTTCTTTTTGAATCATTAAAGAACCTCAGCTAAATCAACAATCTTGGAAAACGCTAAAAGACAAAAAATACACAATTGTGGTGAGGAAGAAGCAAGAGACACTACTGCAAAATCCAGGGGAATGCCCTGGAAATGCTGAGCCTTCCTGAACACACCGCTGCCTGCTTCTGTGCTCTCTAGCTGCCAACAAAAGTAATGACGAAAGCTCCTTACTTCAGCAGAAGTGAATTGGAAAGACCTTTGATGTTGAAGTGTTAAACATTGAATGCTAACGATGTTGAAAAGTCAAATTAAAACTCTTTTTCCACTGTGCAGATTTCAGTTTCTTACCAAATGTGAAGGTGCTGGTTAGAAGAGTATGAAACATGTTAAAACTCTTATTTCCAAAGATCATAGGTTCTACAGACTATATTGTGATGCAAATACTCTTGTTTCATTTTGTTTTGAAGCTTTCATATAAGATAGTTACATGTTATTGCTTTTTACATTTCTAAATAACAGAATTAAACAGAGAATTTCAGTAATACTGACTTGTATGTAATGATAAAATGGTGATTTTGTAGAAAATTATGTTCACCAATAAATATTAAAGCAATCCACTGTAGAAATACTATGGAATATTGTTTTCATATAGATTTGATTCCAATGCTAATGTCTTACTCATTTAAATATTTACTTTATTTACAGTGTTTCTGGAAATGGACCAGCATACAAAGCCCCCAGGATAGCCATGGAAAAGCAGCTCCAGCAGGGAATTTTTCCTGTTAAGAATGGCAGAAAGGTCTCCTGCATGAAGAGCACGCTTCTCCTCAAGGGAAAGACCCTCCCCAGAAGTACCATGGAGAAGCAGCGATTTGCTATGCATAACCGACAACAGCTGCAAGCAGACAGGCGGTGCCTGTTTGGAAATAGGATAACACAAACGTCTTCAGATCTCGGCAGTGCAAATCACAGGACAGGAGTTTCATTTTCATTTTCAAAAAAAGCTTATCTAAAATTAGAATCCTCAGCCTCAGTTTTCAGTGAGAACACAGATGACACACATGAGTGTAACAAGTCACCCGCCTATAAAGTCAAACAAACAGTAGAGGAATGCACGTGTTGCAGGTTTGCAAATGACGATTCACACCTTACTAAGGAAGAAGGTGTCATCTCACCAAGCCATCTGGACGGCGTGCTAAACAACACCTTCTCAATGAATTCTAAAATGTCACAAAACAAAAATGAATCTCTTAATGAGATACTGAAAGATTCATCAGGCATTCATGCTTCTTTTTCTAGGTCTAACCTCCATCTTTCAGAAAAAAATTTTACTCTTTCCAACAGAGAGAAAGAAATCAGGAATACATTGAAAGATACTTCAGAAAATGGCATTAATCACCCACGACAAGCAAATGAATCCTCCAATCAACTTCATGTTCGCAAACACAGTGATAACCATTGGTGCGAAAGTATGGATGAGTTTTCACCTTCAGGGTCAAGAGAACAAAAGAGCAGAGCACATCTGAATCCTATCTCCAGAATGGAAGCAAAAGCAAAGGCTTCAGAAGAAGCAGACAGAGTTAACAACAGTGTTCAGAGACTTTACAGAGAAGGCTGTCCACGTGACCTGAAGTCTAAACCATTGCCTTTCCTCCATGTACAGAGCAAGGATGGACTCACCACTCTACAGTGGCCTACAGAGCTCCTGTTCTTTACCAGAACGGAGCCTTGTATATCTTACGGCTGTAATCCACTATATTTTGACTTCAAACTTTCTCGCAACATGAAGGATGAGCATAATTCAGAGAATGTAAAAAAAGAATTGGAGAAGGAGCCTTTGGAAATGAAGCGAAAAACAGAGAGTCAAGTCTCAGGTTTAATGAAAGAACAGCAAAAATTGACACAAGATAATCAGTCTCAGAAGCCAAAGATGATTATAGCTAACCCAGATTGGGAAAAGTTCCAGAGAAAATACAATTTGTACTACAGTGATTCTGATTCTAGTACGAGTGAATGTGATAGTCTGAGAGACTTGGATATGAAAAGTCCTGAAGTGCCCACCTACCTTAATCTGTCTCTAAAATATGGCATGAGAAAGGATAATGCTGATGATACTGAATTCAAGGGACCTTCAAATGTCCACGGGCAGAGCTGCAAAAGGACAGTTTTAAACAATGCTCAGGACTGGCCTTCATGCTCACCTCACATCTCCAGGACTAAAACACACAAGCAGAATTCCTGCACTCCACATTCAGAGGTTGAAGAACAAAACCAGTGTGCCTGGAATTTTAGTCCTTGTACATCAGAGAAGCACAGTGAGCCTGAGAAGGATATCAGTGAGAGTTTAAATAGCTGCAGCATCGGCCTGGGCAACAAGGCTTCTACAAGTGGAAAACAAAGCTATGACGGATTTTCTCCAAAGCCACCTCTGAGTAACCGTCCCAGACCTCGGGATGAATCTCCCAGAAATGTGGCCAGTTGGAGGAACACGTGCTCAAGTCATCGGTCCAATGGCGGTGGTCGCAGTCATTTGCTCTATGTTTGCAAAGCAGAATGTGACTCAATTGAAAGACACATGTGGAAACATCGAAAACACAATTGCTTCTGCTTGTCTAATGTCCCAATAAGCAGTAGCTGTCCTCAGTTAGAAACTCAGAGAGGCAGGAATGGTAAACTATGGGACTCACTTAAAACTAAAAAACAGTCGAAACACAGCAAATGTCACTGCAGAGAGAGATGTAAACTGGGTAAAAATCAACAATTTGAAGGGTTGAAACCAACAAGAGTTTTTAATTGTGATTCCAGTTCACAGGTTTTGCTTGATAGAAACAGTGAAAAACCCTTAAATGGCCCGGGACCTCAGCACAGCAAATCAGGCTTATATTTGAGACAGAGAGCTTACTGTTTAAACAAAAACAAGAGAAGTCAAAAGTCTTTGACCAGCCTTCACATTAATGATGTGGGAAAAGTCAAGTGCAGACCATGCAACCGGAGGACTCTCAACTACCTTCTAAGGAGCTGTGGAGGTGGCCCTTCAGACACCACACAGTCAAACATTTTGGATGGAGAAGGACCTTCCCTGACAGCAAAGTGTCTTTTAGAAAGAATAAAAGCCAAGAAGTGTCAGGAGCAAGCAACCAAGTTTGAGGTTTCTTCAAATAGTTGTTTAAAAGAATCAGAGACTCATTCACAGATACAACCCACAGTTCAACCTAGACCACCAAGCTGCAACAGAACAGCCTTACCTTTTTCAGAGAGGAGACAACAACTGAGGAAAAGGAGAAATGATAAAGACAGTATAATTTATAAGACTTCTGACAAAGACACAATCAGAAGCTCACAAAAAATTAATTTTACTGTATTCACAGATGCTGAATGTGATAACAATCTCTCCAAAGGCATAAATCACGCAGTAACAGACTCTCAGTCTCCAAGCAGAGAAAAGAACCAGACAATGAAAGAGCAATCTAAATCTTCAATTAGTGAAGTCCAGCCTTTCCTTGAAAGCTGTGACTCAGTACCAAATCATTTCCTTGGTGCTTTTCCATCTACTAGATATACTGGTGTGTCTGATTCAACAGAGACCAAAGAGGACCAGATAAATCTAGACTTACAAGATGTAAGCATGTCTATGAATCATGTAGAGGGGAATATAAACTCTTGCTATGACAGAACTACGCATAAGCATGACAAAGTGGAAGATGAATTGGAAGGGTGTCCCAAGTCTCTCTCCCCACCTTTAGTTCATCAGCCCATAACATTTTCTCCGGATGAAATAGACAAGTACAAGCTCCTCCAGCTACAGGCCCAGCAGCATATGCAGAAACAGCTCCTGTCCAAGCATCTCCGGGTTGTGCCTGCCTCAGGGCCCACTGCCTTCTCTCCGCCCTCAGCTGTGCAGACAGTTCCAGTCCACCAGCATACAGCCATCACCACCATTCACCACACCTTCCTACAGCACTTCGCTGTTTCTGCTTCCATCAGCTCCCACGGCAGCCCCCTCCCAATGGCTCATATCCACCCATTCCCACAGACACATTTCGGCCCTCTTCCATTTCCAACCATGGCTCCAACCATTATCCCTGCACACCCTACTTTTCTAGGACATCCCCTGCATTTAGTCACTGCTGCCCCCTTTCACCCATCACATATAGCATTTCAGGCTCTGCCTCCTGCAGCGTTTATCCCCACATTGTTTGGTCCTCATTTAAATCCAGCCACAACTTCTCTCTTCCATTTGAACCCTTTAATCCAACCAGTGCTGCAAGGGCAAGATCTTTACCATCATGCTTGTTCCAACCAGATGCAGCAGTTAAACAGTGTGAAAGAGGCCTTAAATATGTCAGTCCATTTTAACTAATAGTTATTACAGTCATCTTTGAATAAATAATGCCAATCGTGACTACCTGCAAAACAGTGTATTAATATCATATCTCCCATTATTATAAGATTTAAAATAAAATGGTGCCAAGTCCAAATGTAACCCACACATAAATATAAACTGAGTTATCATACTAGAAATGGGAACATTCTAAGAACTTGTGCTGGCAAAAAAAAAATAGAACAAATTAAAAATAATTTTATGGAAGGAAATCCTAGAAAACATTAAAGAGTGGTTTGAAATAAGTTGTTAATTAATACTAAAATTGGTAAAAGAAAACATTCTGGCACATCACAAACATGAAGGAAAAATAGAAGGCTATGTTTGCCGTCTGTGATGAGTGAATGATGGATGAATGCGGATTTTATTTGTCAGATAATATTAAAATATCAATAAAATGAACCAATGATTAAGAATAATTTTTTGACATATTTTTCATGGAACTTAAGAAATATTCTGATTAATGCAAGCTTAAAACAAGTACACAAACTCACTTTACAATTAATAAAATTCTGTGAGAGACCATTTTCATACCACCTTCTATGAATCAATAACATCAGAAATTAAGAAGGTTTAAATTTCATATTAGAAAGCATACAAAAGATGTTATTAGTATTTGATAATGCAAAATAAAATCTCCTTACAGTAACATATTACACATATTGGTAATCATTTCAAATATAATAAGAGCTAAAAATTTTCAAGTTTTTTTTTCTACTCAGAATTTTTTTTTTTGTGGCCAGGAATAAGAAGGATAAGGCTTAGAAATGATGAATTTTATGAGGATAAGCCAAGTTATCAAACATGGAATTTCAAATATTCATTCAAAAGCCTTCCTGGCTCATAGAATTTTGACTTCCTGTATTGTTTGTGAACTGCCATATATTTGGTATATGATTTAATATTTTTATAATTATAAAAGTATTACTCATATTTCCAATAACAATGGGTTTCCAGAAAGTGAAACTCACAGGGCAGGAGGTAGCCTCTCTCTAATAATGAAGTGAAGATGGAACCTTTGGCACACTGGTATAAAATGTGACTCTTACTCAGCCCTGGGAGAGGGCATCTGCTTTCACTGAATACACACATTTGACTTCCTGGAGGTGAATCACATAGATCATTTTTTCTTATTCCTCACATCTGCAGAGATCTACATTATCATTCTTCAAGTCATCAATGCAGTTGAAAATTAAAGAGTTGGGCTTTGTCTGAAGAGACAAACAGAAAGGGGAGAAAAAATAAATGTGAATGTTGACATGAAGAACAAACATACTTACCAAAGTAATACCAAACATTTGTTTATGGGGGCTTTTATTGGAATATAGAAGGCACAGAGTCTGGCCTATTTAAATGGAATAGAAAAAGAAAAAGAAGATATCAAATAGCAAGAAGTCACATGCTTCTTATAATTTCACAAAAGTAATTATTAAAGGTAGTGCATTTGGATAAATCATATTAAAAATAAAAGGAGTGAAGATATTATTATAAAGATAGATAATAACTTGCCCAAAAGATCAAAATATATTGTGGATAATTAGTTCCTCAATCAGGTTATAAAGATGGCATAAGGCTAAGAGAGAATGATCCCCAACAGTCACTAAAGTCTTATTACAGAAAAAACAGAGCATTTGATTAACGTTTAAATTGCCTTAGAGACAATCTAGAAGCTCAGAAGCTCAGAAGGTTAAACCAGGGGAGTTTTCTGCTGGAAATCAATGTAAGTGGATAGTTAGGAAATGACTGCTCCATCTTGCACTAGAAACAATTAAAGTGCTCAGTGAATAATCCACTTCATACAACAGAAAGAAGGTGTTGCTCTTAAACAAAAATAACTTGTACTTCAATGTGACAAGCTATAAAACCTGATGCATCATACCAGGAGAAGGTACAATGAGATCAGCAGTCTCTCTGGATTTGTTTCCATTTTCCTTTAGAGGAAGGCATCCTTGAAGAGCTAAAGCAGAAAGAATTCTAAGCTTATTCTGAATTCTGAATTTGAACCATTAAAAACACAGTTTTATGGATTATACTTTTAGTATTAATTCCACCAAATTATTTGATAATTGATTTGAGCAACTTTCTATTAAATGACAAATTTATTGGATGAGTTTTGCTGTGAGTTCACCCTGACACTTAAGTCATTGAGCCTTGTTTTATATCTGTCCAAGAACCAAGATTAAACAAAAGACAAATATTGTAGAGACAGGCTGTAAAATATTTATTCATAGGCCCACATGTGAGCACATGAACACACAAATGTGTCTTATATATTTTATCCCCAAGACTCAAAGTCATTCCACCATCATATGCTCAATGAATTCAGGCATGATTCAAGAGAGGAAGCGGTTTGTGCGAAGCCGTGGGTAAAGTTTATTCTCTTAATCACTGCCAAATTTTTCCAAAAAAAATGCACTGTGGCTATAAAATCTGTTCTTTAACGTGATTTTTGAGATTACCTTCATACATGTTATATGTATAATGAAATATCAGAGGTGATTACACAGTAGGGAGTGATTTACAAAGTTTCTAATTCTGAGGCTTTGATCCCTCATCACCTGGAGGGAGACATTTGTCAGAATGATCAGATAGTTCTTTCTCATAGAAAATGGATTTGACAGTGCCTACATTGTTCAGTCTCTGTCAGGTTTTCATGGTATCTCTTTTATCACTGGGTAGAAACACATTTCAAAAGAACTAATCCACAAAAGTTCCTCATTAAATGATGGAATTTCTATCCATCAGACTACTCAGGATCATATTGCAAGGCCTTGCTGAACATGACCATGAAGTTTTTCTGTAGAAACAAGCACAGCACCAATGCAGTTTTCTGAAATTGTAATAACACTTTGAAGTTTTATCTAAATACATCCTGCTCTCCAAGCATTCAAAACAGTAACTGGAGATACAAAGATTGTCTGTAGATGGGAATAACGCAATTATTCCAAGATTCTAGATGAAGATATAAGAAGCGCCCTCCCAGGCTGCTATTAGAGGTGACCGCCTGTGACACTTGTTGAGATGGCATTGACAACAGGAACCAACTACACTACAGCACAGTACTCTACACCTTTTCTCAAAAATATTGCCTACGATTTTTAAAGGTGACTGTTAAATATTCTGAAGAAACACCTGGACATATCAGATCCAGCTTTCTAAAACCAAAATTTAAAGACTGATATATCACTTGTCTGGTATGCAGCTAGTCTTTTTAAATCTAATTGTTCCCTGCCTCAGCAAGGTTAAGAGAGAGTTTTAACTTAGGTTCCTTGAATTGGACAAACTCCTAAAGCAGACTGTGCTCTCATCGATGAACAGGTACATTGGTGAAAAGCAGTTGGTGACTAGTTCCACATGGGGGATCAGGGGAATGCATAACTGCCCTTTCTGTCTCAGGCAGAAACCACGTCAGTAGGATGGAAGTTTTGAACTGGGAGTTCTTCCTGCCAGGAAGCACGGATCAGAGGATTTTCAAAAGCTATCATTTCATTCCAGCAAAAAATATTATCCACGTCCTCTATTAGGTAGATAGTTGATTGTGAGTATTGTACTTTGGGGGCTTAAGCTGTATTGAAAATGGGAACAATGGACAAAATGGGTTAGGTTTAGAATAAGCCACATAAGAAATAAGCTAAAAGGTCTTTTTCATTTTCTGTAGTTATACACAAGAGGAAACACTTCCAATCCAATTTTTTAATTCCATTCTCAAAGTCACTTCTTATTTTTGCAACTTACCACCTCTCTTAAGTAACAAGATCAAGAACACCTAGCTATAAACAAACAAACAAACAAAAGGCAGGAAGCCAGGAAAAAATGCAAAATGTATGAATGCATATGTCATTTGTTTGTGTGTGTGTTCTTAATCTACTTTTTATTCTTAAGTTGTAAAGCTTAGTCTTTGTTGAAAATAGAAAGTTTATTACAGTGTATTCTTTTTTAAAAAAAAATCACATATTGAGACAATCAAATTCAAGAAAAGATTTCAAATCATGCTCAAAAAATCATTTACTTTGATGTGTGAGAGATTTAAAAATAGTTGAAATGTAGACTGATTCCGTCTCTGTCGATAGTAAGTTCCTGCTTACTGAATCCTATGGTACTTAATTTAAATGAATCGGAATGATGATTTAAAATATGGTTTAATCCAGTCATTTTATTGTGTGTTCTCTGTTCCAGGCAATTTGATTATACTGTGGCTAAGTACATTGCACTACCGTACATGCAAAGCAGCTTTTTTTTTAGGTTATTCAATAAATTACTTGGACTGTTGTTCGATGCAATAATATTTTTTTCAATAAAATGCTTAATGGTATAGGTATATTAGTCATGTATTTATAAGAAAAATTGAACCAAAATATAAGGATTAAATCAAATATGAAATGGTGTGAAGGTATTCTGCATTTTACACTGTTAGATCATAATGCATTTAACATTTTATTTATTACTGTATATTTATAGTATATATTTAAATGCTTGGATTTCTTAGACTATTTCTTATCGTTTGAGTGTTATCAAATAAAGTTGTTTCCTCAAACTTAAAATAAATATCACTTAAAAATTCTAGAGATGTATCTCTTGCCGAAATCTAATACAAATACTAAATAATGTCCTATATTTTCTTTAAAATTGTAATCCAACAATTTGTAATGATTTATCAATACTATAGCTTTCAAAATGTATTCTCTAACAATATAATACAGTGATTTTTAGTACATGTATAATTGTTGTAATGTGAATTCTGAAATATTTTAATTAAAAACTTTAATTTTATCTCCAAATAATAACTCTGAGAAGAATTTTGACTTTCTAAGTAATATTTTTAACCAAATATGATGAATACTGTGAGAATTAATTTGAGATTCCACTTATCTATCATTAATTATTTACAAATTTAAAAATTTTTGTCTATATATTTTTTAGGACATCTATAAGGACCTTCACTTCCTAATTCATAGTATGTTATTTCTGCCCTCTTGAATCAAGTGTGCTTAGAATTGGCTATTCATAAATTATTTTTATTCTTCTTCTTTGTCTTCTCCTCCTCCTTTTTCTTCTTCTTCTTCCTTCTTCTTTTTCATCTTCTTCTTCCTCCTTCTCCTCCATCTCCTCTTTCTCGTCCTTCCCCAGATCCTTATTCCAATTATATTCGAGCTGCCCATCTCCCTGCTTTTACCTCCCAAATTCAGGGACTGTGGATGGGTGTAACCATTCCTAGTTGCTCTTGTCCTTGAGCCACATCAATGCCACCATTTCCATTACTGTTCAACAAGCTTTAATCTAATATGATTAAACACTTCTGTATTTTCATTTCTTTTTCTGTTCTTATAGCTATATTAATAGAAATAGAAATCTGCAATGTACTCTGCCTTAGTCCAACTTTTAAGTAAAGAAATATTTCAGATGTCAATTGTCTGCTAGTCTTCAAGTCTAGGTTCTCTACTTTTATGATAAACTATTCAGTCAAGCCATTGAAGTAATCAAAAGTTACTTTTCCAAGAAATGCAACACAAACAACTACATGGGAGTTACAAAGAGTGGGGCCCCTTGTTTATCCCGGCTGCCCGGCTAGCTTACACCCAAAATAACCACACAGAATCTGTATTAATTTAAACACTGCCTGACCCATTAGCTCTAATTTTTCTTATTGGCTAACTCTTACATCTTGATCTAGCCCATTTCTATCAATCTATACATTGCCATGTGTCAGTGGCTTACTGAAGATTCTAACCGGCGTCTGTCTGAGGTGGAGGATCCATGGCTTCTCTCTCGCTCTGCCCTTCTTCCTCCCAGCAGTCAGTTCTGTTTTCTCCACCTACCTAAGTTCCACCCTATCAACTAGGCCAAGGCAGTTTCTTTATTCATTAAGCAATAAAAGCAACACACAAACAGAAGGAACTCCTACACCACATGAGAACATTTATTTGTTATTGGTGGAGTCATCAAAGAATCACTGTCCAGTTTTGGGATTCTTATCTCCTGTACTACTGGAGTGTGTCTGAGTGGGAAAGTAGGATCTTTAAAAATGGATTGCAATTGTATTAATAATTAGATTGAGTTGAAAGAGTACCTGATGTGTGTGGTGTCATGTTTACTGTATCCTCCTCCATTCATGTAAGATTTCTGCCATGTTTGAGCTCCGTTCATGTTCCATATAATTTTTATATCATGGAAATTTTGGGCACTAATATAAAGTGGCTGCCATATACTCTTGAGTTAGTGTTCACTTACTGAACCTGGTAAATGTTACTCAATTGCAAATGACATTTTAACAATACTTGGAAGTCTAAAGAAAAACCTCAAAATGTTGTAAAGTGGCTCAGAATTGAATAAATAAAAGTCATTCAGGAATAGGAACACTCATGAAAAAGCTACGTTTTTTGGAAAGTTGGCGGGTGGAAAACTTATCAATTGAGCAATTTTATTTTTAAGTGTCATTGCATCACATTCCACAGAGACATAGCAGCTCAAGACTTGATGTATCTGTTATTTAGTCTGGCTATAGCATATCTTGAAAAGAGACAGTAAGCCGGGCAGTGGTAGCGCACGCCTTTAATCCCAGCACTTGGGAGGCAGAGGCAGGCGGATCTCTGGGAGTTCGAGGCCAGCCTGGTCTACAAGAGTTAGTTCCATGACAGGCACCAAAGCTACAGAGAAACCCTGTCTCGAAAAACCAAAAAAAAAAAAAAAAAAAAACCAAAAAAAAAAAAAACCAATACACTATAGAAGTAACTTACTAGGAAGTAGCAGCCAATGATGATTAAAGGACAAATGAAATGAGTGAAAATTAAGGTGAGTCTAGTTCGTGAGGGTTTTTTATTCTGTACATTTGTTCTTATCTTTATTTCCTATATTGCTTACCAAGAGGAATTTAAGACAATGCAGTTATAATATAAAAACTATTTTTTTAGCTTTCCCAATTGTCATTTAGCAAATAATTTAAGATTATACACATTCTAAACAGCTCACCAATTCCAATTATTTCAACCAAAAAAATGACTATTTTGTTTTACTTTGTTTTCTTGTTTTAGATTTGAAGTGTCAAAACATGAAACACATTCAGGAAAGTGGTGTGGAAAGTTTGGGATAATTGAATTAACAAAGCTCAGTTCAAGTACTGGATACTTAAATATGAAATAGACGTATATATAGCACATCATCACCAGTGTGGACTTTCCACAGAATCTAAGAACTATGGTCAACCCCTTGTGGACCAGTTGGCTTTCAACAGTGTATGTTATTTCTCTTATTTAAAACTACTTACCATTTACTCTGGCTTGCTCTGTATTTGAGATCTTTTCAAGGCTGAATGACTTATCCTCTGCAAACTTTCTACCAAAGAGTCTTCTTGCAGCCAGTCTTTATGCAATATAGTAACCCAGGAATCAGCCCTTAGGCTTTCTTTTATCATTGGTATCTACAATATGTGATCACATGCCATTTGAAGCCTATAAAACCATTTTTATTCTGATAGTACTTAACTTCATATTTTCAGATATACCCCTGCCCCTGGCTTCTGCATTTGTTAAATCAGGAGCTCACTCAAAATCTCTTCTGAGTGTCCACTAGTCAGAAATTTAATGTCCAAACCAGAATGGTTTATTTAAACCACACTCATTCCCAGATTTAGGCTTATATTTGTACATTTAGATCCCATCTTCTTAGGAACTAACTTTTTGAGGAAGACATTGCTTGATTTTTTTTTTTCAGATTTCTTTAATGCATTTTTAAATTTCCTAGAACAATGTTGAGAACATATAACAGTTTTTGTTTTGTTTTGATTTATATTTTTTGTTTTTTGTAAACAATAATTGCCCAAGTTAAAGATTCTCAGATCATTGGTTTTTTTTTGATGCAATATTATTTTCCTAATCACCAATGAAGAAAGTTTAGTAATTTGTTGCATAGATTATAGTTTTGGAATAAAAATCTATGTTTTCTTCCCAAAGGATTGATATAAAAAGTACTTTTTGATTTATTGATAAAAGCATTTCTTGAATTGTTGCAGTTATTTCAAATTTAAAATATACATAGGTTCTGACATATTTAATTGATTTAAAATTTGACATCTTTAAGATGTTAATATACACTTTAAACTTCATATTAATCTGTATCTGTGTGTATCCTTTAACCTCTATAATTCTGGTGATTGTGCTATGCATTGCACAATGTAGGCAATATAGCTATTTGCATTGATAGCTTATACTTATTTGTGCATGGAAAACACTACTTCTTATAGTTGGTATGGCAAGTTGGTGTGGAACATGAAGGGGCCTGCTTGTTGGGGTTTATGTCCTGTCCCGTTCCCCACAGTTGGCAAGCCCCAAAGAAAATCACACAGAGTTCTTCATAAGTTATAAAATCGATTGTCCCATTAGCTCAGGCTACTTATTAGCTCTTGTATCTTATATTTACCCATTATTCTTATCTATGTTAACCACATGGCTTGGTATCTTTCTCAGAAGGCAGCTCACATCTTGCTTCTTCGGTGGTCTGGGCAGAACTGCAAAGGGAGCTTCCTGCTTGCAAGAATACTCCTGTTCTCATTGCCCCACCTCTACTTCCTGTCTGGTTGACCTGCCTATACTTCCTGCCTGGCCAATCAGCGTTTATTTAAAACATGATTGACAGAATACAGACACTTCTCCCGCACCACTGGTGTGTGACTCCTAGCATCAAGTAATACATGTTAATTAGGTACTAGCAAATCATGGTTGTAGTGGTATAGAAACTCCCACAGAACTAAAATAAGTTAAGATAAATAACAGTAAGTGCTAAAGTAGTTAGTTCATGGTAATCATCTCATAAAGGAAAGGAAGAATCTATATGTGGACTTGGGTCCTCTGTTTTGCTGTAAAATCTGTGCTTATTCAACTTCAGGAAATGGTGTGAGTAATATGTTGTTGACTGTAATGTTTCCAGTTACTTTCTTCAAAAAGTATGGATTGAAAACAAAATTTGACAAAAAGCAACACCTTCTTCGATTGGGCAACTCAACAATATCCACTCTTTTCACATTTTTTTTGTTTGTTTTAAGAATAAGCTATTATGCCAGGCGGTGGTGGCGCACGCCTTTAATCCCAGCACTCGGGAGGCAGAGGCAGGTGGATCTCTGTGACTTCGAGGCCAGCCTGGTCTACAAGAGCTAGTTCCAGGACAGGAACCAAAAAGCTACAGAGAAACCCTGTCTCGAAAAATCCAAAAACAACAACAACAACAAAAAGAATAAGCTATTATTACAGATTTAGAGTTTGTTGAAATGAATAATTTAAAGTAGAAGGGATATTCACTGAACCAATAATAATAATAATGGCATATAGATTAAGGAAATATCTAGTTAAACATAAATGTTTCAGGTTAAATTCTCTTTTCTGCCTTATGCAATTAATGTGCGTTTATAAATTAACAAAATCTGATTTCAGAAAATGATAGATGAAGATATTTTCTGAGATCTCTGTTTGGAGATGTAGTTAATGAAACAGATCTATAACTTGCTTTAAATTTTCTATGGAAATAGTATATCATATAAGGATAGATACACCAAGGTTCACTAACATTTAGTTTAACTAGTTAATTTCCTGAGTGGTGTGTTTATAGGATTTTTTTGTTCAGTCTTTTTAATAATTCTTTCATTGTCAGCAGGTGTTTATTGACTTTGTTTTTCTACAAAGAAAGAAAAAAATGAAAGACTTGAGAAAATAGATAAGAAAAATTAGTTCTTTCATCCTCTACCCTGAATTGAAGAGTAGAATGCAATTTCTTAAATTACCTCAAGTGAAAATCTAAGCTGTCTGAGAAAGGTCACCCTTAAATTCTAATGGGCTGCCTGTCAGTGCTAGAAAGATAATTATCAATTAAGTCTGGTTGGTAAGTCTTTTTGGCAAAGCTATGGCATAGCTCAAGGTTTCTTTCAGAATGATTCTAGTGTTTCTCCTAGGAGGACCAGAGTCTGGATTCCAGCATTGGCCTTGATTGCTTGGTTTCAAATTGAGCTGTCTCACTCTTGATGGCAGCATGGGGTTGATCTGCCACTGCTTGTAAAGATGTTTCAATGCTTCCAGCAGATTTCTGGCATGTCCTTGAAGCTGCCCATCCTGAGCGTGCCTCTTCCCCTTCCGTTCCTCGGATGTTCTGCCCTCATCAATTTTCTTCACATGCCAATTCTGTCAGAGCTGGGTTTTCACAACAGTTGTGTCAATTACGAAGAGGCAAATGCAGCCTGAGCCCTGACCAGTGGCCGTTTTATTCTGCCTGCTGGGGATGTGTCGGTGGCAGCTGCATTAGGATTTAGTAACCAACTGTGATAGGGAGAAAAAATTCCCATAAATTGAAAGGATTTGGAAACATTCATTGAATCAATGCAGGATTCGTTGCCAAATAAAGTGTTTTATTTAAAGAGAAAGCAAGTTCAGCATCCTGTTCAAGGAGCATGCCATTAATGGAGATTTCAGAAAGAAGTGACACTGTTTGAAAAATTTATTTTTTCAAAATCTGCCCCTATTGTTCATGTTTCCTCTAAATATTTAAACAGTATTTGCAACAAGATGAACTACAGCAAAACTACAGTATTAAGTTAAGAAACATTAATCTATTTGTCTCATCCTGTAGCCCAGAGATGACAGAAAATATTATTTGTCCTGATAAGAATTGTCAAACACTAAATTAACTGCACACTTTTGGTTTTACATTCTAGTTTTTAAATTTACTATGATAACTTCTACTTTGCTTATTTTATTATTTACATTTTGAAAACATAAGTTGGTGAATATGCCACAATTTATGAATGATTCCCCATACCACTGTTTTAGACTTTTCTCAAGTTTTTACTAATATAAGTGATGTCTTACTGGACATTATTTATAAAGAACACTTTCATCATTACTTACCTAAGGCTAAATCTTATAAGAAAGAATAAAAATATACACATATTCATGATCTTGTATGTTACCAAAATGCTTTCTAATGAATATAAGCAGGACAATAATTACAGTAAAAGTTTCAAAATAATGCCCTTAATTTGTATGACTCACCCTTCCTCTGCCATTATAGTCTTTACCATGATCATCAGCATTCTGTCCTTACTGCTTGTCACAATAATCAGTTAGCATATAATAATAACACTTTAGTGAGTTTTCCTTATAAAATATTTCTTAGTTGTAATGTATATTTTTAAGTAACTGGTAACATTGTTTTGAATTATGAAAGAAAAGGTGAGAACTTGAAGGCAGTGTGTTTTAATAGACTACAGACAAACCATGCCTTCATTACCACTGTTGTGTTGCTTTTCCAGCAGAAACATCTATATTTGTTGTGTTGTAGTTCCCAGAGAGATTCTAAAATACATCTGTGTCTGCTACATCGCTTTTCCTGGAAAGATATAAAGAAATATCTATTCAGTCTAGATAAACCACCAGGAAACCAAAGAAATGACTCAATTTTAGTTCAGCATAGTGAATCCACAAGTTTATTGCGGAAACTATTAGAAGCATAGGTGAAGGATGACATACAGTTACATACAGGAATATTGGTGAGTCTAAAGCAGTTGTATCACCAAGACATCCCTCCTCAACATGGGCAACAAATTAAGAAAACATTGTAGCTCAAGTTCCAGTTCACAGTCAAGATTGTACCCCTTGTGTACTCTAGAACCCCCAAGGTGAAGCTGAATGACAGGAAGTACTGGTGACTCAAGTGAGGGTTGTTGAATATAAATATTAACAGTCTCATTATAGTACCATGATGACAAGTCCAAGACATTTTGTGATAACCAAAGGGATCATTTCTCTAAGATGGCTGATGGCCATGTCTTACCCAGAGGAAATAGCTTCACTACAATGATCCCAGTATGTTTTCACTCCATGCACTCACTTCTTTGTCCAGAAATCAAAAACACTTCTTGGGATCTTGTCTCTCACCATTGTGTTACCTATATTTCCTATATACTAAAAATAAATCATGTCAAAGGCATTCATAAAGGTGAAAATGAAATTCCTATGTAACAGAAAAAGCATAGTATCTTACTGTTAAGAAACATGTATAAAGCATTAGTGAGTGTCTCAGAGATGCTCCTGATACCAATTATTTTGTGTGGTTCTTATTTAATATAATTTTAAATTTTATCTTTATTTCATAGGTATGGGTGTTTTACCTGCATATATGCTTATGCACTATGCATGAGCCTGGTGTGTGAGAGGGTATCAGATGCCATCAGAACTGGAGCTACAGATGGCTGTAAGCTGCCATGTGGAATTATAGCTACAAATGGCTGTGACCTACCCTTTGTTGAGGGAATTTAATTTGCATCCGTGAAAGAGTAGATTCACTCCTAACTATCAGATGTCTCTTCTCTCTAGACCAACTTGTTGGTTTTGATGTACATTATAGTTTGGGTGTTACATGTCCCCAAAAGCCCATGTGTTAAAGGTTGGGTCTCCAAAGTGGTGCTGTTGAAGTAGGGAGAAGGAATTCATAAGAGATCAGAGACATTGAGGGGTTGGGCTTACAGAAGCTTTTGAGAGAGCCCAGCTGCCTCCTATTTTTCTTTCTTCCTGATCCCAAGGCAACCACTTTGTTTGCTTGTTTGCTCCTGGCCACTATCATCTAGCAACTCTAGGAGATACTTAAAAAGAATAAGTTGGTCAAGTCATAGACTGGGTCCTTATTTTGTTTGTATTGCTGTGACCAAGGCAACTCATATAAGGAAAACATTTAACTGGGTGGCTGGCAGTTTCAGAGGTTTCGTCCATTATTACCATGGTGGGGCATGGCAACATGGCAGCAGGCAAACAGATGTGGTACTGGAACTGAGAATCCTACATCTTGATTGGCAGGCATCAGGAAGTGAACTGAGACTTTGGGAGGTATCTTGAGCATCTTTTAGATCTCAAAGTCTGCCTCCACAGTGACACACTTCCACCAACAAGGTCATACCTACTTGAAAAAAGTTACACCTCCTAATAGTGTCACTCCCTTTGGGAGCTATTTTCTTTCAAACTAATTTTTTTCTCCTTTATAAATTGGTTATTTTGGGACATTTTGTTACAGTGACATAAAGTTGACCAACATGAAATACTAAAACTGTCATCCAAAGTAGGGTTTTTCTGTGAGTTGTTCTAGAAAGTTAATTACATGAATGAAGAACCTTTGAATTTAGAAAATGTCTTAGTTTCTTCCCCCATTATTGTGATAAACATCATAGAAACCTGATTTAAGTAGTTAAATATTTCTTTCATCTCACAGGTCAAGGAACAGTCCATCATGATGGAAAATCAAGGAAGCAGGGGCTTGAGGTAGTGACTCACATTGTATGTAAGGTCAGAAGAACATAGTGAATGCTTCCATGTTAGTAATCAGTAGCTTTTTCCACTCTTGCAGAGGATCCCCTGCCTAGGGAAAGGTCCTGTCCACAACTAAGATTGGTCCTCCCACGTCAATTACTATAATCTCAGTAATCCCCTACATAAATACCGATAAATCCACAATCCAAGAAATTCTTATTTCAGAGAGCGGGAGCTAGAAGTGAAGACATACGTAGAAAGTTATAGAACGCTGTGTAATGCTGATTTGTGCCTAGTGATTAAAGCAAAGGCAGTATTGTATAGAAGAGTGCTCTCTTAGCCTGAGAAACTTATCACAATTTTAAGTAGCTTGTGTGAGAAATATTTGTATTATATCAGAGAGTTATGAGAAAGAAATGTTTTTATATACGTGTGTGCTACATCCAAAGTTTGGTTAGAGTAAGTTATCATATATGTAACAAATGTGTACGTCAGCTGCCCTTAAAATTTATTATTATGAAAAGTTCATGTACTTTGTGACATGTGAACATAAAGTGACAATTATATTCTAGCCATGGTTTAATAAATTATTTTCATTTTGATCAGGCTCTATGCAATTCTATTGTGTCTGAACAGGACTATTTTGCAATGTGTATGTGTTTTTAAATACATCCAGACATTGGTAGATCCAAGACCTAAAAAGTAAGGAGGATTTATGAAACCTATTACAATATCAGAGAGCCTCCTTATTATACTCTAACCCTAGTATTTTCTTTTCCTTAAAGAGACCATCACTTACCCAATTATTTTGAAAATTGACTAATCTTGTGATACCAAAAGAATTGTGACACAGCAATCAAAGGAGAGGCAAATGCAAGACTCAATGTCTAGTATTTGTCTGTTATTGCTGTTTCATGGCACTGAATTCCTTTCAGAAAGCAGCCAATGGCCAATGAATACCAACTGATTATTTCATTAAAGGGCCCCCATCTTACCACAACCTTCCTCCCTACAACAATTTAAATAACATCCCTTTTGTCTGATTGACCTCAGTTACCTGAAATTTTGCTGGGAGTTTCAATCTTCAAACATTTTCATTTACTAAGTAAATTATAAGAAGTAAATTTTATTAGGGATAAATTTTATAAGCCACTTAGACCATGGAAAACCCAAGTTTTTCAGACATTTCCTTCCTGGCTCATGACCATTGGAAGAGCACTTTCCCTATCAGAATAGGCAGAAAGCTGGACATAGGAAATAAAGAGAATTACTGAAGGCAACAGGCTTTTGGCAACCTCTTCTCAGCAATGTCTGGATGAAGTCTGATGCCTTTGTAAATGGTCCATCCATCAATAGTGAAAATATAGTTCTAACTATTACCAATTTAGTTATTCATGGTATCTTCTGTATTATCTTCCAAGTGAATGAAAATCGAAATGTGGAAGTTTCTGCCCCTATTTTCCTTAAGCCTCTGTTTCTTTTCAGGAAACCCTAATATTTGATTTTCTTCTTCCTTATCTTGACATACTGGAGCAGGAAGAGAGTGATGTTTGTTAGTCTCACAAATAGGTAAATATATGATTGTAGAACGCTGGCAATTCATAGGTACACTGTGTTACTCTGAGGATACAATCATGACCCACAACATTTTTTCTAGTGTTTGTTCTATTTTTAGTTCCAAAATATTATTAAAAATTTGGAAATTGGACATTGCTCTGTTTCTAAGCAGAATTTCTTAAAAATAATATTTTTGGATTTCTACTTCAAACCTTTAAATAAGCCTTGCTGTAAGTGATTGGGAATGTTCATTTGACCTATAAAATAAAATACATACAAGTCACAGATTTTTGGCTACAACACTTCTTTGCATTTTACATCCTTGAAGAGTGGCCATATACAATCAGGTATTAAGGGAGGAAAAAAAATCCTATTAGTTGCTTTCAGTGAGGTATTGTAGTCTTATGAAAAGGTATGGACAACATCACTACTTACTCGAAGTGATCTGTAAACAATAGCTTTGAGTTTTTCATCAGGAAAATCTTAATTCACAGGCCAGTACTAAATATAATCAAATGCTAAAGTTAAAGCAATAAACTTTCATGCTGGTACTTTCCCACAAAGAATGATCATAGATTTTTAAGCTCTTAGTCATTTTTAGCTAAACATAAAATGATTCTCTTTTGTCTTACACACATAGGCTGCTGTCTTATTTTATAATCTATACATAGACACACACATGGAGTAAATTCTATTTTTTCATATAGAATTATCTTCCAATGAAAACCAAGATGAAAGGAAACTTGGAAACCTGAGGAATAAAACTTGAGGTTATTGTATTTTCCAAATAATTTGAAATAACAATTTTAGTTCTTCTGGAGGAAAATGATGATATTATATCTGGTTTATGATCTGGGACCTTAACATAACAATTAGTTCATTTTTCTACATTCTGGTTCATTAACGTATTATTTAAAATAAAAATAATAACCATATATATATATATATATGACAGTTTTAATATTTCATGTTGGTAAACTTTATATCACTGTAACAAAATGTTCCGAAATAACTAATTTATTAAGGAGAAAAAAATTAGTTTGAAAGAAAATATCTCTCAAAGGGAGTGACACTATTAGGAGGTGTGACTTTTTTCGAGTAGGTATAGCCTTGTTGGTGGAAGTGTGTCACTGTGGAGGCAGACTTTGAGATCTAAAAGATGCTAAAAGATATATATATATCTCAAATACACTGAGACAGAGGATGCCACAAGGAAAACTTTCCCCTTCCATATGAATACCATCACCATGTCAGTGTGGGAAAAGACTGACACTTTAAACAGTAAAGGTAAAGAGAGCAATGTTCCTTAACTTACATTTTATAATTAATTACTGTTCAAATACCATATATATATACATATATGTGTGTGTATATATATATATATATATGTATATATTTGTAAAGGCACTATGTGTAGCTATTAATATGTGCCAAGACCCATAATGTATGGTAGGGGAATGATTATATGAAATGTTATAAATGAAGCAAGTATCTCTTCGTATTAAAACTCCATATGAGCAGCTCTATTAGTGTTGTGATTTATTTGTTGATGCTGCTTCTAATCAACAGTAAAAGATAAATTAACATTCAGATATTGCAAAGTTTTTCAAATTTTAAAGGCTACACTTCAGCTTCGTTTTTACCTTTTCCAGTGTTTACTAATTTAAACAATGATGATAGATGATGATCAATGGCCATAATTAAGTCAGCTTCAAAACCGATTTCACAGAAAAAGGGATTAAGCCTTAAATCAGTGATGGTAATAAATTCATCAACTTTCCACATGTATAGAAGCCAGACTTTTCTCGTCAACATTTAAAACCTTCAGACGTGGTATAATTTTGTACCAAAACATACTGATTGATGAAAAAGACGATATGTCATCAGTTGCTGACTAGAAAAACAAAGAAATCTGTAGATATTTTTAGAGTACTTTATGACTAGTTTTATCTTTTTTCTGACCCTTATATCTATTTTTATTGTTATTCTTCTCTCATATATTACATCATGACCACAGGGTTTCCTCCCTTCCTCCTCCCAGGTCCCCCTTTTCTCCCCACTCACCCACATCCACCCCTCCTTCATTTCCCTTCAGAAAAGAGGAAGCTTCTCACCAATATCAAGTGAACATGGCATTAAAAATTTACAACAGCTAGGCACATACCCTGATATCAAGACTGGGTAAGGCAACCCAGTAGGACGAAAAGAGATCCAAGGTCGGTCAAAAGAGTCAGAGACAACTCCCACTCCCACTGTTAGGATTTCCACAAGAACATCAAGCTACAAAACCATAATATTTATGCAGAGGTGTTAGCTCAGAACCATAGAAAGTCTGTGATTGGCACTTCCGTCTCTGTAAGCCCCTATAAGCCCTGCATAGTTGATTCAGTGGGCCGTATTCTAGTGGTGTCCTCAACTCTTCTGTCTTCTACAACCCTTTCTCCCCTTCTGTAGGGTTCTCAGCGTTCCACCTTATATTTGGCTTTGTGATTCTCTGCACCTCTTCCCATCAGTTGCTGGATGAAGCATTTCTGGCTAGTTTCTCTCACTCCAATTTTCTAAAGATTTACACTTTTATTTTCCAGAAAGTTGTTTGTATTTGGTCACTTAAACAACAGAAATTCATTTCTTAAGTTCTGGGACATCTAAGATCCACGAGCCGTATGCAGAGGATTTATACTGAGATTGTTTTTCTTGCGCTACGTGCACCAACTCTCATTTTGCTGTCTCAAGTGGTACTGACTTTGTACATTGCCCTGAAGAAATATAATGGGGGAGGGGAGTAAGATCTCTGGTGTCTTTGAAAGTTATTGATCCCATTACAGAGTTCCATATTCATGGTTTCATTTAATTATGGCCCAGATGATGTTTCTTTAAGTTGGCAGGTAGGATTCCAACTTATGAATCAGGTTGTCAACACTCCACTTATGATTAGATTGTCAATAAACCTCAGATCTTAACATGAGCATAGATTCACACTGCAAATTGACTATGTAAGCCAGAAATAGCTGTGTGTGCCTTCAATCTTAGTATTCATCGTTCTGAGGAAGGAGGAGGATTGATGAGTTTGAAGACAGCCCAGCCTAGGCCTGTTATAGACAAGTTATAGACAAGTTTGAGCCACAGGTAAATTTATGTCTCAAGCAAGCAAGCAAACAAACATGAAGTTATGATCAAATAACTCTCTCTCTCTCTCTCTCTCTCTCTCTCTCTCTCTCTCTCTCTCCCTCCCCCTCCCCCTCCCCCCCCCCCCTCTCTCTCTCTCTCCCCCTCTCCCTCTCTCTCACTCATCTTCTTGCAAAATATCCTGTAAATCCTCTATGTTCTTTACAAAAATAGGCACTACATTCTTCCTTTATACTGAAAGTTTGGAATTTCATGGTTGATCCTCAAAGCCAGTTGTCTTAACTGTAACTTTCTCTCCTACTAATTTTGATTCTTTCCAGGGTCTCTAATGCCCAATTGTGGACCTGAGCTATTGATTAAAACTTTATAACATGAAACAATATCCTTTTTATGGTCTGTATTACTTTAGTCCCAATGTATAGTTTCCTTGATTCTCATTTGAATCTGTGTTAATTCTTTCTCCAGTCTTGGTATAAGTCACATATGAAGTTCAGCCAGTGACATCCTACAGCCAGAGGACCACAGCTATTTATCATGTCGATGTTCATAAGGCATACATCTGCACGGGGTCACAAAGACATATACACATTGAGAAAAAGTGTTTCAATCAAGATGTCTTTGATGATATCTGTATTTCTTGTGCCAGTCTATCATGAAACTACTTGCCTGAGACAAAGTATCAAACCCATGCCCAGATGTTGCCTCCTTCTATTTAAGTTAGTGTAGGAGGCTTTATTTTGTATCTGTACATCTCAGATACTTCTGTTCAATTCTACAGGTTTCGATATATTTAAATTTTCATGCAGACCTATGATTATTTATTGACATATGGACTAGTGGCGTGTTCTGCCAGGAAATTGCATTATATTTTTATTCACTGTGAAATTAATGTATCTTTTATTCCAACGTAGACATAACATATCTCTTTAGTTAGGTATGTAAGTAAGTGTATGATAAATCAATAGACAGTACATAGATGATGGTAGATTGTAAATACTAGGTAAATACTAGGTAGATGATAGATAGATAGATAGATAGATAGATAGATAGATAGATAGATAGATAGATGATAGACAGATAGACAGATAGACAGACAGACAGACAGACAGATAGATAGATAGATAGATAGATAGATTATGGATAGATAGATAAATAGATAGTCAGATGATAGATAGATAGTCAGATGATAGATAGATAGATAGATAGATAGATAGATAGATAGATAGATAGATCCCTCCAGCCTCAAAGATTAATATGCACAGGAAAATACTGCCATATGAAATGCAGTTTTAATTTGGTATTATAGGCATTAGTGCCCAGTGAATAGCCTTGATAATCTGTACATTTTTTCTCCTGGCTCCTATGTCATGCTTCACTAAGCTATTAAAGCTGGGAAATAAAAGAGAGAGAGAGAGAGAGAGAGAGAGAGAGAGAGAGAGAGAGAGAAATCATGGCACATCTATTTTGATACATGGTTTCTATCACTTTCTGTTGAGTTCCTCATTCTTTGGGGAAAGTGTCTCAACTCTGTAAGTCTTCTGACTTTCAAATAAAGCTTACCAAGTGAAAGATGTCTAGAGGGGAGCATCTTAGCGCCAGAAGAATACGCTGTCACAGTTCAAATCATTGCTTGAAGTGCTTTCCCCTCTCATCTAAGAGAAGCCATATAACCGGATCAGTGCCCTGAAGTCCCTTCACATTGCAAAGTTCAACAAGGACACAGGAGGTGTAGGGTCCTGAGGAAAGTGAGACATGGTAATTAGAATGAGGAAGCAGAGTGCGGCTGCTGCAGGGAGTCATGGCACTTCCTCTTTCACCCCAAGCAGCACAATACGCTATGGAGGAAGGAGAAACTGACCTCTATGGCTTATCGTAGAGAATAGAATGTGTTGAGTACCACCAGGCCTTATTAGAAAATATAGCGCCGGGTTTCTGCTTTTAGTTTCTTTTGAACCTCGTGAACCTGTAGCATTTCTCTGACAGGCTGGAGGTTGCTGGAAACTCTCCCTCCTGAACTCAGTCACAGTTCAAGTTATTTGATAGTCTAATTACATCATAAAAATATTCAGTTAAAAAAATAGCAGCTGATTTATATCTGTCTCTTGGGTCTGAAATATATACTATATTGGTTTCCTCAAGTTTTCTTTTCCTAATAAAGGAGAAAGTGGAGAACTCCCATTTACAGGCTCCAAGAACCCAGCATTATCTAGCAGCAGTAGCAACACTAACACCAGAGTGCACTGTAGAAGCAATACTGTAGAAGTTTCTCAGTCTTAGGATGCGTTGCTCTGTCCCTCCTGCTATCTTTCTGCTTCTGGGAGTCTTTCTGTCCCTTTTAAAACCAGGGAAATGAGGAATGAATCTTTTAATTGCCATGTAGGTCTCACTTCCTTAACTATAGTCTGTTCTAGGGCACAGGGCACACCAACTTATGTGTATATAAATTCTACCTAGCACAGTAAACAATGACATGTAGGTCACACTTCCTAAACTATAGTCTGTTCTAGGGCACAGGGCACTCCTACTTATGTGTAGGTCAATTTCACCTTGCATGGTAACCAATGACGTGTAGTTCTCACTTCATAAACTATCGACTGTTCTAGGGCACAGGCACACCTACTTATGTGTAGATCAATCCCACCTAGCACAGTAAACAACAACATGGGGAGCAATAAGCAAAACTGCAATTTTATTTATTTATTTATTTATTATTTATTTATTTATTTATTTATTTATTTATTTTTGATTTTTGAAACAGGGTTTCTCTGTAGTTTTTGGTGCCTGTCCTGGAACTAGCTCTTATAGACCAGGCTGGCCTTGAACTCACAGAGATCCTCCTGCCTCTGCCTCCCAAGTGCTGGGATTAAAGGCGTGCGCCACCACCGCCTGGCCAAAACTGCAATTTTAAAAAATTAAAATTAAACGTGGTTTCCATAGCCTGCTTTGAAACTGCTTCACAGAGACAATTTAAGGTAGACTTGACATTCATAGTACCAGCTTTTAACCAGCATTTACAAAATGAATAGTGTTCTGGTGGGAGTGGAAAGACCCACCAGAATTTTTCCCTCACTGCAAGGGCTGTCTCAGGATACTTGAGGGGTGCAGGTATAGTAGGCTTTCACTTGTTTTAAACTGGGAAAATAATGTTGGCTTCTAGGTCAATTCGGTTTTATTCTTCCAAGTTATATGTCCAAAATACGTATCCTAGTGATAGTGTCATACCTACAGATACTGGAAGGATCCCTGGATCAAACAGACTGGACTGTAGTTAAGAGGAATTTCTCTTGGACTCCCATGACCAACATTTCAAGGCAGATTTCACATGTCTGATAGTGGGGCTTTTATAAGATAGTTTATGGCTCTCTAGAGTTGCCTTTTCAAATGACATAGCTGTAACCTCATTTAAATTATGCATACATATACATGTTATATGCATTCTATATATGAATATTTAATATGTGTATTTAAAAGGAAACCCAAAATAACATGAAAACTACCTAGGAAAAAAGTAATCAGTGAATTAACTAGCTGTGAAGCCTATGAACCACAATTAGTACCACAACAGAAATCTTCAATTATGAGATAATGAGACTTAAATCTGGAAAATAACCAATAGCAGTCTAATTTAATTAGAGGACTACTCAATAGGAGGGAATCTAACTACTTCTATCTGCTAAGGTCATGAACTTCAGAGGAGAACTTACTGCTGTCACTTTACTAAACCAATATAAGTACCAACTCCATTCCAAAAACTTCTCCTTATCCCAACAGATAAATGTAAATGTAACTCTTATATCTGATCAAAAAAGCTTCCTTTTGCGCACATGAATACTCTTACAGAAATGCACACTGAAGAGACTAACTAGTGGAGTGCCCCCAATGGGTCATCTAATCCCCAGGGATCAGGCTTAAACACATTTATATATGAGCAAGACTCCATAAACTCAGAAGGTTTGATGCACATACATGTAAAAATTATACTGTATGTACTGGCTTTGTAGGAGCCTAGCCTGTTTGGATGCTCACCTTCCTAGACCTGGATGGAGGGGGGAGGACCTTGGACTACCCACAGGGTAGGGAACCCTGACTGCTCTTCGGTCTGGAGAGGGAGGCAGAGGGGAGTGGAGCATAGGGAGTGGGGGGAGGGGGAGGGAAAAGGGAGGCAGGGAGGAGGTGGAAATTTTTTAATAAAAATAAATAATTAAAAAATTATAACTTGTAGCATGAATTCTAATTGTTCTTAATAAAAATCCGGAGTCAGATTTTAGGAGGAAGAAGCTGACAGATCAGAGAAGCAGAGTAGTAAGCCACCGAACTTAAGTAACAAGTAAACACTCTATCCATGTTCAGATCAAAGGGGCTCCTCAGACTGGCTCCTCAGACTGCAATGAGCTCCATCTCCTCTGGCCTTATATTCCCCGCCATATCCCTTCCTGTCTTCACCTCCTTAGATCTGGGATTAAAGGCATTGGACTCCCAAGTACTGGGATTAAAGGCGTGTGCCACCATTGCCTGGTCTCTAGTGTTTTAGCACTGCACTCTGATCTTCAGATAAGCTTTACTCGTTAAAATACAAACTAAATATCACTACAATAACTAAACAAGAAGATGCCATGAACTTGAGAGGTATCAGGAGAATGGGGAAGTGTTAGAATAAGGGGCAGCATGGGAGGAAACAATATGGATACAATATACATATAGAAAATTCTCCAAAAATTTTAATTAAATTAAAAAATAGTAAGATTTCAAGTCCTTGTGGCTTTGGATCCTTTTCAGTTTTTGGTGGCGTTAATACAAACAGCTCACATTTTTATCTGTTAAGTGAGCAATATACCCAGCTCTCTAGACACTTACATAATAATAGAAAATAATCTATATAAATTAGCTTTATAAGACAACCATCATTTTTAATCAAATATGTTCAATGAACCAAATAAAAGTATGCAAATTGAGCAAGAATTTTTATGTTTGTTTAGTATAGTAAAATAAACTCAAAACTCTAACTGTAGAATGGAAACAAATGCTTGTACTGTATCAGCTGTTGAAATATTCTCAGCCAGAGGGGCAGTTACATCTGCTGCCAACAATCAAGATCTCTACTTCCAGAGAGGAATGCCAACAACTTAAGAGAAAAGTTCTGTGCTGAGTCTATAGTTGCTCAACATAGAACATCATGAATTATAAGCCCATAAAACCATGCTTCATATTTATCTTTATTTGTGAAAAATCAGAGTTGCCTTAGATGCTGACATGAAATCATACCATTCAGAGGCACTAGAAGCCCCCAAATAATCAAAGATACCACTAAATCCTGTAGGAACACATGCTCATGAGAAAGATTTGTCACTTTCTATAGTATTTTGAGACTTGTCAATGAACAAAGGAAACCTCCCCTTACATGGGCAGGTTGGATGTGATTGTTGGCAGTCATGAGGGTGGAGCTGAGTTTCCACACAGTGAGTCCCTCACTTCTTTCCTCCACTCTTGGTCGTCAAGAACAATGATTTTTTCCAAGAACAAACTCCAAAGCAGAAGTTTTCCATAGGACTTTTACCTATCCTTTAGGTTCCTATATGGTTGTTTATATTACTAGAATGTCAGCATAAGGAGAAGTTGTTGGAACTGAAATACAGTCAAACTGGCATGTAGTGTTTGCCTATTACACTGGCACTTGGAAAGCTGAACCAGGATGATTGAAAGCTTGAGTGTACCCTAGGCTTCATAACAACCCTGGTTTAGAAAGGTTTCTTTTGCATGGCTACTAAATGTGCTCCAAGCTTGGTCCTTACATAGAAGCAGTTTTGTTGTATTTGTTTCAGACAGACGCAGTCTACATTAACATTAACACAGGAAGTGGGGACTTGAAGCAGGCCTAACAGAAATGTCCTCAAATGGCACATGTATCTCTCAGTCTGTCAGACTACACTAAACTATTGGTTCTCAAAGAGATGGGAATTTTCCCAGGAATACTGTCCTGGGAGAATGCAATGGTATTGACCAGAGGGGAAATTTGCCCCCCAGAAAGAGACTACATAGCTTTAACTACTTGCCATACTACTTTATTGAGTGAGACTAAAGGTCAGACGATGATGTGTCAGTGGTGGGCAGGGCCACATCCTGACTGCTACTGCCAAGACACAGGTATCCTTAGTCTTCTATTTAAAGCTGAATGTCAATCCAGGACATTCAGTTCTAAAGGTGGACTTGATGGATTCGCTGAATCTCTTTTTTCTCTCTTTCCAACACGAATAAATGATCTCTTTCTGCTTTACACTAAAACCAAACATCCACAACATTAACTTCATTGTCTTTTATAATATGAATGGATTAACAGGTAAAATAGATGAAGGATAGTAATGAAGAATGAAATTTTATTCTTAAAGTGAAGGCCTTTGCCATTTATAAATGGAGACAGAGACAGAACCCACATTGGAGCATCTGGCTGAGCTCCCAAGTTCCAAATGAGGAGCAGAAGGAGGGAGAACATGAGCAAGGAAGTCAGGACCGCGAGGGGTGCACCCACCAATGAGACGGTGGGACTGATTTAATGGGAGCTCACCAAGGCCAGCTGGACTGGGACTGAAAAAGCATGGGCTAAAACCGGACTCTCTGAACATGGCGGACAATGAGGGCTGCTGAAAAGCCAAGGACAATGGCACTGGGTTTTGATCTTACTGCATGTTTTGGCTTTGTAGGAGACTAGCCTGTTTGGATGGTTACCTTCCTAGACATGGATGGAGCGTTGAGGTCCTTGGACTTCCCACAGGGCAGGGAACCCTGACTGCTCTTTGGACTGGAGAGGGAGGGAGAGAGGGGAGAAGGGGAGGGAAATGGGAGGCAGGGAGGAGGCAGAAATTTTTAATAAAAAAAAGTTCAAAACATGAGCTTAGAACAAAAAAGTGACAGAGGAGGTAGGAAAAGAATTGAGGGGAAGAGAAAAGTGAATGGATTTAATAAAAATGCTATATAAATCTGTAAAAAAAAATAAGTATAACAGCTCACTGTCTTACTGATGTGTCTCCAGAGAATACTACAGGTTTTGACACATAGTCAACTGTTGGTACCGGTTTATGTTAGAAAATACAAAAGAAATGACTTAAAATATAACTGAAATACCCCAAATCCTGTGATCCTTGAAATGGTGCCCCAAGTGACACTTTAGGTAAACTATCTCTGATCAATAATTTATATGCACATCTGGAAAATGTACAATTTAACTGTCTCTTATTTATTTTTTCCAAAATAAAGTCACAAAAACACAATTTATGTATAAATAACACATGATAAGCAGCATATTAATGTTAATTTTTTAAAATATTGGTTTATTAAAAGTAAATCTTATCATTCAAAGTCTTCGTAAAGTCATGACAAGATACAAAGATAGGTCTGATGCCTCCATAATTCATGAACAAACGTTTCCCGAATTTTCATCCTTACCAGTGTGTTCTGATGCTGCAGCTCTGTCATGTAGACTATGTACATCCTTGTCACTGGAAAAACAAACACATGTCTGCCCCTTTGCTAATCTTCCACTGAGACACTATTCCAGAGCGCAAGCAAAAGACTCTTTCAAACTCATGGATACCCATGTTCTCTTAGGACCCACATACAGAATTAAGTTCAAACCACCTCTTACAGGCACATGAGAGGTTTCACGTTATGTTGGATTCTGAAGAAAGGAAGGGCTTCCTAATATAGAGACAAAGGTCACAGCATAGGAACCATAAGGAAGATGCTCATGAATAAACCAATGCACAGCACACTTAGAAGTAAAGGGTACATTACAATTTGGGGTTGGTATCTTCTGTGGGGAAAGAACTGAGGTTTGGAAGAATAGTTTCATGCAAGCCTAGCCTTCTTTCACTTCCTTGAGTTTACAGAGGTTAATCTGTGTCAAGATCTTTGCGGTTCCTTCCTTCTGCATGGTCTTTGCTTTATTTTCTGAGTACATTTTTGACAGCTTCCAGACACAACTTACTTGCCCTCCTCAGAGATCCTTCCATTCCTAGCACTGAAACCTCCCTGTGCCTCTCTCTTTGTATAACATTTTTTAAATTGATGCCGTCAGATGACTACACAGCATTTTATGTTTGCAAATGGCTGTCATCCATGTACTCTTTCCAGCCACTGCTATTCATCACTGTATTCACACGTGAGGTAATTCCTGACAGGCAGCTGCCATGTAGCCACATGACTATCGTCTAGTGACTGAATGGGACTATTTAGAATTTCATGACCTATTGGAGGACCCAGGTATACAATTGTACCTCAGAGAAATTACACTTGTGGCAAAATGCATAGTCTAACATGTAGTCTAAATCAGAGAAGAGCGATCTTGAGGTGAAAAAGTTAAAAAGAATGGTATCTCCTCATTTTCCTGCATGGTGTGGATGAAATTGTTGAAATATCTGATTCTCATGTAATACAACAGTGATATAAACCAGAACAAGGTTTTAAGCTACAGTATCTACTGTTTTTGTAACAGTTGCAACGTCACACACACACATTTCCAAAGCAGTTGTTAGGTGTTTTTGTAAATTTTAACAAACCTTTTCCCTTTTGTCATAGTGGCTAAAGACTATCAACTCATCCCCAAGAAATGAGCCAACTATTAAGCAAAGCACCTGAGCACTTTAACCTACACAACACACAGAGCCTTGGGACTCAGTATTTGCTATATTTATTGTAGCAAAACCTAAAAATAAAAAGTGGTGCAGGCTATTTTAAAACTTCCGGCCTTTAGGTGGTTTGCCCATGTACTCCAGAAACCTAATGAAGGATAATAATAATGATTAGGATAATGATAATCACATCAAAATCATGGAAGTGTGTTTAAAAGGCTTAAAATGAGGTTCCCGCTGAGATGATAAAAAGGGTTTTCTGAGGCCAAGTAGAGAGCTAAAATTCTACATGGTCCAATTAACTTCACACAGAGATAAGAAAGAAAGAAGAAAAAAAGACTCATGCAAGTTTCTATGCTTGATTCTAACTGTGTACCAACCACAACAAATCAATGATGTAATTATTGAGCAACTAATGTGTTAGTTGTTGATGGTTGTAAATTATTTGCAAACATACACCATGGTCAACAGTAACCAGATAATGGAGCATGCATAAGTCAGTGAAACTGCTAGGAGGTGTGGGCAGACACCAGAATAAGCCATGGAGACAATCATCACTCTTCTTTCAGTATTCAAGAGCTGAGTACTTGTTACAAATATTCACTTATTTATTTTTAATTTGTGTGTGTGTGTGTGTGTGTGTGTGTGTGTGTGTGTGTGTGTAAGCCCATGTGAGTCTGTATACACCATACTTATGCAGGAACCTGAGAAAGCAGTGAAGGCATTGAATACCCTGGAACAGCATTGCATACAGTTATAGGCAGCCATGTTAATATTGGGAACCAAACCAGGGCCCTCTGCAAGTGCTCTTAACCTCTGAGCCCCCACTCCAGGTGTTGCTATCTGCTGTCCTGGTCTGTCACCTGCGTACCGTGTCCCTTTAAGAGACGAGCTCTACTCACTCCCAACCTCCTCCTCCTCTCCTTCCACCTAAGCAAGCCATCTCCCACCTTCCCACCTCCTGTGTGACCTTCTTCTGGAGAGGCAGCTTCTCCCCCCTTCCTATTCTCCACACATTTCCCCTACCCCTCCAGAACTCACTAAATAAACTCTATACCCAAACTTTCTTTTCATGACTTATATATCTGTCTGTCTCCCTCTGAGGCCTCTGGCCACCCACCAGGGTGAGGTCTTGGGTTGCTTCGTGGGCCCTGCTTCAGGCCACCTGTGTTATATTTATAAATGATATCACCAGGAACCCAGAGACTTTTTTATCTTTGTCTTCTCCAATCTATCTTACCTTGTAATAAATGTTAATGGAAAATATCACATATTTCCTTCATACAGTTTTTGCCCATCATCTTCAGACCTCCCCTTCAGTTTTACATTATGATAGGTAGATATGATAGTGCCTGTTCTCCACTTGAAACCTGTTGGTAGCTGTCAAGAAACAGCGGGAAAGATTAACCACAGTAACTTGCTAAAATCCTTCATGTCCTGCCTTATATTTCAGTACTTTTCCCACCCTGTCTGCTTTATACATCATGGTGCATTAAAATCAAACTGCCTTGTGCCTGCAATGCTCCTCACAACTGCTTGTCTCTGTTCATGTTGACATCACTTCTCGAGTATTCACTTACCTAATGACCTAATTGTATAACTCCATAATCATATCTGACATCATTCAATTCTAAAATTATATGAATTCCTGTGACCTCCAATAGGTCAGTGTTAGCAAATCCACCCTTGATATCAAATAAAATCCATCACTGAATTCCCCCCAGTCTATGATAAGTTTTTAAACAGAAAAGGTAACTATATTAATTAGATTTCCATTGCAATGATAAAATATAGCTGAGGTAACCCCTTAAAAATGAGGTATTACTTGGATTCACAGTTTTAGTGGTTATAACACAAGAATGTTTTGTCTTATTTCTTTGCAACTATACTGAGAATATGCTGCACAGAAGTCATCAATCGGCTGGTGAAAGAGTACAAAAAAGAAATAGGAAGGGTTTAGATTCTTACTGTCTTCTTCAAGGGTGTGCCACCAAATGACTAGAATAACTCCCACAAAGACCCAACTCTGTGGAACTACCTCCTCCCAATAATGCCACAAACTGGATACATGGACCTTTAGGGTACATTTCATATCCCCAAAACAGCAACAACATGGACAACAATGTGTATAAAACTATTTCCTGCTAACTAATGAGTAGATCATGAAGTTATTTGCTTTTTTAAGCAGTAAAGACTTTAGAAATTGTATAAAAATTAATTTACAAAATAAGAACTTACTTAAGTGATGTGGGATTCCCCTCTGTACGCTGTGAATATCATTGGTTAATAAGGACCTGTTTTGGGCTTTTAGCAGAGCTACAGGAGAACATAGCTAGCCTAGGAAAACTAAGTGGAATGCTGGGAGAAAGGAGGCAGAGTCAGAGAGAAGCCATGTAGCCCTGCCAGAGACAGATAGTGGACCTTGCTGGTTGGCCATGAGCCTTGTGGTAATATATAAAATAATGGAGATAGGTTATTTCTAGATATAAGAGCTATCTAGCAATACACTTAAGTAATTGGCCAAGTGGTGTTTTAAATAATACAGTTTCTGTGTGACTATATTTCAGGGATAAGCAGCCAGGAACAAACAAATGTTCTCCTCCTACAATTAAGTGAGAGGCAAAGTTGCATAGTTTTCACCTCAAAAGTGATGTGAATTTAAATATTAAGAGCAAAAGACTATAAATGAAGAAATAGCTAATATTTGAAAGTAGGAGTGATAGGATTAGATGCGTGTGTGAGTTTAGTGATATAATAGAGATCCAAAGAAGACATTTTTACATTAAATATCTTACATCCTTTCAAATATGTGCATTGGGTATCTCATATTCATTAATATTTTCTATGGATAATGGATAATTTTTTGAAGTTTGGTAGTGAAACTCAAGTAATAATTATATTGTTGAAGCAAATTTGAAACAAAAAGACATTTTAGTGGTGTAAGAGGTCCTTCTGTCTATGTGTTGCTTTCACTGGTTGAATAAAAAAAAACTGCCTTGGCCTTTTGATAGGGCAGCACTTAGATAGGCAGAATAGACAGAACTGAATGCTGGGAAGAAGGGGAGACGGAGAGCTGCCATGGAGCTGCCAGGTCAGACATGCTGAATCTTTCCCCGTAAGCCATGACCTTGTGGTGAACAGATTATTGGAAATGGGTTAAATCAAGATGTGAGAGTTAGCCAATAAGAGGCTAGAACTAATGGGCCAGCATAGTTTAAATGAATACAGTTTTGTGTGGTTATTTTGGGTGTAAGCTAGTGGGGCAACTGGGATGACAAGTAACCCACTAATTCCTGTTACATTCAACTTCAAAAGGGCTAAATACAATTTTCTAAAAGTTTCCAAAAAGCAATTTTTAAAATAAGATTTCTTCTTCTAAATGACTTTTTTAAAATTAATTCTAACTATACAAAAAACTCGATATCATTTTACAAAGTTTGCGTTGGCTTTATTTCTCTATTCTGTCAGAATTGTACAGCACAGGCCATCTCATGGGCCAGATTCGGAGAATAAGTCTAGCATCACCTCTCATTATTATTGCCAACTCCATCGTAAGTGGAAACAAGTGAGATAGTTTTCTGCTGGTGCAGTTGCTCATCACAGGGCAGAACATCCATGGACACAGGCCTTTGGAGCACAGGACAATGTATCACTGGTATGTTAATGGTTGTTCAGAGAATGGACAGTCATTCATGCTTGAAGAAGGGGACACATGGATGTGATGAGCACTAAAAGCTTTACAATCACTGAAAGGATTGCAAGGATTCTAAAAAACAAGAGATTTTTGTAACATGGAGAGAGGACCTGCTTTTGGTCCCAGTCGCCCTGCTAGCTTATACCCAAAATAATCACACAGAACTTGTATTAATTAAATCACTGCCTGTCCCATTATGTCTAGCCTCATATTGGCTAACTCTCACATCTTGATTCAACCCATTTCTAATAATCTGTATAACACCATGAGGTTGTGGCTTGCTGGGAAAGATTCAGCATGTCTGACCTGGCAGCTCCATGGCAGCTCTCCGTCTCCCCTTCTTCCCAGCATTCAGTTCTGTCTACTCTGCCTACCTAAGTGCTGCCCTATCAAAAGGCCAAGACAGTTTCTTTATTCAACCAATGAAAGCAACACTTAGACAGAAGAACCTCCTACACCAGATATTGAAGCTTATTTGGGGGGTTAATCCTTATCAAATCTCTCAGGGTCAAGCTAAAATTCACTATAGCATTCAAAAATCTGACTCCTAAGATCTGAGAGTGAATAAATTAACTTGTGTACATTACCTCTATATGTTCTTTATTCTTTTGGATGAAGAAGCAGAAAGAAAAAAAGAGGTGATCTCCACAAGGTTTTTAGATTTTACAAATGTGGTTTAAAAAATTCCATAGGCAAAAACAATGATATTAACATGCATTTCAGAATCACAAACAAACAACAAACAAATATAAAACAAACAACAACAGCTACAAAAACCAGGTAGAACAACCTGACAAAGCAGCACTCAGGAACAGGTGACACCAACCAGGAAGGGTCAGCATCCAAGAGGATGCTGACATTCCAAACCATGAAATAGTTACTAAAGGTCCCTGAACCCTGGACTCATTCGCTCCCTGACCTGTTTATCTGGTAAGGGCACTATCTTCCTATTTTTTTGAAATTCCTACATGGTTCATTAGCAAGGGTAATGGTGGGAAATTGACTTTAATTAAATTTAGCTTTTAATACAAAAAGTGAATGTTATTGCTCTAAGGCCCCATGACCTGGGGGAATCTGGTAACATCATTCCATTGCCTATGAAGGAAGTGGAAGTTACACTGCTGAGGTATTTTGGGAGTTAATTCCATTTTCAAGGGAGAAACATCATGCTTTCACAAGAGTATTACAGAATCAACAGTGACTTATCCAAAAAACAATTGTTCCCAAAGCTCTACATTCAGGTTCCCCATAAGCTCTAACCTATAAGTTGTACACCTTTGGGTCTGTCTAAGAATTTGTCAGCTGTACATTGACTGTACAATGCTTGTGACTTCAACAAAGAGATCTGATATTCTGCATAAGGTAGAATTGCTCTTTGCAGGTAGCCTAGCATAGCTCATCAAATTCCAAAAAGTTATTTGCAAGAGTGTCATTTACTTTGAACATGCCAGTGGTACCCACTCTTAGAACTACAACAGAGAGTTTGCTGAGCAAGTTTTTGCTTGTACCAGAGCATTTCATGGTATTAAATCCTGTCATGGGTCAGGGGTAGAGGCTCATAGTTCTGGACAAGCTGAACCCTGTTGAAAGTGATGTTTATCAGCACACTCCAGTACTGCTGCAACAGTCAGCAACACTCTACTGCTCTTTCCACCACCTCAGCCTTTACAGCATCATAAATTGCATTCATTTTATGAGCAAATTTCTTTGATGACACACATTTCCTAAGGCTGCTTATAGCGCCTTTTCTTATCCTGTTTCTTGGTATCCTTCTTTCTCTAAGCAACATATCAAAAATAACCACAAGGAAAACAAGATTTCCACTTGCTCTACACTCCTAAATTGTCTGCTCTGTTATTTTGTCATCTAATTCCTGTTGTTGTTTTATATGTTTTAATCAGAATGAATTTTGAAGGTTTTATATTGGTGTTTAAATTTCCTTCCTTATATCAACTCTTACTAGTGTGGTATTTCCAAAGCAGTTTTAATAAGCTGTTTACAAATTTCTACTGCTTTTTTGTGAATGTGAAACTTTAAAATTTTCTTGGGTATCTTTGGCTTGACACCTAAACAGGACAGTGATTTCTTTCACAGTATTCTACAGTAGCATAGTGCACTGAGGCCACTATAGGATGTTACACAAAACATAGCTGAGTGGAAGTCTGACAGCTGCTATCCTATCATTGAAAGAATTCCTATTTATTCCTCTGGAAATTTTAAATGTTGTGGATCCAAGTGATCTCTGCTTTCGTAAATTAAAACCTTCAATGTCAAAGACATTTAATATATTTTCCCTCAATCTTCCTCAATTTGTTTAGAAGACATTTCTTAAACTGGTATTTTAGTTCTTTGACCTTTTCTTTAGTGACTATTTCTGATCTACTTTCATCATTTATTAATACATTTATACCCTAACATTTAACTCTTGCCTGTATTTAAACTATAAAGCGACTTACTCAACCCACCTAAATTGCCTGTTCTGCTCTTTTGCCATATAATTTCTGTTAAAGAAGATGGTTATGTTTATTTACTTTCTGTAGATACTAAAATGATTCTCCACACATTCCAAGACAATCATTATGAGAAGATGGTTTACTTTTACTTTTATATTCATTAGTACTAGTATAATATCATAAAATATAATTTGAAGATTCAAAATCAGAATTTTATTTCTTTTCCCAGAACTCTGGTACCTCACAACCATTTTTAAGTACAGTAATATCTTCTACTACAATTTATTGCATTGTATTGCCACATATATGTTTGATGGAAGTATAGATTAAGAGAAGAATGTTGACAGAGGATTCTGTCCTGCCAGGTCCCACACCCTTTTGGTACCAAAGAAACACACAGAGGTCTATATTAATCATAAACTGGTTGGTCTATTAGCTCAGGCTTCTTATTAACTCTTATGACTTACATTAGCCCATAATTCTTGTCTGTGTTAGCCATGTGGCTTGGTACCTTTAATCAGTGAGGCATTCTCGTCTGCATCCTCTATGTCTCAGTGATGACTGCAGACTGTGTCTTTCCTCTTCCCTGAATTCTCCTGTTCTTGTTGCCCCACCCATACTTTCTGCTTGGCTACTGGCCAACCAGCATTTTACTAAAATACAAGTGACAGGGTACAGATCATTGTCTTTCAGCACTTCCCCCTCCCTTTTCTTTTCAAAACAAGAACTTTGAATTAAATTTCCCTTGTTTAGCTTTTCTCCTGTTCATTATCCATAATAATTTGTAGCCAACATTCTAAACAAAGACAAATGTTCATAATCCATTATTTGGGAATGAGGGCATAGTTCCAGGCTACTTCCTGATGATTGGGGATGCTGATAATCTTACAAGAATCTAAAGAAAATTTAGAATTATGATCAAGTCCAAACTGGAGTATCCTGCAAGATTTGATCATCTCAGGCAGCAGTCTTGAATCTGTTCTGGATATAGAATTCAGACATCTGGGCATTTGCTCCTATCAGAAATTTCTCAGGGGTCTTCCTTGACCAAACCTGATTTTTCTTAGCTGAGAATGTATCTGAAAGCTCTAATTTTCTGTGGAAACAAAAACAAAACCTCTTCTCTAAAGTAACATATCTGTTGGCTTATATTTTGAAGTCAAATTGTTTTCAAAATATATATGTTGTATTAATCCAGCAGCATTTGTAATCAAATATCTTTTAGCAGCTATTGTTCCTTCCTTAGCCATCAAACCATTTAAAGACAACACAACAACATAGAATATCCAGATTCTCTATATAGTTTTCATATTTATGTGGCTTTATTTTAAACTCCTTTATTTTTATTTTTAATTTTTGGTTTTCTGACACTATATTTCTCTGTGTATCTTTGGCTGTCTGGGCACCAGATTGTCCTTGAACTCAGAGATCTGACTGCCTCTGCCTCCCAAGTATTGGGACTAAAGGCATGTGCCACCACACCCAACTACTCTTTTTCTTTTTTTTATATTTTAAGGACTTTATCCTTTTTCTTTTCTCTCCCAACCCTACATATATTTATCCAACATGTGACCCATTTAGAGGTCTTTTCCATTTGAATTGGTCTTTATTGAGTATCTGCAATCCTTTTCTGACTAGGAGCACTTCTTAAAATGCTAAGTGCTTCTTAAAAACCTAAGTGGCAGCATTGTTAGGGCAAATATGGCCCTGGCGGCTTGCTCTGCCCAGTCCAACACGGCAGAAGTCCATTCACTGCCTCTGAGATTGCTGGGTGGTAGTCATTCTCACCACTTCAACCCTGACAACCATCAAGTAACTTGCAGCACACTGCCCACAAACCCCATTTACATGCTCAGTCTCCTGAAAGAGCCAGCATTCCTGCTAGCAGCATGCCCAGAAAACCATTTCAAAACCATGCTACTGCTGAATCAGTAAAACCTCTCTTAATGGAGCTGCTGCACACTACCTGCCAAAGAAAAATGTTATTAAACTTTGTTGTTTTATGTCTAGAATGCCTTTTCAAGTTTTCTCAGGTTTTATGTGAATGTAGTCCACCCCGTGTTGGTGAACCAATTGTTGACAGACATTTCTGTCCTGCCTAATCTCACAGCCATTCAGTCCCAAAGAAATGCACAAAGGTATATATTAATCATAAACTGGTTGGCCTATTAGCTAAGGCTTCTTATTAACTCATAACTTATATTAGCCCCTAATTCTTGTCTGTGTTAGTCATGTGGCTTGATGAAAGGTACTTTCATCAGTGAGGCATTCTCATCTGTGTCTATGTCTGGATGACAACTGAAGACTGTGGCTCTCCTCTTCCCAGAATTCTACTGTTTTTGTTGCCCAGCCTCTACTTCCTGCTTGGTCACCCTGCTTATACTATCTGCCTAGCTACTAGCCAATCAGCATTTTATTAAAATACAAGTGACAGGGTACAGACCATTGTCTCACAGCACTGATGGTTATGGGAGTTGCAAAATTTATCCAACACCATTTCAGATTTACATATAATAAAGGGTTATTTATTTAAGGGAGACTCACATTTCACTGTGCTAGATCACAGTCCACTGCATGAATGGGAAACAGGAACTGAGTCTAGCAGCTGGAAGTGAGAGCTAGAAGTAAGAGAGTGAGTGCATGCTTTACAGCTGCATTTATAGTATAAGAGACCACACCCAAGTAGGCTGGTATCTTAAAGGCTATTGGCCAAATAGCACCCTCAGCACCTTCCCCTGTGTTTAAATAAGAGAGTTCCAAACCCAATACAAAACTATGTATACTAGGAACAGATATCAAGTATAAAGTTAGAATTATAACCAGCATAAACAATATTAAACAAGGAACATATCCTAATGTTTTAACAAAGAGTCTATCCTAAGGAGTCTAAGTTTTATATTAGAAATGGCTTTGCTAGATCATAAAAGGATAATAACTACAACTGACTAATCTTCAACACCATCAAAGGCCTGAGAAGGGAGATAATATTACTTGAGTAGGCAGGAAGTGCAATCAAGCAGCTTCCAAAATGTGCAGTAGATGACAGAGACAACTGGCTACCTGAGCAAGCATCTGAAATCTCATTTGCAATGATGAAGCAACCAACTTTGGCTAAGGCCTAGAGTAACTGACAGACCATTATGAGAGGCAGGAAATTTTCCAAAACCATCTTACCCCATCTTGGTAAGATTTGACAGTCTTTTTTCTTGTATCCTGCTTGTCCAGTATGAACATCATGCACTTTGTCAGTGATTCAGGCATGGGCATTTCCTTGCCCAAAAGCCAGCTGTGCCAGGAAGAAAACAAACTCCAAGTGGAGTGTCTTTAGTGCTCCACATTCTCTCAGGTGTAGATTGGTGCTGCCAGAAGCAATCATGTCTCATGTCAACAGAAACCGAAGTTATGTAAATGCAATGTTCTACAGATTATTGAAGTGGTTGAAGATTAACTATTTAAGAAGAATATAATTTCTAAGTATCTAAAGAATCTAGTCTGACTAAAAGTATAACAAACATAAGTAACTATTGACTTAAAATACTTAATACCTATATATATTAAGGATTAAGTCTTCCTATCAGAATATTAAGCAATCTTTAAACAACTGTGCAGCAAAGGAAAACAGTGACCTCAAAATGTAAACAATGTATAAATATCTTGATCATAGATAGAAATGTATAATGCAATATGATAAATATATCCTAAAATTGTAGAAATATACAAAATGTCTTAAACAGAGGTAGAAATATGCATGTATAAAATATGAGAAAATAATTTTGCATAAGTATAAAAATATTGTACACAGAAATAAGAGGATATTCAATATAACAAATATATCAATATAATACAAATATATCAATATATAAAAATCTATACCAATATAAATTGTCCACAAAATAGCTCACAAGTATTCATTTTATTACTCACTATTATTATTAGTGTAAGTTAACATAAATTACCTATTATCCCATTCAGTTTTCCCTCTTTCTTTATTTTGAGATATCTGGGTCTACATTATTTCCACCCCAGCCCCCAACACTATACTAATAATAATCAACCCCAAAATGGTGTCCCTAGCCCTGAGAACAAACTTTGTTGGTAGAGGGGACATCGTCTTTTAGAGTTGCTTCCAGCTTTCATAGGGGTGATGTTTTGTCTATGGAATCCTATAAAAGTGATATGATGGTTAAGTTTTAAGATTGCTGTTTTATATAATTGCAAAGGATCTCTGAGTAGTCGTTTCATTTTTTAAGTTCTTATTTAGAGTTCTGGCCAGAATGTTCTAAGAAGGTGAACCATTTCAACAGCTGGTACCCAAAAACCAGTCTCACAGTAGCATTATTAGCATCATGACATCATATCAACTAGGCAGAGACATTGCTGTGGGGCCCAATCTTCTTTTTGGATTTCTGCAGAAAAATCTACTGTTCATTGTTGAAAACTTAAACATTATTCATATAAACTTATTTTCAATGAAAGATACAATATAGACAAAATGAGCAGGGAGAAAAGTAAAGTATTTCCTTAAGATCTATATTCTTTATCTCCCATACCAGATGGCTCCTGACATGAGGCAGAACTTCTGAATTTTTTTAACAACATGTTTGGATTTAGAGGAGGACACAGCCATTGTCCAACTCCAAAGCCATCTCTTCGCTTTAATTAAGAATGTTTACATGTCCAGATAATAGAATTTTACCATGCAGATGATATAGCATCATGAGTCAATTTCTCTTGGCTTGTTGATTCTCTCTGGATAGCTATCTTTTTATCTTTAGGTATCTAGATCTCCAAGGACTCTCAACTCTTTGAAGATGAATATTGTCCTGCAAAGACAAGAACATAACCCTGCCCCAACCCTTATGAGGTCTTCTTACCACCTGTATGGTTGTCACCTCTGTGGATGAGTTGTCATTTCTATTTCTCAATGGGTGTCTCTTTTTTAAACAGAATCTTTATTAATTTTGATGGTATACATAGTTTTCCTTCTCCCGTGGAAAGAAGAGCAAAAACTCCTTCCCTAAAGCAGCTCATGTCCTGGTTTCCACTATGAGGTCAGCACATCCTTGAAATACACCAGCTGGTTTAATTCAGAAGTTTTTCTATTATCCAATGTCTCTCTCTGCTATTGTCATTCCTTTCTCATTAGGATTAAGACTATTTATGGTAATAAAGCTTATGCAATCTATTTATGTGGGTATTTTCCATCCTTTTTGGTTTGCTTAGCATATCTTGTATAGTTCTATTTGATCTTTCTACAACTGCCTGACCTCTAGGATTGTTTGGTATACCTGTAATATGATTTATATTGTAATAAGCAAAAATCTGTTTTATTTTCTTAGACCAATATACTGGACTATTGTCTGTCTTTATTTGTGTAGGTATACCCATGATGGCCATAATTTCTAATAAATGCATGATTACTGAATCAGACTTTTCTGAGCAGTTGCCCATTGAAAACCTGAATAAGTGTCAATGGTGTGGTGTACATATTTTAATTTTCCAAATACTGTAAAGTAGAACATATCCATCTGCCAGAACTCATTCCTTTGAGTATCCTTTGTGGTACTCCCTCCAGGTAAAGGTGTTTGGTTAAAGAAAGAGCAAATAGGATATCATTTTATAGTCTCCATAGCTTGTTGCCATGTAATAGAAAACTCTTCCTTTAAATCTTTGCTATTGACATGAAGTTTCTTATGAAATTTTGAGGCCATCAGCACATTTCCAATCAACAATTGTTCAATTTCTTCATTACCTGGTGCTAGAGGACCTGGCAGACATGTATGGGATTGCATGTGTGTTATAAATATGGGACAAAGCCTATTCCTGAAAATATCTTGAACCTGTATGAATAATGAAGTGAATTCTGTATCATATGGTATAAATTCAGCAGTTTCAATATGCAAGACATCTCTTTTTACACATTGTGATATCAGTAACTATACTGAGAGACTCTTTAAAATCACTTAGTACCACGAGAATGACATATAATTCTGCTTTTAGGAGAGAATTATGAGGGCTTTGGTCCACCATACTTAATTCTTCTAATTTGTAACCTGACTTTGTTGATTTATTTTCATCAGTATAAAATGTACAGGGCTCCAGTTATTGTCACATCAAGTACAATTTGGGGAAAAATCCAAGTAGTTTTCTTTATAAGGTTAATTCTATCACTTTTGATAATTGCTATTAATTTCTCCCAAGAAATTAGCACAAGCTCTTTTCCATGGTTAATTGTCTTCCCATAATTTCTTAATTTCTTCAGTAGTAAAAGGCACTATAATCTCTGCTGGGTCTACACTTGCTGATTGAAGAAGTCTCAATTTTCCTTTTATAATTAATTCAGAGACTTTTTCCACATATTTTTTTAATTTTTTACTTGATTTATGTGGTAAATAGATCCATTCTAAGATAGCATCTTTATTCTGCATTAAAATTCCTGTAGGGGAAATTCTGGAAGGCAATGTGGCTAGAATACAATTAAGATTTGGATTCACTTTATCTATCTACATGTGACTCCTGTAATCTCTCTTAAACAACCATCAATTCTTTTTCCATTTCAGGTGTTAATTTTCTGGGACTATTTAAGTCTTTGTCACCATCTAAGATTTTGTTTAAATTAACTAACTGTTAGACCAGGTGTTATCCCAACAGCTGGTCGTAGACTGGAAATATCTCCTAACAGTATTGGAAAGTCATTAAAAGTCTGCAATTGGTCTCTCCTAATTTGTGCCTTTTGTGCTCTGATTTTCTGTAAACTATTTTTTAACCTAGGCAATTGACAGAATCTCCTTTTTGTATTTTTTCCAGGGACAATTTTTATCCCCATTTAGGAAAACTTTCTTTACTTCTTCAAACATTGTTTCTAAATTATTTGCATTTGAGTCAGATAACAAAATGTTACCCATGTAATGGTAAATTATAGATGTAGGTAACTACTTGCATATTATTTCCAATGGTTGACATACAAAGTATAGGCACAAGGTGGCACTACTGAGCATTTCCTGAGGGAGGACAGTCCACTAGTATCTCCTAATAGGCTGAGAATTATTTTAAGTAGGCACTATGAAGGCAATTTTTCTCTATCCTTTTCTTATAAAGGTATAGTGAAGAAGTAATCCTTAAATCATTTACTATAAGAGGTCATCCTTTTGGTAATAGAGAAGGCAGAGGAATTACAGATTGTAGAGGGCCCATAGGTTGAATAACCTTTTTGACAGCTCTTAGATCTGTCACCATTCTCTGTTTTCCAGATTTCTTTTTAACAACAAATACAGGAGAATTCCAAGGGCTGATTGATCCTTCAATAAGGTGAGCATCTAGTTGCTCCTGTACCAGCTGTTCTAAACCTGAAATTTGTCTTCCATTAAAGGTTATTTCTTAACCCATATGTGTTTCTCAGTTAACTATTTTAATGTCAAGGCTGCTACTACCTCTGAAGGCTTGCTAGTTGCTCTGTGTTCTTGTACAGCTTGAATTGCTGGTGACCTTTGTTTCTATATATCTTATAATATCATTCCCAGAATCATGAGTTTTTGGAACTGCAGGAATGTTAACCTAGGTATTCCTTTGCTGCAATAAATCATGACCCCATAAATTAATGGAAATATTAGTTACATATGGCCTCAGCCTTCCTTTCTGGGTTTGTACATTCAACCCACCTTGTGCTTTGTTTTACTTGAGATAGGGTTTCAATTTCTAGGAACTGAATATTTGCCTCTTGAAGAGGCCAATCTGGATGCAAAGATCCTGGAGTAATGATACCCACATCCACACCTGTGTCTAGTAATTCCTCAATTACAATGCCATTTATATGCACTCTTAGCTTTGGTCTTTGATCATTTATAGAAGTCTGCCAAAATACAATTTTCCTATTTACTACTGGAGTTTTTAATTCATCCTGCATATCTATTTCATCATCCAAGACAGTATGGTTTTTTAACAGTAATAAAAAAACCGTATTATTTTATTTTCCTGGTGAGACATGTTCTTCACAGTGACTGGGAATAACTGGACCTTGTTTGACATCAAGGCCTGTGAGAGGCCCATGACAAGGAGTTTCCCAGTGATATTGGGTTGCCTTGTCTATCTCTTGTCGACATATATTCATTAGTCCAATGTCAGCCTTTGCCACACCTCCTACATATACCAGAAGACTTAGTCTTCCTATTCTTGCAATTCTGAGAGGAGACATTATTTCTAGGAATTCCTTGTCTACCATCCCTTCTTAGAAGTCCTATTCTTCCACAATTAAAACATTTGGCATTTTGGTGTTTCCTCATACCATTAAAAATCTCTTCTTCTACCCAAGCTTCAGTACTATAGTCAAATGTTCCAACATTTGTTATGTGCAAGATCCATTCATCTATGGGTGCTGATCTAACCTTTAAAGGCCCAAAGATTTTCTTACATTCTCAGTTGGTATTTTCAAAAGTCAAGGATTCAATTAGTACATTCTAACCTTAGGGTCTGACACTCCTACTTGTACAATCTTAGTTAATCTTTGTAAGAAGTCACTAAAGGGTTCTCTCTGGCCCTGTTTACCCCTAATATATGACTCAATACTCTTTCCTCATCCCTGAATCCTGTCCCAAGCATTTAAAACTGCTGTGCTATATAGAGACAAGGTGAATTCATCATAGAGACCCTGTTCCTGAGGATCAGAGTAATGACTTACACCAAGATTTTGATGTTGGGAATTCTGAAATCCTTTTGCTTTCCCCTGTTGCTCTAAAATTGTTTCCTCTTCTCTCCAATAACACTTCCAAAGCAGCTGAGTTCCATTTTCTATGAGCACTGAGATTAATTAAAGCCAATCGTGTGGGTTGCCTTAGTGCTTAGAGCCCATGTTTTCACCATTTATCTGACAAATGGTGAATGTAGCCCATAAAAATTATAGCTTGTTTTATTTCTTTTAGATCAATCATATGTATTGGTTCCTACGCATATTCTTTGACTACCTTAGGGTACTTTGTGCCTGATGGTCTTTCTGAGGAAATTACGGAATATGCAGTTGAAACTCTGTGTAAGTTATCATGGGGTCTGGCACATACTGATGAGGCTAAATCCTGTCCTGTACCTTTTGTCCCTGCTCATCAATTTCAATAAATTCCTCAATCTTTTCAATTCTTTTTACTAATGCCTTTTTTGTTTGTATTTTTTATTAATTAATTTATTTATTTATTAAAGATTTCTGCCTCCTCCCCACCACCACCTCCCATTTCCCTCCCCCTCTCCCAATCAAGTCCCCCTCCCTCATCAGCCCGAAGAGCAATCAGGGTTCCCTGCCCTGTGGGAAGTCCAAGGACCACCCACCTCCATCCCAGTCTAGTAAGGTGAGCATCCAAACTGCCTAGGCTCCCACAAAGCCAGTACGTGTAGTAGGATCAAAAACCCATTGCCATTGTTCTTGAGTTCTTACTAATGCCTTTTTAAAAGTCTGTATCTCCTGTCCAGTGTTCTATCTAATGTCCTCACTGAGGATTCCAAGGTATTAAACTTGTCTAGTAAAGATAATCCTTCTTCCTTTGACATAATTTTGACTGTGTGTATATTACCTTCCTGGAGAGATATCTTAATCATTAATCTATCATAACTTTTTAACAGATTCCGATAGCTAAGTTCAACAGCACAAATTCTTTCAGATAATTTTGTCAAATTGTTGCTATCCCTGCTATCCCTCTTCATAGTATTGAACCATTTTTAATGAGATAATATTGAAAACAAAACTAATTCCTAGAATCAAATAAGGGGAAGTAGAAGAAAAATCACATAAGTCTTTCACAATAGCTTTCATAGTATACGTAAAATAATTATTGAATTCCTGGATGTTATTAGTTATTTTTTGTAGTTTATGAGAGCTTATCTGTCTTAAGGCAATTGCAATGAATTGGAGTAGGTGTAATAATTGTTATCAGCCAGTAGGTGTTGCAGTTGGAGACATGTGGCCAAAAGACGCTAGAGCAATGAACAGCATGTATTGCTTATTTAAGTACTGAAAATATGTTTTGTTTAACAGATTAAGAGCAGTTATTAAGGCAATCAAATAATTCTGAGAGTTGGGGCCCAGGATAAAGAGAAAACCCAAAGTTTTCCATCAATGCAAGTTGTAGACTGTGTACACCATGGGAATCACAGGCAGCAGAATGTGGGCCCATGTGTAATGACCAGAGATGCAGTGTGTGGGTTGTGAGACAGGGTGCGCTAAGAAGTAGCCTGCTGTCTGAGTGTCAGCTAGAGCCGTGGGCTGGAGAGTCAGTGCCCAATGCACCACATGGTAGGTGGTCTCAAAAAGTGTGGACTGGTTCCCACGTCTGGGCACCAGATGATGGCAGAGTTACAAAGTAATCCCACACTATTTCATATTTACGTATAATAAAGGGCTATTTATTTAGGGAAGCCTCAGAGATCACTGTCCTACATCACAGTCCTCTACAATAATGGAAAACAGGAACCGAGTCTAGCAGCCAGAAGCATGAGCAGGAAGTAAGATAGCAAGTGCATGCTTTACAGCTGCATTTATAGTATAAGAGACCACACCCAAGAGGGCTGGTATCTTAAAGGCTATTGGCCAAAGGAGCTCCCACAACAAAAGAAAGGGATTCTGAAGTAGTGATTGAATGAACAGACTAAGTGGAAGTGGTTGTCAGGTGATGAAAAGAGAAAGCAGTATTGGATTTATTTGTGTTGTTTACATGTGTTAGAAAGCATAGGTATTAATCTTTGCTTGTTTTATATCTATGTAAACATAACTCAAACGTAGTTACTAACTAGTTCTATCAATTCCCAGAGAATTCTAACCCTCCCATCTATTTCATACCCCCAGAGAGTTGCATTACCACATAGCATCATGGTCTTTTGGGGGGCTTTTGAACAAGCATAATAGCCATCTTAAGAAAAAAATATAGTGATCCAAAAGGAAAAATCAGAAAAAAAAAACTCTTTTAAAATTGAATGTTCTCAGTAAGGATTTGTTTCAAACACAATGAAATTTGATGTATATTCCAATTGAACCAGATATAAAGAATAGTAAGGCCCATCCTTCTCTGTATCTATCTCTCTAGTTCTGTCTCTATCTCTGTCTGTCTTTCTCTGTCTCTCTGTCTCTCTGTCTCTCTCTCTCTCTCCACACACACACACACACACACACACTACATAATTCTTGATAAAACATTGGAAATAAATATGCACTCTTAATCTTTAATAGGGCCTGGGCAGGACAACCTGGGAAAACTGAAAAGGTTTTCGTAATCAAGAAATTTAGGAAAAAACATAGTCATCAGTGATTTGTGAAGATGAGGCTGAAAGTCTGAGAGACAAAAATATTTTAATGAGCTGTAACAGCACCAGCTAAGAGTGGATACTGAGGAAGAAAGTCACTGCCACAATGATGATTCAGAGTGTGTACAATTCCTTAGTGAAATATTGATTCCACTTTTTTAGAAAGTTTCAACTTTATGAAAATGTTGCTGCTCCATGCTCTCATGGAATCTGCTACTATATGATAATAAAATAAATGCATATGGTAAAATAGCATGTTAATGTTTAACAATGTTCTTTAATCCTTGAGTCTAACTTTCTCCCCACTAAAGCACACCCATTAGAGATCAAAATGGGCTCTCCTAAATACAGATTTACCTTTCCATTGTGGGGTTGTTTTTATTCCATTTATTTTATTATCCTGAGAATTTCATGTGTAAGTACTGTATTTACATGATTTTCACTTCACCTTCTCTCACCTCCTACTCTTTCAATTTCCCTGCATCACTCTTTCAGATTTATAACTCTTTGGATTTTTAATATTAAACAGAGCACAGACAGGGATGCACACATGACACACAAGAAGAGACTCATTTAAATGCACATGCATATATAAATACTATCTTTTAGTGCTGCTTATGTGCGTTTGTATTTAGGGCTGACCCTTTGGAACTGAGTAACGAGTCAGGGTGGGCCAGGAAAGGCTGGGTCTCCTTCTAAACAGCCATTAGTTGCTTGTAACTCTTCATCTAGGGATATAGCCTTGTGAGATTTCTCCAATCCAAACTGGAATAACATCTGGATTCATCATTGTGAAAGTCTTATTTAGGTGATCAGACTTTTAGTATTTCATGAATGTAACTCTCTGCTTCATATATAAAATGCTATTTCATAACAGATGTCCTTTGTCTCTTAAAATATTTAGCTCTCTCTTCTGAAATGTTCCCTGGGCCATAGGTGTAGAGATTATTTTATAAATGTGTCAAATGGTGCCTGGCACATCACGCTCAGTGTTCTTTGCATTTTGTTCAATAGTGAATTTTTGTGATGGCTTCCGAATTCTGCTTTCCTTAATGCTAGCAATTTTCTCAGAGCCATTTGCTAAATTTTCTGTTATTTCTACATCAAATTCTGCATGACGCATCAGAGTTCTAACTGGATGTATCATTTCATTGGGTGACAGCAAGTTTCTATATCTAAAACTGTCTCTTTTTGTTCTTTTGCAAACAGAGATGTGTGCACTAGCTGCCTTGTGTAACTTCTCTCCTTAGCAATTATTACTTCCCGATATGTTGTTATTCTTACTCCTCTGAAACTGCCTTTGACTCTGCCATATCATAAGTTATCAAACCAGATCACTCCTGTTTGCTGTATTATTGTCCTATTACTAAGTCTTAAAACAAAAACAAGACTGTAGTAGATGATTTTAAAATATGAATGGCAAAAAATGAGTCAATGAAATGATTCCTTATGATATTCTACCATACTCGTAGATTAGTGCCCATCCCAGTTGTCATTAGACAGGTTTCATCCAGCAACAAATGGAGACAGATACAAAAGCCCACCGCCCAACCTTGGGTGGACCTCTAGGAACCCTGCAGAAGAGAAGGAGGAAGGATTGTAGGTCTCAGTAGAGTCAAGGGCTCCACAAGAAATCCCACAAAATCAACTAACCTAGGCTCATAGGAACTCACAAAAACTAAACAACAACCAGGGAATAGCCTGCATGAAACTGACCAAGGCCTTCTGCCTATATGTGAAGTATGTAACTTTGTCTTCATGTGGGACTTCTATCAATAAGAGCAGGGGTGTCTCACATTCCTTTGCATGTATTTGAAACCCATTCCTCCTTCTAAATTACCTCATCCAGCCTTTTCGGAGAAGGGGATGTCTGGTCTCACTAAAACTTGATATATCATGGCTTGCTGACATCAATGGGACACCTACCTATATCTGAAGGGAAACAGTGGAGGAGGAGTGGATGGGGCAAGCAGTAGAGGGGTGGTGTGGCTGAGGTTGGAGAAATGGGAAGGAGGGGAAAATTTGGGTAGAATGTAAAAACAACAAAAGAAAGGACGAGAGGAAGAAAGAGAGAGGGATGGAGAGAGAAGGAAAGAAAAAAGAAAGAAAGAGACAGAGAGGGAGGGAAGGAGGAAGGGAAGAAAATAAAAAGAAAGAAAGAAGAAAGAAAGAAATAGAAAGAAGGAAAGAAAAAAAGAAAAACAGATTACATTGTATTGACTTGAAATATCTGTCATCACCATCACTATTTTTATGTGTCAACATTTTATATTTTATTGCCATTTTTCATTACCCTATTCAATAAAGAATACCTTGTATTTGGGTATTTACAGAAAACAAGAAGCTCTGCTATAATGGCCTTCTGAGTAAATGTTTAAATTTTTTTTGTTTAGCTTCTAGTTAATTACCTTCAAAAATATTTGCCAGCTAAGCACTGAGTTCTGAGAGACAGAATTCTCTACTACCCACTAGTTTTTTAGTTCAATTTCTGCACCACAAATATTTTTCATTTTGCATGTATTTTGTTAATGGGTTTGTTGAATTCAGTCTGCAATTGTTACTATTTTACATGATAATTTTAAACATTTTATGTTTGCATAATTAAATTTATTTTTAAAGATTTAAAAATTTTAAGTCTAGATTACTTTGCTATTTTTTTTCCTTCTTCCTTCGCATGTGTCTTATTTTCATGGCAAGGAAATAAATATGCAATAGAAGAATGGTCTACTAGTCCTGCTGCTTTCACTTTTTGTCGTGTGTGTGTGTGTGTGTGTGTGTGTGTCAAGCATACAAAATTCTCATGAATGAACTCAAAAGTTAATCCTTTTTCCATTCACTAACTAATTCTTAAAACCAAGGGAGTCTCTTGATTTTTAATCTATTGCAAGATTTTCAATGACCTCTAAAAATGAGTTGGTACACTTTACATATTGTATTTTACTTTTTGGCTTTTCTATAGCAAAAGAAAAATGGCATCCATAAAGAAGATAACATGCTATTTTAAACTCCTAAATTCTCAGTTATCACTTTATGTGTACTGCATATATTATTAAATGAATATAAAAATAAAAATTTATTAATTAGAACCATTTAGAGAAATGCTGGAATATTATAATTGAAGGTATGTGTTAGTTACTAATTTTAAGACTTATACAAAAAACATTTAATCTAAAGATTTCAAGAAAGTAGCCCAAAGAAAACATACTATAGGCTTACTTTAATGTAATTGTTAAATTAAGCAATAATTCCACAGTCATCCCTCCCGAAACTTTTCTTTTCATTAACAATTATTTTAGAAATGATAATCTGCCTTCAAGAAGTAAAATAAGGACACGTAAAATAAGGACACCCCTTGATATGGGAGTCCTCTCAGTGTGCTGTAATTACCACTAATGAATAAAAACACCTGCTTTGGACCTATAGCTAGGCAGAACTTAGGTAGGCAGGGAAAGCTAGTGTAAATGCTCGGAGAAAGAAGGGCAGAGCCACTGCCAGAGTCAAACATGCTGCAACTTTGCTGCCAACCCGCCACTGCCACATGGCGATACACAGATTAATAGAAATGGGTTAAATTAATATGTAAGACTTAGCCAATAAAAATTTAGAGCTAATGGGCCCAACAGTGATTTAATTAATACAGTTTTGTGTGAGTATTTTGGGTCTAAGCTAGCTGGGCAACCAGAAGCAAATATCCCTTCTCCAACAAACTGGCGACTCCAATGTGGGGCAACTAAAATCCACTTAAAACCCTAAAGAATTAAAAATAAATTCCTGCTTCATGGAAAAGTCTGCTGGATACTATGGGCCTCTAGGCTAAAAATGGATGCCCCAATGAAAAAAAGCAAAAAAACTTTGTGTGTCTATCAATCAGTGATATGTCTCTGTCAATTCTAGGGTTTTGGAAGTTGCTTACAATGTGCTTCCTGTTTACTTAGGTAATATTATATCCTTCTGGAGTCTTTGATGGAGTTAAAAATTTATAGATATAGCTACAGTTTTCCTTAGTTACGATAAAAGATAAAGTAGATATAAATATTGTAACTGTAGTTCTTGTTTAATACCTGTCTTGTTTTTTGTAATTTTACTATGTTAAAGTAAAAACCTTCCTTTGTATTTAAGCAGAAAAGGGAAGGTGATGTGGGAGTTCCCTCTGTGTGCTGTGATTATCATTAATGAATAAAAAAAAAACTGATTTGGACCTATAACAAGGCAGAACTTAGGTAGGCAGGGAAAGCTAGGCTAAATGCTTGAAAACAGAAGGGTAGAGTCAGAGAAAATCATGGGGCTGCCGCCAGAGTCAGACTTGCCAAAAATTTTCCCGTAAGCCACTGTCACATGGTGATACACAGATTAATAAAAATGGGTTAAATTAATATGTAAGACTTAACCAATAAAAAATCTAGAGCTAATAGGCCAAGCAATAATTTAATTAATACAGTCTCTTGTGATTACTTCTGGTCTAAGCTAGCCAGGCGGCCAGGAACAAACAAGTGCCTTTTCTCCAACAACCCATTGATTATACCCTTAGGCACATAGAAAATTCAATGACCCTTGAAAACATCCAAATGTTTTTTACACCATTGGCAGAAGGTGCCTTGCTCCAGGAGTCAGTGCTCATGCCAGGAACCATGGACCCACAAAGTGCAATGCCTTCCAGCCTTAAGTGGAATAGAGAGAAAGGATTTAACAATTAATTATAGTCTGTTATGGGGTAGAATACTAAAGCACAGCACCACAAATTGTTTTTGGCAGACCTTTAATTCTGTTATCCTCTTCATGAATAGAAAAAGTACCTTTTGTCTAAATATTCACTTTATAACACCACACATAACTTTCTTCTTAGCTACACAATTTTAATGAGAGGAATCAATTCTTATTTTTCATTTTCTGTGATCTTGTTAGAAATGCCATGCTGTAACACTGACACAGGCAAATATACCACACTTTCAGCAATTTTGAATTCATAAATATATACTGTCATGAATACTTTCATAGAACAAATTTGTAATTTTCAGTTACCTAGCAACTTTTTCTATAAATTTATAACATTCATGCATAGATTGAAAATTAAAGAAAAAACTAAATGAAGAATTAATCATTACTATATAAGAAATCAATTTTAACTGGGCAATTTAGAAGTATAAATAATAGAAAAAAAGAAAACATTAGCTTCATGTTAAAACAGCTTCTTGAAACTAGATTTTAGTGTTTAAACATCAGGAAAAGAAGTTTCTAGTTTTCCATTCTTTCTTAAAACATAGATCTATAGTATATAACTCTTGTTGGTCTTCTGATCCTTTTACTCTTCAAAATGGTTCCTTTTGCAATTAAAAAAAGAGAATTCACAATATTTAAATAACCTTCCAGAAGAATTTTGTGTGTGTGTGTGTGTGTGTTGCTCCTTATCAGTGCAGAAATAACCTCTAAGGGACAAAGAGTGAAAATTCCGATCATTATCTGGAGGTTCCTCTTTCATTTAATGACTCTAGAACAGGTGGTAGTTGGCTTTACATGTTTCCACACTTTGCATAAGTATGTGTAAAATATTTATATTGAAGACAATGGAGAGTATGAATATAAGACACCCTGCCCTAAAGTAAGATAGTTTAAAATCAAGTATGTTGAAGAATATACTGATAGATTTATGGATAATTCTTCAATAATTTGTTTTTATTTTTAACAAATATTGCTAAGAAGATTTCATAATTCTAAGGAATAGTTGAGAATTGGAAAATATTTTAAGAGATCTAAATTCATCTCTTTTAAAACATACAGCTTGCAAGTTTTCAGGGATGTTGAAAGGAAGTTATAAATTTTTAATGGAATATCATGACCACTGGTAAATGGTAAATAAAAGTGAAAAAATTCATGCAACTTCCCTTTTTACCTTTGGAGCCTCAATCAAATTAGTTTTCCTCAGGGTAGAACTTAGAAATCAAACTACATTGTAAGAGATGTAATGTCATTGGCATTTCTGTTTTTTTTTAAAGGGTAAATGGCAAGTCTATCATGGCAATTAAATTGATTTCCTATGTAGATAGACCTATTTTGCAAAGTTCATACAATAGGATAGAACACTGTTCAATATACTTTTGACTGAATGGCTATAAATAAAAAATATATTTAGTTAACTGAATTTTAGGGAGTTAATAATTACTGTCAGCTAATAAAGTAAATTCATGTTAGAGTAAAAAAATCCAAATTTATAATCATGATTCTGCACATAAATATTGCCTCAAAATTCTTCTCAGATGAATAGATTTTCATAACATTAAACACTTACTGTGGATTGTTTTGTCTACATGACCAGCAGTTAAGTGCAAAATTAGCTTATTGTTCATTCCTGTACATTACACTTGTGATTTAAAGAATGATACTTCTGAATTATGCTTTTATCTATCAGTTGGTAACTTTAGTCAAAATAAAAAATTAAATGTCCAAGTATAATCTTAACTAATTGAGTATACTGAGACATAAATATGCACAGATCTTTAAAAAACTTAATGATGTTATCAATGAAGTATTCATGCAGAACTTGAGAAGAAAGACAGAAATGGTCAGTTTTCAGACATTTCAGAATTCATTTAGAAATTGTATACGTAAGTTTTATATTTGTGAAAAGAGAAGTATAGAATTTGAGCAGCAATTAATTCAACATTTTCCTAGGGTGAATATTTTTAATTATGAAACAAAATGAATAATTGCATTAGTACATTTAATGTCCATATCATGATAAAAGCACCAGAAATAAATTACATCCATAATGAAGAACATACATAAACAGGTAATTTCTTAGAGTGATACTTGAAAGTTTGCATGTATCTACTCCTCTATCCATAACACTGTATTTTGAAGCAAATGCTGATGTGAACAATGTAAATTCTTGAGTGATTTTATCTTAGTCTAAAATGCTTACCACAATATGTGCTTATAGATTCCACTGAAGAAATATAAGGGGTTTTAGTCAAAGATACTACTCAATAGAATTTATATGATAAATGTCACTTGCATTTTTAGATTGTAATATCTGAAGATTATTATTATCAAAACATATCTATCTTAAGTGGCTTTAGAGAATCGTCCTTTTAAGAATATCAATAAAAATGAATATAGGACTCATTAGTCATATCTTTACAGAGAAAAAAATGTTCTTTCTATGTTGTGTTCCTAAGCTGGTAAAGTAACCCAACCAGATAGCAACAAACCACTTCAACCATCCTAGGAAGAGGTTATTAAACGTCAGCAGAAAACTCGGCTACTTAAAGATTATGAATTCAAAAGTTATAATGACAGAAGGAGAGAAATGCATTATCTGAAAAGAGGATATGTTTATTTATTACAGAATGCTTAAAATAAACCTGTAACATTTTAGAATCTGAGAAAACAAAAGCAGAATGAAAATTAAACTATGTTGCTTATTTTGAATATATTTCTTATATTTTCCATTCTTCTAATGGTAAAACTCAATTTTCTCAAATTAAAAATCTGAAACTTGTTGGAGTCAGCTGTTTGTTGTTCCCAGCTGCCAAGCCCCAAAATAATCACACAGAAACTCTATTACTTAATTAAAACACTGCTTAGCTCATTGACTCAAGCTTTTTATTGACTAACTCTTACATATTAATTTAACCTATTTCTATTAATCTGTGTATCGCCATGGGGCCGTGGCTTACCAGGAAAAGTTACAAAGGGCATCTGTCTCTGGCAGGGCTCCATGCCTTCTCCATGACTCCACCTCCTTTCTCATAGCATTCAGCTTAGTTTTCTGCCTAGCTCTGCTCCCCCTGCTGTAGGTCAAAAGCAGTTTCTTTATTAATTAATGGTAATCACAGCATACAGAGATAAATCCCACATCAGAATCTTGCTTTCCTAGCTTCATTTTAGCTAAGGCATATGTGACCTCGATTTAGTTTATCAGAAAGGCCATGGAAAGTACTAGAAAGAAAACTCCTAATGAAGTTTTCTTTGAGACATTCCCTATAGCTAACAGATGCCCTTCCAAGGACACCATGTCATGACCACGAGCTATAGTTTATATGACAGAGAACATAGTTCATGAAAACACAGTGAAGTCTTGACTTTGCTTTGAGAATCTAGAGAACAGCAGAAATGACTGAGTTTGCAGAAATGTAGAAGAAATGAAGTTTGAGGAAGGGTGACAGTGGGGAATGCTGTGAACTGGAGTTGGAAAGATGTGAGTGTAGGTGCATGCATGCTGAGTGCATACTTACAAACATGAAAGAGAAGGGTAAACACCACACTCAGCTTATTGTATAAAATTCTTTGACTCAGTCTAATAATGAAGAATGTTTATGTTGTGTTTTTAAACACAAGTAACAGAGTTTTAAAAACAATTTTTTAAATAAAAAGACAAATTACCACGTAGAATAAATTTTTGCATGAGTTTTAAAGTTATAGCAGGAATTATTAAGGACAAGTTTTGTAAACAGTTTAGGAATTTTCCAAAATATTGTGTTGCTGTGAATTTACTGTTATTATCTCCTGCAATTAGATACATTTAGTAGAAAAAGTTTGAAAGCAATGTCATTGTGAAGTTACATACCTACTTAAACCATCATGGCTTAATAAAAAAGTCCAGACTGTAAAGTTACTCTTTTTTTGATCCCAAAATCACTCTGCTTTTTATTGCTAAGTTACTTAAATGTTCGATACTTTGATGATATCTAAAGTTCCACGTTTAGATCTCTAAAATACTATGCAGTTACTACAGATCTTAATTGGCATCTCTATAGCATAATCTTAAATACTTCTCAGAACTACAGGCTATAACTCATCACTCCTTTAAAAGGTGAGTATACATTTTAATCACTTTTTTTTTTGTAAAGAACTTTGTTTAGCTCAAGTGTTGGAGAAGTATAAATGCTTAAAGTGATATTTTACCATAGCAACAATGAAAATAAGAACTGTTTATAAAGAATCCTTTCATGTCTGCTGATGGAGATGAGACTTTGAGTATGTGTTCACCCTCCTGAGTGTTCCCTATCTCACCCAACACCTGGAGATAAAAAAGCAGATAAAAATAAATCGGCTTGTATCCCTTACCTGTGGGAATTGACTCAAGATATTGGATTTGAAGATAACTGACAGGGAGGTTTGCATAGACATAAGATTTTGGAAAATACTGGTGAAAGAAAATTAGGGTGCTAACATAAAAATACTCAACACTCCAGAATAAACAAGGACACATGCATTTGGATATAAGGTAGTCATCTGGAACTGGGTCTTAGGAAAGACTGATACAAAAATAAAAGCCATGAGAACAAATATTTGGTGTAAAAAAGAGGTCACAACCACAAATGCAAATAAAATTTAATGAAAAGACAGTTGTGTCAAATATTTCAGCAATATATGAAATATTTGAAGAACTATGAATAAAAGGGATATTGGCTAAAAATGATTGGTAATTTTTCATAGTTAGTATGCGGCAAATGGAAGAACTGTCAAATAATTTATCAGTAAAGAGATAACACTGGGTAGATACTGACACTCAATTCTGTGTGTATGAGGCTCACACAATATCTTTATTATGCAGCTGACAACAGCAGTCAGGGAACAATGTAAGATTTACGGATTAGTGACAACATTGCATAAACATTCAAATTCTGCTCACTTTTTCCAAATATTAGCGTATCTTGGGTCTCCCTTTATCTTCCTTCACCATCATCTATAATGGAAAAAAACATAATCTCTGTCTCATAGCACATCAAAAGAAACTGACCTGACAGGTATTTGAAGTACTAAACTTAAGGTCATACTTTATTTTGATATTGTTATTAAAAATCAATAAAACAGTTTATAAGTTTTATTTTTATGCATCTCTACATCACTTTGAAAGCTTTAAAATATTATACATTTTTATACTACACTCAATTCTCCTTCTCAGCTATTAGACTGAGGGAGATGTGTAGCAGAAGTGATATAAACATATCATATTGCCATATCATTAGCTCTTTTCAGTTTTAACTGAAACATAATAGACATAAGAATAGTTACAAGATAATACTCATTATGAAATGTGTAGTCATTATTTTAATTGCACATGCAATTTAAGCCTTACTTAAATATAAACTTAAGTAGTGTTTATCTTCTTTACTATAAAAATATAAAAACTACCCGATGCCCAATTTCTTTTCTTTTTTCTTTTTTTTTTTTTTTTTTTTTTTTGGTTTTACAAGACAGGGTTTCTCTGTGGTTTTGGAGCCTGTCCTGGAACTAGCTCTTGTAGACCAGGCTGCTCTCGAACTCACAGAGATCCGCCTGCCTCTGCCTCCCGAGTGCTGGGATTAATGGCGTGTGCCACCACCGCCTGGCCCCCAATTTCTTATTAACTTCAAACATTCCACTAGCTTTTCCTGGGCATTAGAGAACCTTCTAGAGACTTAATGGGTTTTAGTTTAATCATTTCAAAGATACCAAGTTCACATGGGTTTCCTCTGAAGAATTCAAAGAATGGTGGCACTAAAACATGTAGTGTAATTTCTACATGGATTCAGGCCCACAAATTTCATTAGTCTTTCAAACTCTTAACGAAAATTTTCATTTCTTATACCTAGATTTAGTTCTCTTACAACTTCATGAGTTCTATTTCTGATTAGTTCACTTTCCCATCAGTTTGTACACAGGTTCTGAGAATAGTTTATGGACCCACAAAATTTAGGGGGGTTAAATTTGGTGAATATTCACTCCATTGGGGTTTCATGGTATGAACTGATAAGGACAACCACCTGTTCTCTTCTTCTTTGTCTAGTAGACTTTAGACAACCAGCTGGACCTCCTTCCACCGATGTACTAAATTACCGAGGTTTCCAGAGGACCTAGCTGGTTGTTTCCAGTCCAGTCTCATTATCGAGGAGGCAGCTACTGGAAGACCATGAAACCCAGTATGGACAAATTCAACATAAACACCTTGATTAAAATTCCAGAATCTGACAGTGCCCCGGTACCTCCATGTCCTATGCACCAAACAGATGATGCTTCTCTCTTAAAGCTGAATGGGTAATGGGGAACTGATAGAAATGGACAAGAACAGGAAAGACATTTCCTTACCCCAAAAGACTCACTGCAATTGGGTGACTGATGAAGGAAGGTCATTGGTTAAATAAAGAAATTGCCTTGGCCCTGATAGGACAGAAAATTAGGTAGGTGGAGTAAACAGAACAGAATGCTGGGAAGAAGGGAAGTGAGCTCAGACGCACTCTCCTCTCCAGCCAGACATGATGAAGCAACCAGGAAAGACATGCTGAATCTTTCCCAGTAAGACTGGTGCTACATAGATTATTAGAAATGGGCTAAATTAATATGTGAGAATTAGCCTAGAAGAAGCTAGATATAATGGGCCAAGCAGTGTTTAAAAGAATACAATTTGCGTGTTGTTATTTCGGGGCATAAGCTAGCCAGGCGGCCGGAAGTTGAGTGGCAGGAACTCAGCCCGCAGCTCCTTCAACAGGTGACTGAATACGAGATCACTAAACACAGTGGTGGGAACTGACCTGCTCATGTATGAGCTCAGTCTCTTCTTGTGGGATTCCACTCAATTGGCAGAAACACATTAAACAGGAACACAAGAACTTGTAGTAAACAGATGCAAGAAAATAATCTCATGTGGAGAGGGGAAACACGCAGCAGCAGGGATAGCCTTAGTGCTATCCAGTTTGGCCCAAGAATACATATCAGGTACAGACCTACAAGTTACTTAATAATATCAGCCAGATTTCAGACTATGACACAATTCAGTAACTATCATACAGGTATATGTGCCAAAAATGGAAGCGGAAGAGGATGTCATCAACAGTTTTTACACAGATCTACAGAGGTCAGCAGGGCACATCAGAATGACATACTAATTGTTATGTCATACATATGTTATGTTATGATACTAATCAATGTAGGAGTGGGATCTGGAGAAAGAATAGACTATAGTGTCATGGGAATATCTGGATTTAGTCAAAGGAACAATAGAGGGCAACAACTGCTTGACCTCAGCTACATAAATGATTTATCCAACACAAAATTCAAGCAGATCAAACTGTCAAGATGCTGGAGGTGGGAATCTCCGGATCAATGCACATACAGTCAAATTGACTACATTCTGGTAAGTAGGAAATGTTTATCTAGCACTCAAAGCAGTCAATCATTTCCTAGTGCTGACTTAGGGTCAGATCACCAACTTGTTATACTTGTTATAGCCAACATTCAACTGAAACTTAGGAGGGACATGCCACGCAAGACAAACCAGAAGATAGATCATCAACAACTGATGGACCCAGCTGTGTGGGCAGAGTAAAAGAGAACCACTGGAAAAAAAAGATGAAGGAAATCATTAAACAACTCTTTATAAATATAGAAAGCAAATGGGAGAAAATCAAAGGAGCTAAACAGGAGGCTTCAAAGGAGATGCTTGGTTATATAAAAAGGACGACACCCGTAGAATGGCTTACTGCAGAGATGATCAACCTGGAGGAAGAAATAAGGAATCTAAAGAGCAAATGAAAAAGCAACTATCTGTGCATGGAGGTCAAAAGAAGACCAATGAAAGATAAAGAGCTATATACACAAGGTATATGAAAAGAGGTAGAAAAGGCTAGATTACATAATAAAACACATCTTGTTTATGAAGTTATCAGATGGATAACTGTCAGATATGCTATCAGATTTTATTGATTAAAGATAGGCAAGATCATTTGTTAACGGAACCAGGGGAAGTAAAGCAAAGAAGATGGAGATAATATTTTATACCCTTTACAATGATCCTAAAGCTGTCAACATAGACTACAGTGAAAAGCATTTCAGCAGCCACTCAAACACCAGAGATGATGAGGAAATATTGAATATTGACAGGGGCAAGATAGAGAAAAGCAAATGAAGGAAGGCCCCAGGAACAGATGACGTCACAGTGGAGGAGCTGGAGGCAGCTACAATAGGCTCAGGGGCTCAGATGCTTCTCAGACTCTACAGAGAGATATGGGAACATGATGTGATTCCCACAGAATGGAAGCACTCAGTCATAATTCCCAAACACAAGAAGAATGAAAAACCTGAATGCCCAAATTATGGGGGCATTAGTTTCTTGTGCCATAGCCAATCTTCGCCTCCATGATCCTGCAAAGGATCAAGAGCAGAAGAGAGGAAATCCTAGCAGAGGCCCAGTGAGGATTCAGAGCTAAAGGGAGCACAATTGATCAGGTCTTAACTTTGAGGCAACTGAAAAAAAAAAAAAACAAAGAATTTGGAAGACTTTTATGTCTGTTATGTTGACTTCAGGAAGACATTCGATAACATTTGGTAGAAAGGACTTTGGGAAACAATAGGGTTCTACAGGTACCCAGAGAAAACTATAACAATACTAGAAAATGCCTATAAAGAGACCTTTGCATCTGTCAAAGTCTGTAGAGAACTAAGTGATCAGTTTAAGACAATCATAGAAGTGTTGCAGGGATGCATCCTGTCACCACTACTCTTTAATATATTTCTGGAATTAATAATAGCAATGAAATGGAGGATGAGGAGATAGGCATGCAGACACATGATGTACAAGTCAATAACTTGTGTTTTGCTAATACAGGACTACTTGCTGAAAGTTCAAATGAGCTGCAGGCCATGGTAAATAGAGTGGTGGAAGTCAGTGAAAACTTTGGTGTGAAAGTCAACATTGAGAAGACTTAGATAGAACACTTGGGAATGGCGCACAAGGACTTTAACATTGTAATAAAGAATCAGAATCTCATGCAAACAGTCAAATTTGTCTATCCGAGAGGAAACCTCAGGTCAAAGGACAGAACTATTTCAGACATCAAGATACTCAAAGTATTAGTGAGGGCTGCATTTCAAGTGCTAGGAAAGGTTTGGTCAGCAAGAGACATAACGACAACAATAAAAGTACAAGTATATGAGACCCTTGTCTTGAGCTGTCTGCTTTACAACTTTGAAACTTGGACAATGAAATGCTCCTCAGAACAGCCGCTGAATGTGTTTTTGGATGGCATGTCTCAGGAGGATTCTAAGCAACACATGAAGAAATAGGCTGCTCACTGGTGACATTAAGAAACATCTCCATCTACAGAAGGAAGTAAACTACAGGATACAGTATCTCCTCTTAAGATACTTCGGCCATGTTATGAGAATGAATGATAGCAGATACCCAAAGATAGTACTGCTTGGAGGAGTGCACGGGATAAGGTGAAGAAGAAGGCCCAGAAAACACTGGATAGACAGCGTAAAGGTAGACTGTGGAACGTTGGGTATGACAACAACGCAAGCATCTAGGACTGCCCAGGCGAGGAACAACTGGAGAATTGCCATAATTGGGCTGCCCGTGTGTGCTTAAGCATTAGCCAGGGCATGAAGGAATGAATGAATGAACGAATGAATGAATGTTTATTCCCTAATAGGAGACACCAGCTTTAATTCTAGTTCTCATTTTCTGCTCAGAAGCAAAACATAATTTTAATTTATTGAGCTCATACAGGTAATTGTCTTATACTTAAGTTGACTGGCATTCTGGGGAAGGCATGGGATATCTGATGCTGAACTATCCTAACAGCCCAATTTAAAAAGAATTCCTTATACCCACAGATAAGTGTGGTCTTCATCCCTCACCAAAGAAACTTCTCTTTGCAACAGATGGAGACCATTACAGAAAAACACAACCGATCAAAATCCAGAGAAGCTAAATAAGAAAGTGAACCCAAAGAAAATCGTATAGTCATCCGCCTGGATAGGGGAAGTAGACAAGATTGCCGGGCAAAAACTGGGAACTTGCGGGTGAGGTGGCTTGGGGCTAAGGGGAAATGGGATGAGAAATGTGAGAAGTGGAGGATGGGAGGAGCTTGGGGGATTGGGATGGTTGGGATATAGGAAGGGTGGATACGGGAGTAGCGAAGTATATATCCTAACTAAGGGGGCCATCTTAGGGTTGGCAAGAGACTTGACTCTAGAGGAGCTCGCAGTTGTCCAGGGAGATGACCCCAGCTAGTACCTTGGGCAACTGAGGAAAGGGAACCTGAAATGATCCTATCCTATACTGATGAATATCTTACATATCACCTTAGAACCTTCATCTGGCGATGGATCGAGATAGAGACAGAGACTCAATTTGGAGCAACGGTCTGAGCTCTTAAGGTCCAAATGAGGAGCAGAAGGAGGGAGAACATGAGCAAGGAAGTCAGGACCACGAGGGGTGCACCCACCCACTGTGACAGTGGAACTGATTTATTGGGAGCCCACCAAGGCCAGCTGGACTGGGACTGAATAAGCATGGGTTGAATATGGACTCTCTGAACATGGCGGACAATGAAGGCTGATGAGAAGCCAAGGACAATGGCACTAGGTTTCGATCCTCATACATGAACTGGCTTTGTCGGAGCTTAGCCTGTTTGGATGCTCACCTTCCTGGACCTAGATAGAAGTGGGAGGACCTTGGTCTTCCCGCAGGGCAGGGAATTTGTACTGCTCTTCAGTATCGAGAGGGAGGGGGAATGGAGTGGGGGGAGGAGAAAAGGAGTGGGGATAGGGAAAGCGGAGTGGGGGAGGGGGCAATATTTGGGAGGAGGGGGAGGGAAATGGGAAACGGGGACAGGTGGAAATTTTAATTAAAAAAGAATAAAAAAAAAGAAAAAATGCAGAATGGATACATCTACATAATGTTCCTCCACCTAAGGTTCAGAGGACGTTGTGGAGTAGAGTGGAAAGATTGTGAGACAGGAGCTTGCTGTGAGATTGTGTCTCCTAATAATGTCAGAAGCTACACCCTTATACTCTCACCTACAAGACTGCCCCAATATGAGTTGAACAAGCACAAGCAATGGAAATGCCAAAGTGAATAGGGACAAATCTATGATGCCTCAGTCCTACTCAAAGTATTAGTCAGTTGAAGAAAACTGGTAGCTGGACAGGTGGTCTTCCCCATGGAAGAATACACCAATGAGTTTTTCAGAGCCAAAATCTCAGTCCTAAAGATGTACACACAAGTAACATTATACAGACTGAGCAGGCTATATTTAGGAGTATGTATGCATATGCACACATATATGCATACATTTGAAAACAATTAGTGAGTTGTGTAAACAGGCTGTGAATTTGAAGGAGAACAGAAAAGAACATATGTGAGGGTTTGGAGGGAGGAAAGGGAAGAAAAGGAAGGGATTATATTATAGTCTAACAAATAAAAATATTTAAATGTGAAATTTCTGTTTCTAGAAGACACATAGCATGCAATTGGTCTATGGAAAAACTCAATAGTGAATGGTGCCCAGTTGGGTACCATTGTTAATGACCTACTTAAGTAAAGAAGCAGACACACACACACACACACACACACACAAATGTAACAAGCTTAAACAACAATCGAATGTGTCTAGTAATCCTTTGGAAAGTATAATCAGAATTCTGGTATTGAAAATTTACAGTATCAAATCATCTCTTGAAAGCAATTTTACTGTATAATTCACAGAATATTCTTCATGGAGGTATAAATGGCCCAAGATAAGACAAAGCCTTATGTATTAAAGGGTAATTGGCCGAAAGTGGATAAATAACTATCATTTTCAAGATTGGTAACATAGTAAAATACTCTCAAAAAGTGAGAATAGCCACTGGGGAAAGAAGAGCAGCAGCAGCAGCATTGTTTGGCTTTTTGTCTCAGCACAAAGAAGTTGTTTTAAATATGTTTTATACCATATTCAGATAATCATCTCAATTCACTCATTCATCAGAATTGGCAGATATTTACGACGAATTGCTCTCTGGATAGCACTACTCAAAGGAGTTTATGTCTGATCCTATGGAGCAATGGGCGAGGAAACAGTTGTTCGAATGACTGCTCTGCCTACTCCCTGGATGCATGCCACACCTCTCTGCATTTTGAAAGCTGTCAGGTTGGTTACTGGTCTCAGTGTATACTGAATGGGTTTAAAATCAAGATAAAATGTTACGAATTTCTCTCCTCAGGCAAAGGAAAACCAATTTATCTACCCCAGACACAGATTGGTGGATTTTTAACAAGAAATGTTTAAATTTTGGAAGAGCTACCTATTTCATGAATTACCTAATTCTAAGGAGTTACACCAAGGGCTTGCTCCTGTATAAATGGAGTTTTTAACTGTATTCATATTATCACAGCTTCTAATATACTTCTAGAAACAAACTTGAAAAGAAACTGCATAAAATGGCATTAGAAAAAAAGCTTAAAGTACATTATATCAAACATACCTATGTATTCTACAAACCTCGAAAATCTGGAAGACTTTGGTGTTAGCGTGAAAAAATACTGTCTCATAAATAGATATATACCGCTAAGCCCTAATGCCCAGAAACTTTATGTCACTCTATTGAGAACACATTCAATAGTAAATGTGAAGGCTATGAGTATCTACAGGCCTTGTTCACACATTCAAAAATTGTTATTTCACATTGACATTTTAAATTTTTCTTTTATTTAAATCTTGCTATAATAGAAGGTTATTTTTTCAATTGATCCTCACAATACCTCTCTAAATCGTGCCATAAATGCTTTCCCCAAAGGAAAATATCTCTATGGTCTATCAAAAACATATCAAGTCAATCTCTCAGAGTTCAGCTAAAGAAGTCTTTTATGCTTTGTTCAGCTTTTTTTTTCCTAAATTTTGACAATGGAAATTTATGGGCATAAACTAGACCATGACAGTAAATACAGCATGATAATAAATTTATTCAACCTCCAAAGTTTTAAAACTCTTATTTGCATAGCCTTACCGAGTATATTATGTAGGATAAATAATCTATAGAATACTGGTCTTCCAAAACGAGTAGCAATAAAGCATTGAAATATTACAGCATTAATGAAATACCAAAAGAATCTATGTGATAAAATATGCAAATATTTGATAAAAGAAATAGAGAAAGTCTATTCTATGTTCATAGTTGATGGGGATATAAAGTAGCACAGGCCATTTTAGAAAACAATTTTGAAGTTCATCAAAGATTCAATGTAGGTTTAACATAGAATCTTCTCTGATATACTCAAAAGATTTATGAAATGAAGTATTAAATGAGCCTTATAAATCTGAAAAGTATTTTAATTTTGCTATTATTAAAATGTTAATGACAGAAAAGTAACTGATAATGTTGTTTTCCTATACTCTTAGTTCTTAGTATTCTGTATGTTGGATCTATTAGTTACTGACATAAAAGTCAAAGTCTCCACTTTCAGGAAAGAATGGTTGCATGCATGTTGTTAATGTACATACTTTCTCTAAGACACATGTTTATGTGAGAACATAAAGTGTCCTTGAACATCTTTTCCAAATGTACTTGCCTATTATCTGATATACTTTGTTCTCAAATTCACATTGAAAATCAAGTAGCTATTCCAATTTTCTTGTGGTCTCGTTAGTACTGTATATTTTCTACCTAATTTTGTTCTTACACACCTGAAATCTCCACATTAAAGGGTTTTCATATAAACAATATGTATTAGTGCCTTTTATTTTCAATTCATAATAGACTACTGTAAACTTTAAAATCTGAGGTATTACATCTACATATAAGAACAATTGGGACACATAGGAATGGGGAAATTACATAATTAAATTTTAATTTAAAAAATTAGAATAAAACTGTGGTTTAGACTATTAGATTTAATATGACTGTTGAAACAGTAGATCGGGGCCTGGAAAGATGGCTCAGAGGCTAAGAACACCGAGTGCTTTTTTAAAGGCCTTAGTTTCAATTCTCAGATCCACACAACTGTCTGTAATCCAGTTCCAGATGATTGGTCTCCCTCTTCTGGTCCTTGTTGGTCCATGCAACACAAACATACATACAGACAAAGTACCCACAACCACATGAAAAAGAAGGGAAATGGTTAAATCAGTATCTGTCATTTTATGTTTGCTATTGTTTCTACTGGAGTTCTCCACAATTAATAATAAAATTTAACATTTCTTATCTGATAGTTCAAATATATGTGTCATTATTTCACAAACTAATTATGATGCTTTAGTTGTGAAGATCATTATTCTTTACTAATGATAAGCCTTAAAATTTTCTAGTCAGTGCCAGACTTGTAGTGACAGCTAACAGAGCTGACAGACGTAGGCCTCAATGTGATGACTTCTTCTAATCTGGTTAGGTTTTGGATTTATTTAACAGTTAATATTTTAGGTGTTCCAAACTCTAATCTTCTAATTTGAGAACTTCATAAGTACTATTCTTCAAAGAGATTCTACTCATTGCTGATTGAAAGTTCTGTTAGCTTGATGTGGGACATAGAAAACTTTTCATAATCTCATAGTCAAATCTAATTCATTTGGTAAACTTGTGTCTCTACTTCGTAGCCTTCAAAAATATTTCTCAAGTGATGCAACTCTTCCTCCTTTGGACCACTTGTTTAAGACAGGAATACTGAAGGAATTATGGCAACTATTTAGTATATTCTATCAAGATTTTCATCTGATTGTCAGAGACATGAGATTTTTCTTTATCGTACAAAAAGCATGAGTTGTTAGAGATAAGGTTACCCAAGATGAAACCCACATACTCTTGACTGCTCCATATTTAGGCTCCACAAATTCTTCAGAATTAACAAACCTGTGTTCCTCCCTGTCTGTTACTCCAGAGGTTCTAGTTCCAAATAAATGGTTGCCTTTGAGGACATAGTGTTCCAGTCATTCTGCACTGAGAAGTGGCAGTTCATCAGACATCAGGGTACTGATGTGTGGGTTAGGGTTTGATGGAGGAAGGTCATTGGCTAATAAAGAAACTGCCTTGGCCCATTTGATTGGCCAGCCTTTAGGTGGGTGGAGTAAACAGAATAGAATGCTAGGAGGAAGAGGAAGTGAGCTCAGATGCAGGGCAGCTCCTCTGAGAGACAGACGCCATGCTCTCCTCTCCAGAGCAGGCGTGATGAAGCTCCGACCCAGGATGGACGTAGGCTAGAATCTTCCCGGTAAGCACACCTTGGGGTGCTACACACATGAATAGAAATGGGCCAAGCAGTGTTTAAATGAATACAATTTGTGTGTTGTTATTTCGGGTATAAAGCTAACCATGTGGGAGCCGGGCTATGGGAAGAGGCCCGCAGCTCCCTACTACAAGGGTTAGGGTTAGACTTTTCTCTTCAGTTGATTCTCATAAAGTTAGAGAGACAAACAAGAAACCACTGACAACTTTCAGCTAAATGTGAAAGTAGAGTTTTGATTCTAGTTTTGCTTTTCATTTCCATTCATGGTTGAAAATATTACCTGTCTTTTATAATGAAGATAAAACAGCCATCATATGTGTCAATCATTTTCAGTTATTTTGTGCCCACAGAGCCAGATGTATTTATTTTCCTTTCCTGTTTCTGTTGGTTCTATGGAACAAGATTTCAGACCAAGAGGGTATCATAAATTAGAATGTCAGAGGACTTAGAAATTGCTTGTCACTCATTCTTAAGCTTCTACAGCACATATTCCTTCTTTTTTAGACATAGTACCACTCTTTCCAAATAACTAAAGCCCAAATGGAGACTGGAAATCAGCATCTCCTTAATGAATTTAGACATAAAAAAGAAAAATTAAAGGAAAATATTATATTTTTTAAATGAACCAGGTGAAGTACAGCACTGTGTCTTATGTCATCCTTGTCTCCCTCTTTTGTCTCCAAGATTCTTTCTCATCCAAGACTTTCTATCTATTCCATGATAACCAGGGGGAAAAATAGTAATAAACATTATGAAGAGCAAAATTATTTTCTATTTTAAATTATAAAGATGGTCAAACAAAATTGTTAATATTAATCCCATTTAATATAGTTATTTTAATCCAGATGGATGGGAAAGGCCTCAACATCCATCACTGCAGTATGTTTCACACACCACCTACTCCAACCGTAAAAGAGCTTCACAAGTGAAGCATTTTCTCTTTCCTCAAAGAATGTGGAGTTCATTTTCTATAATGCTTTCATGTCCCCATTTCTCTCCATCTGGATGATACAGCTCATTGACATTCAAGTATAATAAAGAAATGCTAAAATTTGATGATGAGTTTTAAAGTGTAAGGACTCCTGTGCAAAGAGAGAGTTTTCCCACACTGCTATTCCCCTACACTAACGTCAATATGTTAGGAGGATGAAAATACAAACACCAGATTACACAGTCAGTAAGTATGGTGTCTCCCATACAAACACCAGATTACACAGTCAGTAAGTATGGTGTCTCCCATACAAACACCAGATTACACAGTCAGTAACTATGGTGTCTCCCATACAAACACCAGATTACACAGTCAGTAACTATGGTGTCTCCCATTAAACAGACAGTAACTATGGTGTCTTCCATACAAACACCAGATTACATAGTCAGTAACTATGGTGCCTCCCATTATTTATTGTTCCATTATGTTACCTTAGCAGCGTGCAGTGCATTGTTATCAAATATTAATGTTTATCCTATTTTCAAGAAAGAGATCATATTCAGGTAATTTTTATTATATTACTATAATAATTCCACTTTACCATCACTAATCATTATTAATCTCTTTTTTTTGATTGTCAAACTCTTTTTTTTATTGAAAAAAAAATTTTCCGCCTCCTCCCCACCTCCCATTTCCCTCCCCCTCCTCCTGCCCCTCTCCCCCTCCCCCCACTCCTCTTCTCCTCCCTCTCCAGTCCCAGGAGCAGTCAGGGTTCCCTGCCCTGTGGAAAGTCCAAGGTCCTCCCCCCTCCATCCAGATCTAGGAAGTTGAACATCCAAACTGTCTAGGCTCCCACAAAGCCAGAACCTGAAGTAGGATCAACACCCCGTGCCATTGTCCTTGGCCTCTTGTCAGCTCTCATTGTCCGCCATGTTCAGAGAGTCCGGTTTTATCCCATGCTTTTTCAGTCACAGTCCAGCTGGCCTTGGTGAGCTCCCAATAGATCGGTCCGACTGTCTCAGTGGGTGGGTGCACCCCTCGTGGTCCTGACTTCGTTGTACATGTTCTCCCTCCTTCTGCTCCTCATTAGGACCTTGGGAGCTCAGTCCGGTGCTCCAGTGTGGGTCTCTGTCTCTATCTCCATCCATCGCTAGATGAAGGTTCTATGGTGATATGCAAGATATTCATCAGTATGGCTATAGGATAGGTTCATTTCAGGTTCCCTATCCTCAGGTGCCCAAGGAACTAACTGGGGACATTGCCCTGGGCATCTGGTAGCCACCCCAAGTTCAAGTCTCTTGCCAACCCTTAGGTGGTTCCCTTAACTAAGATATGAGTTTCCCTGCTCCCCTATCCAACCTTCCTATATCCCCAATCATCCCGTTTCCCCAAGTTCCCCTCATCCTCTCCTTCATACATTTCTTTCTCCATCTCCCCTTACCCCCATCTCACCCTACCCCCAAGATTCCAATTTTTTGCCCGGCAATCTTGTCTACTTCCCATAGCCAGGAGGATAACTATATGTTTTTCCTTGGGTTTGCCCTCTTATTTAGCTTCTTTAGGACCACATATTATAGACTCAGAGGCCCCCTATCCATAGCTAGAAACCAATTATGAGTGAGTACATCCCATGATCTTCTTTTTGGGTCTGGGTTACCTCACTCAGGATAGTATTTTCTATTTCCATCCATTTGCATGCAAAATTCGAGAAGTCACTGTTTTTTACTGCAGAGTAGTACTCTAATGTGTATATATTCCACACTTTCTTCATCCATTCTTCCATTGAAGGACACCTAGGATGCTTCCAGGTTCTGGCTATTACAAATAATGCTGCTATGAACATAGTTGAACAAATGCTTTTGTCATATGATAAGGAATCTCTTGGGTATATTCCCAAGAGTGCTATTGCTGGGTCCAGGGGTAGGTTGATCCCAATTTTTCTGAGAAACCGCCACACTGATTTCCAAAGTGGTTGCACAAGTTTGCAGTCCAACCAGCAATGGATGAGGGTACCCCTTTCTCCACAACCTCTCCAGCAAAGGCTATCCTTGGTGTTTTTGATTTTAGCCATTCTGACAGGTGTAAGATGATATCTCAAAGTTGTTTTGATTTGCATTTCTCTGATCGCTAAGGAGGTTGAGCATGACCTTAAGTATCTTTTGGCCATTTGAACTTCTGTTGAGAATTCTCTGTTCAGTTCAGTGCCCCATTTTTTAATTGGGTTAATTATCATTTTAACATCTAGTTTCTTGAGTTCTTTATATATTTTGGAGATCAGACCTTTGTCTGTTGCGGGGTTGGTGAAGATCTTCTCCCAGTCAGTAGGGTGCCTTTTTGTCTTAGTGACAATGTCCTTTGCTTTACAGAAGCTTCTCAGTTTCAAGAGGTCCCATTTATTCAATGTTGCCCTTAATGTCTGTGCTGCTGGGGTTATACATAGGAAGCGATCTCCTGTGCCCATATCTTGTAGGGTACTTCCCATTTTCTCTTCTATCAGGTTCAGTGTGTTCAGATTGATATTGAGGTCTTTGATCCATTTGGACTTGAGTTTTGTGCATGGTGATAGATATGGGTCTATTTTCATTCTTCTACAGGTTGACATCCAGTTGTGCCAGCACCATTTGTTGAAGATGCTTTCTTTCTTCCATTGTACACTTTTAGCTCCTTTATCGAAAATGAGGTGTTCATAGGTTTGTGGGTTAATGCACCTAAATTATAAGTAAAATTTTATCATGTAAAGTATCTACAGGAAATTTATAGTAATATAGGGTTTAATATGATCTGTAAATTTTGCTTAAAATATATTCCCCATGGATAAAGGCAAGCTACTGTACTCTGAGGGGAAAAAGTTTTCTTAAGTACAACAACAGAAGCAGGAAATTTTTGAAACGGTAAAAGTATGGCTTTAGAAAAAAGTAACTTGAATTGACTCTACACTATCTATGTTGACCTCATATGTTATGTAATTTCTCTAAATTTCAGTCTACATAACCTTAAAATATGTACATTGACTTTACTTGTCAGATTATTGAGATATTCAGTTTTATTCATCAATATAAAGAATGTTGAGTGGTAGTTACCAAATAAGCAATGTCTATAGATACTTATTTTAAAAGGCCATTGATCATATTAAATACTATTTATAATTTCCATTAAAATAAAAGTATGCACCTCTATTTTTGCCTCAGTATCTCTAGAGAACATGCCCTGCTTTCTTGAAATGAATATAAAGAGAGGAATGAGGAGAACAAAGGAAGTGGCATCCTTCTGTGTAATTTTGTGTACTGTGGTAACAGAAGCACCTAAAAGACCTCCGCAAGCTTTGCTGCATAGTAACATGAACAAAAGCGTGTACATTTTTGAAGCTGCTGCCTTTCAAGGCCTTGTTGAGCCCATGTTAACTAATCTATGATTAGCTTTTGAAATAGGTTTCTAATAGCATCTTAAACTGTGTTACTTAATTGGTGCCTGTAATTTTAGTTTAGTTTCCAAAAAGTGTTAATAAAAAAAGTTGGAGACAAGAAGTCCTAGGAAATAAAGTTGATACTACAAACAGTGTGTTGTGTGCTAATAAATCACCCTTAGACTGACAGCCAGAAAACCCAGGTTCTTCATTGTTGATACATTGTGACCTCTGACAAATACACTTCTTATTCTTCCAGTGAAGCTCTAACTCAACAAATAAAGGTTTTACTTGATGGAATATACTTTGAATGTCACCTCTGGCAAGAGTGACCTTTATAAGTAGGTAGAAACAGCACTTCGTTAAAACATAAAAGGAAAAAAATGTATCTGAACATGTCATGGTTTTCATTATCTTTTGTTTTCAATTCTATAGTCAATCAAAATCAACATAGATCCATTAAAATTTATATATGTCATAGATACATATTCTTATTTTTAAAACAACTAAAATTTTTGATTATTTGCATTTGAACATTTCTGAGTTCTCTAAAATAGGAGCTTTTAGATGCAAGACAGACTGTTTACTGAATTATCACATGATGTGGGATACCCCTCTGTATGCTGTGAACACCATTGGTGAATAAAGAAACTGTCTTAAGCTTGTGATAGGGTAGAACTTAATTAGGAAGGGAAAACTAAACTGAATTCTGGGAGAAAGAAAGGTGAAGTGAGGAGAAACCATATAAGAGTTAGGCAATAAGAATCTAGAGCTAATGGGCCAAGCAGTGATTTAAATAATAGAGTTTCTGTGTGATTATTTCAGGTCTGAGCTGCTGAGCAGCTGGGAACCAACAAGTGGCCTCTCTCCAACAAACTGGCACCCAACATGTGCTAAACATAAAAACTAAGAAAGCTCGGAAAGAAATTGTAGACACAAAAGAGCAGAGTTAAACATGACTTCTTGGTAGCCAGAATTTTGCTGGAGGCATGCGGCAGCTCCTCTGACAGAGGTTTTACGGATTCAGCAGTAGCAGGGAAAAAAAATCCGTGGTTTTGAAATGCCAGCTTTCTGACCTGTGCTGCCAGTGTGAACTCTGATGCTTTCTGGAGGGCCAGCTATAGAGCATTTAAATGGGGCTTTGTGAACAGAGTGCTACAACTTGCTTAATGGCAGCATAGACTGACTGTGTGCTTCAAAATGGGGCTATGAGCCGCAAATAGCACTGCCATGCTGGGCTGGATAGGGCAAGCAGGCAGTGCCATATTCCCCTAGCAATGGTGCCACTTAAGTTTTAAGAAGTGCTTAGCATTTTAAGAAGTGGTCCTGAACAAAAAATAATTATAGATACACAATAAAGACAGATTTAGACAGATATAGACCTCTAAATGAGTCACAGTGTTAGATAAACGTACATAGGCTTGGGAGAGAGAAGAAAAAGAATATAGAGAGTTATAAAAAGAAGTAAATACTTTATACAAAAAATAAAACAAAGTCTTTGAAAAGACAGAGTATTGACAGTCATAGATTAAAGGAGTAAAGATAATAAAATAAATATTTAAAAGTAATAGATTTAAAACAAATAAGCCATGAAAAGATGGAATATACAAAGTGAGTTTGTACTTTGTATATTATTGTGTTTTCTTTGAATCTTTTGGCTGTGAAGGAGTTAAGTACAGAGAGAAATTTCATTGTATGGGTTGCTAAGCTAAACCAACATATATGTTTTAAAGATTTCTGGATTCAAAATTTGAGTCTAAGGATATATTGCTTTGGAAAAGAGGTTCTTCTTTTGTTTCCACAGAGGCTGAAAACCTGTGGAATACTTCCAGTCTAATATAGTTTGATGGACCAAGACCCCTAGAAAGGTTGCCTTGAATACCCCCCCCAATTACTTTGTCCAATAAACAATGGAAAGCAGTATGAAAAAAACTATGCCCATATTCTCAAATATTATCTATAAATATTTGTTTATATTTAAAGGGGGATATGCTATAGAGACTTGCATTGGTATGGATATTGGTTTATTGATACAAATTTAAGATCAATTTTGTTATATTGTGTATATGTATTTCTGATCTTGATTAACATATTTTTCCAGCTCATTAAAAAATGTAATGTATAATTAAGAAATATAGGTTAACAGATAATTATCTATAATAGTCATGTTTGTTAGGTTTTCTAGATATATAGAGATATATGTCAGTTATGTATTCTTCAAATCTTTCAGAGTCCTTCAGAATATGGCATTTAAAATGTTTTAAGAGATTCAGACTTTTCATATCAGTGAGACACATCTGTTCCTGGCAGCACCAAGTTACTTAAAGAAGATGATGGGCATCAACAAGGCTCCTTACGGTGTTTGCTAGCCATTGGGGTAAGAAACTGCTCTAGTCTGGACTGCTTTATGGTATGCTGTAAAAACTGGACATACAGGACCCATAGAGAAATTACTGCTGAACTTGCCTAAAGGTGAGAAGATCCTTTAGGGTTCCTTCTTCATGAAAGAGTCTTCCAGACATTCTTCAGGACACAGAAAAATGTGACAGATAAGCTCCAATATAGGCAGAACTGTCTTTGAAATTTCCTGCTTCATGGAAAAGTCTGACAGATATTATGGGTCTGTAGGCTAAAGATGGATGCCCCAATGGTACAGAAGAACTTTGGGTGACTGTCTAGGCAGTAAGATATCTCTGTCAATTCTAGATTTGTAAAAGTTGATTACAATGCAATTTCTGTTAATTTAAGTAATATTATATCCTTCTGAGGTCTTTGATGGAGTTGAAGAGTAAGCGGTTGTAGCTATAGTTTTCCTTAGATACTATAAAAATAAAGTAGATGTACATATTATATCTGTAATTCTTGCTTGATACCTGTTTTGTTATATGTAATTTTTCTGTGTTAATGTTAAAAACCTTACTTTTTATTTAAAGAGAAAAGGCAAGGGGATGTGGGATTTCCCTCTGTAGGCTATGAAAACCATTGGTTAATAAAGAAACTGTCCTGAGCCTGTGATAGACTAGAACTTAGTTAGGTGAGGAAAACTAAACTGAATGCTGGGAGAAAGAAGGACAGATTGAGGAAAAGTCATTTAGACCCACCAGACACAGAGCCAGAAATTTACCCAGTAAGCCACAGCCTCATGGCAATACACAGATTACTAGAAATGGGTTAAATTAAGATATAATAGTTAGCTAATAAGAAGCAAGAGTTAATGGGCCAAGCAGTGATTTAAATAATATAGTTTCTATATGATTATTTCAGTTCTGAGCTGCTGGGTGGCCAGGAAACAAACAAGCAGACTCCTTCAACAAGCAAGTCTCCAAAATAATTTTCTGTTTAATCTGTTAAACAAAGATAAAATTAGATGACAACCAGTTTAATGGAGGGATAATAAACGAATCTTAGTTAGCAGGAATACCTTGTAATAAAACAGGAAATAGTGCTTGTTGATGATATCAACGCAAGTAAAAAATGTCTCTAAATCTCATTTTACTGAACTTTTCACTTGTGACTTATTTAGGGTTTCTATTGCTGTAAAGAAACACCATGACCACGGCAGCACTTACAAAGGAAAACATTTAATAGTTCATTATCTTCATGGTGGGAAGCATTGTGCCATGAAGGCAGAAATGGTGCTGTGGAGGTACCTGAAAGTTGACATCTAGATTAACAGGCAACAGAAAAAGAGTGAGACTCTGGGTCTGGCTTGAGCATCTGAGGCCTCAAAGCCCTCCCCTAGTGTTACACTCCTCCAACAACTCCACATATACTCTAAAAAGACCACATGGCCTAATAGTGCATATAGGGGCCATTTTCATTCAAACCATCACAACTGGGTTGTTTGTGTAATTCTTAACAAATTTATTTAAAGATTTTAAGAAATAATGCCTATAAAGCATCCAGTGGTAGTAGCATACTGTAGAACCTATAATTTTCAGCATTGGATGCACTATGACATCCAGAGAAAGTGTCAGTACAAAATAGATCTCAACCAAGGAGTTAGTCGAGAGAAGTGGGATCCAAGGACCAGCAACAAATTAGGGAAAAGGAACATACTGGAGATGATCATGATCTGGATAAAGAATTTGAAAGATTGAATGACGAGGAACCAGAAACTGGATGGTCCAAATATCCAAGATAGAACCAAACAAGATTGGAAGAAAAGCGAATAAAATGATTCCTAATAACATTCTCCTACAGTCATAGACTGGAGCCTAGCCTAGTTGTCATTAGAGACGCTTTGTCCAGAAACTGATGGGAACAGATGCATAGACCCATAGTCAAACATTAGGCAGAGGTCAGAGAACCACAGAGAAGAAGGAGAGCAAAGATTGTAGTAGCCAGAGGGGTCAAGGACAAAGGGAGAGCATGATCCACAGAATCAACTAAGCAGGACTCATAGGCACTGGCAGAGATTAGAGTAACAAACAAGGATCTGGAATGGGTCAAAACTAGATCCTCTGTATGTACGTTAAGGTTGTGAGGCTTGTGGCACTCCCAACAGTGGGAGTAGGGGCTGTCTCTGACTGTTTTGCCTGCTCTAGGGACCCTTGGCTTCCTACTGTGTTGCCTTGTCCTGCATTGGTATGGTTCGCACCTAGTTTTATCTTAACTTGGGGAAAACTGCTCTTTTCTGAAGGGAAAAGGAAGAGTGGATCTGGGGGAGAGAGAAGCTGGTGAGGAGACTGGGAGGAGTGGAAGGAGAGAAACTGAAATGAGGATGTAAAGCATGAGAAAACAATAAATTTTAAAAAGTTGTACATTAGCAAAGGTTAAATTTAATGCTTCCATTTATATATAATTTAGAGGTTAACATAAGGGCCCTGATATATTTAGCTATTGAATGCCTTCAAAACAAATGATATTTAGTGTGAACTTAAGGTTTCAACACTGTCAAGTACTAATCCATTACTTTATTGATGACTTAGAATATTAAAATTAGTAAAACTAAAAAATAATTTTATAATCTCCTACAATGTAATAAGTTTCATCTAAAAATTATGTCCATAGCAGAAAGATAGTTCAGTGGTGAAGAATACATACTATTTTTACAAAAAACTCAAACTTGATTGCCAACGTAGAAATTCAGCCAATTGTATCTCTACATCTAAGGTAACCAATGCATTCTTCTTCTTCTTCTTCTTCTTCTTCTTCTTCTTCTTCTTCTTCTTCTTCTTCTTCTTCTTCTTCTTCTTCTTCTTCTTCTTCTTCTTCTTCTTCTTCTCCTTCTCCTCCTCCTCCTCCTCCTCCTCCTCCTCCTCCTCCTCCTCCTCTTCCTCCTTCTTCTTTTTCTTCTTCTTCTTCTTTTATTGGGGGGGGGTGTTGAGACAGGGTCTCTCTGTGGTTTTGGAGCCTGTTCTAAAGCTGTCTCTTGTAAACCAGGCTGGCCTCGAACTCACAGAGATCTGCCTGCCTCTGCCTCTTGAGTGTGGAGATTAAAGGCATGTGCCACTCCCGCCCAGCTGCATTCTTCTGACTTCTTCAGGTGCTTTGCTCATTGCACAAACCCACACACAAATACATACATATTAACACAACTTTTTCAAAAAAGCAGCATCCTAAGTAGAAATTATATTCATAGGCATATGTGTTTCTATATATTCATATTTATAATTGTATCTCTAATTATATAGGCTGTGAAAATTTCCTAAGGGATTAATTGTAATAAAATAACATAATTTTCATTGAAAACAGTTATTAATATATAGGTGTAACATACAGAAGAAGTTCATTGGAAGTTGCCTGTTTCACTTTATTTAACGTTTTAGTTATTTAATGTTTTTCTTCCTTTTTTACTCTTTTGTTTTCTCTCTTTTTATTTATTTATTTATTTATTTATTTATTTATTTATTTATTTATTTATTTTGCTCAGTCATGGCCTCATAACTGCTGCCGTTGGAAAAGATGCTAATGGCTGTCCAGGCCTACAGGAACACATTCTAAATAATACAACACACCTACCATAATATGCTGCTACTTTTCACACTTCCAAATCGTGTATCCTCTTCCTCAGTCATACATCACCCCTTTTCTTCCTCTCTAACTTCTTTCTTCACATACTTGCTTAAATACTGATATGCTTAGTTTTGATAGTAGCTACAAATGACACTTTGCCCAAACATTGCTTGGGCAGTTGATAAAGCATTAGGGGACAGTGCACATACTTAACTCCTACCCCATAAATAGAAGTAGAAAGCATGATCTGAAGTAAGGACAGCTATCCATAAAGTCTCATATAAATATAAACACAAAAGGTAAAACACTGGAGAAAGGGAAACATTTTCTATTGGAAGACGTAGCCAACACAGCTGATGTAGAAAAAATAGGAAGGTATCAGTCAGCAACTCCTGATGACAAAATCACAGCTTAACAAGTTCTCATTACAAAGTCAAGACACTGAGACTGACTGTCATGGAAAGAAACTGAACTTTTAAAAAGGAACAATAACAAAGCAAAAAACCATGTAGCTAAAAAAAAAAATACAAGGAAAGCAAGTTAGATAAGAAAGTTACCAAAAGAGCAAAATAGTTGCTCACATAGAAGAGAAAAGAAAATATAGACAGGAAGCACAGCATAGAAATTTAGAATCCAAGGATGAACAAAGCAAAGGTTCTAGAATTAATTTCTCAATCCGAGAAAAAATAACAATAGAAGGTATCATCATGAAGTTCAAAGAGCTGATATAAAATCAAAAAACATAGATAGGTGTTTCAAGAAAATTGTATCAGAAAATGTCACAAACCAAAAGATAAAATTATTTACACAAAACAATTTATAATCACATATAGACATGATCAGAAAAAATAATCTGTATTATGTAGAATTCCCCTCTGTATGCTGTGAATACCATTGGTGAATAAAGAAAATGCCTTGGCCTGTTAATAGGGCATGTAGGCAGGGGAAACTAAACTGAATGCTGGGAGAAAGGAGGAAGTCAGAGAGAAGGCATATAGCCCTGCTGGAGATAGATGCCAGAACTTTATCTGGTAAACCACAACCTCATGGTGATACACATATTAATGTAAATGGGTTAAAATAAGATGTCAGAGTTAGCTGATAAGAAGTTAGAGATAAGCCGGGCGGTGGTGGCGCATGCCTTTAATCCCAGCACTCGGGAGGCAGAGGCAAGCGGATCTCTGTGAGTTCGAGACCAGCCTGGTCTACAAGAGCTAGTTCCAGGACAGGCTCCAAAACCACAGAGAAACCCTGTCTCGAAAAAAACCAAAAAAAAAAAAAAAAAAAAAAGAAGAAGTTAGAGATAATGGCCAAGCAATGATTTAATTAATACAGTTTCTGTGTGATTATGTTGGGGCTGAGTGGCTGGGAACTAATTAGCGGTCTTCCCACTACATCTGTATGGCATATCATAATCAAGATGCTAAAACGCAAAGCAAATAAACAATAATGAAAATTGTAAGGGAAAAATACCTGCATAGTGACTTCCTATATCCAGAAAAAAAAAAAAACACAAGACAAAGGTAACTTATTTTTAAAAAAGTATTTATTTTGAAGGCTCATGGTTCCAGAGGTTGATGGGAACATGGCACCAGGCAGAAAGTGATGATGATGGAGCAACACCCGAAAACTTGCATTTGGTATACAAGCATGAAGCAGAGAAAGAGCTTACTGGGACAGTCATGGACATTTTAAAACTCAAAGTTCACCTCAGTGGGTCCCTCTAACAAGGACAAATCTCCCAATGCTTCCTAAATGGTTTCACCTACTTGAAACCAGCCATTCAAATATATGAGCCTGTGGAAGCCCGTCTCAAACAACCACACTACCAACTTTATTGCAGAGGTAGAAACATCGGGATAACATCAAAATTTTTAATAACTCTGGAGCCAGAACACCATAGGATGGCATATATTAAGTACTGAAATGTAATGGCCAGTGTAAGCAATGGCCAACCAAGATTCTTTTATTAAAAAATCCTATCTATTTATATTGATGTAGAAATAACAGCATTTCAAACCAAAAAATTAAATGAATTTATGACAAACAAATCACTGCAAAACTAATCCTTAAAGAATCACTGTACATGGAGACAGAATAAAGACCGTCCACAAATGAGAATGCAAGAAACAGTGCATCCGTGAGAAGAACCAATGCATAAAGAACTGGCAATGTAGCAATCATACCCATACAGAAAATTCTGAATACTTATAGGAAAAGGCAGAGAAATACCAACAAGCCAAATGAATAGAATACTAACTAACAAAATCATAGGAAATCACAAATGCTTTCAGCAATGATTTGAAATAAAATGGACATAACTAAATGATACAGTTTGATTGATAGAATTATAAAACAAAATCCAACCTTTTGTAATCTGATATCAACTTAATTAGTTAGCAAAAGTGTCAAAAATAAACAAACACTGAAAGACAGAAATCAAATGACAAAACAAACAGAAGCAATACAAAGGTGGCGTAGAGTTTCTTATATTTGATGAACTAGACCTCAACCCAAAACAAGATAAGACATATAAGAGGTCATTACATATTAATGAAAGGAACAAGTAATTCAGAAGCTATAGAATTTATAAATATTATTTATATAAGGACTTCCATTCCATAAAATACTTAACACGCATAAACGTGGCATAGTTTCTGATACAGACTTCAATACAGTCATATTTGCATAGGCTTTCCAAATTGAAAATCAGAAAAAGAAGTTCATATTTAAATTTTACCATAGACCAACTGGATTCAACAGAAGCCTACAGATTCTTATATCCAACAGAGTTATAACCCACATACTTCAGTGGCACATGTGACCCTTAAATTCTGTCATATTATGGACTTCAAAGCAATCATTTAAAATATAAAATAAATAAAAATATTCCTTGTATTTTATAAGAACACTATGTAAAATATTAGAAATCAACAAAGCAAGAAACTATATAAATATGTGGAGACTTAAATACACTTTCAAATGAAGACTGTCTCACTAAAAGACTTTTATCTTAAATACACTTTCAAATGAAGACTGTCTCACTAAAAGGAAACTTTTATCACATCTTCTCTCACAGATAGATATGCTAGTCCTTAGCATGATTTCTCATTTTATTTCAAGCACAGCAGTCGGTGCAATAGTGCTTAAGGTGGGATTTCCCATCTCAATTACCCCAACTCGAAAATCCATCAAAGGCATGTCAGAGATTTGTCTTCTAGATGATTCTTATAAAACTTAATTGTCTTTAATGTTCAGAGTAATAGCAGAGTCGTATAAGTGAGAGTCCCCTTGGAGCCTCCTTTTATGAAGCTTGAGAGAACTTAAGTTTTGTTGCATAGCATGGGCAGCTCTCTTTTGATTGATGTTCTTGAATTAGGAAGTCCTTGTTCACTGTGCATGTCCAGTTCCATGATGTATCCAATTTCAATCATATATGCCCAAATAGTGCACAGGCATAAAATGCTAAATAGGGGATTCTCCCATAAAGGATAGGTACAGTTTACCCAACCATGTATATGGCCAAAACCAATCCAGGCTAGATTGGCCTTCCTTTCTTCATACCTTGTTATACCAATACTAAGTTTGAATAAAAATTATCTAAGTTTTATTATGGTTCACTAGGGAAATACAACACTCTTCAGAAACTTAACTGAAGTGTGTCTTCTGAGAAGAAGCAAAACTCAGGCAATTATCTGTGAACATCTATAATGTTGAAAAATAAGGATCATAATTCTAACACACAGTGACAATAGTAAATATATTTCAAAATAGAGGAATGGAAGTAGAGTAAGGAAATATCAGACAAAACAAGACCAAAACATACTAAAACAAACACCAAATCCTAAAGATTTATGTCAGGTGTAAATTCTTAACATGAAGTTTGCAAACCAAGTCAAGAAACATTGAGAGGAGCATACAACATGATCAAGTTGGTTTCTTCTCTGAGTTACAAGGCTGAATCTATAATACAAATCAATAAGTAGGGTGCACCATATAAATTGACTATGGGGTAGAAAGTACGTGATCTCCTTCATAGATACAGAGGAGTCATTTGACAAAGTTCAACGTGTTTTAATGATAAATGTGTAAGAATGGGTGAAATACACCTCAAAATAATAGAAGATATAACAAACATAGCCATTATTCTAATACACCAGGAAAACTGCGAGCACTGTCTCTAACATCTGGAACAAGACAAAGATTACTATTATCTTATCTATTAGCATAGTTTTAAATAACTAGACCAGATCAATAAGAGAGAAAAATATGAAAATGATACAAATAGGAAAGGAAAATATATATTTCCTTATTTTCAAAGACATGATTATATAAATTAAAGATACTATAAAATAAATGAAAGCAGATATATAGTGATATTAAGTTTGTGTTTTAATAAGTAAAGCTTGACCTAAGATTAAAGTGCAGAGCTAAGCCACTAGAGGCCAGTACTTGGGAGGTGGAGACAGGAAGGGATATGTCTGGGTAGTGAGCAGAATCTAAGGCAGGAGGAGCCTGGAGCTCAGCAGTCTAGGTAGTGAGTCTGAAGCATCATTCAGCTTTTATTCCCTCATCATTGACTCTGAGTTTTTATTTATTAAGACCAATTAGAATTTGTGCTACACATGTAATGATGAAAAGATATATGCTCTCATATTGAGTTAACATTGTGATAATGGTAATAGCACTCTGGATTCTTAGGCCAAGAATGTGTGTCTGTTTAATCACTACTTTTTTCCCCTGCTTGTGTGCACATGTCCTTTCTGGCCTCCAGAGTTCTAAGACATTATACACAAGTACTAATAAGACCAGGCAATAATTTGGGTAATGTATTAGGTCTATAACAACTTTTACCTTCATTATCATCACACTTCCTTTTACATTCACAGTTCCCAGCCGGAAATGGAAAATGCAGATGGTGAGTTTCTACAAGAAAGCACATTGTGTGGATGTGTAATGTTTTTTAATGAAGATGTGCAATAAACTGTGTACAACACACAATCGCTACTTACTTTAATATTAAGCAGTTCATGACCAGATGCAAACATCTGAAGAAAACCAGGGCAGTTTCTTGTTGAGTGTAAACTACAACATGCATAGAACCTAAATTTATAAGCCCTGGGGAGGGTATAGGCACTTTTAAATAGAAATTAATAAATATATTTGAAAGTATTAGCACAGAAAATCCCCATTCTAATGAAAAATTTCAAGTTTTAGCAGGCTTAAGCAAGACAAGAATTAAAGGATACAGAATTCTGTAGCCCCTGCTGTTGTATTCCATTTTTCCATTACAATAAGAGGGAGAAACAGTGGTATGTAGCCTTGGGGAACCCATTTTTAGAAGCAGTTTACAAAGAACACACCAGAAAAAGAACTAAAAAAATCCAGTCCTATTGTCAAGCTATTAAGAAGTTTATATTTTATTCAACTATTATTCAATATAAAACATTGTTCCCAGTCAGAAGAAAAGTCATCTTTGAGGCTTTTGATCAGAATTTCTCATAATGTGGTGTAGTCACACTGCTTGCCTGTCTGTTTGAGATTATGTTACAAAGTAGATGTAAAATACCAGGCTTTCTTTGAAACAGAGTTAAAAGTAATTTATATTTTATTCCAATAATGCATACTACATGGAAATGTGCTCCCAAGTCTTACCTGTATGTTGGAATTTAGTGAATTACAAGAATAATTTTGCCCTCTCACTCACCTAACTATATAAGAAAATAATGTATAGCTCCAATTACAAGATACAAGAGAGGAATGAATTACCGTTACATATTTTATTTTGTCTTTCTGGTCGCTGAATAGATTTGTAGATTTGATACTGAAGCACAGCTGTCACATGGAGCAACAGTCTTTCAATAAGATTTCAGAGGTGTATGTGTGTGTGTGTGTGTGTGTGTGTGTGTGTGTGTAGTCAGGGAGGCATATCCCCCTCCCATTCTTTTTTTTTAGACAGGGTTACTGGTGACTTGGAACTTGCCAACCTGATTCAACCAGTTTGCCAGCAAGTCTTGTCCAGCTGCCTTATCTCTCTGGCACTGGTAAGACAAACATATGCAATCCACACACACACATGCACACACAATACACACATATGCATATAAAAGTGTGTGTATAATATGTGCATGTATGTATGTAACTCAAATCTGAACACTTAAAATACAGATACTTCCCTGCCTGAGATTTGTCTCCATCTCTAATATAGTCACTGTTCAAGAACCATTTATCTTGTTCAAAATTAAACTCCATTTCTGCCTGTATACATATCCTCATGTGCGTTACACATACACAAGTAGACAAGCATGTATGATTCAACTCTTTATAGCTTAAATAATTGTTAAAACTTTAAATTGTATCTAATTCTTCATATTTATTATGGGAATAGCATTAGCAAGCTGAATAAACTATTCATGATAAGATCTTTGCTGTTTATATCAATTCAACAAATTAAAGTGTTTCTTACTATTTCTTTTACTTTTTGAGATTATGATACAATCACACCATTTCTTCTTTTTTTCCTGATCTATACTCTTCCATCTACTCCCCACTCTTTTTCCATAGTCCTTTTTCTAATAACTGTTGGTACATCTATGTATGTATATGATATATACATATATACATATATATTCTCCTTTATAGCCTGCTCAGTCTTATACAGTTACTTGTATGCATGTTTATGAAGCTAGCTATGTGTAACCGGGTAACAAATCCCATTTGCCCATCCCTTTGGATGAGTGTTTCTTCCAATCTCAGCAGCCCTTTTTTCCCTGTAGTTCTTTCTGTAGGACTGAAGCCTCCTTGTCTTTCCCATATCAGTTTCAGCATGTGTGTTGTTGTTGTCTTTGTTCCGCTTGCGTTCGGACAACCATGTTGATGAAAATGTTTTGTGCATATTCTCTAGTTGAATTTTTCTTGAGTTCCAATTTTGTGTGACTGTGTGATTTCTACCCTAACACTGTTCCCTAGGATATTCAATAGGCATACCAAACTTCTTCATATTTCAAACGGAACATTTTTGGTTTTGAGACATAGGTTGTGATTTCCAGGCTGGCTTCAATTCCTCTATTTAGTTGTGGATGACCTTCAATTTTTTATTCTCCCACCTCCTCCTCCCAAATGTTGCGATTTTAAAGATAGGTATTGCTACATCCAGTTTATGTTGTGTTTGGATTGGAGCCTCAGTTCCGTTTTGGCTAGGCAAGCACCACTCCACCAAGTGAGTTATAACTGAATCCCCCAGACATACTTCCTAAAGTTTGCTGACAATGTTTTTCTCCAAGTTTTATTTTATTTGAGGAACTACTACCTTTTTAGTTCATGATATACTCACTCAATACTTTCTCACATCAAGAATTCTTCCAGTTTTTCTGCTCCTTGGGCCATGTCACTATCTTCTCCCAAAGATTTCATGAGCAAATTTGACCATTTCCCCTATTCCATTAATTCTTATTGGTCTGAATTATGCCATATGCCCCCTCAGCTGCTGCCATGTTGTCATTCTTAAAACCCACTTGGAAAAGGGCAGAGATATTAGTTACCTTCTGGTACAGTGAGAAAACACCAAGTATGCTAACTTATGTTTCTGAGGGATATTCCATGAGTGGCAGAAGAGGCATTGGAGCAGACCCCAGGAACAGGAAGCTTAAAGGGTGCTTTTCCATTTACATTCAAAGGGATGGATAATTGTGAATATGGCAAGGCTATTAACTCCCAAAATTTCATATTCCTGTGATGCACTTCCTCCAACAATGCTCCAAACACTAAAAGGTCCATAACCTCCCCAAAGAGCATAATCAACTTTTCAAATACATACTTCTATGAGGATATATCTCATTTAAATAATCATAGCAATGAAAATAGTATTTAGTATTTTGGGACCTTAACCAATTCTAGCCTTTGTTCTCCTGAATTAATTTATATTATCCTTTTCCAGCAAACTAGATTTCAAACAAACTGGTATTCTTTACATTCATAAAAAACAAAGTTTCTCCTTCTGGGCATTTGTATGTTTGCATTGAACGTAAGTATTAAATTCACATTTTTCCTTCAAGTAACTATTCAAATGTTATTTCTACTACAAATTTTTCCCTATAGCTGTTTCTCTCAGTTTTGTTACAGCCCATCATATTTCTACTTCTTCATAGTAATTTAATATTAATAACTAGTATTATTGTAATAAACAAGAGCATTTTATTTATGCCAACATTGGGTGGCACAATAGGCTCTGGTTTGCCCCTCCCAGTTCTCTCAATTATAAAACCTCATTTATTTCCCTCTACTTGAACATTATTCACATTGGAACTAAAAACCTGTTTCTTTACCACAGTGTGTCCAGAGCAAATTTCTGACATTACTTTAGTCATATCTTCACAGACAGTCTCAAGTAAACATGATCAATCTATGTGACCTGCTTCAAATGCCACTGGCAGGGTCCTTAAGGTTGTAAAATTTTAGAAGTTTCTAGACAAATTCTTTTTGTAAAATTTCTTACTTTTTGCTTTTTATATTTACATTTTAGCTTGAATATACCTAAGGCTGGATCTTTCTAAACTGTAGTAAGACTCTTGGGTCTTTTTTCCTAGAGATTTTACTGTAGCAAACTTAGTGGCTAACCCTTTTTTCTCTTTCCTTTGTAAATTTTTTTAAATTTTGTTTTGATATCTTTACTGAAGATAGAGATTTGATAATATTAAAGTAGTGTTCAGTATAAAGACTTGAAAGCCTGAAAGTGCTAGAGGAATCAAATAGGAAAAGGGAATGACTTTCCGAGTATGTCTCTAGTAGTAGAGAGCGTAGTACCAGCAATAGAAAGATGGGGACTCATAAAACTGAGAAGCTTCTGTCCAGCAAAAGAACAATAAGTGAATAAATAGGGAGCCCCCAGTAAGGGAGAAAAAAAATTGCCAGCTATTAACCTGACAAAGCATTAGTGTCTAGAGTATACAAAGAAGTTGGAAAACTAAACATTAAGAAATACACAACTCAATTAAAATCAGACTATAGAGAGGAATGGAAATTCTCTAGTGAAAGGAAAGCAAATGCCTTTTTACAAAGTAATCCATATGCTTGGCCATCATGGAAATGCAATTTAAAACTACTTTAAGTTCTGTTTCACACAAGTCAGAATGACCCTCATCAGGAATCCAAATGACAACAAATGTCGGCATGGATGTGGTGAAAGAGGAAAAGTTATGTTCTCACTGTTGCTGTAATGTAAATCATTCAAACAAAGGGAGAGAAGACCCTAATTAATAAAATTGGATATGAAAGGGAATCTATAACGATAGCTATCAGTGAAGTTCAGAAGGCTGTTAGGACTTGACACTAATTTAGAAAACTCAGAAGAAGATGATGAATTTCTGGACATTCATGACCTATTAAAATTAAACCAAGATTAAATAAATAATTTAATTCGATTTATAGCAAGAAATGAAATTGAGACAGCAATAACAAAAACTCCGACTAAAGCACTTTTATCTAAGGTGTATTTATTAATGAACTCTACCAGACTTTCAAAGAATTGACACCAGTGTTCATCAAACTATTCCATATGTCAGGAGATAAAGGTACAATATCAATTTTTTAGAAGGCGGTATTAACCTTATCTCCAACTAGATAAAACATAATAAGAAAGAAGTAATTCAGGCAAATCCATTGGGTTGAACCTTGTGCCCTTGAGGGATAAGCATTTACTCTTATTTCTCTGTATGCTGAAATCCAGTTTTCCCAGGGCTATGGGATGAAAACATCTATTTCCACTGTCTAACTGTTGTATCTTTGCCAAAAAATATTTGACTATTGTTGCTTGCACTTGTACAATTTTATTCTTCAGATATTTCTCTCTCTCTCTCTCTCTCTCTCTCTCTCTCTCTCTCTCTCTCTCTCCCCCCGTGTTTGTGTGTGTGTGCGCATGCGTGCGTGGTGGTGATATGGCTCTGTAGTATACTCACTTTGCAAGTAATGAATCTGTTTAAATTACTTGTTTAATTTTGGTATTTTGCATGCTTTCTGGAATTTTTTTTTTTTTTAGATTTTTCCTGTTCCTTGGTTTCTCCATCTAATGATAAGAGACAATGGTAAATATGAAAATAGCATCTATCCTGTAGGGTTTAATTTATATTTTGTGTGTTAACGGAGTAAAGCCAAAAGGCATCCAGTCTGATGTTTATAACCACTGCTACTTTCAATAATCAACAAAATTTTTGTCTGTTTTTTCTTTTATTTTTGAAATGGCATTTTAATTACAGCATTTCTTCCTTGCCCTTCCTACCTCATCACACTCCCAGTTACTCCTCCCCACTCCCCTTAAAACTGACTGATGGTCTTTTTTAAACATTGTTATTGCGCGAATATCTATATACTTGTATATACATATATTTTCCCAAAACAACCTATTGAGTTAAATTAATGTTACTTGTATATATGTTTTCAGGGAAGATCATTTGCACTGGATAACCAATTGGTGTGCTTTTCCTTGTTGAAGGTTACCTCTGCAATTTCAAACTTTACTTGGGTTGAAATCACATGGGCTTTTCCCGCAAGCAGTTTGATGTCACAGCAGGTGTCCTTGCTCCACTGAGCTTAGTGCAATCATGTTGTTGAGACTACCAGTGTAGCTTCTCATGATGCTAAAAGACGCAACCTTGCAGTAAAGTTCCTCATTGTCTTACTATTAAAATCTTTCTACGCCCTGCTTCCACAGTGTTTCTGGAGCCTAGCTCTAGGAATGTTTTGTAAATTATCCACTGGAACTAGTCTCCACAACTCTGCATTTTGATTGGCTGTAGTTTTCTGCTGTTGTCTACATCTGTTGCAAAGACAAGATTCCTTGATGAGGGGTGAAGAATACTTATCTGTGGGTATAAGGGCAAACATTTATAGATTATTGTTAGGCTTGATGCTAGTTTAGTACATTAACTAATCTGAGGTAGTGGAATCATGGTTATCGGAGGGCAACCTATATCAAACAATTGACTAAATAAACAACAGCTTTTTCTAAGGAGTTGTCATTACATATTTTGTAACAGTGGGCCGATTTTATTAGTACTGAAAAGACAATGCATTATTGATTAGTTTCTCTTTCTGTCTAGACTTGTGATATGATTTCAGATACTCTTTCCTATCCTGTGTGTCAGTGTTCATACTGACATTTTCTTACTTAATTTAGTACATTGTATAACAGGTTTTAATTTTAACTCAGTAAATTCTTTACCACTCCTCTTCAAATTTCCTTTTGCTTCTGCACACATCTAATTCTCCTTATTGAATCAGCACTAGCTCAATTCTATAACTGCATTTCAGTATTTTCTAATGTGGAATATTCTTTTTCAATAGTATTTTAACTCCAAAAAGTTGTTTTTTTCCCTTAAATGTTTTCTGTACAAGATTAAAATATGAGTATTTTTAGTAAAGTGAGTGGTATGTTGGAATTGCATTTTTGTTGTCTATGGTTTAGGAAATAAATTAATTACTTTGTATCAGATATTAGTAGATAATGGAGCCTACATTGAAAAGCCATACACACATTCATCATAGTGCTGCCATCTGCACATGCTGTTAATTTCTGACTTCTTGACTAGCTAGCTCAATTCTAAGAAAGAGTTGAGCCAGACTTTTCCCCTTAAATCCTGTTTAGTTGGCTTTCAAATTTGAATATAATTCAGCAAATGCCAAATTTTGTCTAAAGTTTAAGCTGTTGTTGAGGACATCATCTTTACTCACACAAAATAAAATGACTCATGTAAAAATAGAAAATTTCAAGAGTATTCTCTCATAAATTTTATACTTTAAACTGAAAGGCTTTGCATGGCTTGGATAGCTATATGATAATTGGGTAATGAATCTGAAGAGTTCAAGTCACTATCTATACCTACATCTTATAGCATGAAAGCAAGAAGGAGAGGAGATTCAGTAATGTTTGGATAACCACCATGCCCTTGTATCCATTTTTAAAGAGGTAAAATGTAACTGTAATATTGCAGAGCTAGATGAGCCCAAGAATAACCAATAATGTTAGCTATAATTTTTACTTTCTGGTTAATTGCTAATTTGCAGTGTCCTGAAATATTCTGTGACATCACAAAGATGATAGTGTAAATACTCTCAGTACTACTACTTTGGAAGATGTTAATTCATGCTTGTCTAAAAATGACCTGAACAAGAATGACAGCAACAGACAAGATAACATGGCTGAGGAAAGCCCATGAAGCCTCATTCCTACCCAAAAAGTTACAGCCAACTCAGGAATGCTGAAAGCAGGAGAAATAGTCTTGCTCTAGGGAAGAATGCACCAATTGCTTAGTCCTGAAAACGCATATGCAAGCAAGAATACACAGACGGAGGAGGTATATATGTATGTATTTAGTAACATATATCTATACACATAAGCATGTATTTGACAACAGTCAATGAAATAAGAGTCCATGGATTTGAAAAAGAATGCATGAAGAGTTTGGATGGAAAAGGGGTAATAGGAAAATAATGGTGTAATTTTAATTTCAAAAAATAAACAAAATACTTTTACAACATCCCAGATTCTGTTTGGTTAAGCTTAAGAAATGTATTCCAGTTGGGTGCTCCCTAGCTTTAATATTTAGACCTCCATAACCACTACTTCTGTCAGTTCTTTATACAGTGGTCCCTGTCATGCCACTAAGTGCCCTAAGTAATTCTTATCAGGGTTTCCATCGACTTCAATAAGAATGATCCTCCTAATAGGAACTCATTACTAGCATATCATTAATTCTAGAGTGAATTTTCAAGCTTCATTCTATCCTTAGAGAGTGTCTTCAAAAGCCAGCTGCTCACCTAGATTTGTCTTTCCCAGGAGTTAAAATTTTTAGAGATAAAGAATATTTTGTTGTTGTAGTATGCATGCACTGTTTATTCAAATAAGGACAAATACACAACACAAACATAAGATTAAAACTTAAAGATCTCTCACTTAAAATGTAAAATGATCTGCTTCCCTAGCTGTTGATCCTCTTCCCTCCTCTCCCCGCTTTTCCTCCCCCCTTTTTTCTTTGCCCATTATAGTCATTATTTGATTTATCCGCCCCTCGTTGTTTGACCCAGCTTCACACACTTTCTCATTCTTTACAGCACAATTTGTTTTTCCTTCTGGATTTTTATGAGTAATCTGAAACTCCTGTCATCACAATGCTTCTATAATCATATGACAGTGGATTAAAACTGAAATGAGAATCCCTGTCATTCCATGCCCCCAAGTATAATGTATAATAGATTAGCTACACTGATTGCTAAGATTGAGCATCTTCCAAACCCTCCAGATGACTGGCCCACATGTATATTAGCTATTTTCTGGTATAGATTTTCTAGAAATTAAGTCTTATAATTTAATCCAACAATATCCAACTTACTGTTGCTTGATTTGATTTTTGCTATTCTACTCTTATTTTTCTCACTTAATATATTAATTATTGCCAACCAACACACCTTTTTTTAAGTGATGAAAACTATATATGACCTTAGGAAATATGCAATTTATATACAAAATAGATAATCCTCAACATAAAAAGCTAAAATTACAGTTCTGCTCCCAGTTTAAGCCATTTGACTTCAGGGACATAATTACAAGCAGAAACTGTGGCGTCAGCCTAATTACACGCTGCGCTCTGGCTGGATGTCTTCTGTTTCTTTGAAGATGAGTAGCCAGAATTAGAATTTAAATTGTCAGCTCAATGAAACCCAGGATCCATTTGGTTTCTGCTAGTTAAAGAGTCATGGGAATTCAGAGGCGTGGATTCTCATGTCATTCCCTTATTTCCCTTCTGCTTGACCTCAGTGTTTTGGGTTGAAAGGAGGGTCTGGGTTCTCAGAAAATCATTTTAATTGTCTCTTCCCTGAATGCTGCACTCACATGATGCCTCACGATTAGAAGTGGATTCTGTTCATTATACACAAGTGTAGCTCTATTCACTCACATTATATTTAAATGCCAGGGTATAGAGAAAGTGGGGAAATGAAGGGGAAATGAAAATCTCTTAAAATAATGTAGCAGTTAGTTTCTCTTTTTAAAGCCCTAAATTTTATTAAAAACCAGTGATAACCAGCAATAACCTGCCACCCCTTAGAATAGGCAAAGTGTCATATTTCCTTTGGGAATCTCTCTCTCTCTCTCTCTCTCTCTCTCTCTCTCTCTCTCTCTCTCTCTTTTGGAAAGCACAAACCAAATCAACTCAATTTTATTTTGAATTTCATTCCAGTCAATAATAATTCAAACCTGTCTCCCAGAAGCACTGAGTGTGAAAACCTAGAAGGCACTGACATCTGATTTTGTAACATCTTTTTTTGTAACATCTGATTTTGTAACAGCTTTTATAAATGTTGGATACATAAGGAAGAAGCAGAATCTTATTTAAAACCTGTGATAAGAAAGGTCAAAAAGCATATCCTGGATAACACTGACCTCTCTCCACCACAGCCTACCTCCAGCCTCTCTTTCTGTTTTGAGGCATTGGCTCTGGTATATGCACCTCCCATAATTATCATACACATGGAGAAATGGAGGACTGTCAAGGAACTTATTCCAGGGTTTCCTAAAAGGAAGTAACAGGCTTAAATGCTATGTGAAACAATTTCATTCACCACCATTAACACTGGAAAAATGACTTTTTTGAAAATGACATAACAGTCTTTTAAGACTTCACTGAGAAGTTCCAAAATTAATTCAATAAATAATTAACTGGTAATGAAGCCAAGTCACATCATGTATGTTGTAATTAATACAGTAAATAATCATTTCATCCAGTCTGGTTACCCTGTACGAACTAACAAAAACCATTACAAAATATAGAATTACGGGAACTAGTATGTACACATCACAGATATTTAGAGTGTCACTGATTATATTCAAGTTTATTTAATTTAAAATTTGAACAAAATAATATCTGTTTGGTAAAAAAATACACATGTAACTTTTCTGTGTAGAATGGGCATAGTTAGAATAATACATGATCCAGAATTAGAAGCAAATAAAAATAAAGAAAAGATATTGTAATGATTCCCATTGTCAATGTGACTTGATTTAGAATTCTCTAGGAAATAAGCTTTCAGATATTCATGAAATAAATTAAGTAGATGTTGTGGGAACTCCTTCAGCCTTTAAGATACCATCCCACTTCGGAGTGGTCTCATATACTGTAAAAACAGATGAAGAGCATGCATGGGCATCTTGGCTATTGGATTCAGTTCCAGTTTCCAGTGCCTGCAGAGGACTGAAGATCACTCTCCTGTGAGTTTATCCCCAAATAAATAACCCTTTGTGATACTCCATTTCAGTCTATTGTGGAACTCTTTGTATGCCACCACCAGATAATATTTAGTTTGTAGTGAGGACTGTGAGAGCTCATCTACATTGGGTTAGTTAAGTTTAGAAAGCCCATCCTAATTATGGGTAGTACCATTCCATGACCTATGGTCATTGGCTGAATAAAAAGGAAAAAGTGGACTGAGTATGAATATTCATCACACTCTGTGTCCTAACTGCAGACAAATTTGACAAGCTATCACAAGCACCTCCCATTATTACTTCCCAGGAATAATGAACTGTCCATCAAACTGTAAGTCATCATTCAAAAGTTACTTTTGCCAAGGTTTTATACCATAGCAATGGGAAAGGTGATAATGAGGAAATGTTACAAAAATTGGGCTTTGCTGTTATAGCATGTTAAATCCATGATCACATGGTTTTTTTTGGCTTTGGGAATTACTTTAGGAAAGTAATGTAGAAATATATGGAAATTCAGGTGTTATAGGCATTTGAATGTTGCAATCAGAACTCAGTTGGTCATTCTAGTTGGATTTGGAAGGAAAAAGGTAGAAATATAGATAGTAGACATTCAACTTTTGACATGTCAAAGGTAATCAAGGACAGTATAAAGATCTAGAATGTGAAATTGGCTGCCTTCTGCCCTTGTGCTGTGGAACAATACTTTTGTACACTATAAAGATTTGTCACTCATACTAATTTGAAAAAACACTGATTGGCCAGTAGCAAGACAGTTAGTATGGGTGGTGCAACCAGTCTTAGAGAATTGTGTGAAGACAAAAGGCTGAGAGTTAGTCACCAGCCAGAGGAAGTAAGATGAGAATGCCTCATTGATAAAATATACCAAGTCACATGACTAAACATAGACAAGAATTATGGGTTAATTTAACTTATAAGAGCTAGTTAATAATAAGCTTAGGCTTATTTATAAATATAACAATTTATAAATATAACAATTTATAATTAATATAAGTCTCTGTGCTTCTTTGGGACTGAACGGCTACAGGACCAGGTGGAACAAAAATGTGGTGTGGGACAAATGTCTGTATTCTGTCAATTATATTTTAAATGAATGCTGGCTAGTAGCCAAGCAGGAAGTATAGGCAGTACAACCAGACAGGAAGTAGAGGCAGGTCAATAAGAACAGGAGAATTCTGGGAAGGAGGAAGCCCATTCTTCTGCAGTCCTGACGCAACCACAAAAGAAGCAAGATGTGACTGCCCCACTGAATAAGGTACTGAGCCACATGGCTAACACAGATAAGAATAATGAGATAATAATGGGCTATAGAAGTTATAAGAGTTAATAAGAAGCCTGAGCTAATGGGCCAATCAGTTTATAACTAATGTAGTCCTCTGTGTGATTTCTTTGGGACTTAATGATTGTGGGAACCAAGCAGCACAAGGACAGGTGGGACAGAAATCCTGACAGCACAAACGTCCATTTACAATCTTGAGGACTGAGTAATGCTAAATTTTAAAGTAATGGAATAATTTGTTTAGCGGAAGAAATTCCAAGAAAGAGTAGTATTCCCCTTGGTGCTCTTTATCTAGATATTCAGTGGGGAATAAAGATAAATATAAACTTTTATGAGTAAAACTGTATAAGAAAGTTTAAAATTGTGGAAAAAGCACAGGTGGAAAAAATATCTGTAATTCTTAAAGAGAAATCCCATTTTCTTTGGTGGAACAATCAGAAAGTTGTGGTGAAGTCAATATTCTACTCATTACAGGCCCCAACTCATAGAAATAAATTTATGCAAAGGAGACATCTAAAAGGAGAATGTCACCAAATGTATCTCCTGCTCAAAAACAGCTCCCTGGGGCTCTGACTGTGCAAATCAGTTACCAAAGCTTCCAGACACTGCTACATCTGTGTTCCAAGGGAGTCAGGCTGCATGCCAATCTGACAGAATTTGGCATTTTTTTCTTCATGGTACTGGATTAGTAGGCACAAAAGGTAGGAGATTAAAAGAATCATATAATCATTATATACAGATTCAGAAGGCAACTGAAACCAGATAATGCTTGGCAGATTTGGAGTCCCGGCTAGGATGCCCTGTGATGCTGCAATCTGAAGTTGTGAAGCTGAAACTTAAGTGAAAATACAGAGTACAGGATGTCATGTCAGATATGCCTCATCCAAAGTACATTAGTGAAGAAAAGCTACAGGCATGAAAGAGAACCAGATACAGATAGCTGATGTGTGCTCCAAGCAGATAACAGGAAAGGATAGTGTACTGAAACACTTCAGAGTTGAGTGTACCTATTAAAGGCTCCAGTTGTTAGACCTAAACCTATAGGAAATCCCATTTTCTTTGGTGGAACAATCAGAAAGTTGTGGTGAAGTCAATATTCTACTCATCACAGGCCCCAACTCATAGAAATAAATTTATGCAAAGGGGGCCAGTGCATTTTTTCCTGTGGGGACTTTGCCCCGCTTTAAGTCCATCATTCCTTGATATGCCAGTTCTTGTCTTTAGTAATAAGAATGCATATCACCATAGAACCTTCATCTGGCGATGGATGGAGATAGAGACATAGACCCACATTGTAGCACTGGACTGAGCTCCCAAGGTCCATATGAGGAGCAGAAGGAGAGAGAACATGAGGAAGGAAGTCAGGAGCATGAGGGGTGCATCCACCCACTGAGAAGGTGGGGCTGATCTAATGGGAGCTCACCAAGGACAGCTGGACTGGGACTGGTGGAGGATGTGATCAAACCGGACTCTACGTGGTTGACAAGGAGGGCTGCTGAGAAGCCAAGGACAAAGGCACTGGGTTTTGATTCTACTGCATGTACTGGCTTTGTGGGACCCTAGTCTGTTTGGATGCTCACCTTCCTAGATTTGGATGGTGGGGGGAGGACCTTGGACTTCCCACAGGGCAGGGAACCCTGACTGCTTTTTGGACTGGAGAGAGAGGGGGAGGGGGAGGAAAATGGGAGGAGGGGAGTAAGTGAAAATTTTTAATAATAATAGTAATAATAATAATAATATAATAAAACCAAAAAAGAATGCTTAGTATGTGCCGTTGTATGTTTAAAATATGTAGCTTGTTTTTTTGTGTTAGAACTTACAGTTAGGAAAATTCTTTGCATTTCAGATGAATTTTTGAGCCTTGTTAGAACTGTTAAGTACTATTGGGAATTAGGAAGTTAGGCTGAATGCTCTTTGAATTGTAAGATCATCATGATCCTACAGAAGCTAAAGGAGAAAAATTATATCTTTAAATTTATGTGGTTTTGTGCCAAATTGACAAGAAGTAGGTTTTGTGGTATTTTCAACTTGACAAGATTTGGAAATGCCTGAAAGTCAAGTTTCTATGTATGCCTTTGAAGGCTTCTCTAGGTTAAATGAGATTGGAGACCCACTTTGACTGTGAAGAGCACCATCTCATGAGATGGTGTACTTACCTGAATAATAGATAGTGTGATCTTCCTATTGGCATGCACACCTTGATAGTAACCAATAGCTCTCTAGTTGGACTTAAGACCTTCCCAACTACTCATTGGAAATTTATTCAATCTATGAAGTAGTCAGCTGCTCAGAGCTAGTGGAGTCACAGATGTTGTGGGAAAACCTGAAAATGAGCACTTTACTAAACAGCACAGTCCCTAGCTCTACTCTCTGTATAACTATACATAACTATATATAAAACTGTAGTTCTCACCCTCATCAAGGAAACTTCTCTTTAATTTCCAATTTTATTATAACAGTTAACACTCTGGTAACAATGCGTGAAGCAGAGTTGAGTTTTTGAATACTTCATATTTAATATTATCCAAAAATATAAGTTCCATACTTTGTTCTATGTGCACATACATTCTATGATAGTATAAACATCTGGGGTATGTATGAACACAAATACTCTCAAGTTAAAAACCAGATTCTGGGTTTAATACCAATATGAACCTGAGGGATTTTGCTTGCTTTTGTTGCTGTTTTGTTTTGTTTGGTCTTTTACCTTTCCTCTTTTCAGTCTCCTCATTCATAAAATAGGATTTTTAGTTCTTCCTAGGCATTCTAAGAAGAAGAAATATAACAGACAATTATTTAAAACATATTGTAGATTTAAATAAAGATATGATCCCTACGGCACAATAGCACTACTCTAGTATCTGATATCCAGTTCTTCTCAAACTATTTCTATGCCCAAAATAAAAATAAGTTGCAAAAACAACTTTGGTTATAAAACTTGCCTGATTTTTGTTTATAAACACCAGCAAGTTAGAGCTGCAGACACCAACAGCCTTGCCAGTTTTGGAAAGAAGAAAGTAATTAGCCAGGATTTCAGAAAGATTGCCTGGCATATAGACCACGATAAAAGGTCTCCCTCATGACTGAAGAGGTGGCTGTCTGGATTCTTGTGAAGCGACATTCCTCTAACCCCTAAAAGGCTGTAATAATGGTATTCATGGCTCTCTATAAGGCTTTGTGATTTAGTTGGCTTACAATATCTTGTAGAATTTTATAACTCAGCTCTGAAATAAGTTTTACATAATAATCTCTTTTAAATAAATTTGTAGGAAGTCTTTGCCTGGCCTAAAAAAATGTGCAGGTTTCAAACTCTTTAAAAAAATATGAGCTTCCAAGATGCTTAGAAAATGACAGTTTTGATAAAAATGAGATAGCTTGAAATAAAAACAATGTTTTATCAAAATATAATACATATTAATAGATTACAATAAATCAGCATTACTAGTCACTTTGAATTTATCATCTATTATTTAAGGGTGCATTTTGTCCAGAGGTTCACCCCTGTAATCCCTAACTTTACCCTGAGGGACTTAGCATCATATATTTAAAAATACAAATTTTATAAAATGTATCTCAAGATCATATACACGTAAAAATTCCACGGATAACTCAGTTACATCTCCATCTCAAGTCACTAGAGGACATATTGAGAACTAAAACTGTATTATATGATATATTCAAATGACACTTTGAGAAATCAGAATGAAATATGATGAAAATGCATTTACTATATAGCTACAGGACTAAAGGTCTCTTCGCTGCATATTGTTATATTGTAGGCAATGTCATAGACGTATCATCACAACCAAAGAATCTTCCCCACAATCAAGAAAATGTGTGTTCTAGAGAGATTTAGTATTTGTTACTCTCTTTTTAAGATAAAGAGTAGATTTGGTATTTATTTTATGAGATGGCACTATTAATAAATGTGTATGCCTTAATGCATTTCTCCTAGAATTGCTTCCAAATATATTTCACATACGGACAAGCAGACCTTCATTTATTTAATATTTTGCTCCCATTCATTCAGTTTATTATCTTAGAATTCAGAACGCAAACACCAACGCTATGTACAGGATTAAACCCCACGACATGACACCTCAAAAAACTGCTCATTTCTCCTATTATTATGGTAAATTCATCAGTTAAAATAAAACCTCACTCTGTATCTGATATAAATTCTAATCACAGTTTTAAAGATAAGTGGTGTGTGTGTGCGTGTGTGTGTGTGCGCACGTGCACGTCTGTCTCTCAGTCTGTGTGAATTTTTGGGCACTCTATGCAAAGGAACCCACGTAGACTAAGTTTTTTTCCAAACCCTAGAGCTGAAATACAGGCAATTGCAACTTTCTCTGGCAGGGAATAGAAATGAAACTGGGTCCCTGCAAGAACAGTAGATGTTCTTACCCTCGCAACCATCCCCACAGCTCCTTAATGAAGTACTGAAGGTGCTTCAAGATAATCCAATTATTTTAATACTAGCCAATATTTAATATTTATTAACATTTATTTTCTGGAAAGAGGATCTCACTGTGAAGTTTACACTCACCATCCCCATACTTTTCTCTGCCTAGTACTGGGATTACAGGTGTGTACCGCAATATCAATTAAAATCTCTTTCCTTTTCGGTATTTTAACTCTTGTCACTAAAAATCTGGACAAAGACTGAGTCCTTCTAATCTTGGTCAAGACAAAAGTTTAGTGAGATGGTTAGTATAGTCAAATAATAACAGCTGAAATGTATAAAGAGAATTTTTTCTTAAAATTGTAACTGTCATTAATAAAGTAAGATGAAGCTAAAAGTTTCTAAACCACATTCCTTAAAAAAAATGATATGGCATGTGTGAGTTCATCAGTGGTCCCTTGAGGCTTACTGATAGCATTCTTTTTGGAATATTCACATAGCCTACAAAATGGTGTCTACTTGCAATCTCCACAAAAACTTGTCACTTTAATCTTGAGATTAATGAAGAGCTATAGCAAGCAAGGACATGGCTAAAATCTCAGTGATGAGTTTCAAATTACCAATGACTAATGGGACACTTGCTTTTCTCCAGAGGCTGCAGAATTTGTAATACCATCAGTTTGTTCTAAGTCTAGGTCATGAGCATTTCCGAAGTAAATGCACAAAAATCAAAATGTTGCATTTTTATTATCTTCATGAGCGAAGGGAATATAGGCATAATCTACTCGACAGTAATAGCAAGTTGTTGCAGCCTAGGAAGAAGCATGTTCAAGGAAACTGGATTCACAAGTCTACAACTAATCAGTACATCTCTGCCCAGTGAGGATTAATTAAGTGATTAACTAATTAAAGCTTAAAAAATAAATTAATTACTCACCCTTACCCAGTGAGGATATTCTTCATTGTCTCCTATTTTCATAACAACTTGATCATATGATAGATTTAAATGGAAAATTTAATTAGTACAGCAGTGAGTGGCCTGGCTAATGACATATTAAATAAAAAATAAAATACAATCAAGAAAAATAAACAGAACTTACTTGAACACAAATCACAATTTTAATAGGAGATAACAGAAGCATAGTACTGTAATAAAAAGCTACGATTTGACTTTTAGAAAACGAAGAAGTTTATATGATATTCACAGTAAATGTATGTGATGACCATGACTATAAAAGCAAAAGTGTATGCAGAGTTTTATCCCCTCCCCCAGAAAAGGCTGATGTTGCAGTAGCTTTGCCATGGCTTACGATAATACACAGTGTTAACATTTTAACTTTCTGTCTTCACTTTTTACTCTGAGACTGTTTCATTAACTGACCTGTTCTCACTTGAACTCAAGTATACAGGCAAGGAAAGTCTTGAACTTGCTACCTTTTATATTGGACTCCCCAAAATCTGGAATTATAGAAATAATTCAAATCCCTCTGCATATACTTCTAACTTTAGTAAGATTTTATCAAAATATAGTTTGAAGATATTAGGTAGCAAAGTCGAGAAGTACATCCATTAACTTAAATTTCAAAACTATAGTATATATTAGCATAACAAACTTTTTAAAATTATGATTAAAATCTGATTATTTTGCTACAATATGCTTTATATTGTTAATATATTTTACAAAGAAAATATTAAGAGAAAAGGGGAATCATGAATACACTGTCGGGCACCCATTGTTTCGTGGTGTATTTCAGCTCTTCAGAATATATATTACAGAGACTTTTGGAGGACAGAATTAGCATTGTTGTTGATAAATCTAAGGCTGGCAAGTCTCCTGACTTTGCCATAAAATTAATAAAGTTCATCTTATGATCTTTCTTCCCCAGAGTGTACTGAATAGTAATGAATGGATGCTCATCTGTCTAGTAACCAAACCATGGCAGAAGACCAGTGTATTAATTCATGAAAAGTGTTTGATGTCACACCAAATACCAAGTGAATTAGGATTCTTTTTTTTAGTAAATAGAATTTTTCATTTATTTTATGTATCAACCACAGTTTCTCCCCCTTCCTCTTCTCCCATTCCTTCCCCACCTCCTGTCACCCCAGCATGGAGAATATGTTCTCAAAAGCAAGGTTAAGTGCCAGTGATAGGTTCTGATACCAGTGGGAAGCCCCACAAATATACCAAGTCAAACAAATGCCACACACATGCAGAGGCCTAGGTCAGCTCCATGCAGGCTCCCTAGCTGTCAGTCCAGAATCAGCGAGCTCAGGTAAGCTGTCTCTGTGTGTTTTCCCTGTCATGATCTTGATCCCCCATCCTCCCTCTCTTCAACAAGACTCCTGGAGCTCTGCCCAGTGCTTAGTTATGAATCCCTGCATCTACTTCCATCAGTTACTAGGCTCACTGATGAAAATTATGGCAGTTACCAACCTGATTAGGACATGACTAGTTGACTAGTCATAGGAGTCTTAGCAGGGTCGTCCTTGTGAATTCCTCGAGACTCCCTGGCACCAGGTTTCTCCCTAACACCAAAATGCCCCCCCCCCCATCAAGACATTTCTTTTATTACTCTCCCCCTCTGTCCACATGCCCAACCAGATACCTCATGTTCCCATCACCCTCACTCCTCCTCTCTGCCCACAGGTTACCCAGAAGATCTCCTCTATTTCCCCATGCCAGGGAAACCCATGAGTTCCTCTCCGGACTTTCCTTGTTACCTAGCCTCTCAGGCTGTGAACTGAAGTTTGGTTATCCTTTATTTTACACCTAATAACCACTTATGAATGCATATATATATATTTGTCTTTTTGGGTCTGGGTAACCTCACTCAGGATGATTGTTTTCTAATTCCATCCATTTGCCTACAAATTTCATGTTGTCATTGTTACAGCTAAGTAATACTCCATTGTGTAAATGTGCCACATTTTTTTATCCATTCCTCAGGAGGGGCCTTTAGGTTGTTTCCATGTTCTGGCTATTACAAATAACGCTGCTATGAACATAGCTGACCAAGTGTCCTTGTGGTATGACTGAGCATCCTTAGGGTTGTCCAAGATTGGCAAAGCTGAGTCTTGAAGTAGATTGATTCCCCATTTTCTAAGAAACCACCATGTCGATTTCCAAAGTGGTTGTACAAGTTTGCACTCCCACCAGCAGTGGAGAAACATTCATTCCTCTTCAACACAAGCTGTCATAAGAGTTCTTGATCATAGTCATTCTGACAGGTCTAAGATGGTATCTCAAAGTCATTTCGGTTTGAATTTCCTCTGTGCTTAAGGATGTTGAACAATTAAGTGTATCTCAGCCATTTGATATTCTTCTATTGATAATTCTCTGTTTAGACCTGTTCAGCAATTTTAATTGGGTTATTTTGTATTTTGATATCCAGTTTCTTGATTTCTTTATATATTTTAGAGATCAGCCCTATGTCAGATATAGGTAGTTGAAGATCTTTTCCCATTCTGTAGGTCTTGTTGATCTTGTTCTTTGCCTTACAAAAGCTTCTCAGTTTCAGGAGGTTCCGTTTATTAACTTCCAATTTCAGTGTCTTTGCTACGGGTGCTATGTTCATGAAATGATATCCTGAGCCAATGCTTTCAAGGCTCCTTCCTGCTTTCTTTTCTATCCGGGTAAACTGGGATTTTTATGATGGTGAAGCAGTCCCTGAGTCCAATTATTACATCACTTTCCATAATTCCTGCTTTCTGCTTTAGATGGATCACTATTATTTAAGTCAATTCAAATTTCTATCAGGTCTTGGGTTGATTATCATAATAAAGTCCTAAGTTATTTTAATATTGCTGATCTTGATTTTTCTTCTTGAAACTACTTTAACCACTAGTATTGTTATAATTGACTTTTCTGAAATGAAATTTATACTAGGAACCTCTCCATGATGCTTATTAGGAAAATACAGAATCTCCCAGATATAGATTATAATATACAGTTTACTTTCTCTTAACCCTTTGAACGGTTTATAAACATTTACATCCCCTAATAGGAAATTTTAAGTATTATATGATGTAAGCAGCCTACACAGGCTTTCAATTTTCCTTGTGTTTAGTCTATTAAATACAGTACCTAACAGTTTACCCAATTCATACCCAAATCCTCAATTTTCTTTGTTTTATATACTTGTACTATAATATTGACCTTTTTATTATTAGATAAATGAATAGACAGATGTGATAGATGAGGTGTAACTGTACGTATGTGTATATACATATGCATCATTTCTTCTTAGTGCAGACTCTTTGGTGGTTACACATGTTCAAATTAGGATATACCTCGCTTAATTCTTTTCTTTCTGTTTCCATAAAGAATTAACGCTTCCTCTGCTCTCATTTCTAACTTCCCCAATGTTTATGCTAAAACCTCTTCTAAATTTTACATGTGCATACACTTATATACACTTCTAAGTTTTACATATGCACATACATATATACACTTGACATAGACAAATAGGTCTTGTTTCTGAGGAGTTTTTGATACAATAAACCTTGTTTAAGCAAAGCAGAACCTAACATGTAATATGGTTATTGATAATTTGCCAGGGCTATCATCTAGTCCTCAGTAAAATGATGGGTCACTTACAAAGAAGTCATTAGTTAATACTACTGAATTAAATTAAATTATTTTAATTTTGTCCGTTACAGAATTTTTAATACTTTCTTTCCATATTGTCTTACAAAATGCAAATAGTTACTATTTATATGAAGTATAAAATTATATTCCTTAAGCAATAAATTATTTTTTTCATATTTTATTTCATATTATTTTTAATCTTATTTTACTATTGCTTTATGGATCTCTAGTTTAAATGACATGTGCATCATATATATTGGGTATGTGAACACTTGGTCCCCAGTTGGTGAAACTACTTACTGGAGAGAGTTTGTCACTAGGGGTGGATGGGTTAATGAACTTTAAGCTATCATAGCACGTCTGGTTTGCTATCTTGGCTTCATACTTGCAATTCAAGATCTGCGCTCTTAACTGCCTTCTCCAACCCTTCTTATACCTACTGGTTGTCATCCCTTCCAACATGACGGGCTCTTCTCCCTCTGGAACCGTAAGCCAAAATAAACCCTTTCTCCCCTGAGTTGCCTCAACTATGGCATTTTAATACAGTAGAAAAAAGAAGTGACAACTTCATCTAGTCAACAAAATATGAGGAAAATATTGCATGTTCTGGCATTCCTGGCATGAGAAATCCATGTCAGCAGGTTGAGAAAGGAAAAGGAAATAGGAAAGGAGGAAAACACATATTTAGGAGTTTGATATAAACTAGGCTGTAGGAATAAGAAAATCTAATAGCATTCTGTACTGAGCAATATTTTTTAAAGCAATTTGAATCTTACTACTTTACAATGATCCAATGGCAGTGGAAAGATACTTGGTGTTTGGGGACAGTTTGTGTGACTTGCTTTTAAATATTCACTCCATGGTCATTAACTTCTATTTTCTTCTGAATTGCCCTCCTTTGCCAGTCATGGGGAAAGCTGAAGTTTGCATTTTGAGATTCATACTTTCTGTATATCAGAATATGATAAGTGAGAACAGAAGTTGTTCTGGTCTAACTGATGATGACTTTGATTTTTTAGTGACAGCAATAGCAACTATATTTAATTCCAATTCTCACGACAAAACTGGTTGGAACAGGAGAGACAGGCAGAAAAATAAAGACAGTGGAATCCCCATTTCTCTGATATTTAAGAAACTTTCATAGCAAGTAGATAAGCTAAGCCAGGTGTAATCTTTTTCTTGTGCCTTTCAGATCTTGGTTTGACCTTTCATAATATCTAATATCTTGTGAGAACGAGAAAGTACATTACTCCTTCACAGTGAGTGACCATTCAACCTCTTTTCAAATTGGCACTGGATCTCAGACAATGAAGAGATAGTCAACTATGCTGTAAGTCCCAGAACAAGAATAGATGATCATCTTTCTGTGAAACCATATATAAACATTCCCATCACCATTTGACATAATTTTCTCTCCTGAGTTTGTCTATTTTCTGGAGTGACTGAGATGAGAAATTAAAATGGAAAGTCATTTCATAGTTCTCCAACACCAACTCGCTGTTTCACTGGCTGTGAATGTACCATGCTCATGATAAGACCTCATGAGAAGTGAAGGAAGGAGAAATTGTGGTAGTGATGTATTTTATGAGACAGAAATCTCTTTTTGGTAAAAAGAAATAATTATCCTTTAATAAAGAATTATCCATATCCAGCATAGAATGTGTCTCTGAAATTTTCAAGTATATTTTCTAAATGTTAGGATATTAAGTTTTGGAAAATTGTTATCCATCATGTATCTATCTGTCTGTCTGTCTGTCTGTCTGTCTAATTATTTAATATTGAGGGGGATGTATCGTGGCGCATGAGTAGAAGTCAGAGAACTTGTAGGAATTGGTTAGCTGTCTTTCAACCTTATGGTTGCTAGGATTTGAACTTAGAGCATCAGTCTTGTTCCATCTCACTTCCATACAGATATTAAATATCTACTTTTAAATAGAATGTGATAGAGAATAACTCCTTTTTGTTGTTTCCTCAGGTTTTTCTTTATGTCTTTGTTTTTTTTGTTTGTTTGTTTGTTTGTTTGTTTCCCTGTGTAACCATGCATGGCTTTCCTAGAGCTCATTTAGTAGACCAGGCTGGCCTCAAACTTAAAAATCAGCCTACCGCTTCTTCCTGTGTGCTGGGCTTAAGGTGTGTGCCACTGCTGCCTGACTAGAGAAAACAAACAAACAAAAGAGCTCCTTTAAATCTTTCAGTGCTTTAATGGCATTGCTAATTTCTGTTACTTTGTGTAATAACAGGAGAAGTTTTAGGATCTTTTATTCCTCTATTTTTATTAGACTAGATTCAGGTGATCAGTATGAAGTATTAGATGATGGTGTGCATATCTCAGTTATATGCCCAAGGAACAGGGGACTAGTATGATGTTTTGCATGGAACAATTGGACAAACTTGCAAAGGGAACTGCAGACTTCCATTTAGTATGTTTTTTCCAAACTGCATTCTTAAAAGAAATGCTTCTGTTTGATTGATTGGTTTATATTAATTTGTTTGGTTCAGTTAATTCTGTATTGACTCCCATGTGCATCATACAATTCTTCTAATTTTAAATATTGCATTCTTATTATTTTGCTATTACCTTTTATGTTTTCTTCAAGTGATTCAGGCTTCCTTCAGTATCTGGATTCTCTTCTCACAACTGACATAAGCAATCAAATAACGAGGATTTTATGATTTTCTCTAAGACCTGACAGACCTTGACTACTTTATTATGAGAAAGATGAAATGTCCTCACCATATGCCTTTCTGTCAAAGGATTAGGAACGTCAAGAGTCATCCTTTCAGTCTCAGTTAGAAACACACACACACAAACAAACTTGCACACATATATAAGCACACAGGAACACAGAAACACCCAGAATACACGCATGCGCGCGCGCACACACACACACACACACACACACGAGATCCTTTGCTGTAATTACATTTGCCTTGCTTCTCAGAAAGAAGTTCTGGTTGGGCCGGGCGGTGGTGGTGCACGCTTTTAATCCCAGCACTTGGGAGGCAGAGGCAGGCGGATCTCTGTGAGTTCGAGAAGTTCTGGTTGTTAGCTATGCGATCCTTGAATTCTGTTACCTTAATAAGCATCTGAACTCTATAATGATATCTATTGTTTCCCCAAGAAAAGAGATTCCTCATCACTGAATTTTCCAAAGTTTAGATGCATCCTTTATCAACGCATTCCAAATTACCTTAATATAAAAAGTACTTTTGACAAGAAAGCACAAGGAGTCTATTTGGGAGAGTGGAAGAGACAAGCATGGTAAGGATGAATATGATCAAAGTACTTGATATGAGCATTCACAAATGCCACAATAAAGCTATAATTGTGTGGAATTAAGACATGCTAATTAGCAAAAGAAAAATATATTATGGAAATACTTTGCAAATCTAGAGCAATTAACCATTCTTAGATATTACAAAGTATGTATTCTATATGCCTCAATGCCATAAGCCTTTGATCCCATTTTAATATATTTTTAGTTATACCATAACACCTTATTTGCCCTGGATGGTTGTTATGTCCAGACTTCAAAGGACCGATCAACAAAATTGAAAAAAATTACATCTTTCAGCAGTTTTGATATTTTCATTTTTGTGTTTTCATTGAATATGAATGAATTCTTTCCTATTTTGTTTTATATTTTGTGTCTCTTGTTCTAACATCTTTAAGACTCATTCTTTAAGTGTCTGAGATCTCATATTCTCCAGGAGTCCTCGTATTTTGACATGTAGAGAATTGCTTTTCAGACAACATGATTCTATTTATCAGCCTGGTCAGCTTCATAACTACTTTAGATGAGATCTTTTTATGGTCTGTTTCAAGGGACTTCCCCTATCATCCAGGAGGGCAAGGGGCACTTCCAGATTCAATATTCTTGGACTTATGTACCCTAATATATCCAATCTAATAAAATATCCTATCATCATCCTGCCATGGGCTTTAAAAAGATCAGCCTCTAAGTACTTCTGATTTCATATCTGCTGAAGCTCTGATATCACTTTGATTATAACCCGAGGTAGACTTTAAAGATGTGTTGTTTTCTAAGCTATCTGCTATGTGGGTGTTTGTAGCACATTTAGCCTTGCTGGGTCTCTGCCTTTCACGAGATCCTTATGTTGGGTGCATGAGTCTCAACACTTGGTTTTGCAATAAAGTATCTATCATCTTTTAAAAAAAATAAAAACTCAAATCACTGTTTCCATAGCAATTAAGTTATGCACCCACTTGCTTTCCATAAGCTTTGGCTTCCCATATTAATTAGCAAAAGATCCAGGACTGAGAATAAATCATAAGTCACTGAGTGCAGTGGCACACACTCCTAATCTTGTAAGACAGATGCCAAAGAATGTTGAGTTAGAGCTTGGTCTTGACTATTTATTACTTTCTAGACCAGTCTGTGTTATATAGTGAGATTCAGTCTCAACAACAGAAACAGCAAATCTTGCCCAGCCCCAACAACAACACACTATTAACTACAGGTCAAATATTTAGTAATTATGGTGTCACTGCCTGCCAGGTGTTATCTGACTTGTCAGTGAATAAGTAAATAGCTCAATACTCAAACATATTTTAATAATATGTTTTTGAGAGACAATCTTCATACAAAGTGTGCTAACTTCAGTTCTAGAGCTGGAAATAAAAATGAACAGTGCTAGCAGTGGCTTTATTAGGAAAAATTGCTCAGCTGTGAGAGTGAAGGAAAAAGCTGGAAATGAAATGGAGTCAGGGAAGAGAATACACTTTGATACATTCCCTATTTGTCCATCCTTGAAAAACAGAATTGTCCAAGTCAAGAAGGTCACATCTTCCAGATAGCATGGACACACACGCTCTATCCTAAATTATTTCCCCAAAGCAGAAAGTAAGGAATTAATCATTCATTATTCATAACTGTCTTTGATTTACTACAATGTACTTTCCCATTTCCCAGAGGTTTGAGGTTTGTTTTTTTTTTTTTTTTTTTTTTTTTTTGCATTTCAAGACAGGGTTTCTCTGTCCAGATTTCTTTGTTATGTTACCCAGGACTCTACTTAAGAAAACCAAATTGCATGTGTTTCACCTTAGTCAGAAAGAAGCCAAGGATCAGATGGTTTACTGATATGGCAAAATTATACGTTGCACATCTCCTGAGGGCATGGTCAAGCCTGCCTTTCACCTTGTATTATGTTACAACAGAATTCCAAAAGAAAAGTGAAGAGAGAACAATTTCTCTTGGCTGCTCCAAGGCTTTTAGAAAGTAAAGAAAGGTTCTGGAGAGCACATGAGCTTATTCTTTACCCATTTCAAAAACTCTTCTTGTCAAGGTTGACCTCACTTATGGTCTAGTCTGCAAATTATTGTATCATTTTAATGCAACAAGACATATAACACAAATCAAATTGCCATGACATATAGCATGAATTTCTCCACATACCTTTATTGTGGTGAGGATTCTCAAGCAATTTGATCACTTAGAATACTCTGCATTAATCATCACCCACTGCACACAGGAAGCATCTCTGTCATCTGAAGCACAATAGTTCGTGAATATAAATATAAAAACTTAGAAGCCAGTGTTGGTAGAAGCTGCTCATTCCTTCCTGGTCACCCAGACCTGAAATAATCACACAGAAACTATATTATTTGCATTACTGTTTGCCAATATCTTAAGCATTTTTCTAGGTAGCTCTTATATCTTAAGTTAATCCGCTTCTACTAATCTGTGTATTGACATATGGTTGTGTCCTACTGGTAATGTTCCATCCGGCTTCTGTCTCCTGCGTCTGTCTTCTGCGCTAGTTCCTTGGCCTCTCACTGACTCTGCCTACTTTCTCCCAGCATTCAGTTTAGTTTTCCCTACCTACCTTTATTCTGCCCTATCACAGGCCAAGAGCTTCTTTATCCATTAACGAATAAAAGCAACACACACGGAAGAACTTGTCACACCATTTCCCCTTTTCTGTTCAAATAAAAATGAAGATTTTAATTTTATCATAGTAAAATTATATATAACAAAAACGTATCAAACAAGAATTACAACTATGATATTTATATCTACTTTATCTTTTATCATAACTAAGAAAAACTATAATTATAACTATCTATTCTTCAACTCCATGAAAGACTCCAGAAGGATATAATATTACCTAAGTAAAGAGTAAGTGCACTGTAAGTCACTTTCAAAATTCTAAAATTGACAGAGTCATCTAGTTGCTTGGACACCCACCCAAATTTTCTGTAACATTAAGGCTTCGAATCTTCAGCCTCCAGGCTCATGGTATTCAGAAGACTTTTCTATGAAGCAGGAAATACGAAGATCAGTTTTGCCTTGTCACTCTTGTTCAAGCTGGCATATGTTTCTTAGCAATTGTTAATATAGAATTCAGGACCCACAGTTGATAAAATCATCAATTGACTTTTGCCCCAGGACATTTCCCTGATTGCACCTTTTCTAACTGTGAACACTAGCTAGCGAGAAGTGGGTTTCCAGGTCAGTCTCAGCTTGATTTCTCTGTTTCCTGTAGCCAAAGTGTGTGCTTTCTTGAGAAATGTGGTCTTGTCATTGTGTTCTAGTGAGCTACTAAAGGCAATGGCAATAGTCTGAATTGGGTCTTTCCTGTTTAGCACCTTATACCTTTCCACATGTGATGCTATTATTTAAACAAACAAACACAAAGATGGCAGGGAAACATCTCGGGTTCTGTTAGAGAAAGTGAGAAGGAAGCAAAGAGAGAGGGTATGAAAAAGTCACATTGCATACATGTGAGAAATTGTCAAAGAATTAATAAAATATTCTAATCAAATCAAAAATTCATTGCTGGGAAGGTAACAGTATGAAGAGGGAACCTACTATGATAGTTTAATAAATAAATAAAATATTGGAATTTAAAATCTCTATGGTATGAGTATAAAATACCTACTATGATAGTTTAATAAATAAATAAAATATTGGAATTTAAAATCTCTATGGCTTCAGGGAGCAACATTATCCAATCATACAGAATACTTCCATTTAAAACCTTCAAAATCTTTAATATTTTCTAGTTAACTTACAAATTCATAGAGTTTACTTATGAATTTTTAAAGTACTCTTAGTTTTTGTTAACTCTTCATTAAACCCCTATTTTTCTTTCATCCCCAGTCCTTATCTGTGTTTAAACACTTTCATAAATAATATTCCTCCCACAACGCTTTCATATCACACCTGTTTAATTAAAGCCCTTATTCTCCACAGCTTTAGAGAGTGGTATTTTCTGTTTTGTTTTCTTCCTTCATTCTCCTTATCTTGCAAAGGTTTGATAATTTTATTGATAACTTTTATAGAAACAGGTCTTTGTTGCATTTTTAAATGTTTTATTGAATTTACTTTCTATTTATTTAATTATTAATGTTGGGACTATGTTATTTATAAGTCAGAGAACAGCTTGCAGAAATACAGTTCCTTGATTTCACCATGTAGGTCCCAGAGATTGAACTCAGTTCAGCAGGCCTGCTGACATGGCTTGCCTATTGAATCCTCTCACTTGCCTAGCTTTTACATTAATTTCATTGATTTCTGTTCTTATCTTTATTATTTAATTCTTTGTATTTGATTTGCCTTATACACATTTACCTAGGTTTTTGATATGAGAGTTTAGACTATTTCTGCTAAACTTTACACTTAATGATATAATTTTTCCATTAAGAACTATTTAAAATGTCCATTATTTCAACATATGATAAACTATATTTTCTCTTAAATGTAATTTTTACATTTATAATGAAATATAAAACTTCACAAATTTTTTATGTCTCATTTAGATAAAATTTTCATTGAGTATATAAGATGCATCTATTTTATCTTAGTAAAATTGGTATGCATTTATAAAGCATTAAGTAACTGTTTAACCAGAATAGCCATTCCTCTAGAAATTAGAGAACTCTAAATGGAAATCAACAATAGGTGATACATACACTTCCAACACCTGTGCTACACTGGTGTCACACCCTCTTTCTTATACCTGTGTCCTCACAAATAAGTTCCATGTAGCTTAATCACAGTGAAAAAATATATCCAGGCTTGGTTTGCAGAGTGGCTAGTATGGTGTGTTCTCTCTGAACTCTTATCTGTTGCTTGCTACAATCTTATTAAACAGGGTAACTTTCAAAAATTGTTCTTATCCTTCTAATTATAATACTTTTATTTAGAACACTTGAACATTATTTCATGTAAAGAGAGAAATTATCATAGATACAGATTCATATTAAGTCTCAGGAAACCATGATATTGTTGGCTAATCAGGAATTTGACTATGTCAATATTAAAGAAAGAAAAATTGATAGACCAAAAAGCAAAGAGTTCATTCTTTATGGGATAGGAAACTTAACCCTGATTCCTAGAAATTCCTAGTTGTATAGTTACAACTGTGCAATAGAAGAAATGAAGAAGAAAAAAGGCACTCCCCCAAACCTTCTCTCTTCCCAGATCTACTCCTCCCTCCCTTTCCTCTTTGGAATAGAACGGGCCTCTAAGACACCACAACCAAAAAGGTCAAAATGTGATGCAATTATGTCAACACTCTTTTGATAATTTCCTTTCTTCTCTATCCTCAAACTCATTGACTTTTCCATGGCATGAAAAGTGGTGTATCTTTCTGATCAGAATCACAATTGTATAAACTTCCTCTTCCTAGTAGTCACATAAGAATAGAAGATCAGATCCCCAATTTACAAAATATTTTACTGTATCTTTGAATTTCAAAATAAATGTTTTCTTTATGGTTATTTACAAATATAAGATGCTTGATGTTGAATTATCAGTATTGCAATTTTTCAAGTATCGATGTTTAAAAAGATAACTGGTAATTACCTAATAATATATAATTTGAATACATGAAATATGTAGTATGAATAACTATAAATGCTATTTTAAATTTTAATGAACTTAGATGTTCACCAGTATATAAGATAAAAAATAGGAAAAAATTTATGTCTATCAGTCATTTTTTTCTTTTGCTCATATCTATACTGCTTTCCTTCCCAAAGCAGAATAATGTGGGATTCTCCTCTGTATGCTATGAATATGTTTTATTACTATTGGTTAATAAAGAAGATACTTAAGCCTATGGCAATGCAGAATAAAGCCAGGTGGGAAATCCCTAACAGAGATATATAGAGAGAGTAGGTGGAATCAGAAATAGAAAGACACCATGTAGCTGCTGAAGAAGGACTCATAGTAACCTTACCAGTACACCACAGCCTTGTGACAATACACAGATTAATAGAAATGGGTTAACTTAAGATATAAGAGTTACTTACTAAGAAGCCAAACAATGTTGTAATTGATATAGTTTCTGTGTGATTATTTGGGTCTTGGCAGCTGGAAAACATAAATGCAATCTCTGCTTACAGCAGAATTGTTAGTTGTACACACAGTAGTACCATAAACTTATGCTAAGGCCAGGGACTGCATCCACAAAATTCCCTTCCCTTGATAGTGTTGGATTAAAGTTTGTCAGTAAGAGAAATTTTCACACACATACACACACACACACACACACGCTCGTGTGCACGCGCATACACACATACACACTACACAAATTGTTTATGTTTTCTGACTAAGATTAAGGTCTTATTAATTATTTAAAATGTTCAACAGAGATAATTTCAAAAGAGCTTCAAAATTTGTTAAAAAAAAATTAGATCAACAAAAGTTTGTTTTAGGTAACAAAGTTAAAGCAGCCACACTGACATAACTTATTCTCAATCATGAACAAATACAGCCCCACATTTCTCTGGGAAGCATATGTAGGAACACTAAGCTCGTTAATGCTCCATCATAATTAAGTTTCACTCTTCATAGGAAATCCAACTCGTTTGGATATTAACTACCACCAAACCACATCAGAAATATGCAAAAAGAGAAGACAATGATGTGCTTATGTGATCCATACAGCAACTGATTTCCTCTATGTTCTGAATTAAAATTTTTCACCATGCCACCTCATCAGCAAGGAGACAGGAATGTTGACTAAAATTACATTTTATCTAAAGATGGCATTTTAATCTATTTCTCAAGGGTCTTCACAAGGCGATCTCTAAAAATAGTCAGTCATGTTAATTTGCACTGAATTTTGAAAATGGATTGAAGAAATAGTATTTGATGATCTATTGCTGAAAACTGCAATAAATTTGTAGGCATACAAATGTTTATGAAAATAGACAAATATAGGGGAAATGGCCAACTACACAGGCACTCAATGTATCTCTATAATTCCTGTTCTGTATTATGTTTATAGAAATGGAGATATTAGCCTCTTGGAGATTATATCCTCAGAGGAATATTAGACTGTAGTCAAGAATATTGTGTATTGATTTATTTAATTCATTTTCTTTGTGTCTTCTGAGATAAGATATAAAAAGTGTTGGTCCCTTTAAGATGCTAAATATTAAAGAGGGTATAACACTAATTGTTTTTCTAGTTCTGTATTTCTCATGGATTTTGTAGAGTTGGTGGCAGATAACTCAATAAAATTATTTTGATACTAAATGTATAAAATTTAATATGAAGAACACAGCTTTTGTTTCCCATATTCATTATTATGCTATTCATAATATCCAGAGACTGGATACAGCCTAGATGTCTATCAATGAGTGAATATACAGAGAAAATGTGGTTCATTTATACAGTGGAGTGTTATTCAGCTAAGAAAAAAATGAAATTTGCAGGTGAATGTATGGAGCTAGAAACAGTAATCTTGGGTGAGGTAACCCAAACTACAAATACAGATACTGTATTTTTTCTCTTACAAGTAGTTGTAAATTTAAGTTTTCAATATGTGTATTTTAATCCAAATGCCTATTCTAACTGTGTAGAAGTCTGTTGAGTCATATACTTTGAATATGCTTAATTTTGACTTGTGATGCATTTATTCATTTGAATCTTCATTATGTAATGCAGTTTATACAATTAAAAAAGCAACACTTCAGTTAAGTATGAAACTACATTGAAAAATCTATTGATAACAACTAAAGCCAGTGTTTCTTTCAATAAGCTCAATGAGCTATACTGGAGAGCTGGTGCTCTCCAAACTTAAGTTTTAAAACTGAATCAAAACCAACAAATTGTTCTGGAAAACCCTTTACTCCTAATTTTTCCATCACGGGAGTTGCTATATCATACTTAAATCTTAGCAGCTCACAGCTGCAACCTGAGAGACATTAGCAAGAAAGAGGAGCCTCTGAGTCTTCCCTAAGGACTGTAATATCTAAGCACACAAAGGTACCAGGACCTGTTGAGAAGAAACTGGAGCTTCCCAGCACACTTAGTACAGGGACTTGTTTAGTACAAACTGGAACTTCCCAGCACACACGTAGGTACAGGGACTTGTTTAGAAGAAAGTGAAGAAAACTCAATCAATCCCAACAAAAAATTTCTCAGACAATTTCCCTTTGTGACAGCAAGGAGGAAAAAAAAATTGAAACAGCAGTAGTCTGAAATTGGCGCAGCCTGGATGGGAAGTATTCATAAACCCTCAGCACAGAAGACTGTAGTTAAGAAAAATGACACATAAAGAGTTCTGCTTGAGCCATTTGACAGAAACAGGAAAGCTTATTTAAAACTACCACTCAAGGTTACATCAATCAAACCATTTTCATAGATCCTTTAAATTTTATTGATGTTTCTTTAGCTTTTGTATTCCATAGGTTTGAAATAACGAAACCATTTTGGAGAGGTATACATATCAATTTGAGCTCTGGTTGAGGATGATTTTTGTCGTTTTGGTTTCTTTTTACTATCATTGAAGATGTCTGTTTCCATTCAGGTCTTTTGTTTTGAATATAGCAGTATAAACTATTCCAACAAAGAACATTATGAAAACTATTGGTATTAAACTAGAAAGTGAAAAAGAAAGTGAATAAATTGTTCTTCTTCTGTGAGGTTGGATTGATTACCACATTTTATGGTCATACATGAGAGTTTGGTTATCCATTTTTTCATGCAAAAACACAATGTTGTTTTTGCATCTATTTTATTGAAGAAAGGTACTGCAATAAGTGTGATTTTATGTTAACTTGGCCAATGTAAAACAATTCTCTGCAATCAGCAGTTTCCAAATTCTCAGGAGGATTTCTTAGTCTTTATCATCTATATCCCACATTTGTCTAAAGAATATAAAACGTTACCAATTAATGCAGCATTAATCCTTTCATGTCCATTTCCATAGTAATTCTAATGTCCAGAACTGTTTTTGGATGTAGGACAGCTAGTTTATCTATTCTCAGTTGTACTGAATATTCATAACTATACTGCTTTTCTCTTTGATTGTTTGGTTTTTCTTACTGCCTTAAAGAGTAATGGTGTTATTTTATGTATATTATTCATCTCTTCATTTATTTCATTGCCATATGTTATCATTTCATACATGCATTCTCTATGTTCCCTTGAAAGATTTTTGGTTGTTTTTTGTAATCATAATTCTATTCAGTCATTAATAAATTTATCTAGTCACTCAATTTCAAAAATACTTTAATTTTATGACTTTTCAAAGAAAACATTCTGATTTTCATATCCAGTTTTTATTCCATATTCAATGTTTCCTCATCTAAGTTTTATATTCTTAATCTTTATACTTAATCTCTTTTTCCCTAATTTCTTCAGCTGAGAAATTTCTTTAATTCATAATATTTATTCTATTCTGATATAAGAATTTAATATCTAAGTTTTCTTAATTTTAAATTTACTTACAAAGAACTAGGTTTTCACTTGGAGATCATGTGCCTATTTCATTGTAGTTTGTTGCATTCCCACCATTCTCTACTCAGCTCTGTGCCTCCCTCTCTGTGCTTTTTCTGGACCAGCTTAGGCTTCATTAATTGTTTTGAAAAGTTCAACTAGGATGATTTTTCCAAGAGCTTTAATATTTGCTAAGAGAATTGAGCTTATGTAAAGTATTTTCAGTGTCTCTCTCTTACATGGCTCTGTTGTGTTTTCCATTCCCCCTCCTTTAGATAATTATTTTGGAGTCACACAGGCCATCTTTCTAGTTTACTGATCTTTACCTATATTTTCATCATGTGGACAGACATATTTAACACTCCTACCAAGGATCTACATATCACTGATTGCATGCAAAGTACCAAAGATTTTTGAGAAAATTTCTTTAACTATTTTCAACAACTTTGGATACATAACATTTTCTTGTTGTTTCATTCTAAACGTGTTTCCATTTCCCTTATGTCTTGTTATTTTTTCTATAAGTTAATTAAAAGACTTCTTTTTAATTTAAATGCCTCAGAAAGTGGGTGTGACTTTTCTTTTGTTATTTCAAAGTTTAAACATAACTGACACTAGTCAGTCATATAAATATTATCCTATATGACTTCATATTCATATGACTGGTGTGAAATTCCCCTCTTTGTGATGTGTGCTGTGAATATGTTTTATTACCTTTGGTTAATAAAGAAGCTGTTTTAGCCCATGGCAGGGCAGAATAGAACTAGTTAAAAAAACTAAACTGAATGCTGGCAGAAAGAAGGCAGAGTCAAGGGACTCCATGCAGTTCCCAAAGCAGAAAGTTGCTAGAACCTTACCGGTGGGACACAGATTAATAGAAACGAATGAATTTAAGATGTAAGAGTTAACTAGGAATACACCTAAGCTATGGGCCAAACAGTGTTGTAATTAATACACTTTCTTGTGACGTGCTAATCTGGGTCCTTTGGATGAACAGAAAATGAGAATCCTTTATCCCTGACCATATATTTCTGGGTCTTATTAAATTTTCTGATAAGGCACTTTATGATGCTTTGGATTTTTTAGTATGGCATAAAATTAAAGCTGTCTTTCCCTATTAGTTTTGTCAATGTTTGAGAAAACTGAGTCATCTCTAAGAGAATACTTACACTGAGGATTTTCCCCTTAAGACAGATCTGTGGAGAGTCTGTCAGAAATTTTCTGCATTAATAGTTGATACTGGAAAGTTTAACCCACTTTGGGTGATGCTACCCATGGGAGTTAGTCCTGGGCTATATGAGAAGGCAGCCTGAAAAAATCCAGGGTATAAAGCCAGCAAGCAGCTTTGTACCATGGCACTACCTCTGCTCCTGCTTGAGTTCCTCCTCTCACTTCTTTCAAAGGTGAGCTGTGTTTAGGACATGTAAGCAGATTTTGGAGAAGGCAGAATTGCATTTATTATTTATTTATTTATTTATTTATTTATTTATTTATTTATTTATTTAAGATTTCTGCCTTCTCCCCGCCACCACCTCCCATTTCCCTTCCCCTCCCCCATCAAGTCCCCCTCCCTCATCATCCCTAAGAGTAATCCGGGTTCCCTGCCCTGTGGGAAGTCCAAGGACCACCCACCTCCATCCAGGTCTAGTAAGGTGAGCATCCAAACTGCCTAGGCTCCCACAAAGCCAGTATGTGCAGTAGGATCAAAAACCCATTGCCATTGTTCTTGAGTTCTCAGTAGTCCTCATTGTCCATTATGTTCAGCAAGTCCGGTTTTATCCCATGCTTTTTTTTTTTCAGACCCAGGCCAGCTGGCCTTGGTGAGTTCCTGATAGAACATCCCCATTGTCTCAGTGTGTGGGTGCACCCCTCGCGGTCCTGAGTTCCTTGCTCGTGCTCTGTCTCCTGCTCTTGATTTGGACCTTGAGATTTCTATGACTCTAGTTTCACTAGATTTCTTTGTTATCGAAACTTGTCAAAACCACCATTTTCAAATAAGACCATAGCCATTTTATTAAACAACTATATGATGGATCTGAAGAATTGTGTTCACAGATCCGACTTATGGTTTCAGGTGGATTTTGAAAATAAAAACAAAATACAGCAAATTAATATGCTTACTGTGCTTATGTTACTGTGGTTCTTTAATTCTTTGGGGTTATACAACTTAGCAGCTAGATATATTTACCATTGTAACCATCTTTTCTTCACTAACTAAAGACTAACACATTTTTTTGAAACTACATAGAATTGAAGGTATTATTAAAATGCTAAGAACATTTTTAAAAGACATATTTAAAGATGTCAGTGGTCACTCAGCAGGAAAATTTCATTTCTTATGCCAAGGTGATTCTATAATCATTTGGAATAACAGGTAGGGCAAGGTTTCAAATAATATTTCAAGCCATTTCACAGGGATTCCAAAACTATATACTTATTCTTGGAATTAAGAGTTAGTCATAAATCCTGACTTCCATTTTTGCTTAATAACACATGCCTTCATTTACTGAACAAATGTATCATGATCCTACTACATGTCCCAATACAAGAAGCTAGAGATAAACAAATTAAGTATATTCTTGTAGAATAAAATTATCATTGCAGTTTGCAGGACAAATATTAAGCAAATATGGAAGCATATCTGAGGTTCTCAGAACACATTGTATCCTGTGATGAAACTGACTGACATTTTTAAGTGTGATAGTTATTACACAAAGTACCACCTAGCACTGGAGGAAGCTAAGCACAGCACAGGAAGTACACTATCACACTGCTCATTTCCTAAGAAAGCTTTTTTAAGAAAGGAAAATTTCCTAAGAAATGAGGTCCACTTATAAAAGCAATTACATGTAGAAAAATAAAGCATTAATAAGTGTATAATAAAGATTATATAATTTCTTATTTATGCTGTGTATTAGTTATCTATTTGTTGTTACAATTACACCCCAAAACAAAACAAAATTTATAACGGAGCTATGAATGCTGGATTAGCACCCATACTTCTCTTTCTTCAGTCTGGAATGCCAGAATATGAAATGGAACAACCCACATTTAGGGTGGGTGTTCCCACCTCAATGAAACCCATCTAGAAAGCCTGTCACTGGCAGGTAAGTACATGTGGGCACCTGCCTTGTTATGTCCAGAGAACAGCATTTCAAAGCAAGCTGGCTCTTTTGTCAAGGTTATTTTTAAGATTTTAATCTATTTACAAATATTTTTCTTCTTACAAATTGAACACCACTTTTGAATAAATGGTAACTCTTTAGCTGTTCAAATGAGAACTGTTGTTTTTATTGTGGTGTTTTTGAAGCTAATAACAAAACCAAAAACAAGAATTAAGAAGATGTGAAACAGGCAGTGGTGGTACAAACCTTTGATCCCAGCGCTCTGGAGGCAGAGGGAGGCAGATCTCTGAGTTCAGGATCACCCTGGTTTTTAGAGTGAGTTCCTGGTCAACCAAGGCAACAGGGAAATATCTGACTCAAGAAATCAAAAAAGAAAAAAGAATATGTGAAATAAATTAAACATATAAAAGAAGTCACTCTTAGTTTGTCATATTTATTCTCTTAAATTCCCCAATTTTATTCTCTGTGATAAATTGTTTTTTGTCCATCAGTGGATAATAAAATGGTTCAGGTAAAGGTCACTAAGGGAAGTTCATTATAATACCTTTGCTATATGCTGATTTTAGAGTGTTGCATTTACAGCCAAATAGCCCCAATCTAATGCCATGCAGGATCTTTGAATGGAATGATGTGCTTTTTAAATTCTGAAAGGCACTTTCTCCCATGTGTCTTTTGACATCCAAAAACCTTAGCAAGAATAATGGCCTTGTGATCTCTCAGTACCTGAAATATGCAATACTATATGAAAATTTGCAGTCCAGTGTTGGTGGCTCAGAAAATATAAAAAAGACATTATTTTTTCCTCTTACATGTCCTAGGAGGTAAAGTGAAGCAGAGAACTTGTAATACAATTGTTATAAGAAATAGTGTTCAACTGTTTTTTCATAGTGTACATTATTCTGGATGATAATGTGTATATGTGACATGATATATCTCAAATATGTAATAGAAATGTATATAGTGTGTCTCCTATCTTGTGATTATCAAGTTTGGGATAATTACATAAGTAGTTTTTCCTGAATACACTAGATCCAATTTGTATGGAATTGTTTTTCATAGTAGCTGTATGTAAAATAAGTATGAATATGTTGAGACAACCTATGCATAAAGAATAAAGCTTTTTTAGCTTACAGTTTCAGTGGCTTTTGTCTATGATTAGGCAAAACCATTTCATGTAGGCTTTTCATGATGATTACAGGTAGTGCCTCTTCTTGGTTAGAAAGCAGAAGAGAAAGTATAAGGGGCAGAAGTACCATTATCTCATTCAGTGACCTGAGAACTTTACAATAGGTCATACCTCTTAAATGTTAATCTTATACTAGGGACACCCTGGAGCCACTGTTAAACACTTGATTTACAAGTGTGGTTGTGAACATGCATGCGTACATGCATGTGTATGTATAAAGCATTTATATACATATAAATGTATGTATGTATATATTATTTATAAATATATAACATTTATATATTTATATATGTAAACTTCCGCATATATTTATTTGCATGTGTAAAGCAATGGATTCAATTTCAAAGTCTTCAACATACAGCATTCACTTGCATACTGGGTCATAGGAAATTCCTTACAATTTATCTTATGATAACACCATGCGACACTTTCATAATGCTGCTTTTATGGATTGTGGTTATTTTTTGTTGTTTTTTTTTTTTTGTTTTTGTTTTTTTTTTTTTTTTTTTTTTGGATAAAGGTCTCCTTTCACAGTCCTGACTGTCCCAAAACTCATTCTATAGACCAGGCTGATCTCAAACTCACAGAGCCACTTGCCTCTACCCTCTGATGACTGGGATAAAAGTGTGTGCCACCATGTCCAGATGCTCTTACAAATTTTATTTCACAATTCTGTGTTGTGTTTTCTGTGTAGTGCACTGTTCTACTTTTTAAATATTTAGTCACTAATTTTACATCCTGACTGCAGTTTCCTCTCCTCTAATTCATTTGCCCCATGCCTCTCTGCTCCACCCCACACCCACCCCCCTCCACCCTCACCCCAACACAGTCTCTCCTCATTCATTTCTATTTAGAAAAAGGCAGGGCTCTCATGGATATCAACAAAAATATAGCATATCAAGTTGTAGTAAGACTAAGCACTTCCCATGTATTAAGGCCAGACAGGGCAATGCAGTATGAGGAGTAGGGTCCCAAAATAGTTGGAAACAGTCCCTACTCCTGTAGTTATGAGTCCCACAAGGAGACTGAGCTACATAGCTATAACACATATATTCAAAGGACCTAGGTTCTTCCCATGCAGGCTCCTGGTTATCGGTTCAGTCTCAGTGACCCTTTATAATCTGAGGCTAATTTATTCTGTGAGGTTTCTTGTGGTGTCCTTATACCCTCTGGCCCCTATAATCCTCCCTTCCACCCTACAGCAGGATTCCCCAATCTCAGCTTAATGCTTGACTATGAGTCTCTTCATCTGTTTCCACCATGCACTGGTCTAGTTAATGTAGTTAACATACATGTACCATTGTATAGTATGCAGTTTCTCTCAACAATTTTGTTACTAATTGTCACAGAAAGTAAGCTCATGTATTTTTTTCTAGTCTTGAAGACTTAATACGTTAAGGTTGAACATATATCAGTTGTTCAGTAAATGTCACTGAGTGAAATCATAGTAATATCATTTCCATGCAGTTGAAGAGAAAAATCTAACAAAGGATGGTGAGGGACAGGGGAAGTCATCACTAGAGTTGTTAAAAACTCTCGCTCTGTAGAACATCCTCTTATATCATGCAGCAGTTTGAACAAAATCAGTCCCCACATCTAAATAGCTAGGAGAGGAGGAGTCTACATCCCCATCCGAACTCAACAGTTGATTAAAACACAATGACACATACTGCTGATGACGTATTTTTCTCTCAACTTGTGCTGACAGATAGTGGAATATTGTGAGTCAATAAATAGGATTTCTTTGTGCTAGAACAAAAATAGACTTTTGACATAATGAGGACCAGCTAACTAAGATCTGTAAAAACAATACTGACTGAATTCTTTTCAAAAGGCAGACTTGAGGAAATTATATGAAGAGTCATATTGACTGTTAATACAGTAATAGTTAGGGGAAAATGCATTGTTGGCATTTTCTTCTACACGTATGACATACTAAATTTTAATAAGTTATTAATCCCTGCCTGGTTGGTTAGAAGCATGGAAAGGAGAATAATTTAATAATCAAAAGCATGACATTGTAAAGCTGTAGAGACATGTCTCATATTAATATCACATGACAAGCCTCCTTCAGTATGTGCTCTGAGTGAGAAGGTAAAATGGGAGATTCTGCAGTGTCTCACTCCTGTACTCAGATAGTTGAGTCATTTCTAAATGCCATGGAAGCAGAGATGGAGGATATGCATGGGATAAGAACACAGCTCCTTCCCGTGACAGAATTTATGGCTATGGTAGCTACTAAATGCCCAGCTAATACACAGAAAGTCTCTTAGTAAACACTCAAGTCTGACACCTAGAATCTAGGTGATCATAACAGGCCAATTTATTATGGACTGGGCAACTCTCAGTACTGTGGTTAATCTAGGTTGTCAACTTGATTCGATCTGGAATCAAGTAAGTGTCATACCTCTAACAGGTTTGTAAGGACATTTACTGGACCGATGAGCTGATTGGATCACATTTCATACCATGGGCAACATCTTCTATCAGTGGGCCATATTTAGGCAAACGTTGTTTTGCCATCAACGTTGCTTTTTGCTGCAGAGTATCTTCTCTGTTGCTGACATATTCACTGATTTATTTAGCCTTTTATCGTAGACTAAAGTCTGATGCCTCTTCAGGGACCGTCCCGGCTTTCAGCACAAGATTGGGATTTCTGAGGGATCTCATCACATGGATTATCACCTATCAAAATTTCAGCTTCTCCAGTGATCTGAGAGCTACCGGTGATCTTCCTTGCTAGTATTTTCACATATGTTTTCTTTTAAAATTTATTGACAATATTGTTTCAATCCGGTATCTATATTTGGGGTTTCTAGAACATTCTAATCATGTAGGAAGTTTTATTTTGCTGAGAATTTACAATAAATTATTGATTTTTTATTTTAGGCTTTAATAAGCACAGCTATAGAATCGAGTTTCATAACCATCGGCCCTAAAGGGTTTCTGATTTAGCCCCTTGTGTATTTCCTTTGGATGGAAATTCTGAGATAAGAAAGTCTGTGGTTTACTTTTGCTGCAGCATACTCCACAAACTCTCTGGATGCCTGCTACATGAATGTTGAACAAAACAATGTAAATCTAACAGAGTTATCAAGGACTATGGTGAAAAAAGGGGTAGATGGTTATAAACAAATATTTTTGTTTGTCTAAGAATATTGTTTGAGATACTATCCCTTAGGATGGTTATATTGTAATTCAAATGGGTTAAACTAAACTAGGCAAGAAATTTTTTGTTTTTATTTTTTTACAAGAAAAAAATCACCTTTTTAGAAGCTCATTTTATGTTCTTTATACAAGTATCTACGGAAAATTAAACAAAATAGAAAAAACAGGTGATCCATTTGTCTTATTATTAAATATACATCCTCACTAGCAATAAAAAATTTTAGGTTTCTTTCCTTCAAATGAACTTTTATTCACTGTCTAACATTTAATTTACTAGACTGACTCATTATGGGATTTTGATCAACTAGTTATTTTTCCAGGAAGAAGAAAGAGTCATTCACTGATTTATTTGACATAATAAATAATGAGGGAACTTTAAAAGGATCAAAATACAGGTAAGGTCTTAGGGTTTCTGTTGCAGTGAAGAGACACCATGACTATGGCAACTTTTATAGAAGAAAATGCTTAATTAGGACTGGCTTAGAATTCAGAGGCTTTGTCCATTATCTTTATTGCAAGAAGCATAATGAGATGCAGGCAGACAAGGTTCCTGATAGGCAACTGAGAGTTCTACATCTGGATCTGCAGTGTGAGTCCTGTTCCACCTTGGCTAAAGGTGAGAGAATTTGAACTTATTTTTGCCCTTTCAAAGGTGTGGCTACATACCGTGACCTAAGATGTGGTTACTTGGTGTTTTGGACATTAAGATAGCCCATAGAGGTGAATCCACTGCACCCTGACCAAAGATCAGAGAACTCAAGCCCATTCCTGCTCCGTTTTAAAATAGGAGTTCTGTCGTAGGGAGTGGCTGCCTATAGGACACTTTGTCTAGGGTGTATTCAGTGCATATCCTGCCCAAAACATCAGAAGGCTTAACTCAGGCTTGATGTCTCGAGTATTGAAGCAAGTAACTGTTCTGGCTGTCCTTTGTGTCGTGTTAAAACAGTCTTTGCCTTCCTTCCTCCTTTTTGTTTTGGGGTATAAAAGCAGATAGGAAATAAATGTGGGCAGATTCAGTGTTCAGTATTCACTGAGCTGCCCTCCCAGTACTATCCTGTGCCTCTGTATTTCTTTCATATCTCTCTTCCTCCTACCTAACATTTCTAATCTACTCACCCCTACCCTGGAACATACAACCTGTTACTTTTCCTAGCTGAACTATGACACTGCAGTCAGCAGGAAGAGAATGATACACACTAAGCCCACTTTGAGTTTCTGAGACCTCAAAGTCCACCCTGCAGTGACACACTTCAACAATACAACAACTATTCCAACAAGAACTCCCAAGAATGCCAGTTTTTATGAGCCTATGCAGTCATTTTCATTCAAGCTACCACATGTAGTGAAACTCAATTTTCCCACATTACCTTATGTTTGTTTGTTGTTTACTTTCACTGACTCTGGATCTGGCTCTGGTTCTTTCTCTATCTTTCTCTCTATGTGTATCTCTCCCTCTCTGTCTCTTTGTCTTTCAGTCTCTCTCCCTCTCTCTGTCTCTCTCCACACCTCAGTCTCTTTGGCTCTTTGTCTCTCTCTGTCTCTCTCTCTCTGTGTGTCTCTGTCCCTTTGTCTCTCCTATCTATCTCTAGCTAACTATATCTGTGTCTCTCTTTGTCTGCCTCTCTGTCTCCCTTTCTCTGCATCTCTGTCTCTCCCTCTCTGTGTGTCTCTGTCCCTTTGTCTCTCCTATCTATCTCTAGCTAACTATCTCTGTCTCTCTCTGCTCATTTTGTGTTTCCATCCTTTACTTTTTCACAGAAAACAATTCGTTACTCCTTTTCTTTATTTTAATGGCAAGTCTTAGTAAGGAGAAACCTGTAATAAAAGCTACAAGTGATAAAAGTTTAGGGGTTAATATCAACAGAGACTATGAGGAAAATGAAAAAATAGAGATAAAGATTTATGACTTGATGCTATTCAAAGATCAAGTGCAGTCGGTTGCTAAGAAATCAAATTGATGACCAGAAAGTATGATCTTATTAAGAAATATGAAGTGGGTAGGTCCTCCTGAGGCACAGTGTTGGGACATTGAGATGTATGTCTAGGGGACAATGAAAGGTCTGGGAATGGATAAGTCTGAAATCCTCTTATACTACATCACTACAGGTCATATATTCCTTGAGAAACTCGATTACCAAATATCCCAGACAAGATGAGTGACTCTTGTGGAAGTGAGAGCAACTTTGAAAATTACATAAAATTTTAAGTTGGCTTTCAGTGTTCAGAAAATATTGTGTACAGGCAAGCGCACTGATTTTTCTTCTCAGCACAATCTTGAGTGTCTGTAAAATACTCATAAAGTGAGAAAGGAAATTAGATACTTTTTTAAACTGAGGACTTTTCTGGGCCCATAAAGGATCACAAATTCACAAATGTACATTTTTATTTTAATCATTTTAAGCCCAGCTAGTTTATCCTCCAGGACTTCAATCCTTTGGGCAGCATAGTTGACAATAAGTCAAAAGTAGAAGGGCACAAAAGTGTATATTTGAAGGACTGGTTACATGCAGGTGCAAAGTCCTGTCCTTCTGAAGAATATAGAATTACTGGAATGTGTAAGGAAAAATCAGCCAGTTCAGCGTGGAGCAAATTATCTATTATAACACAGTATTGACATGATAGCATTTTTCTTACAAACAAATGCATGGTAATAAGACATCATTTAAATTTAAAATTAGCATGTGATAGGAGCAATTCTATCTTTTCTAACAACTTTATGACATAGAAAGTGATGCCCTCATTCTCCCTCAGCAGTGGAAGAAACGGGAGCAAAGACAGGATAGTCACTGTCACAGTCAGAGACAAGCTGGAGATGGAGTAGAAGCAGTGTTGTCCTTTTCTCTTAAATACTTGCTTTTCTTTTTAAGCTTACAAAGACTACTAATTCTCAAGGAAACATAAGCTGCAGAGATGTTTTTCTTGCTTTATATTTTCCAATGTTTTCTAATATAGGGGTTTCCTGTGTGACTGTGTTTAACTCTCTGACTGTCATCTTAAACTTTTATAGCTACTGTTTCCCTCAGAGGGTGGATAGACCTGAAGTTCCAGAACTGAAGGATCTTCATCTAGACAAACTATGTGCTGCAATCCTTTTTAGGGCTGTATAACTGAATGAAAGTTTAAATATGTGGCAAAATCAAAGCTTTCTAGATACAAAGTAACAAATAATTGCTTGGAGATCAAGTGTTTCCTGAGTCCCTGCTGCTTCTCCCAAGTCCTGCCTATACTGTGTCAAACACCTTCAGTGCAACCTTGAGCTGAACAAGTGGTGTGCACTTGGCACTGCACATGTGTCGAGCCACACAAAACTGTTGAGTGCTTGTTGACACTTTGTAGCTCAGATTCAAGAGTTGTGTTTGTATTACCGTGCACACATGCTTTCTACTCCAATGTAAACCTCATGGTTTAATTAGGGAAAACAAGGACTTCTAATATTTTCCTAATCATAATTCTTCAGGGTTTAAGTATCAGATCTGCACATCTTTAGGTTGGATTGTGCCATAAAGTTTGATTTTTAAATTTGTCTTTCAGTTGGAAACATTTGTTCAATAAAAAAAAAAACAATTAGATGAATCTTGGTATTAGGACAGAATTTCCAAGTTTCTAAAATAGCACTGAATACATGTCTACCATTTGTAATGCATTCTTGCATGAAACACACTCCGCACTGATAATTACAAAATTAAATTGTCACGCAACTCTAAAAAATATAGACAATGTTCTCCGTTTCTACAATATCAAATATTAAGCCAACTTTTGATCACTTTAATTTTGCTACACACATGTCCTGTGCACTGAGCATTTTTCTTTCCATATGCCTTCCAGTCTTCCTTCCCTCCCTCTTCTGCCTGTTAGTCATCATTGCCCTAGATAGCTTCAGGTCAGTGCAAATGTTTAACAAAGATCACAGTCACCTGGAAAATGTGTTGGATTTTCAGTGTCTGATTCAGGAGGCCCAAGGTTGGCTGATAGAGCTGGTCTGAGGACCAAACTACCAGAGCTACTGCTCTGGTGCTGGTGCTGGTGCTGGCCAAGGCGAAAGTCTGAAGATATGAATTAATCAGTTATTTATTTACAATGTAAATAAAAGTAAATTGTGTTCATACCAGAATAGCAGATGTCCTAAATGATAATGAGTCAAAGGACTTGAGTTAGTTCTTAGGAAAGGCATGTCAGCTAACAATTGGAGAGATAAGATAGAATTTCAGTACGTTTGTATTGCTTTTCCTCAGAGAATATTAAATTAACAGTTTTTATTAGGTCCATTTTAAAGGGGACTACTTATTTTCCCCAAAGGACAAATATTCAGAAGGATTCCATAGATTCAGGAATTGAATCAGTACTAAATTGTTCCACAGCCTATATTTGGTTTAAGTCTTGTGATTATTAATTTTGATAGTCAATGATATTGATTGACAAGTACTTAGGAGGTCAGTTAAGTACACCCCAGATGTGTCTGTATGGGTGTGTCCATGGGGAAGGAGAGAAAACTGACCCTGAATAGTCCATGATTCCATGGGGCTGAGAATGATTTAGTGCAAGGCAGTCTCTCTCTCTCTCTCTCTCTCTCTCTCTCTCTCTCTCTCTCTCTCTCCTCTCCTCTCTCTTCTCTCTCTCTATGTCTCTCTCTCCCTCCCACTCCCATCACTGCTTCCTGGACACCATGAAGCAAGCTGATCTCCTTGGCCACACTGATAGGCTGACATCTTTAAACCCATGAGCCTAAGTAAACAATTCGTCTCTCTAAGTTGCCTTCAGATTTGCTTAGGCATCAAAAACTAACTAACACAAATAGCATGTCAAAGACTTCTCTTTGTACTCTAGTGTCAAATTTTGCGTAGGTACATAGCTGTCCATAATTAGTTGTGGAATTTCAAGTTCCCCATCTTTGAAACCATAACTGTAAACAAAGCTAAAGTTCTGATCAATGATCAATGAGGTATATATAGGAATGTTGTATGTAAAGTACCTGTAAAATTTTGCATTTAAGAGTAAAAAATGCATTATTTTATCCTACTGAGTTTGGTAGCATCTGTAGCTTCACTGCACACAGCATCTACAATTGGTCCCTTTGCAATGGCTCAGCTCACAGGCATGCTGCAGGCCATTTGTGGCTCTGTCATATGTTTTATTTCATTCATTTAGCACTCGTGATGAAGCCTCTTGCCAAAATTTTGCTCTGGGTACATGAGTCCTTTGGTCACAATTTCTGAATTATTTTGATTTGAGCTGTACATTTTCTAAAGAGATCTTAATTAACATGCATTTAGAAGTTTTGGTATGGTTTAAATAAGCTAATGTAATTGTTATACATGAAATTGCACCTTGTTTATAGTAAGCTTTCAGTGGTGTTACCAATGCCCCATTCAAATGAATGCATCCTTCGTGGGGATTTTCTATGCACTGGAAACACAGCACCCACTACACATTCTGTGGACTCTCTGGCATATCGCTGGCAATCTATCTGTGCTATTACTCTTACTTAAAGGTTTAATTGGCTATATCTATCTGGAGTGAGTCTGGATGAGCTTTAGGAGGATGATTAATCCAAAGCTGTACAGAGAAGGAAAGAATTTGCAAGTGTGTTTCACCAAGCAAATAAATGTTGGATTCTGTCACCAGGAACTGAATAATGATTAAGGTGCCTGAAAAATCGTTTGTGTGGTAAGCAAAGAGGTCTCTAATTCTGCCCATAGATATGGCAGACTCATTTACATAGGGCAAGAATAAGGACGGTTCATAAGCAAGTTCAAGGCTACCCTTGGCCAAGGTTCAGATAAAGGCAACACTGTCACTGTCCTGGTTATCAGAAGGCACCTACACAAAAGGGATTCCAGTTGACAATAGCACTTTTTGCCAGCAAAATTCTATTTCTTAGAATCTTTCTACCCCGTGAAACACAGGCAGCTACAGTGTCCCAGAGAAAAGGTGTTGTCACAGGAAACAAACTGCTGGGACTCACTACTCAGACAGTTGGTCAATCAGTTCTCATGCAGGCTATATGCTTATCCTGGGATATTATGATGCCTAGGAACTGAACCTTGGCAAAAAAAAAATATGGAAAAGCATGGGTGAGGAAAATGTTTCAATAACAGAATCTCTCTCCCAATGTCAGAGTAGGAAGGACTTGTTTCTTGGGCTGGATATTGAAATAGCAAGTCCAGAACCTGAACTTTAAGTTATTGATAGTCAGAAGTTTCAAAGGATTGAAAAGTTTTAGAATCCTACTCAGCACTGAAAAAAGTAAAATTGTGAATTTTTCAGAAATAAAAATGGATGAAACTGTAAAAATACAATGAAATATAAATGCCCCATCTTCTGTCTCATATGTGGATCATAGCTTCAAATTTATGTCTGAGTTTAATGTGGGAAGTCTGTAGACACCAGGGATGTAGACAAGGATCATGGGAAATGAAAGAGGCAAGGAGAGAAAGTGACAGAGAGCATACCAAATAAAAATAGAAGCATGGAACATAATAGGATCCTCCCTTAGCTTCCATCCCCAAGGACTTCCCATGTCAGGGGCTCCCCAAGGAGAAGAAGGCCCCTATAAGCCATGCCCCAATCCATGGATGAATGTTGACAAGCCCAGTCTTATGTAGTATCAGTACAGGCAACTACAGAGACTGTGAATTTGTGATAGTAAAAGATGAATCACCCAGAAGACAGCATTTCAAAGCCCCTTTGCTTGTCATCCAGCTGCTACATTCTTTCTGGCATCTCTTCCTCAGTGTCTCTGAGGCTTAGATGTACTGGTACATATGTTGTGTTTAGGACTGAGCACCCAACACTCATACTGTCTGTACCTTAAGCAGTCAAAAGGCTTTGCATTCATCACTGTTCCCTGTAAGAAGTATCTCTGTTCAGTGCTGAGAACAGCATGTGTCTGTGTGCATAAACACAAATATCGGGAAGACAATCTGTTACCATTTCAAATTAGCAAATCAAAACCTACCCTTGGGTCTGTGACCCCACCAGTCATAGTTTTGGTCATCATTACAGTACCAACCATTCTTGTGGAAAAAATTCTCAAATCTAACAGAGTACACAGAGGAACCTGTAATGAAGGGAATATTCTAGCATTTCCCATTATATAAATGTACCATGTTTTCTTTATTCATTCAATACTCAATGTACAGCTGTGCCGATTCTATTTTCTAGCTATTTTGAAAAGGGCAACAATGAATATGTATGTGCAATCCCTTCTACCATAGGATATGAAGTTCTAGGAATGGATACCATGAAGACATGTGACCGAGTTAAAAGGCTGGTCTACTTTTAGCTTTGTCGGGGACCTGGACCATGATTCCCATACTGGCTGTTCCAGTTTACATTTCTATCAACTGTTTAAATATTCACTTTTCCCTCCATTCCATCAATCAGCATCCTTTCTTTCTTTCTTTTTTTAAATAAAACTGTTCTTGGGGATGGAGAGATGGCTCAGCAGTTAAGAGCACTGGATGTTCTTCTAGAGGTTCTGAGTTCAATTCCCAGGAACCACATAGTGTCTCACAACCACCTGTAATGAGATCTGATGCCGTCTTCTGGCCTGCAGGCATATATGCCGTATACATAATAAATTAAAACCTAAAAATAAAGGAAGTTGCTTTAAAAAATTTCTTCCTGGGATGAGAATGAAAGAACCTCTCTAAGTATTTTTATTTCTACTACTCTCATGGTTAATGACATTGAACACATTCTTCTTTTGAGAACTCTTTTAAATTGCATAGCCCATCTATATTTTGATTGCAGTGTTTGATTTCTTGATTATATGCTCCTATAAATAAGAGATCCTAAAGCTCCACCAAAAAAACCTCCTTAACTGATAAACCCTTACAGTAAAGTGGCAGATTACGTAGCTAACATGTAATAATCAGTAGCCTTCTCTAGAGCCTTCTAGTAACTGGCTTTGAATAGTCACATCTACAACCCTTTCAATACAAATACAAATTTCAATTACCACTCCAAACAACTTCAAACAGATAAAAAATGCACACAAATAATGCTTAAAATTCAGGTAGCTTTATTTCTATATTTTCAGGTATTAGTTAGTAAAATATCCTTGGAAATCAGTTATCCTGAAATATGTTCATCGTGATTCTATAGTTCTATGCCCAATAATTACTCTCAATTACAAAATGTGTTGTTTTGGGGAAAATGAAGTGTTCAGGTAGAGTATTGTTAATTTTGGTATGCTTGAATTATATTGAATTATGTGTGTGCAAATAAAAACTGTCATAAGAACCTTAGCTGGTGAGACTAATCACAAAATAAGCAATACCATAACATAAATGTTTCAATGCAATTGAACAAAATTCCAGAGTGACAGTGAGTTTGGAGGGAAGAAAAATAAATAAATGGCTAAAGACAAAAGAAAAGAAGGGATCAGAAGAGTGAGCCTTCAAGGCACAGAGCTTCCCTGCTAGCTGCATCTCTGCTGGGAAGGGATGCTAAGTGCATGGAAGTTCTAACGGAGCACAGAATGGTGAAAGGAGGCTGTGTGGCAGGAGTTAGTACAAAAGAGGACAAAGAAATGAAGAGTGGTAGTGATGCATGCTGAAGAGAACAGATTGGTTTGCAGGCAAAACATCTCCACCATCTTGATGGGGGTGACTGAGAAAAGTGCAGAGGAGGCAGCTTCCACAGTCATGTAAGTTAGAATGAAAGCAGAAAACAGCAGCATGGACTTCAAGGCTGACATTCCCTCTTCACAAGAGACCTGATCAACCATGGAATTGGTAAGGAGTCCCATAGTAGAAGCAGGATGGAGGGAAACACAGGAAACCTTTCCATGGGAAAAATATGCCTAATATGCACACCATACGACTTTCTCCATGAGGGTAAACTAATGACATTTCAGGATTTAAAGTATGCGGGTATATCAGTGATAAAAAGAGCCTTCTTTTAAAAGTGTTTTAACAAAGAGAAGATACAAAGTTCACTACTTTTGAGATTTGCTGCTCACAACTTTGCTGCAACAACACCATCAGCTTTATCGTTCTGTGAAAAAAAAAAAAACGTATTCAATTCATACACAGACTAGAAAACGCCTAAGCCAGTGAAGAACGGTAAATAAATACAAAGACAGTCTGAAAGAATCTTGTTCTGAAGTGAAATCACAAAATGGGCTCTCATCGTCAATCAAGACTACAGTCATCACAGCCCAGATAGGCTGGTAATGGGTCCAGCACAGATCATCAAACCTAAAGTTCCCTGTGCTGGCAGCCAGCACTGAATGGCAATCCCAGGGACAGACGCCAGCCTTTGAAAAATCCTGCTCTAGTAGCAGGGGCTGACTCACTGGCATGCTTTTCAAACACTTTCCCTGGCAGCTTCAGAAGTTGTGCTAAATCAGTTATGTGATTAGGTTCTTTGGGGAGCCTGGGTTTGCTTATCATCGTCTCTGCCATAGCTGTGGACAACACACCTATTCACAAAGCAACGACTGAGGCTCTGATCAGTTTGGGACACAGTTTGGGACTGGTTTTCTAAGAAAGAATTATCTATTTTGCTAAACTTAAAAGTAAGCCTCCCTGTATATACTTGCCTAGACGAAAATCACAATCTCAAAAAAGAAAAGAAAAAGAAAACGGCAGGTTTATTTTTCTACTTTTTAAGGCTTTCAAAAATTTTATTTATTGATAATCCATATTGGATTGCTTGTGTCTGTGCTCATGTTTGTTTGGGGAGTCACACTGGGTGCCTGTGCATGCAGATAAGCCCATAGCAGGTATGTGCATGGCATCATATGTACAAGGAGGTCATAAGACAACTTTCTGAAGTCTGCTCTCTCCTCCTAATGTGGGATCCAGGCACCCAAGTCTGGTGACAGTCAAGTCTCTCCAACATGCATTTTTTAACTCAGTGAACCATCCCCAGGACACAGTTTCTATATTGACTGGTTGTAAGATTTCAACCCTAAGCCCCACTCTTGTTCATTCTTGATTTTCAAATAGTCTTATTTTTTGACAACAAACCCCCTAACACTACCCCGACATAGAACTACAAAAGACAGAGAAGTCGGAAATGAAAATGAAGGACTGTTGAAAAAATTGTCACAAATATTTTTCTAGTTCATTTCCTTCAAGCATAGAGCCTACAGACAAAGAATGTTTAAGCCAAACAGGACTGAGGAAACCAAGAGCAAGACTCAGCAAACAAAATAATATGGGGTATAAGGATGGTCCTGTGTCCTGTCAAGGAAACAGAGACATGCTGATCCCTGAGTGACCCTTTGACACCCACACAGCTTTTTTTGTTTTGTTTTGTTTTGTTTTTGGTTTATTGAAATAGGGTTTCTCTGTAACTTTTGGTGCCTGTCCCGAAACTCACTTGGTAGACCAGGCTGACCTTGAACTCATAGAGATCCACCTGTCCCTGGCTCTGGAGTGTTGGGATTAAAGCCGTGCACTGCCATCACCTGGCTTCCCACACAGCTTACTGGCTTTCTAGTCTGTTCTTACAGTTTGCTTCCTAGTCTTTTAGTATCAATAGAAGACTTTCTTCTGTGCTACTATTGGATGTGAAGTGTTTATTTTAGAGTAGATTAAAATGACGATTTACTTTTTGGTATTTATCTAAAACCATGCCTGATATTTACATGTAATATATATTATTCTAACATTGCTCAGTGAAACTTAAAGAATTTTTAAAATCCCCCAAATATATTTTTACATAGTTGCATTAACCATTGTCAGAATTCATAATAAAGCTGTAGAGGTTAAAATAGCTGCTAACATAAAACTTACACAATGACAATGTGATTAATTTGCCATTGCTTTTATTAGTGAAACTCTTTTTTCTAGCTCTGAATAGTCTTTCTACATGTTAGCGGCAATGCATGTGTTGTAATAAGAGCGGCAGGGCTGCATCTCCGGCACCCGGCCGCCCACATGGCTAGCTTATGCCCCGAAATAATTACATGGAAACTGTATTTTTTTGAACATTGCCTGGCCCATTAGTTCCAGCCTCTTATTGGCTAGCTCTTACATATTGATCTAACCCATTTTTAATATTCTGTGTAGCACCATGAGCTGCCTTACCAGGGAAGATCTTAACCTGCGTCTGTCTGGAATGGGAGAATCATGGCGACTCACTGACTCTGTTCCTTTCTCCCAGCATTTTATCTGTTTACTCCACCCACCTAAGGGCTGGCCTATAAATGGGCCAAGGCAGTTTCTTTATTAAATAAAAGTAACTCCTCCATCATGCATGTTGATTTATCAAAGTGTAGGTTTGTGTAGGAGTTCCTTCTGTTTATGTGTTGCTTTCATTGGATAATGAATAAAGAAATTGCCTTGGCCTAGTTGATAGGGCAGAACTTAGGTAGGTGGAAAAGACAGAACCCAATTCGTGGAAAAAGAAAGCAGAGTGAGAGAACCGCCATGGAGCTGCCAGAATCAGACATGCTAAATCTTTTCCAGTAAGCCATGACCTCATGGTGATACACAGATTAAAAGAAATGGGTTAAATCAAGATGTGAGAGTTAGCCAATAAGAGGATAGAGATAATGGGCCAGGCAGTGATTTAATTAATACAATTTCTGTGTGATTATTTTGGGTGTAAGCTAGCCAGGTGGCTGGGACAAACAAAGGTCCACCCTCCTTGTGTGTAACAGTAAATGATCACAATGGTAGGCACGAAATAATGGCTTCATGGTATCTTTCTCAACACTTTATGCTGTATTCTTGCATGACTTTAATTTTCTTTTCTATGTTTTGTTTCTACAGTCATTTGGCAAGGAAGGGTTTCCTAGTTAGAACAGAGGTTGTCTCACCAGCTTCAAGTGTGCAGTTATTCAACCTCAGGATCCTTCCTTCTTAGTTAAGGGAACAAAAAAAACCACAAATGAGGCAGATCTTATCTTCAGACTGGGAAGACAGAGATCATAATTTTAACCATCCAACAGTCCAGTGTTAGAATTTTAGCTAAGATACATTTAGGAAAAATTTAAACAGATTTGTTGTTAATTTTCTTTTTTTCCTGCTTCATTATGTCTGCTATAAAATTATGGAAATAATTTAATTAACGAAACATTTTATTTAGGAAATCTACTTTGTGTCTCTAAAATAAAGCTTTCAATACTGCATTTAACAGGAAAAATCGATAGGATACTGTTTCATGTTTAATCTATAAGCTCAATTTATGTCTTCAGAAAAATTTTGTTTTGTTCATTTATTAATTTGGTGAGGCTAGGATTGAATTTCTGGCTGCATACTTGGAGGAAAGCACACCTTTGTTGTGCTACACAACTCCCCTAGAAAACTTTATTTTCTCATGAGGCAGGAAACAATTTAAGCAGCTGTTCCCATTATAGAGAGAGATAGGTACGAACCCAGCATTTTAACATTGTTTAATTTCGATTGAATTTCAAAGACCTAGATGTTCAATGACAAGACAATAAAAGCAGGAATTTATGTTTTAATTATAGGAAACTAATTTTCTTTCATTATTAAAAGTAATTTTCCATTTCGTCTGGATGTTCTATTAAAGGAACACATGTACTAATAAAATTGTGCTCATTTTCCTCCGCTTCCGCCCTATCCAATATGCTTTTCCCACTTCCTATCATGGGCTGTTTCATTTCTAAGCACATACGCCACATTATTTAACTGCATCCAAACTCTAAGAAGAATAAAAAAAGAATCAAATTATGCTGGGTGCAACTGCATCATGTTTAGATTGTCATCTTTCACTTCCACTATCTCTTTGGAATGCCAGAGGAATTACAAATGGGCATGGGAGGAGGTACTGGACATTCAGACTAGAAAACAAAAGTTTGGAGATATTTGGTGGTTTCTTCAGCTGGAAGGTGAAACCTGCTCTGGCTTCTCCTATACATCTAGTCATAGGTCTCTAATCAGGGTGGCGGTTTAGTATCGTCAGCTTCTCAACCATTCAGTTTCCAGGCAGGGTTTGTATTGCATTAATCCTCCAGTCAGTTTCTTCCAGATAAGTGAAATCACATTCTCTTGATTTCTGGTCATACATGAGTCATTTTCATGCATCTCACAGTAGGAATATAGATAGAAATTATTCCTATGAGTTATTTGTGTTTCCATCAAGACATTCATCAACAGATAAAATATTATCATAAGTATAGTTTAAGATTGAATGTGTAAATAATATCATATGCATTCATCTATTTTTCTCAAAATCAAATTTATTAGTTTGTTCTCTTAGTGCTATGACAAAACCTTTTAAAAATGAAGAGATGATTATTTTAGCTGATTGTTTCTGGGGTTCAGTGTCTTGTCAGTTGGCCTCTAGCACTTGTGCATCATGGAGACAAGAGTGTCTGGAAGAGGTTGTACTTCGCACCTTTGTGGACAGGAGTGGTGAGTAGGAAGAGGCAAGAGCAAAACACAGAACCCAAACTAGCCCCAGTGACCTACTGCCTCCAAGTCTGCCCCTCATGGTTCACCACTTTCCAATTGTGTAAGTCATCAATATGATAATCGAACCAAGTGAGAGCCCTCATTCTCTACATGTCTCAGTTAGAGCCCTCATAGACACATCCAAAGCTGTGGTTTAAAAGTCCCTTGGGTATTTTAAAAAATTCATTCTTATTTTAATGTGATTATTTAATTATTTTAATATATAGTTAATTATTTTAATATGTATTTTTCTTCCTTGTATGTGTGTGTAATATGCATTTGCAGAATCACAAGGGGTCTGATGATTTCACTGGATCCTGTGGAACTGGAATCACAAGCAGTTGCTAGCTACCATGTGGGTGTTGGACAGTGAACCTGGGTGCTCTGTAAGAACAGGGGTGCTCTTAAGTGTCATGCCATCTTTCTGATCACCTTATCTTTTTAATTCAATCAAGTTGGAAATCAAAAGTAATCATCACATCAAATGCATCTTAATTGTCATGAATTGAACAAGTAAGAGTAAATATGTGTACCTCTCATGGATAATAATGTATTAATTAATTGATAGTCAGATATGTAGTTACAGATATAGGTCATGTTTGATCAGATAAATGTGAATAAGTACCTAATTAATTACCAATTTTCTTCTTAAATTTATGTTTTATTTACTTCTCAAAGCTATGACAGTAATTGAAGCTTATCTATATTTAATAAAGGCAACACAAATAAATATACACATATTTATTTGTTATTTACAATTTGTCAGGAATCTTTATGCATGTTCTTGCTTTGAATTTTATGACAACTTTGAAAATTAACTATAATCATATTATGCCCAAGATTCAAATGAGAAAGCATTTTAACCCAATTCCTTCTCCAATGACAGTAGGTTTGCGCCTCAGCCTAGACATTCAAAATGTTCTAAGAAGTGATTATGAATAATGCCATCTTTGGCACTCTGATTTTGTTTGATTCTCTCCTCAAAATTCATGAGATACTTCTTTTTCTATTTTAATTAATATGTCTAAGATAGCGAAATTTCCAGTTCCTCCTAGCTAGGATCATTCTGATGTGAGATTCCCCTCTGTATGCAATGAATATGTTTTATTAACATTAGTTAATTAAAAAGCTGCTTTGGTTTGTGGCAGGACAGAATATAGGTGGGTGGGACACTAAACTGAAAGCAAGGAAAAAGAAGGTGGAATCAGGCAGATAACACATAGTTGACGAAGAAGAAAGACACCAGAAAGTTACTGGTAAACCACAGCCTCGTGGTGATACATGGATCAATAGAAATGAGAAAATTTAAGGTGTAAGAGCAAGCTACAGATATGCCTGAGCCATAGACCAATCAGTGTTGTAATTAATAAAGTTTCTGTGTTATTTTTTGGATCTAGGAGGCTGGGAATGAAAGAGCAGTCTCCTTTTATAATGTCACCCAAACATTTGGCAAGAATATCCACATAAAGCCTAAAATACCTTTAAAAGGGGCTTCTAGGCCCACAAAAATGGAGTCAATTGAAGCTTCTTGGTACCACGTGTTTTCAGATAGAATGTTGGCTGGTGGTGAGCAGATGTGCGACTCCTTTAAGAGAAGGCTTCCTGACTCAGCGTCAGTGGCAACACTGCAAGAGACAGCTTCTTGATTCATGCTGGTGGCACAGATGGTTCCGGATCTTTCTGGGGTCCTGCCTGCTGTGGAGCACTTGAATGAAACTCATGGGCAGCATGCTGCAAGTAAGTGGTGTTGGCATGGGCCAGGTGCTTCCCAGAGTCGGGGTGGTAAACTCCTAGAACCATGAACAAATGGTAAATGAAAATCTGCTGCTGTAGGAAATTCTAAAGCCAACAGCATTAAGTTAATCGCCCACTGGGGCGTGGCCTCTTATACTATTTATACCAATGTAAAGCCTGCGTCCGGCCTCTTTCTGGCTGTGGAATTCAGTTGCTGTTCTCTGTTCCAGCAGAGGATATTGATTTGTGAGTTTACCCCTAAATAGATAACCATTTATTCTCAATTCTGAGCTATAGAAGAAGAATTATGAATGCCATCAAAATTAATAAAGATTTGGTTTGAAAAGGAGAAATGACAGTTCATCAACAATGGTAACAACCATACAGGAGGTAAGGAAAACATATAGGGTAGGGGCAGGGTTCTCTTCTTATTTTTCAGGAAAGAACTCATCTTCAAAAATTCAAGAGACCTTGATGTTTGAATGCTAACAGATGAAAAAATATCTATCTACTATGGATTGAGACTAAGGAATACGATTTATGAGATCAGGTAACTGGATACACACACACACACACACACACACACACACACATATATATATATATATATATATATATATATAGAGAGAGAGAGAGAGAGAGAGAGAGAGAGAGAGAGAATTGGCCTTGGAATTGGACACTGGCTTTGTTCCTCTCTAAATCCAAGCATGTTGTTAAAATAAAAATTCAGAGTTTCTGTCTCATGTCAGGAGCCATGTTATGGGACAGAAAGAAAAATGAATTTGGAAAAAAATTACTTTTCTTTATTTCTATTTTTGTCTCTATCATACCTTCATTGAATATATATGTGTATATATACATGTATATGTATACATAAATGTCTGTATATGTCTATATAAATAATGTTTAAGTTTTCCACAATGAACAATGAATTTTCATGCAGTAATCTTTGAAGTTTTTAGGAAAAAGATGAGGCCCCACAACAACTCTACATGGTTGATATGACGTCATGATGTTGATAGCACTACTATAAGACCTGTTTTGGGTACCAACTGCTCAAGATGGTTTCAACTTGGTTAGCTGAAATGGCGTACTTTTTACAATGTTCTGCCCAGATAGGAACCTCAGAAAAACCCTACCAAATACTCAGAGACTATTTGCAATTTTACCAGACAGTAATCTTGGAACTTAACCATCATTTTACTTTCACAGGATCCCTTAGAAAGAACATCACCCCCATGACAGCTGAAAGTAATTCTAGAAGGCTATGTCCCCTCTCTCAACAAAGTTTGTACTCAGGGTTAGGGACATCATTTAGGAGTTGATTATAATTGGTTAGTGTGGGGGGTTGGGGAGAAATTTTGTAGGCTCAGGGATCTCTTTTAAAAAATGGATGGGATAATAAATAAGTGTGAGCTTACTTATACTAATAATAATAGTGAGTAACAGAGTGAATATTTGTGACCTATTATTTATAGGCAATTTACATTGGTATAGATTATTGTATATTGATACAAACAAATTATATTGAATATGTTTATATTTTTGTCCACCGTATTTGTATAACTAGGTAAAGTTATTTTGTCATATTGTATACATGCATGCTTCTACCTCTGTTTAAAAAATTTTTTAAATTGATACAGTTTTAAGATATATATATCCTTGTTCATGTTCTCTCTCCTTCTGCTCCTCATTATAACCTTGGGAGCTCAGTCCGGTGCTCCAGTGTGGGTCTCTGTCTCTGTCTCCATCCATCGCTAGATGAAGGTTCTATGGCGATATGCAAGATATTCATCAGTATGATTATAGGATAGGTTCATTTCAGGTTCCCTATCCTCAAGTGCCCCAATGAACTAACTGGGGACATTGCCCTGGGCATCTGGTAGCCATTCCAAGTTCAAGTCTCTTGCCAACCCTTAGGTGGCTCCCTTAACTAAGGTATGAGTTTCCCTGCTCCCCTATCCAACTTTCCTTTATCCCCAATCACCCCGATTCCCCCAGTTCCCCTCATCCTCTCCTTCACATTTTTCTCTCCCCATCACCCCCCATCCCCATCCCACCCCACCCCCAAGATTCCAATTTTTTGCCCATCAATCTTGTCTATTTCCCATAGCTGGGAGGATATCTATATGTTTTTCCTTGGGTTTACCCTCTTGTTTAGCTTCTTTAGGATCACAAATTATAGACTCAGTGGCCCCTATCCATGGCTAGAAACTAATTATGAGTGAGTACATCCCATGATCTTCTTTTGGGGTCTGGGTTACCTCACTCAGGATAGTATTTTCTATTTCCATCCATTTGCATGCAAAATTCGAGAAGTCATTGTTTTTTACCGCAGAGTAGTACTCTAATGTGTATATATTCCACACTTTCTTCATCCATTCTTCCATTGAAGGACATCTAGGTTGCTTCCAGGTTCTGGCTATTACAAATAATGCTGCTGTGAACATAGTTGGACAAATGCTTTTGTCATATGATAAGGAATCTCTTGGGTATATTCCCAAGAGTGCTATTGCTGGGTCCAGGGGTAGGTTGATCCCAATTTTTCTGAGAAACCGCCACACTGATTTCCAAAGTGGTTGCACAAGTTTGCAGTCCCACCAGCAATGGATGAGGGTACCCCTTTCTCCACAACCTCTCCAGCAAAGGCTATCCTTGGTGTTTTTGATTTTAGCCATTCTGACAGGTGTAAGATGATATCTCAAAGTTGTTTTGATTTGCATTTCTCTGATCGCTAAGGAGGTTGAGCATGACCTTAAGTATCTTTTGGCCATTTGAACTTCATCTGTTGAGAATTCTCTGTTCAGTTCAGTGCCCCATTTTTTAATTGGGTTAATTATCCTTTTAAAGTCTAGTTTCTTGAGTTCTTTATATATTTTGGAGATCAGACCTTTGTCTGTTGCGGGGTTGGTGAAGATCTTCTCCCAGTCGGTAGGGTGCCTTTTTGTCTTAGTGACAGTGTCCTTTGCTTTACAGAAGCTTCTCAGTTTCAGGAAGTCCCATTTATTCAATGTTGCCCTTAATGTCTGTGCTGCTGGGGTTATACATAGAGGGGTGCACCCAACCACTGACACAGTGGGGCCGATCTATTGGGAGCTCACCAAGGCCAGCTGGACTGCTACTGAAAAAATATGGGATAAAACCGGACTCTCTGAATGTGGCGGACAATGAGAGCTGATGAGAGGCCAAGGAGAATGGCACAGGAACCTTCATCTGGCGATGGATCGAGAGAGAGACAGAGACCCAATTTGGAGCAACAGTCTGAGCTCTTAAGGTCCAAATGAGGAGCAGAAGGAGGGAGAACATGAGCAAGGAAATCAGGACCATGAGGCGTACGCCCACCCACTGTGACAATGGAACTGATCTATTGGGAGCTCTCCAAGGCCAGCTGGACTGGGACTGAATAAGCATGGGTTGAAACTGGACTCTCTGAACATGGCGGACAATGAAGGCTGATGAGAAGCCAAGGACAATGGCACTAGGTTTCGATCCTAATACATGAACTGGCTTTGTGGGAGCTTAGCCTGTTTGGATGCTCACCTTCCTGGACCTAGATAGAAGTGGGAGGACCTTGGTCTTCCTGTAGGGCAGGGAATTTGGACTGCTCTTCAGTATCGAGAGGGAGGGTGAATGGACTGGGGGGAGGAGAAGAGGAGTGGGGATAGGGGGAGGGGAGCAGGGGGAGGGGGCAATATGTGGGAGGAGGGCGAGGGAAATGGGGAGCAGTTGGAAATTTTAATTAAAAAAGAATAAAAAAAATGAGAAAAAAAAAACAAAAAAAGATATATATATCATATTGCAATGTACATTTCTACCTCTGATCAAGGAACTTACACATTGTTTACATTTTGAGGTCATTGTCTTCATTTGTTGCACAGTTGTTTATTGCATAATATTCTAATATGAAGTCTTAGTCTTCAAGTTATATAGCTATTAAGAATTATAGATCAGTAGTCATCTATGTTTGTCATACTTATAATTAGACTAATCAGATTCTTTAGATACCTAGAGATTGTATTCTGCATAGATAGGTAATCTTTAACTACTTCAAAGAGCTATATAATATTGCATTTAAATAACTTAGGGTTCTGCTGAAGTGAGACATGATTGCTCCTGGCATCACTGATCTATTCCTGAGAGAATGTTGAGCACCAAAGACATTCCACTTTGAGCTTATTTTCTTCTTGGCAAAACTGACCTTTGGGCAAGGAACTGCCCATGTCTCAACCACTGACAAAGTATATAGTATCCAGAAATGGATAAGCAGGACACAAAGAAAAAGACTGTCAAATTTTGCCAAGACAGAGTAAGATGGTTTTGAAAATTTTCCTGCCTCTGAAAATGGTTTGTCAATTACTCCAGGCCTTAGCCAAAGTTGGTTGCTTCAATGTTGCAAATGAGACTTAGGTGATTGCCCAGGTTGCCAATTGTCTCTGTCATTTGTTGCATATTTTGAAAGTTGCTTGATTGCACTTCCTACTTGCTCAAGTAATACTGTTTCTCTCTCATATTTTTGTTGGGGTAGAAAAAAAAAAGACTACATAGTTGTAGTTACTTTCCTCTCTTGACTTGGCCAAGTTATTTATTATATAAGACTTAAACTCATTATGATAGGATAATTGTTGAATATATTTGTTCTTATTGTATACAGTTTTGTATTAGGCTTAGTACTCTCTTATTTAAACAAAAGGGGGAAATGCTGTAGGAAATCCTATAGCCAATAACCTTTAAGTTAATCACCCACTGGGGTGTGGCCTCTTAACTATTTATGCCTATGTAAAGCATGCCTCAGGCTTTTTATTTTATTTTATTTATTTATTTATTTATTTTTGCTGTGGGATTAGGTTGCTATTCCAGTCAAAGATATTGATTTTTGAGTCTATCTCTAAATAAATAACCATATGTTATTCTCAATTCTGAGCTAGTGTGGGATTTCTTTTAGCCATCCATCTTCACTCTGCCATGTTGGAAAACAGTGCAGAATAGAACCAACAGCCAAAGTGACTGCTCTGGGCCTAGCCATGCCTGTTTAAGAGTTTACATCAGTGATTAAAAAAATGAATACAAAAACAAAATATAGGCAGATTCAAAAAAATAATAGACAGGTCATAATATGTTTTTAAATGTACCCAAGATTTAGAGGAAAATAAAACAGGTATAGGCAGTTATAGAAAGAATTAGTTTTAAAAGATAAACAAAGTCTTTAATGAGACAGTAAAAGTAATATAAAAGAGTATAGTCATAAATTAAAGGAGAAAAGATAATAAAATAAATACTAAAAAGTAATAGAGTAAAAATAAGTTATATAAAGATGGAATATACAAAGAATTTCTAGATTATGTATATGATTGTGTTTTCTTTGAATTTTTTGACTGTTAATGTGCTAACTGCAGAGAGACATTTGATTGTGGGGGCTGCTAATCTAAACCAACATAAAGGCATCTTGACTTCGAAATTTGAGTATAAGGATATGTTACTTTGGAAAGGAGGTTCTGCTTTTGTTCCCACAGAAGATGAGAATTCCTTTAAGGCTAATGTAGTTTGATGGAACAAGACCCCATGAAAGGTCTCCATGAGCCCTAAAATACTTTGTCCAACAAAAAGAAGGGAGCATTTTGAAGTAAACAGCACTCTAATTCTCAAAATAATTCTTTATATATGTCTGTTTTCATTTATAGAGGGATATGTTATAGAAATAAATACTTTATGTTGGTATGGACTTTGGTTTATTGATACAAACTTAAGGTCAATTTTGTTACACATATATTTCTACTCTTGTTTAAGGTATTATGTTTATACATCTCATTTTTAAAATGTAGTGTATAATTACAAATTAATATGTAGTCATTTGTAATACTCAAACTTGTAGTCATGTTATTTAGGTTTCTTGATGTATAGAGATATAGTTTAGTTAAATAGATAATCTTCGACACTTCAAAAACCTACAGAATATTACATTTAAAAAGTTTTAAGAATTCAGGGTTTTCTCAACAGTGAGACATCTCTGCTTCTCACAGCCCTAATTACGTCAGAGAAGTTGATGGGCACTGTAGAAACTTGTTATGAAAATTGCCTTCAATGTGACAAGGGTAGTCATTTATTTGGGCAAGAAACTTCTCTTGCCTGTGCTGCTTGTGTGATCTATTGTATAAACTGGTCATTCTGGACCCAGAGAAAAATAACTGTTGAACTTGCCAAAAGAAGGTGAGACAGTCCTTCAGGGTTCCTGCTTCATGAAAAAGTCTGCCAGACATTCTGCAAGATACAGAAGAAACAAACTGCTGATATATATTAAAAGAGTCTTTCAAATTTCCTGCTTAATGGAAAGTCTGTCAGATACTATGGGTTCATAGGCTGAAGAAGATTACATTACAGTAGAACTCTGGGTGACTGTCCAGGCAGCCAGATGTCCTTGTAAAATCTAGAGTTTTCAAAGTTGTTTACAATGCACTTCTTATTTACTTAGGTAATATTATATCCTTCTGAAGTCTTTGATGGAACTGAAGACAGATAGTTATAGTTTTCCTTAGTTATGAAAAAAGATAAATTAGATATAAAACTTTAGACTCACAAAGAAATATTGTAATTCTTGCTTGATATCTGTTTTTTATATGTAATTTTGCTATTTTAAAATTCAAACCTTTTTATTTAGACAGAAAAGGGAGATGATGTAGGATTTCCTTCTATATGCTATAAATGTATTATTACCATTGCTTAATAAGGAAGCTACTTTGGCCAACAGCAGGGCAGAATATAGGTAGGTGGGAAAACTAAACTGAATGCAGGGAGAAAGAAGGCAAAGTCAGGCAGGTGCCATATAGCTGCCGAAGGAGAAAGACTACAGAACTTTACCAATAAGCCACACCTCATAACAATATACAGATTAATAGAAATGGGTTCATTTAAGATTTAAGCATTAGCTAGACATATGTCTGAGCCAAGCAATGCTATAATTAATATAGTTTCTGTGTGATTATTTGGGTCTGGGTGGCCAGTAACGAAGGAGTGATCTCAGTCTCCACCATTCCTTCTGCTCATATTTTCAAATCATCACGTTTGCCATTCTCACCTATGGTGAGTGGTATAAAAATAGGTTGCAGCTGTAAGGCAAACATTGCTAAATTATACAGAACTATTAAGATCCATTATTTCTACCAAGAGGAAATGATAGTTATTCAGCATTTAGATGAGTGCCCTATTCAGACCAGAGGATGCCAGGCTCATAGCAAGAGGATAGCATTGAAACATTAAGTTGGAACTGTGAAGAAAGAAATATCAAATGGCAGAAGTATATTTTAAATCTCAGGCTGTTTTCTCTACCACCCAATTCTGCTGTTCATCAAAACCAGAATCATAATGTGCTCCATGGCTCCAAAGTCCAATTCAATCCCCACCCTCACATAAATGTTTCATATTTAAAAATTTCTTTCAGAGCCTCAACACTCACATAGCTTCTTTCAAAATGACAGATAACTTTGGTCTACAGAGACGAATTTCACTGACTGGCTCCGTGACTGCCCCAATGTAAGTTTCGGACAGAGGGCTCTATGATGGATTTCAGTAACAGCAGTTATTCTGCTGTCTACAAGCTTGATGTTCAGGCAGCAGCTAGAAGTTTTGACACCAAAGTCTTAGCCTCAGGTTCAGCACTCTGGACAGCAATCTTCTTCCTGGCTGTCTGGAAGACATCTTCCTTGCCTTGGTATCTGATTTGCGAAGAATTATTAACTGCCGAATTGTCAGACTGATAATCAAGGGAAACTACCCGTTCAAGAGTGCCTGAGATTTTCAGTGCTTGGCTTTTAATGTTTAACAGGAGCTTTTAGAAATATACGTTCTACCTAGCTATGATATTAAAGACATTAACAACATTAATCCATCAACAATAACAATCTCAAGTAAGTTCTTTACTAAAATGTCTACTAAAAGACAAAAACTAGATTAAGAGAAAAATAAAAACAAATCGTCTCCATAAATTTTCAGTGATACACATATTTGTCAGATCAGGAGCAACTGTAAATTCAGATTCAGTGCTTGTACTTGAAAATGCAAATTAATCAAAGTAACAGTTGTTAGGGATAGAAAAAAACAGGAATATTTAAAGCTAAAAAAAAGCAAATGAAGATGAAAGTGATGGAAAGCTCCTAAGGGTTGTGGTTACAAGGCTTGTATATTGAGTTATGAGATAGGTGCAATCCAGGAAGGCTACAATTTCAGAGTGGTCACATATTTCAGGTGTCTTGCTTTTCTGAGACATTAACCTCTGATACTTGTAAGTTTGGGGGCATTTTTAAATTCTGTAAATAGAAAGAAAACGAGTGATTGGAAAGTTTTAGAGGTCAAGCTTCTTTTCCCAATTTTCAATTTTTTTTCTCAGAATAGTTGATTCTTATTGATTCTCAAGTTAATTATGGGCATATAAAAAGTATCTTTTTCTCTGCAATAAAGCAAAGACTGTGAATAAAGGAAGGCAGTGAAAAACTACTTTTCTGAAAAGGTAGAAGCAATAGAGAGAAAAAAACCTTCCCCTACAGCACAAGGAAGATAACTGAAAGTCAACTATTTTCAGAGAAGATAGTGATGTGTAAGTTTTGCAAAGCAGTTTTCATGATTAGATGTCTGTAGCCTGAGATGCTATCTTCAGCAAGGATGCAGGCAGACATTACAGCAGTGTGACCTCTGAAACTAATGACTTTCAAAACCAACTGAAAGAAACTGGTTGTTTATGCAAATCTTCTGTCCATAACACTAGCATCATAGGAAAGTGATGGCAGGAAATGACAAGTCAGTGTTTACAAATCATCTTCTTTATTTAATGACTATTTTTTTTTACTGAGTGTCTATGGCAGTAGATGTTTCAGTTATTGGCTATTCAATAACAAATAAGATTTTAAAATCCCCTTATAGATAAAATCATGAATCTGGGGGAATCAGAAAGATACAAGTGCCCCCCCACACACACACACAGAAAGATATATAGAGAAAGATACAGAGAGATGGAGAAACACAGAAATACGCACACAGAGAGATACTGAGACAGAAAGATAAAGACACACACATACACACACACACAAAGAGAGAGAGGAGATATAGAAAAGTATATTAGCATATATCCATGGGTAAAATAAAGTAGGATATTGTAACAATGGAAAATAAATTTTCTATTATTATAGACTTGATTGTAAATGGTTAGAGATTTGAGTGAGAAGGTATGTACAGATTTACTTTACAGAAATGGGTAGGTAAAGTACAGAAGAACAACAACTAAGGACCTAAGACAACAAAAAGCTGGAAGAGTCTAGGACCAAGATAAGAGAGGCAATTGTAATGGTAACTCTACTTACTTGGAAAAACATTTGAAGTTAGATTGAGCAGACTGAATATAGATTCAAGAAAATAGTTGAGAAAGAATAATAAATTAGTCTAAATAGATGGAGGGCTGTTGATAACTGCAGATATTAGAACTAGAAGGTCAGTGGCTGCTGTGGGACAATGATTTATACCCTGTCAATTGTATTTTAATAAAACGCTGATTGGCCAGTACCAGGCAGGAAGTATAGATGGGACAACCAGACAGGAAGTAGAGGTGGGTCAATGAGAACAGGAGAATTCTTGGAAGAGGCTGTTACCCAGCCATAGAAGAAGCAAGATGTGACTGCCTCACCAGATAAGGTAGCAAGCCACATGGCTAACATAGACATGAATAATGGGCTAATATATGTTATAAGAGTTAATAAAAAGTCTGAGCTACTAGGCCAATCAGTTTATAACTAATGTAGACCTCTGTGTGATTTCTTTGAGACTTAACCATTGCAGGAACCAGGCAGGATAGAAACCCTGACAACAAATGTGACCCACGTGGACAACCGCATCCACATAAAGCCTGAGGAAGCTTGGGAAGTAATTCTAGACAAAAAGGAATAGAGTTAAGCACAGCTTATTGATAGCAGCATTTTCTCATGTGGGCTCTGTTTGCTAGAGGCAAATGTGTCTCATTTAAGAGAGGCTTCCTGACTTAGCTTTAGCTGTAAAACCTTGCAGCTCTTTTCGGAGGCCCGGACACGAAACACTTAAATGGTGTCCATGAAAAGCTGACTACATGCTTTTTGGTTTTCAGCCAAAGTAGGAAAAAAGTCACACTGTTTTAAAATGCTGGCTTTCAGGGCAGTCCTGCCAGTGCAAACTCTTTCAGGCAGAAGGTCTGGCTACAGAGCATTTGAATGTGGTTTGTGAGCAGACTGCTGCAGCTTGCTTGCTGGCAGGGACCTTGAAACACCATAGAGTTGTGGCAATAAACATGACTAGAGATGGTACCTCCACCATGAGGCTGGAATCTCAGAAAGCTAAAAAATGGGCTGGATACAGGCACCAAAGCCATGGTTTTAACCTTAGCCATATCACTTAGCAAATTAAAGACTCAAGAAAAAGAGAGACATACAGTAAAGAAAGAGTCAAAGACAAAGAAAACCTCTAAATGGTTTACAGTGTGTTAAAAATATATGCAGGCTAAAGGTTAAAGTCTGTAAAATAAAAAAGAGAGTAGTTGGGTGTGATGGTACACAACTTTAAACCCAATACTTGGGAGACAGAGGCAGGCAGACCTCTGTGAGTTCAAGGCGTGGTGGCACACACCTTTAATCCCAGCACTTGGGAGGCAGAGGCAAGTGGATCTCTGTGGTTTCAAGAATAACCTGGTCTACAGAGTGAATTCCAGGATAGCCAAACATACACAGAGAAACCCTGTCTCAAAAAGCCAAAAATTAAAAATAAAAGAAATATAGATTAAAATAAAGTCACCTAAAGATGAAAAATACACAGAGAACAGCTGATAAATGACATTCATTTATAAATGCTGCTGAATTAATCCAAGATAAATATTTTGGAAATACCTTGACTTCAAAATTGAAGTCAAAAGGTATGTTACTTTGGAGAAGAGGATTTGATTTTTGTTGCCACAGGAAATGAGAGGCTGTGGATTAATTCTGAGTTAAGAAAAATCAGATTTGATCAAGGAAGACCACCTGAGAAATCTCCAGTAGGAACAGATGTCTGAATTCTACATTTAGAACAGATTCAAGACTGCTGCCTGGGATGATCAAGCCTCACAGGATACCTACTCCAGTCATGACTTCATCATAATGCAAATTTTCTTTAGGTCCCCATAAGATTATCAGCACCCCCAACTGGCCTGGAAAACTATGCCCACATTTCCAAAAAATGGACTATAAATATTTTCCTTTGTTTAGATTGTTGGTTACAAGTTGTTATAGATAATGGTCAGGAGAAAAACTAAACAAAGGATATTAGATTCAGAGTTCTTGTTTTTTTTTTTTCTTTTTTAAAGAGGGAAAAGGGAAAAGTGCTGTGGGACAATGGTTGGTACCCTTTCAACTGTATTTTAATAAAACTCTGGTTGGCCAGTAGCCAAGTAAAAAGTATAGGTGGGACAACCAGGTGGGAAGTAGAGGCAGGGTGACAAGAACAGGAGAATTCTGGGAAGAAGAAAGCTTGGTCCATAATCATTACCCAGCCACAGAAGAAGCAAGATGTGACTGCCTCGCCAAATAAGGCACCGAGACATGTGGCTAACATAAACAAGAATAATGGGCTAAAATAAGTTATAAGAGTTAATAAGAAGTCTGAGCTACTAGGCCAATCAGCTTATAACTAATGTAGACTTCTGTGTGATTCGGAACTTAATGACTGTGGGGACCAGGAAGGACAGAAAACCTCAGTCAACAAATGGCAGAGTTCTTTCCTGGAATACCCTGGGTATTAATCCTAGCATGGATAAAAAGGAGAGAGAGAGAGGGAAAGAGAGAGAGAGAGAGAGAGAGAGAGAGAGAGAGAGAGAGGTCTGTCGCTTGGTGTGGTGATGCATAATGTCTATATTCCCGTTCTGAGGCTGTAGCAGGAAGATTATTGGTTCTAGGCTAGCTTGAACTATATAATCATTTTAGGACAATTTAAGCTACAAATGAGATATTATCCCAAGTAAACATATAAAGGTTAAACAAAGAAACACACAATCAAAATCTTCAAGGAGAAGTAGCAACAAGAAGTTCTATATTAAACATAAAATTATTAGATATTTTTAGACAAAAGTTACACCAAATAAATCTGTATGCAAGTCAGAGAGAGGCTAAAAGTGAAATTACAAATTAATGAGTTATTGTTTTACCATGATATGTAAAGTTATAGACAAGAGACAATCAGTTGTAAGACATTAAAATAAAAGTAGGTGTGGGGGTTAATTTTCAGATTGCTCAATAAGTTAGAACTAGTGATGAAGATTGTTTCTACAAAGCAACTAAAGGATAAGAGATATAAGATGAAAATTCACTGTGTATTTCTTGTTTATAATCATTTTGTCCACAAGAATCAATTCGGGAAGCTCAAAGTTATATTAGCTGCATAACTATTATAGTCCACCTAGTCTAAGGTATATTTTTCTTTTCCATATTTGCGTTTCCCAAATAAGTGTGTGTATCTTATATTTAGTGACATCATAATTTTTCACAATTATTTGGCATTGTTTTCTCTTTGAAGGGAGTACGTAAAACAATAGATCACCTTAAAACTGATATTTGTAGATCCAAGTATACTTAGGATGATGGTAATACATCACACATACAAACAGTAGCATTTATATCTGTGTGTCTGTTACAGTTGTGATTTGGAACATTCTTAAAATCTTTGTGTACTGAAGACTGGGTCCTCAGCAGGAGGCACTATTGGGAGAGGATAGAAACTTTAGGACACTGGTGGAAGAAGGTTATGGGGATCATCCCTTTGAAGGATACACTTTTGATAGACCCATCTTACCTCCTCTTCCTACCCTATATCCTTCCTGTGTGGTGTAATGCAAGCAGATTCAACTTTCGCCTTCTGTACTCTTCCATATTGACACATCTGCCATCTCACAAGCTTAAATATCCTAAAAGCAGTAGAGCCTCTTTATTGTGTACTGATATCTCTGGAAACCATCTACTCTTTCCAGTTGTTTTACTCAGTATTTTGCCCTAGAAACTTAACTAATAAAGCACTTGCCTTTACCTCTCTCTCTCTCTGCATTACATCATCAGAAATGTGAGCATTTTTTTCCTAAGGATTTGTGTATATTTCATAAAGGAAATATTAATCTCATAATGGAAAAACAATAGCCAATATTTCAGTAAGCTACTATATTATAACTGAGAAAGTGATTCATACTATATCTGTGTTTATAATATGCAGAAATACATAAGAATGAATATTTTATTCTCATATCATAAACTCGTAAGTGACAATTTGACATTCATCAAGATAATCAGTTCAAATTATTCTTTTAACATTTGTAGCTAAGGTAATTTGAGTGAAGTTTGTTGAGTATTTTCAATTTCTAGATAAAAAGAACAATGTATTAGCAGAAACTACTAAAAACTTTTGCTCATAGTAATTTGGCAACCAAACTTTACTTTCAAGCATTTAGTGGTTTTAGAATAAAAATTGACCCTGAGAATAAAATTTAAGTGTACATGTATCCAGTAGTCTCATATCCATTGCACACCAGTCACACACAAAAATTGCTCTTACATAAAAATTTGTGTCCTGCACAAATCAAATCTTGAAAAATTATCAGAAAATATGATGAGTGCGTATTTATGGAAAATAAGTTTCTGCAAACACTTTTTGCTAAGAATGACAAACTGCCTTATGCAAGGGAAGTTGTTTGATTGGATTTATTTTATAATTTTCATACAACTTGTTCTTACCAGTTTATTAAATCGCTGCTCCCTTTAACAGGTAAATATGAGGAGCTATCCCAGTCTACCATGTTTTAAGCAACATTCTCATCAGCATCGATGCAGTAATGAGTAAGGATCAGTTAAACACAGGCTGCACAATGGAACAAGGCACAGAGTTTGAATTTAGAAGGAGAGAGCCTGCTTAAATTTGTCACCTGAAATGAAAGGTCAGCAGATTGGAGGATATTGGCTGCCACTCTTCAGTCAACCTTGATTGGTCATGCAGTTGGACTTTAGCATTAAGAAAATGATGTTTCTCACATTTTTTACTAATGCTTTAAATGAAGGCAAGATGGATCTTGATTTAAAATTTAAAAAAAAAATGGTGAGATCCAACTTTCCTGTATTATTCAAGCCTCATCCATGACAGCCACAGGTTTGCAAAGTTAGTGTTTTTCAGCAAAACATTGGGCAGCTTTATATGCCTTTTAAAAATTGATTTAGATTTAAAATTACTAATGCAACTTAAAATGTATACGAACATATACCACATTATTTTTCAACCTACATTTTTATCTAAAGAGAAAATAAATATTACCAATAAGATGACAGAAACATCATCTGGAAGTTGTCCTTCTCAGTATGATATTTTAAATGAGGAATATCCCCTATGTGATTTGTTATTTGAACATTTAGTCTCCAATTTACGGCACTGTTTTGACAAAGTTTACCTATGCTAGGGGAAATATAACACTGGTGAGGTAGAGTTTGAGGTTAAAAGCCTCTCACCACTTCCAGTTCCCTCCTTCTGGTTTCTGATTATGGTCAAGGACATGAGTGCTGGGCTTCCTGCTCCTGACTCCATGCCTACTGCTAACTGTCATGCTTCCCTCCTATGGTGCAATCTCATCCCTCTGGAACCATAAACCCAACAAGCTCTTTCTTCAATATGTCCCCATGATCAATGAGGTTTTTCACAGACACATAAAAGTAACTAATACACCTAGCAATCATGAAGGTAGTTTTCACTTCTGGGATTGGAATGTACATTTTTCTTAGAATAGTAGGTTCTTCATTACTTTTATATTTCTGTGAGGAGACATCCATGACCTACGCAACTTAGAAAAAAATTATTTATTGAGGATCATAGTCTCAGAAAGTCAGAGTTCATGATCATGATAATGCTGGAGAACACGGCAGTAGACATGTAGCCATGAATCTGGTCGGTAGCTGAGAGCTTATATTTTGATACATATGTTGAAGGTAGATAGAGAACTAAAGCACCCCCAGTGCACAACTCCTCAAATAAGGAAACATCTCCTAATCATCAACAAATAGTTTCACCAACTGACCAAGTATTCAAATATATTAACCTATTGAGGGTTGGGTAGAGCAATTTCACTCAAACTAACACAAGTAGCAAGTTCACATGAGACTCAAGAACCTATATTCACAGACAAAGTGATACAGATCAATGGAGGGAAGAAAATGATGACACTTTAAGGTCATATATGTGCAATATCCAAAATCAGAAGTGGATCACATTTTGGAGCTGTGTGTGGTCTATGGGTTTTATATTAGGTGCTTGTAGCAAGTATTTACTTTTGTTTTACAATTGCATGTATGCCTTACATACTGACCGACCACTCGCATACTCCACCTACCTACCAACCCTTCTCACCCTCCCCACTAGCAGCAAATTTCTCACACATTCATGTGAATTTGCATCATTTGTGTCCTACCAAAAATAACCAGGGCCAATGTATGACTGACTTCTTAGCTGTCCACTGGACTGTGGTGATTTGGCAGAGGCACACAACAAAAGACAGTTATTCCTCATATCAAATCTAGTTATAGCCATTAGTAAGGGTAAAGTTCTGTGAGACCCTTTTCTGTCCTGGATGATTATTGGCGGAGTGTTCTTGTGTGGGCCCAATACAGATAACCAGAGTTAATACGACTCAAGTACACTTCACTTCTTTTTAAAAAGTGTGTGTGTCTCTCTGTCTGTCTGTCTGTCTTTTTGTCTGTTGTCTGTGGGTGTGAGCAGATGTGCACTTGAATATGAGGTTATATGTACCTGTGTACCAGCACAGTGGCCAGAATAAGGTCTGGAGCATCCTCCTTTAACACTTTCTGTCTACTCCTATGAGGCAAATTCTTTGCTAGTCTGGGCCTCACACTTGCTCTGCTAGGATGTCTCTGCTCTTCTTGAAGTTGTGGCTATAGGCATGTATGCAATGACAAGCTTGTTGCGTGGGTGCTGGGAAAAGAACTCCAGCAAACTCTCTTAACTGCTAAGCCACCTCTTCAACCCCTACACCAGAGATTACTTTCTTTTATGATGTTTCCCTGGAATGCCTTGAGTTTTCCTAAAAAAAAAGATCATTTTATTTAGTTATAAATACAACTGCATAATTTCTTGCCTGTGCCTTCTGCCCATTTCTAACACTTTTTATAGCCTTATTCTTTATCTTGACCAAACTCTTACAAATGTAGCCCATCAATGTATTTTATCCAAGATAATTCATTTTTCTGTTGCTTGAATTATCTGTTCCTATGTTTCCATTCTCTATTTACACTTGAGAAATTTAATTTTAACATATTTTCCACCAGGCAATACAGGGTCTTCTGGAATCTGTGTTTGTATTGAGAAACTTGGAAGGCTGAATGTCACTATTTGAGTGTATTTTCTACTCTTACATATAATTTCTGAGCAAAAGGAGATGCTATTACTTATTTGTTCTGGCTGTTGATCTATGTGTGGTTGTTTTTCTGGCTTTAAAAATCTCAATTACTTGAGAAAAAAATTACTTTGTTTTACAACTGATTCACGAAACACATATCCATTTTTTTTATGTCCTTGTTACCTTTAATTGTCCACTTGACACATGGAGAAGGGAATCTCAAAGAATTTTCCAGAGTAATTTGTTTTTATCGAGTTATACATTTTTCTTCACCCTCCCTCCCTTCCTCCTCTCTCCCCTTCTAGTCCTTCCTGTGATCTCCACACTCCCAATTTAGTCAGATCTTGTCTTTTTCTTCTTATTATGTAAACCCAAATGTGTCTCTCTTGGGGTCCTCTTTGTTGTCTAGTTTCTCTGGAGTTATGACTTCTTGGCTGGTTTTTCTTTGCTTTATGTCTAAAAGCCACTTATGAGTGAATACATATTTGTCTTTCTTGGTCTGGGTTACCTCTCTAAATATGTTTTTTTCTAGATCCACCCATTTGCCTGCAAATTTCAAGATGTCATTATTTTTTACTGCTGAGTAGTACTCTATTGTGTAAATGTACCACATTTTCTTTCTTTTTTTTATTCTTTTTTAATTAAAATTTCCACCTGCTCCCCGTTTCCCATTTCCCTCCCCTCCTCCCAAATTTTGCCCCCTCCCCCCACTTCCCTCCCCCTATCCCCACTCCTCTTCTCCTCCCCCCACTCCATTCTCCCTCCCTCTCGATACTGAAGAGCAGTCCAAATTCCCTGCCCTGCAGGAAGACCAAGGTCCTTCTATCTACGTCCAGGAAGGTGAGCATCCAAACAGTCTAAGCTCCCACAAAGCCAGTTCATGTATTAGGATCGAAACCTAGTGCCATTGTCCTTGGCTTCTCATCAGCCTTCATTGACCGCCATGCTCAGAGAGTCCGGAATCAACCCATGCTTATTCAGACCCAGACCAGCTGGCCTTGGTGGGCTCCCAATAAATCAGTTCCATTGTCACAGTGGGTGGGTGCATCCCTCGTGGTCCTGATTTTTTGCTCATGTTCTCCCTCCTTCTGCTCCTCATTTGGACCTTAAGAGCTCAGACCGTTGCTCCAAATTGAGACTCTGTCTCTCTCTCGATCCATCGCCAGATGAAGGTTCTAAGGTGATATGTAAGATATTCATCAGTATAGGATAGGGTCATTTCAGGTTCCCTCTCCTTAGTTGCCCAAGGTACCAGCTGGGGACATATTCCTGGACACCTGCGAACCCCTCAAGAGTCAAGTCTCTTGCCAACCCTAAGATGGCTCCCTTAGATAGGATATATACTTCGCTGCTCCCGTATCCATCCTTCCTATATCCCAACCATCCCAATCCCCCGAGCTCCTCCCATCCTCCCCTTCTCATGTTTCTCATCCCATTTCCCCTTTGCCCCATGCCACCTCACCCACAAGTTCCCAGTTTTTGCCCTGCAATCTTGTCTACTTCCCCCTCTCCATGCGGATGACTATATGATTTTCTTTGGGTTCACTTTCTTATTTAACTTCTATAGGATCACACATTATATGCTTAATGTCTTTTATTTATGGCTAGAAACCGATTATGAGTGAGTACATCCCATGTTCCTCTTTTTGGGTCTGGGATACCTCACTCAGGATAGTGTTTTCTATTTCCATCCATTTGCACGCAAAATTCGAGAAGTAATTGTTTTTTACTGCTGAGTAGTACTCTAATATGTATATATTCCACACTTTCTTCATCCATTCCTCCATTGAAGGGCATCTAGGTTGTTTCCAGGTTTTGGCTATTACAAACAATGCTGCTGTGAACATAGTTGAACAGATACTTTTGTCATTTGATGTGGCATCTCTTGGGTATATTCCCAATAGTGGTATTACTGAATCTTGGGGTAGGTTGATCCCAAATTTCCTGAGAAATCGCCACACTGATTTCCAAAGTGGATGCACAAGTTTGCATTCCCACCAGCAATGAATGAGTGTGCCTCTTTCTCCACAACCTCGCCAGCAAAGGCTATCTTTGGTGTTTTTGATTTTAGCCATTCTGACAGGTGTAAGATGGTATCTCAAAGTTGTTTTAATTTGCATTTCCCTTATCGCTAAGGAGGTTGAGCATGACCTTAAGTGTCTTTTGGCCATTTGAATTTCTTCTGTTGAGAATTCTCTGTTCAGTTCAGTGCCCCATTTTTTTATTGGGTTCATTAGCATTTTAAAGTTTAGTTTCTTGAGTTCTTTATATATTTTGGTGATCAGACCTTTGTCTGTTGCAGGGTTGGTGAAGATCTTCTCCCAGTCAGTGGGTTGCCTTTTTGTCTTAGTGACAGTGTCCTTTGCATTACAGAAGCTACTCAGTTTCAGGAGGTCCCATTTATTCAATGTTGTCCTTAATGTCTGTGCTGCTGGGGATAAACGTAGGAAGTGATCTCCTGTACCCATATGTTGTAGAGTACTTCCAACTTTTTCTTCTATCAGGTTCAGTGTGTTCAGGCTAATATTGAGGTGTTTAATCCATTTGGACTTGAGTTTTGTGCATGGTGATAGATATGGATCTATTTTCATTCTTCTACACGTTGACAACCAGTTCTGCCAGCACCATTTGTTGAAGATGCTCTCTTTTTTCCATTGAATACTTTTAGCTCCTTTATCAAAAATTAGGTGTTCATAAGTTTTTGGGTTAAAATCAGGGTCTTCTACTCGGTTCCATTGATCGACTTCTCTGTTTTTATGCCAATACCAAGCTGTTTTCAACACTGAGGCTCTGTAATAGAGTTTGAGGTCAGGGATGGTAATGCCTCCAGATGATCCTTTATTATATAAGATTGTTTGGGCTATCCTGGGTTTTTTGTTTCTCCATATAAAGTTGATTATTGTCCTCTCAAGATCTGTGAAGAATTTTGATGGGATTTTAATGGGGATTGCATTGAATCTAAAAATTGCCCTTGGTAGAATTGCCATTTTTACTATGTTGATCCTCCCTATCCAAGAGCAAGGGAGATCCTCCCATTTTCTGGTATCCTCCTCAATTCCTTTCTTCATTGACTTAAAGTTCTTGTCAAATAGATCCTTTACTTCCTTGGTTAGGGTTACCCCAAGATATTTTATGCTATTTGTGGCTATCGTGAAGGGTGATGCTTCTCTGATTTCCATCTCTGCTTCCTTATCCTTTGTGTATAGGAGGGCAACTGATTTTTTGGAATTGATCTTGTATCCTGCAACGCTACTAAAGGTGTTTATCAGCTGAAGGAGTTCTTTGCTGGAGTTTTTGGGGTCGCTTATGTACACTATCATATCGTCTGCAAATAATGAAAGTTTAACTTCTTCCTTTCCGATTTGAATCCGTTTGATCCCCTTATGTTGTCTTATTGCTATTGCTAGAATTTCAAGCACTATATTAAAGAGGTATGGAGAGAGTGGACAACCTTGTCGTGTTCCTGATTTTAGTGGAATAGCTTTGAGTTTCTCTCCATTTAATTTGATGTTAGCTGACGGCTTGCTATAAATAGCTTTTATTATAGTTAGGTACGACCCTTGTATTCCTAATCTCTCTAAGACCTTTATCATAAAGGGATATTGAATTTTGTCAAATGCTTTTTCAGCATCTAATGAAATGATCATATGGTTTTTTACTCTCAGTTTATTTATATGATGGATTACATTGATAGACTTTCGTATGTTGAACCAGCCCTGCATCTCTGGGATGAAGCCTACTTGATCATAATGGATAATTTTTCTAATGTGTTCTTGGATTCGGTTTGCCAGTATTTTATTGAGTATTTTTGCGTCGATGTTCATGAGTGAGCTTGGCCTGTAGTTCTCTTTCTTGGTTGTGTCTTTGTGTGGTTTTGGTATCAGAGTAACTTCAGCTTCATAAAAGGAATTTGGCAATGACTTCTCTGTTTCAATATTGTGAAATACATTAAGGAGTATAGGTATTAGGTCTTCTTGGAAGTTCTGGTAGAATTCTGCATTGAAGCCGTCTGGACCTGGGCTTTTTTTGGTAGGGAGGTTTTTTATAACAACTTCTAATTCTTCGCGACTAACAGGTCTATTTAGATTGTTCACCTGGTCCTGGTTTAACTTTGGTATATGGTACTTATCTAAAAAAGTGTCCATTTCTATAACATTTTCCAATTTTGTGGCATACAGGTTTTTGTAGTAAGATCTAATGATTCTCTGAATTTCCTCTGAGTCTGTGGTTATGTCTCCCTTTTCGTTTCTGATTTTGTTAATTTGCGTATTCTCTCTCCACCGTTTGATTAGTTTGGATAGGGGTTTATCAATCTTATTGATTTTCTCCATGAACCAGCTTTTTGTTTCATTGATTCTTTCAATTGTTTTCTGTGTTTCTATTTTGTTGATTTCAGCCCTCAATTTGATTATTTCCAGTCTTCTACTTCTCCTAGGTGAGTCTGCTTCTTTTTTTTCTAAAGCTTTCAGGTGGGCTATTAAGTCTCCAATGTGTGCTTTCTCCGTTTTCTTTAAGTGGGAACTTAATGCTATGAACTTTCCTCTTAGCACTGCTTTCATAGTGTCCCATAGGTTTGAGTATGTTGAGTCTTCGTTTTCATTGAATTTAAGAAAGACTTTAATTTCTTTCTTTATTTCTTCCTTGATCCAGGTGTGGTTCAGTAGTTGACTGTCCAGTTTCCATGAGTTCATAGGCTTTCTGGGGATAGCATTGTTGTTGAATTCTAACTTTAATCCATGGTGATCTGATAAGACACAGGTGGTTACCGATTTTTTTTGTAACTCTGTAAGTTTGCTTTGTTACCGAGTATGTGGTCTATTTTCGAGAAGGTTCCATGAGCTGCAGAGAAGAAGGTATATTCTTTCCTATTTGGGTGGAATGTTCTATAGATGTCTGTTAAGTCCATTTGATTCATTACCTCCCTTAATCCTCTTATTTCTCTGTTAGGTTTCTGTCTGATTGACCTGTCCATTGGTGAGAGAGGAGTGTTGAAATCTCCTACTATTTGTGTGTGTGGTTTGATGACTGCCTTGAATTTTAGTAACGTTTCTTTTACATAAGTGGGTGCTTTTATATTAGGGGCAATTATTCAGGATTGAGATTTCATCCTGGTGAATTGTTCCTGTTATGAGTAAAAAATGTCCATCTCCATCTTTTTTGATTGATTTTCGTTTGAAGTCAACTTTCTTAGAAATTAGTATGGCCACACCTGCTTGTTTCTTAGGTCCGTTTGGTTGATAAACCTTTTCCCAGCCCTTTACTCTGAGTAGATGTCTGTCTTTGTGGTTGAGGTGTGTTTCTTGTAAGCAGCAGAATGTTGGATCCTGTTTTCGTATCCAATCTCTTAGCCTGTGCCTCTTTATAGGTGAGTTGAGTCCATTGATATTAAGTGATATTAATGACCAGTGGTTGTTAACTCCGGTCATTTTTCCTTTCTTTCTTTCTTTCTTTCTTTCTTTCTTTCTTTCTTTCTTTCTTTCTTTCTTTCCTTTGGTAGTAGAGTTTGTGTGTTTCCCTTCTTCAAGTTGTGCTGGTGAAGGGTCATTAGATGTCTGAGTTATTGTGGGCATTGTTGGACTCCTTGGTTTGTGATTTTCCTTCAATTACTTTCTGAAGGGCTGGATTTGTGGCTACGTATTGTTTAAATTTGTTTTTATCCTGGAAGACTTTGTTTTCTCCATTTATAGTGAACGAAAGCTTGGCTGGGTATAGTAGTCTGGGCTTGCATCCTTGGTCTCATAGTTTCTGCAGTATATCTATCCAGGACCTTCTGGCTTTCATGGTTTCCATAGAGAAATCAGGTGTAAGTCTGATAGGTTTACCTTTATAGGTAACTTGACCTTTTTCCTTTGCAGCTCTTAATATTCTTTCTTTATTCTGTATGTTTTGTGTTTTGATTATTATATGACGAGGAGATGTTTTTTTTTGATCCAGTCGATTTGGTGTTCTGTATGCTTCTTGGACCTTCAAAGGAATATCTTTCTTGAGGTTGGGAAAGTTTTCTTCTATAATTTTATTAAATATATTTTCTGGACCATTGAGCTGTACTTCTTCTCCTTCTTCTATCCCTATTATTCTTAGGTTTGGTCTTTTTATTGTGTCCCAGATTTCCTGAATGTTTTGTGATGAGAATTTGTTGGTTATGCTGTTTTCTTTGATGAGAGTGTTTATTTTCTCTATGGTATCTTCAGTGTCTGAGATTCTTTCTTCTATCTCTTGTAATCTGTTGGTGGTACTTGTCTCTGTAGTTCCTGTTCGTTTATTCAAATTTTCCATCTCCATCCTTCCCTCGGTTTGTGTTTTCTTTATTACTTCCACTTCATTCTTCAGGTCTTGAACCGTTTCCCTTACCTGTTTGATTACTTTTTCTTGTTTCTCTTGGTTTTCTTGGGTATCTTTGAGATATTTATTCATTTCCTCTACCTTTTTGTTTGTAATCTCTAATTGTTGTGGCAGTTTTTCACCTCCTGTTTAAGGTCCTCTATTATTTTCATAAAATTCACTTTTGAGTCGAATTCTTCTAATTCTTCTGGATTAGGGTGTAGACTTCTCATTTCGGGATTCCTGGATCCTGGTGATGTCACGTTGCCTTTCAAGTTGTTGGGGGAATTCTTGCATTGGCGCCTGCCCATCTTTTCCTTCAAATGGAGCCAGGAGAGGCCTGATGTCTTGGACCAGTCTTTGCTGTGACTAACTCTCTAGGTGTATCTCCTCAGTGTAGGGGCAGGAACCGTTCCCTTCCAGATGAACTCCTCAACACCAAAACATGGATGCGTGGTATTCCAATGACCAGTGTAAAGAAGGCCGAATGCAAGGGGTCGGGCGGGGTCCAGTAGAACACAGGCGACACTGCAGTACAAGCTGGAGGTGCCTGCGCTCCCTTTCAGGGGTTGCTGAGGCCTGCCCGCTAGGCAGGCACTCACTGCTCTGGTTGGGTAGCCTTAGTTTAGGGGCATTTGTGCTCTCTACAGGGACCGTCCGCCCCAGGATAGTACACACTCACACGTCCCGATGAAACTTCTCGGCACCTACACAGGAACTCCTGGATGCCCCAATGAGCCAGGGACTAAGGGAAGTAGGGCGCAGGCAGAGCAGGTCCAGCAGATCACAGCAGAGACTGCAGCCCCAGCAGCGGGGGCCCGCTTTCCCTGGCGGGGACCTTGAGGCCTGCCCTCTAGTCAGGGACTCACTGCTCTGGGTTGGTAGCCTTAGTGAAATGGCAGGAAACTGTTCCACAGCTAAGGACCTTGCAGACAAGGCAGGCTTGGGGGTGGGGGTGGGGGCGGGTGTGTAGGAGAGAAAGCCCTGAAGCAGGAGCTGGGGGAGGGGTGTTTGTGCTCTCTACCAGGACAGTCCGCCCCAGGATAGCACACACTCACCCGTCCCGATGAAACTTCTTGGCACCTACACAGGAACTCCTGGATCATATCCATTGTTTTTATGCCTCCCAAAGTGTTATCAAGATATTTGTCTATGGTTTCAACACAGCAAATGGAGATCAAAATCCTCCAATAGATTTGTTCCATAAGTAATTTCCTGAGTGCGCTAAGAAGACAGCAAGTGATCCTGGGTCCTGGACTTTCAGCTTCCTCAGAGTCTATGGAGAAAGTCACTCTTCATTATCACCACTGTAGATTAAATGAGTTACCTGAAGTTGTAAAATGACCCCAGATTCTTCAATAAACTGCATTGCTCCTGCAGTAACTAGGATTAAGAGGGAAGTCTTCCATATTTGTGTTTTTTCAAGGTCATACTTACAGGGAGAAAAATAACCACTTCTGGCTGAGATGCTAAGAGTACTAAAAAGCCAGCACTAAGCAGGTGTTAGAAATAATAACAATTCGATTTATCTAGTAACCTAATATGTGTTGAGAAAAGAAGAAAATGTATTTAAGATTAAAGCAGCAACAGTTAAGATTTGTGTCTTCTACTGTGTGTGGCACACAAAGTTTATATAAATTGATCTGTTCATACTTACAATCAGTTCAGAATCTGTATGATCTTCATCAACTCAGGCATGAAGAAATTGATACTCACCGCATCTTCGACTTTATTCGGTTCAAACATATTAAGTGGAAAACTGTAATTTGAAACCATACAAAATTGATTATTTCCACTACGACATTCTGCAGCATAGAAAAATTGAGTGAGTCTAAAACACAAACTGCTTTTAAACTACAGCCTAAAATGGTGTTGACAATTCATGTCAAAATCGTCTGTCATAGCGTTTCAAGAACCTACGCTTAGATTTTTTTTCACGCTATTCCATCTCATTTTTGGAACATTTTGGCTTAAGATAAAAAAATCAAAACCACTAGCCCTTTTTCCTACCAGAATAAGAAATGACTATGATATACTCTGTCCAAAGATTGCGATATGACAGAAGTCAGCTCATCCTCACTAAGTTTTATCAAAAACAGCAGCAAGTAGAACACTAACTTTTTGTCAGCCACTCAAATATTCATTGCAATCACTTAATGATGTCTCATTCTTGACAAGAAAACACAGAACTTCATGGGTTTTAGATCCTTACAGGTATTAATTTGAGAAATATGGATATTGTTTCTCTCTAAAGCTTGTGATAAATACTTATATTCATGAGAATTGAGGATATGTTGATATATGGAAAAGTGGTTAGCTTTTGTCTGACAAACTTAGATAACAAAATGTAGACTAATTCATTTATTTATTCATGCATGTGATTTAATTATATTTTATTATTTGAAACAAATCAGCTGTGGTTCACTAGTTCAGTTATCAAAACATTGTCAATGATGTTTATTGCCTGAGTTCATTCATCCAAACACTGTGGATTTGTTTTCAGACAACATGTAATATAAAATGCTAGAGGACAGAATTGTTTCTTTTTAACTTGCTTTGGAAAAACCAACAGTAAATAAACATTGGACATTCTAAACAAAGGTAATTAAGACCTCTTTAGCCTTTTACTTAAAAAACTAACTCTGGTTACCTAAATACACTTAGCTATTATATATATACACAATATATATATACACACACACACTATATATATAGTATATAGTTGTTATACTGCTATTGTTTATATTTTCATCCTCTGAACATTAAATTACTATTGAGCATGTTTAAAATGATTGCTGTATTTGAGAACAGTAATACTGATTATCAAAGAAACTTGAAAATGCTAAAAAAAAAATCTAAATTTTCAACTGGATAGATAATTTTGGTAGGAATATGTTATCTTAAATAGTTTTTTCTAAGGAAAATAATAATAGAAAAAGAAGATTGATTTATTTTGTTTACATGACTCACTAAGGTGGAACCAATGAAAATTAAGGGAAACAGCCAGTAAAAGGGAAGAATCCCAGCCCACACAAATGCAATCACAACCCACTTCCATTTGCATGTCTAGGGGAATGGACTGGGACTTCCCTGACTTCAAATAAAGTGGCAAGAGTTTTACATTCCAAGTCAGGTCCTCATGAACTGCTGAAGGTGAGTCTGTGCTGGGATTGGCAGTAGGGGAGCCTCCTGGAAGTCCTGGATAGTTGTTTTATTGTTAGGTCCCCTGTCAGGAAAATGAGCTTCACATAAGAACATGCTAAAAACAGAGGTCCTCTGATTTCAGACCAACTCTCCTGAATCAGAAACTCTGGTGTTAGAGCCAAGTAGTTGGGGGTCTAGTAAATTCTCTGAGTGATTCTGATGCATCTTGAAGTTTGAGACCACTGAACTAATGCAATGTTCCAAAAAAGGATGGAGTCTTGAGTACTTAGCAGCCAATCTTAATACTCTGGGTTCTTGCTCACCTGCTCTGATTAGAGAGTTGAGTGAGCCAAGCACAGTAAGCACTATGAACTTGAATTCTTTAGTTGTATTATGATGTCTTTCCTCTTGTCCTAACCATGCTTTTTGCTTCTGTAAACTTAAGCTTTTAACATTTGCCCTATGTGCATATGCCAGTCCCTTCTTCTACACAGCATGTTGACAAGCTTGTCACCTTGCTTTGGCACCCTACTTCTCTTAGCCCCGCCCCAGCACCCCCAGAGGTCCTTCTGGAAGTCCACTTTTACAAACCAACCAGCCCAAAGCCAATATGTCTAACCAGCTCATATATTAGACAAACTCTGGACCATGGTCAAGAACCAGACAACCACAAATAGTTCCTGCTACCCACTGAAACTCCCAGAAACTCTTGAAACCATCAAATCTGGAGTCTGACTATCTCTCCTCACTTGTTCCTTCTCATTGGATGTACAATCAAGGCTCTCATCTGGCATTTTCTTCTGCCTCATGACCAGTTCCTGGCATTACGTAGACGTCCGTCTGTCTCATGACCAGTCCTGGCATTATATATATATGTGAATATCGCTCCCCAGGTCTTGGAAACTATTAACAACAAACTATCTTTTCAGTGGTTATTAATTTCTTATACTCTGGACCTGCTATACATAGTTTTCTTTCTTTTTCCCCCACTTTTTAATTTCTTCCTATTGCAATCCACTCCATAAGAAGGACACACAGGACTCAGAACCTGTAAGCAAATAATCCGCTCTGTGACTGAAGCCCTGGAAAAACTGACTTCAACTTACTCAGAATTAAATTTCAATTTGATTAGGGGGAGAAAAAATACAAATAGCTGTCAACCAAAATTCTACCTCTGAAATTTATTTTCATAAACATAATAAAAATTCTTCCAAAACTAGAGCCAGCAGTTGATATTTTTCATAAAATACTTGAGTTGCTAAAAAAATTCAGCATATTCTTTGTACTATAATTTAAATAAGGTTTTCTTTAAAATATTGTAGGTATTCACAAGCATTCTTTCCATGCTAACACACTGAACACAAGTATGATGCCATTATAAAGACTATAATATATATTTTTTTATTAGGAGAAAACAGCAACAATAAATAACTCAGTCTTTGCCTTCCTCAAGAGAATATATAAATCAAGGCTGACATTTGGGGTGACAAATTATAATATACATTAAACAAAATATCAAATGTACAAAGAACTAAATTATATGAGAAAATAGTTTCCCCAGTAGAACAAGGCAGTGTGCCTTCTTTGGCATTGGCTTGCATTGGTTATTTCTATGAATTGCTCAGAGTCAGCAGTAATGCTTTATTATGTGTTAATTCTTGTTCACGGATGTATATTTCAATTTTGTGTGTAGCTATTTTATTTGCCAAGGACTGAAACTCAAAACTAAGAATACAATCTTAGCTCCACTGACCTTGTCTTTCAGGTATTCTCTGGTGTGTCAACTGAGAAAATTGCAGAAGATACATTCATCTTCATCATGTGTATTTGAAAGCTGTTATTGGATTTTTAAATTAAATAGTTTACAGCTTATTTCAGAGTCCAAAATTTTCTGCCAATTTTTCTATCTTATGAGTGATTTATTTGTAGGTCCAGAGCACCAGAGGCTATAAAGCTGGGTCCTGAAAGATTCCTACTCCACGTGTAGATTAAAAGGTTTATCTCACTGTAGCTGCAGCTCACTCCACACAGATGCCAAAACCCAATGGCATGCAGCATACCCTTATGAGTTTAATAGTCATTTGTGGTTAAAGCCAGGGAAACACTAGTGTCAATCTTCCTTATGAAATATACTTTGGGAAGCAGATTTTTTCAGTTAGTTGAGGATTATTAGTCACTATCAGAATACTTCAAAATTATTGGGACCAGTATCTTAGCTTTCATCATGATAAATATGATGAGATTATATTATCCAAATGGGTTATCTATAACTGTGGTGATATGAAAGATTGGTATATTCCAGGTAACATCACTTTGTTCATAAGACTTATTTAGTACTAAGAATTTTAAAAAAAGAATAAGAAATATCACTAAACCTGCATGTTTTAAATGCTCTAATTTCTTCATATTTGTAAGCTTTTTTTTAAAAAAAGATTTATTTTATTTTTAAGTCTGTGTGTGTCCTTGAGTATCATATCCTTGGAAGCCCAAAAAGGGTGTTTGTTCCTGGGGTTGTAGGTGGTTGGGAGCCACAGAAGTGGGAGCTAGGAACTGAACTCTATAAGAGCAACAAGCCCTCTTAACCTGTGAGTCTACCCAAGCCCCTTGTAGACATTCAGTCTCAAAATTTCTATGTCTGGGAACTTCTTATTTACTCTCCCATCACTGCCTTAGCACTCAAGCTGATATAATAACAACTGTGTGAAAACAAAGATAATGGTAATAATTTTAATGTAATTACCACAGTTACATAAATGCGTATAGGTATATGATGTTGCACTAGGTGCTTAGGAGTGTATTCTTTCTAACCTTTAAATTTTGCCTTAAGAGGTTTATTTTTCTAGATGAAACTTGTTGTGGGACTCTGGAATGAGAGAGACAAGGTTCGAATCTAGGCACCTAATGAAAAATGGTTGATCATGCACACACTGCTTAGTTTCTGACAAATATTTGACTTACAGTGATGACTTGAAGGTATCTTAGAGAGAATTTGACTCATAATATGAATAAAACCCTCACATTGACAATGATAGGATTGGCTCCCTGACAGCCATTCCTGACTGATTTCCAGGTCTGCGTCTCCACCCATTCCACTTAACAAAGTCTCTCCTCTTGCACCACCAACAGCATTTTGCTAGAGCTAGCTGTGCTTGTTCAGAAGATAATCAGAAATTCTAAATTTGGGGCTAAATTATTGGCAGCTGTGCAGTCATGGTCTGTGTTAACTTGATACAAGCTGGATGGAGAAAACCGCAATTGACAAACACAGCTGTAGGACATCTTCTTAATTACCGATTGACTAGGGAGGGTCAAGCCCATTGTGGGTGCTGATACCACTAGGCTGGTGGTCCTAGAATCTATAATGAAGCAGGGTGAGCAAGCCATGGGAGCAAGCCAGTAAGCAGCACTCATCCATGTCCTCTGTATCCCCTACTGACTCCTATTTAGTGCCCTGTTGGAGTTCCTACCCTGACTTTCTTCAGTAATGGACTACAGTATGGAAATATAAGCCAAATGAGTTGCTCCTCAACTTGCTTTTGGTCATGGTGTTTCATCACAGCAATAGAAACTGTTACTAGGACAGCAGCTTACATTGATCCTGGTGGGAATATGTACATCAGGAAAATCTGGAAGCTCTATCCATCAGGACTTCTCCGCACTTCCTCTGTCAGATTCAGTTTGCAAAGCATGAAACACACATTGGATCGAGCTTCTATTCAATTCCAAATTCCTAGAGTGCAAACAGGATTACTTGGCTTGTCACAAAAGGGTCAGTGGCAGACCCTCCGTTTAGGCTCCAAGTTCTTTTATCACACAACATGTTTATGCTGTGTAGGCAATTGTAACTCAACATTCCCCAAACATCATTAACTCTTTCTTCATACAATGAATGATTCACAATCTCTTGATTCTCTAGAATTCTCTTCAAATACTTGGTGTATAGTGCGAGCAGTTGTCAAAGAATTGAGTTCTTAAATAAATTGGAGTTACGTGATCAAAAAGTCTTAGAATGAGTGTAATGTGGGTGAGAGCTTGAACTTAACTTTTCTGAGAGAAGATGAAGAACAGATTTTAATCATTGGAGAGAACTGGGAATACTGGAATGTTGCGGGAGGTCCTTCTGCTCATCCAGCCAATAGCTACTGAGATATCAGCCCATTGGGGAGTGGTCCCTCTCCCTTTAAAAAAGCGGCCACTTCCCTCCTCACTCTCTCTTACTTCCTGCTTTACTCCTAGCGACTACTCCCTTCCTGATTGCGCAGAGGGCTGTTGTCTGGGACGGTGATCTGTAAGTTTTTCCCCTTTTAAATAAATAACCATTCTATTAATCATAATTCCAAACTGGTGTGAGATTGTTTGTGACTTACACCTTCGCCTTAATCTGGTGCCCAACGTTTGGTTTAGGACCCCCTCCTTCTCCCGCTTGGCTGCCTGCCGCCAGTTCGGCTTAGTGCGAGCCCTCCCTCCCTCAGCCACGGCCTGTGCCTTGCAGCCTGTGCCTTGGCCTTGTGCGTGGAGCCAGCGGTTTAACATAAATTATCACACAGTGGCTTTTCTTGCTGCAATTCTTTATATTTTCCCTTTAGACACCTCAGATTGACTTCACGTCCCCACGCACCCTATCGTTTGCCTACCCACGTGGATTTAAACTCCACAGACCCATGTAGTCTCTGCCCACGTAGTTTGCTCTTTTTTGAGTCGTTTTTATTTTATTTATTTATTTATTTATTTATTTATTTATTTTGGTTTTTCAAGACAGGGTTTCTCTGAGTCGTTTTTAAATCTCGCTTGCAAGCGCAGCGCTTGAGTGGCTCGAACCAGAGTGCAAGCAGTTGCCGAAAGCTGCAAACCCTCTGGGCGACTCTGTCACATGGAGGCATAAGCAGCTTCCAGGTTGCTCTTCTCTACCCCTGGATTCTGGGTTTCTGGTTCCATCTATGGAATAGATTTAATTACATTTACTTTGTTGAGAAACTCATATTTTCCAGTTTTTAACATCTACTAAGGCGGACACTGAAACAGGATAATAGGTAATATGGCAGTTTTCATTTCTAATGCAAATTTTACTGTGGAGTATATCATACAAGGTTTATGAGATTATGGGAATAACTTAATTTGCTTGTTACTAGGTTTCAGTTTTCTTTTCCATATTCTATCATTAAGGAAGAATATGGCACTCCTAAGAACGATAGAATCTTTACAAACTAATAATGAACAGAAGAATATGGCACTCCTAAGAACGATAGAATCTTTACAAACTAATAATGAACAACTAATTGACAGGATTAAAATTATTGAAAATCAGAGGTTATCTGAACAAGTGGATACTATGATAGACAAAATTGACTCCATATCCAAGGGTACTACAAAGTTACCTGAAAGGGTTCAGGCTGTTGAATTTGACGTTCAGACGTTATCACAAAGTTTTGATAAGGTAACAGACAGAATGTACCTCCAAGATGGGAATCTACATGATATACAAGAAAAGTTTAAGGAGGACATGTTATCTTTGAAGGAAAAATTAAAGCTTTGGAATCACAGGTGCAGAATGGGGACCAAAAAATTGATACCTCAGTGAAATCACTAGAAACATATACAGGTCAGGAGATTCAGGATTTAAGAGACACAATGATAAAAAGATTTGAAAAGACTGAAGAAATTATTGGAGCTGGTGAACAGAGTAAGGAGGCACAAGGACAGGATACAATGCCGCCACCAGCTATTAGAACTGGCTTACCCAGGGTTTTAGCGACATATCCTATACTTAATTCCGACAAAGCATCAACTTCTAAAGGCTCAAAGGGAGTCAAAGAAGCTAGATGGACGCCAATAGCAATGGATGATCTGAAAGAAATTAAGCAAGCTTTAATTTTGGCTTGCACTCTCCATATGTTAAGGAAATGATAAGGACTTGGGCTTCTAATGCTAGAGCTACCCCCCCCCCCACGATTTCCACCAGTTAGTGTCTGCAGTTTTAGATAATGGACCTTCCTTGATGTTTGGAATCTATTTCAGAGAAGAATCAAAGCATATGGAACAGCAAGGAAGAGCAAAAGGTGTGGAGGTTTTCCAAAATCAAATTCTTGGTGCAGGAGAATATGCTGATCCACAGGTCCAAGCTCTTTATGACAATGAAGTACTGTTTCTATGTCACCAAGCAGCTTTAAATGCTTGGAATAGGATACAAGATCCAGCAAAAAGGGTTGAATTATATACCAGTATTAGGCAGGGACAGAGAGAACCCTTTATTGACTTTTTGCAAAGATTAATTAAGGCTCTGGACATAGGGGTAACAGACCCAGAAGCTAGATGAATACTTCTTGAATCTCTAGCTTTTGAGAATGCAAACATAGAATGCAAAAAGATAATTAGGCCTTTAAAGTCTAGATCAGCACCTATGGATGAATGGACTCAGCATACAATGAATATTGAGACGTTTAGCTATAATGATGGGTAGGAGAAGCAATTTCCAAAGCAACGAGGATACATCAAACTGCCAGGTGTTTTAATTGTGGTAAATTAGGACATTTGCAAAGGGATTGCAGGCAAAGAATTTCTAAGAATAATATCCCTTCTGGGAATGACAAAAATAGGAGACCTTGGCCTTCAGGTATATGAAGGAGATGCAGTAAAGGCCGACATTGGTCCAGTGAATGCAGGTCAGCAACAGACAGACAGGGCAACCCGATATCATCAGGAAACTCCTTGAGGGGCCTCTCACAGGCCCCCAAGCCAACAGTGGCCCAGTCATTCCCAGTCACAGTGGAGAATGTGCCTCACCAAGAAAATTAAAAGCTCTAATTTCTGCTGTAAAAAGTAATACTGGTCTAAATGATGAATTACGCATGGAGGATGAATCAAAAAACCCAGTAGGACAGAGTAAACGTATATTTTGGCAGACTTCTAATAACGATCAAAGACCAAAGCTAAGAGTCTATGGGGCAATTTGGAGCAACGGTCTGAACTCTTAAGGTCCAAATGAGGAGCAGAAGGAGGGAGAACAAGAGCAAGGAAGTCAGGACCACGAGGGGTGCACCCACCCACTGTGACATTGGAACTGATTTATGGGGAGCGCACCAAGGCCAGCTGAACTGGGACTGAATAAGCATGGGTTGAAACTGGACTCTCTGAACATGGCGGACAATGAAGGCTGATGAGAAGCCAAGGACAATGGCACTAATACATGAACTGGCTATGTGGGAGCTTAGCCTGTTTGGACGATCACCTTCCTGGACCTAGATAGAAGTGGGAGGACCTTGGTCTTCCCGCAGGGCAGGGAATTTGTACTGCTCTTCAGTATCGAGAGGGAGGGGGAATGGAGTGGGGGGCGGAGAATAGGAGTGGGGATAGGGAAAGGGGAGTGGGGGGAGGGGCAATATTTGGGAGGATGGGGAGGGAAATGGGAAACGGGGACAGGTGGAAATTTTAATTAAAAAAGAATAAAAATTAAAAAAAAACTCCAGGAAACATCATAAGATAGTGTCAAAGCATCTGAAACAAAATATATTTTTAAATTAAATTAAAAAAATAAAAAAAAGAGTCTGTATAAATGGCACTTTTATTGAAGGCTTATTAGACACAGGTGCGGATGCAAGTGTCATTACTCCAGAATCTTGGCATCCGAATTGGCCTCTTCAAGAGGTAAATGTTCAGTTCCTGGGAATTGGAACCCTTTTTTTGTGTAAAACAAAGCACAAGATTGGTTGAATGCATAGGGCCTGAAGGGCAAATAGGAAGACTAAGGCCATATATAGCCAATATTGTGATGAATTTATGGGGCCATGACCTGCTACAGCAATGGAATACCCAGATTAACATTCCTGTAGTTCCAGGAACTCATAATTCTGGGAAGGATATGATGAGGTATTATGGGAAAAGGTCACCAGCCATTCAGGCTGTACAAGAACAAACAGCAAATACCAAACCTTTAGAGGTACCAACAGCCCTAGCTTTAAAATGGATAACTGAGAAGCCAATATGGATCAAACAGTGGCCTCTAACTGAAGATAAATTACAGGCATTGGAACAGCTGGTGCAAGAGCAGCTAGATGCTCACCATATTGAAGAATCAACCAGCCCTTGGAATTCTCCTGTGTTTGTTGTAAAAAAGAAATCCGGTAAATGGAGAATGGTGACAGATTTAAGAGCTGTCAACAAGGTAATTCAACCTATGGGCCCACTACAATCTGGAATTCCTTTGCCTTCTCTATTACCAAAAGGATGTCCTCTTATAGTTATTGATTTGAAAGATTGTTTTTTCACTATACCGTTACAAGAAAATGATAGAGAAAAATTTGCCTTCACAGTGCCTACTTATAATAATTCTCAGCCTAATAGGAGATATCAATGGACTATCCTCCCACAGAGTATGCTCAATAGTCCTACATTTCCTACATTGTGCCAATATATATATATATATATATATATATATATATATATATATATATTGGTTTTTCGAGACAGGGTTTCTCTGTGGTTTTGGAGCCTGTCCTAGAACTAGCTCTTGTAGACCAGGCTGGTCTTGAACTCACAGAGATCCGCCGGCCTCTTCCTCCCGAGTGCTGGGATTAAAGGCGTGCGCCACCACCACCCGGCCCTACATTGTGCCAATATTTTGTAAGAAAGCCATTGGAAATAATTCATAAACAATTCCCCAAGTCCATAATTTACCATTACATGGATGACATCTTGTTATCTGATTCAAATAAAGATACTTTAGAAAGGATGTTTGAAGAAGTAAAGAAAGTCTTGCCTAGGTGGGGATTACAAATTGCCCCTGAAAAGATTCAAAGAGGAAATTCTATTAATTACCTAGGTTACAGAATAGGGTTAGAGAAAATTAAAACGCAAAAGGCACAAATTAGGAGAGACTGGTTAAGGACTCTTAATGACTTTCAAAGATTTTTGAGAGACATTTCCAGTCTACGACCAGCTGTTGGGATAACACCTGATCTAATAGTTCATTTAAACAAAACCTTAGATGGTGATAAAGATGTGAATAGTCCAAGAAAACTGACAGCAGAAGCAGAAAAGGAGCTGACAATGATTGAGGAAAAATTACAGGAGGCACATGTGGATAGGGTGAACCCAAATCTTAGCTGCATCCTAATCATATTGCCTTCCAGAATTTCTCCTAAAGGGATTTTAATTCAGAGAGAAGATGTTATTTTATAGTGGATATTTATACCTAATAAACCAAGTAAAAAATTAAAAACTTATGTGGAAAAAGCCTCTGAATTAATTATAAAAGGTAAGCTGAGACTTCATCAACGAGCAGGTATAGACCCAGCAAAAATTATAGTGCCTTTTACTACTGAAGAAATAAAAAAGTTATAGGAAGACAATGAATCATGGCAAAGAGCTTGTGCTATTTTTTTTGGGAGAAATTAATAGCAACTATCCCAAAAGTGGTAGACTTAACCTCATAAAGAGAACTTCTTGGATTTTTCCTAGAATTGTACATGATGCTCCAATAACTGGGCCCGTATGTTCTATACTGATGCAAATAAATCAGAGAAAGCAGGTTACAAGTCAGATGAATTGAGTAAGGTGGAACAAAGCCCTTATAATTCTGTCCAGAAGGCAGAATTATATGCCATTCTTATGGTGCTAAGGGATATTAAAGAACCTCTTAATATAGTTACAGATTCACAATATGCAGAGAGAGTTATCTTGCATATTGAAACCTCTGAATTTATACCAGATGACACAGAGTTGACTTCATTGTTTATCCAGGTACAAAGCATAATCAGGAACAGGCTTTGTCCGATGTACATAACACACATCTGGTCCCATACAGGTCTGCCTGGTCCTCTAGCACAAGGCAATGCTGAGCTTGATCAATTATTGATTGGAAGCATGTTGCAGGCCTCAGAATTTCATAAGAAGCATCATGTCAATAGTAAAGGCCTAAAGAAAGAATTTTCCATTTCATGGCAACAAGCTAAGGACATTATAAAGAGATGTCCTACTTGTTCTTTCTATAATCAAACACTGTTGCCTGCAGGGAGTAACCCAAAGGGTACTAAAAGAAATGAAATCTGGCAGGTGGATGTGTTCCACTTTATGGAATTTGGTAAATTAAAATATGTACACCACACCATAGACACGTATTCAGGTTTTCAATGGGCTACTGCCCTGAGCTCAGAAAAGGCTGATTCAGTAATCACACATTTATTGGAAGTTATGGCCATCATGGGTATACCTGCACAAATAAATACAGAAAACTGTCCAGCATATGTATCTAAGAAAATGAAACGCTTTTTTGATTATTATAATATAAAACATATTACAGGTATACCAAATAATCCTACAGATCAGGCAGTTATAGAAAGGTCAAATCATACTATAAATGACATGCTGAACAAAACAGAAAGGGACAGAAAATACCCCCAGAAATAGATTGCATAATGCTTTATTAACCTTGAATTTTCTTAACGCTAATGAGAAAGGAACGACAGTAGCAGAAAGACATTGGATAATGGAAAAGTCTGCTAAACTAAATCAGCCGATTTATTTCAAAGATGTGCTGACCTCTCAATGGAAGCCAGGAGATGTGCTACGTTGGGGAAGGGGTTTTGCTCTTGTTTCCACAGGAGAAGAAAAATTGTGGATACCATCAAATTAATAAAGGTTCAATTAGAAGAGGAGAAACCTCTTGGAAAGGAGAAATGACAACTCATCCACAATGATTATATTCATACAGGTGGTAAGAAAAACATATAGAATGGGGGCAGGGTTCTGTTCTTATCTCCACAGGAAGACACTCATCTTTAAAAAATTCAAGGGACCCTGGATGTTTGGATACTGACAGATGAAAAAATACCTGCCCAATAGGAACTATCAAGAAAACTGAATAGGTTGTGTAAGTAAAATATACTAAGCCCTATTTCTAAATTTATAGAGCTGGTTTTGAAATTAGACTCTGGCTCTGTCCCTCTCCAATTCCAAGTCTGTTGGTAAGAGAAAAACCCAGAGTTTCTGGAGTTTCTGTCTCGTGTCAAGAGCCATGATATGGGACAGAAAGAAAATAGAGTTTAGAAAGCATCTTTGCTTTTCTTCATATCTATCATACTTTTCATTGAATATATCTATCATACCTTTCATTGAATATATATATATATATGTCTATATATGTCTATATGATTAATGTTTAAGTTTTTCACAATGAACAATGAGTTTTTTTCTGAAGTGACATTTGAAGTTTCCAGGAAAAAATGGGGCCCCATAACAACAACTCCACCTGGTTGATATGTCATCATGTTACTGATAGCACTACTACAAGACCTGTTTTGGGTACCAGCTGCACAAGACAGTTCCAACTTGGTTAGCTGAAATGGTGCACATCTTATACAACATTCTGGCCAGACCTGCACAAAATACTCAGAGACTATTTGCAATTTTAAAAGACATTGATCTTGAAATTTAACCATCATTTTACTTTCACAGGATCCCCCAGAAAGAACGTCGCCCCCATGACAGCTGGAAGTAATTCTAGAGGATGACGTCCTCTCTCCCAGTAAAGTTTGCCCTTGGGATTAGGGACATTATTTAGGGGTTGATTATAATTAGTATATGGTTGAGGGTTGGGGGAGGCATTTTATAAGCTGAGGGATCATTCGAAAAAAAAAGAAGGATAATGGGATGATGGGATAATAGATTGGTACTTGTTGGTACTTGTGAGTTATTGTTTTGAGACAAATATATTGGTATCGATTCTTATATATTGATACAAAGTGAAATTATATTGACTATTGTATGCATGCATGTTTCTACCTCTGTTTAAAACATTTTTATGTATTGACATATATTGTATATATGACATATATATATATATTGTATATATTTACCATATTGCATTGTACATTTTTACCTCTGATTAAGATACTTATATATTGTTTGTGTATTGATATATATTTACCATACTTCAATGTATATTTGTACATTGTTTATATTTGGAGGTCATTATCCTCATTTGTTACACAGTTGTTTATTGTCTTAGTCTTTAAGTTAGATAGATATTTATTGTCTTAGTCTTTAAGTTGATAGATATTGAGAATTATATAGATCAATAGTCATCTAAGTTTGTCGTCTATAATTAGACTAATCAGGTTCTTTAGATACATAGAAATTATACTCAGTATAGATAGATAATCTTCAACCTCTTCAAAGAGCTGTAGAAAATGGCCTTTAATCTAACTCAGAGTTTTGTGGTAGTGAGACACAATTGCTTCTGGCAGCACCGATCTATTCCTGAGAGAATGTTGAGCACCAAAGACACTCCACCTTGAGTTTTTCTTTTTGGCAGAACTGGCCTTTGGGTAAAGAAATGCCCATACCTCAACCACTGACAGAGATACAGAGCGTGCATTAATGGATAAAAGAGGATTGTCATATCCTGCCAAGATGGGGTAAGATAGTTTTGATAAGTTTCTTGCCTTTGAAAATGGTATGTCAGTTATGTTAGGCCTTAGCCAAAGTTGGTTGCTTCAACGCTGCAAAAGTGACCTTGGGTGATTGCCCAGGTAGCTAGCTGTCTCTGTGATTTGTTGCATGTTTTGGAAGTTGTTTGATTGCACTTCCTAATTACTCAGGTAACATTATTTTCCTTCTCAGATCTTTGATGGGGTTGAAGACTATATAAATGTAGTTACTTTCCACTCATTACTTGGCCAAGCTATTTATTATACAAGACCTAAGCTAGTTAAAATAGGATATTTGTACTTACTGTATATAATTTCGTAGTAGGTTTAGAACTCTTTTACTTAAACAAAAGGGGGACGTGTTGCGGGAGGTCCTTCTGCTCATTCAGCCAATAGCCGCTGAGATACCAGCCCATTGGGGCGTGGTCTCTCTCCCTTTAAAAAATCAGCCACTTCCCTCCTCGCTCTCTCTTACTTGCTGCTCTGCTCCCAGCAGCTAGACTCCCTTCCTAATTGTGCAGAAGGCTCTTGTCTGGGACGGTGATCTGTAAATTGTTCCCCTTTTAAATAAATAACCATTCTATTAATCATAATTCCAAACTGGTGTGAGATTGTTTGTGACTTACGCCTTTGCCTTCCCTGGAAGATTTGGAGGAGGTGGGTTGTTCAATGTTATTTAGATACCTGTTTGGAAACTGAACTATTAAAATTTGCTTGTTTATTCAACATCTGAGCAGTGTCAGTCATGGGAGCCTGGGAACAGATGGGGTATGAACCTACAGAAAAACCAAATGATAGTGTTCTGCTAAAGAAATGCAATATTCTACATTATTCATAGATAATGTCATACCCATGCATTATCAAAGAAGCTTCCTCCTGCAGTAGATGGAAGCAAATATAGAGTCCCACAACTGGACAGTGTGCAGGAAGTGAGAGACTTTGGAATACTCAGTCTTAATGGGATGTCTCCATCAAGCTCCTCCCCTTAGGGCTCAAGGGACAGTAGAAAAGAGGAAGCAGAAAGAGTGTATGAGCCAGTGGGGATCGAAGACACCAGTAAAATACTACCTTCCAGACACATCAGGACTGATGCACATGTGAGCTCACAGAGACCACTGGAATGTACACAGCCTGTACAGAGTTCCAGCACTAAGATGTGTAATGGACACATGCACCCATCCCTAAACCAGAAGCTATCTCCAAATGGTAACTGCTAGAAAAGTAAATTTTCATCTCTCCAATGGGTATACAAACCATACTTAAGACTAGGACCCTTGCCTAGCACTAGATAGCCAACACAAAACTAACTCAGTTGTATCTTGAGAAATTTTTTTTATCTCATTTTGCTTGGTCTGTGCATTTTTTATCTTACTGGTCTTTTGCTTATATTATGGTGTTTGTGCATTCTTTTAATGTGTTTTCTCTTCTGTCTGTCTCTCTGTCTCTCTTCCCCCCCTCGTGTGTGTGTGTGTGTATGTGTGTAAATGTCTGCATATATAAGGGATTTCTCTGCCTCTTTATTCGCCTTTGTTTTCCCTATTGTTTTGTTTTATTCTGATTTAGATTTTTTATTAGTTTGATTGAGAAAGAAAGAAAGAAAAAAAGAAAGAAAGAGAAGAAAGAAAGAAAGAAAGAAAGAAAGAAAGAAAGAAAGAAAGAAAGAAAGGAGTTGGTTGAGTAGAGAAAAAAAGAGTATCAGGGAAGAGATGTGGGAGGGGAAGCCATGGCCAGAATATATCAAATTAAGTACCAATTTTCAGTTAAAAGTAATAAATATTTTTAAAAATGAGCCTTGTACCTTCCATAGAATATGCAATCTGGTGCTCCATCTTTCTGAATGAACATGCTTTAAGGAAATCCCAGAGCCTTCAGAAAAAGAATCCTGGATTAAAAGCAGAGCTCTGAAAAAATTGTTTCTAAGAGACATGCAGGAAGATTTACAATTGCGGGTGTTTTACAGGCACCAACAGACCAGGCCTCTGGAGGAGGAAGAAAAGTGTCTAAGTTCAGACCAGTCAGGAAAAATCATAAAGGTAGCTGGGCCACACTTGCAACCTAGCTTAAGAAGTATGTTTGTTGAATAACGAGTGGTATGAAATCTTTTAAGTTTAATAGCAATATTTTTGGCTAAAATTGATGGAAATAAACCCTCACTTTAGTTTTACTAAAGTCTTATAAAAGTCAGCTAAAAACTGATTTTATATTTGTATATGTAGTTTTTTTAAACTGGGTTGCCTAAGCCTAAAAATCTTTTTTAAAGTGCATATAAATATTGTATAAATAAAATTATATTTTTACACAATACTTGGTTATTTTAAAAGTAATACCGTGGTTTTTATATACTACCACACAGCTAAATGTTTCAATAAACTTTATTTTATATATTCAAAAGCTGGTGTTCTGAAAACATTCTAGCCACACTTCTAAACTGTGCCACCATGAGAACTGTTAGGCCCAAAGCAGCACAAAACTGATAGTTTTGGTGGTATTGTCCTGAACAGAAGGAATTGGACTGGTAAACAGGATTGTTACAGGGTAAACAGAGACCTGAAGGTGAGTTTCTGTTTACCAGGAAGCTAGCTCCTTTAACCTGCCCCTAAGGTGAACTAACTAAGACAAAGGCATCTGTCAGTCTGAACAGCCTCTATTAGCTGTTGTTGACTGTCAGGTAAAATCGGCTTCCTTTTCTTCCACTTTGCTTCTCTCTACCACCATGGGCAGAGCCAGAGATAACCTTTGCAATCTCAAACCTTCCTCTCTGTCCATGGAGTGGTCCAGTTCAGTGGTTTCACTGTACCCTCATTCACAGAGATAAACCCTTTGGAGAATGTTCTAGATACTATAAGTTTTGTTTACGCTAAATTTACTTATTTTATTTTGCCCTTGTAACTGTTTTTTATCTAGAAGTCAGCATAAAAACTTTACTTTCTGAAAATGTATTTGTTTAAAATTTTCAACATTTTGTATGAAGGATCTCTGACAAGGAGCAAAGTTGAAGTAGTAACAATGTATTTTCTCTAACTGCCCGCTATATTATCTCACTGTCTCTTAAATTTTTTATGTATGAATCATTTTGCATACAGTAAAATTTACTGGTAGAAGCAGTGGTTTTCAACCTGTGGGTCATGACCCCTTTGGGGTAGTTGAATAACCCTTTCACAGGGGTTGCCTAAGACCATATTAAGACAGAGATACTTACATTACAATTCTTATTTTTTATTGAAAAAATTTCTGCCTCCTCCCCACCTCCCATTTCCCTCTCCCTCCCCTACTCCTCTCACCCTCCCCCCACTCCTCCCCCCTCCCCCCACTCTTGTCCCCCTCCCCCCACTCCTCTCCCCCTCCCTCTCCAGTCCAAAGAGCAGTCAAGGTTCCCTGCCCTGTGAGAAGTCCAAGGTCCTCCCCCCTCCATCCAGGTCTAGGAAGGTGAGCATCCAAACAGGCTAGGCTCCCACAAAGCCAGTTCATACAATAGGATCAAAACCAAGTGTCATTGTCCTTGGCTTCTCAGCAGCCCTCATTGTCCGCTGTGTTCAGAGAGTCCGGTTTGATCAGGTGTTTTTTCAGGCCCAGTCCAGCTGGCCTTGGTGAGCTCCCAATAGATCAGCCCCACTGTCTCAGTGGGTGGGTGCACCCCTTGTGGTCCTGACTTCCTTGCTCATGTTCTCCCTCCTTCTGCACCTCATTTGGACCTTGGGAGCTCAGTCCGATGCTCCAATGTGGGTGTCTGTCTCTATCTCCATCCATCGCCAGATGAAGATTTTATGGTGATATGCAAGATATTCATCAGTATGGCTATAGGATAGGGCCATTTCAGGTTTCCTCTCCTCAGCTGCCTAAGGAACTAACTGGGGACATCTCTCTGGACACCTGGGAGCTCCTCTAGAGCCAAGTCTTTTTGCCAACCCTAAAATGGCTCCCTTAATTAGGATATATACTTCCCTGCTCCCATATCCACCCTTCCTTTATCCCAATCATCCCATTCCCCCAAGCTTCCCCCATCCTCCCCTTCTCACTTTTCTCTCCCCATTTCCCCTTACGCCCATCCCACCCCACACCCAAGTTCCAAATTTTTGCCCGGCAATCTTGTCCACTTCCAATATCCAGGAGGCTGACTGTATGATTTTTTTTGGGTTCACCTTCTTATTTAGCTTCTCTAGGATCACAAATTATAGGCTCAATGTCCTTTATTTATGGCTAGAAACCAATTATGAGTGAGTACATCCCATGTTCATCTTTTTGGGTCTGGGTTACCTCACTCAGGATAGTGTTTTCTATTTTCATCCATTTGCATGCAAAATTCAAGATGTCATTGTTTTTTACTGCTGAGTAGTACTCTAATATGTATATATTCCACACTTTCTTCATCCATTTTTCCATTGAAGGGCATCTAGGTTGTTTCCAGGTTCTGGCTATTACAAACAGCTTTGAGATACCATCTTACACCTGTCAGAATGGCTAAAATCAAAAACACCAAGGATAGCCTTTGCTGGAGAGGTTGTGGAGAAAGGGGTACAATCATCCATTGCTGGTGGGAATGCAAACTTGTACAACCACTTTGGAAATCAGTGTGGCGGTTTCTCAGGAAATTCAGGATCAACCTACCCCAGGACCCAGCAATACCACTCTTGGGAATATACCCAAGAGATGCCCTATCATATTACAAAAGCATTTGTTCAACTATGTTCATAGCAGCATTATTTGTAATAGCCAGAACCTGGATACATTATAATTCTTAACAGTAGCAAAAACACAGTTATGAAGCAACAACAAAATAATTGTGTGGTAGGGGTCACCGTGATATGAGGGACTATATTAAAGGGTCACCGTAGTAGGAAGGCTGAGAACCACTGAAAGAGTTCTGGCAATACATTCATCATCACCATGAAGACACAGTTCTCCTGCCCATGGTTTCTAGTCACTAGTTGGGGCATTTCTTTCCATTATTGCTAGCTTCCGGTACTTATAGATATGATTTCTGATCTTATGATCTTGTCTACTAATTTGAAAATATTATAATTGACCAATAATGCTTGAATATATAAGTGGTTTGTTTTATTTCATTTATTTGCTGTAGTTGTTATGTGGGCTGGGTATATGCCGCAGTGGATATATAAAGGTCAGAGGACAACTTGTTCCAACACATTCTTTATGTCCCCCCATTATGTGAGTCCAATGTATTAAATTCTGTTGGACAGTCTCAGCCTCAAGCATTTGTGCTCACTGAGCCCTCTCACTATCCCTATGGTGACATTTTCATATGAATTTTCAAATGGCTGAACTGAGAAAACTAATATATCCTATACTTTAGATACTTTATCTTTTGCATTAGATAAAATCCTCTAGTCTTGTCTTTACCAAGATACTGTGTAATGAAATATTTTTTTCCTGTCCTGGAACTAGCTCTTGTCGACCAGGCTGGCCTCGAACTCACAGAGATCCGCCTGCCTCTGCCTCCTGAGTGCTAGGATTAAAGGCGTGCGCCACCACTGCCCAGCCTATGTTATGGAATCTTACAGCATGAATTCAGCCTTTAATTTGGAATTTCTTTTACAATCATTTCACTGAGGTTCATGATAGTCATTGCACATATTTGAAGCTATTTCCTTGTACTTTCTAAATATACTAATTTGTATAACTCTAACACAAATTATTTTCCACTCATTAATTGACAGACATTAGTTGTTGCTTTTCCATAGTGATGAATTTTAAATTTTAGATATTAAAACATATTTATATATCATTTCCCTCTTTCCTTCTTCTCCCTCTAACCCATCCCATGATCCATAACCCACTACACATACTGGATTCCTCTTTAATTCATAGCCACTTTTACTTTAATTATTATAATTATATATGCATAAACATACTAATAGCACTTTCTCAGTCTACTAATAATGTTGCTTGTTTGTATATGAGTTCAGAACTGACCAACTGGTGTTAAGTAATCAACTGGTGAACTCATCTTTGTTTTGCTATTTCTCCTGATCTCAACATTCTCTTACTTGCTGTAGTTCTTTGTCTGTGTGGGGCCTGTGAAATTTGCTTCTTCAATATTAGCATGTTAGTTGGTAGTATACTTGCTTAGGTCTTGTTTAGACAGCCATTACTGTTGAGACATCATGGATATCAGAGAAGATTTTCTGATCTTCTGCTCTTAGAATCTTCCCAGACTCTCTTCCACAATGTTTCCTTAGCCTTATCAATACATTGTACATGTCTTAACTGGGCTGAGCAGCCCATGATTGGTTGCTTTTCACATTTGACTAGTAGTTTTCTTTAATAGTCTCTGTCTGTTACTTCTTTATCCAAGAAACTGGTTCTTCATCAAAAGAAGCTTCTTTGGTGAGAGCTGTGGGAGCTCTGTTGGTATAAAGATAAAAATTTAGAATGCAGTTGAGATTTTTCTGGTTTAGTAGTTTTTTTTTTTTTTTTTTTTTTACTATAGCTTCTGGCCATCATAATTAAAACTGCTGTACATGTAAATAAATTTTCATGTGGAAATCTGGCTTCATTTTCTTTAGAATAATTTTCTCCTGAAAAAAGCATCATATTCATAGGACTGGGATTACCAGACCTCATTATAAAAATGTGGGTAGCTTCCCATTTTACTGAAAAATTCACTACATCAGTGTAGGGTTTACATTCTCCCAGACATCACATGAACATTTTCATTATACTTCGTCACTGCCAGAACTCAAAATTGATATTTTTGGTTTTGTATAAAGTCATCCTATAAAGATATCCTAAGAGATAGTGATATCATCTTCTGGTTTTACTTCTAATTTCAAGAACAACTTGTAACACTGAGTAGCTTTGTGTTGACCTGTTAACTATGCATGTCTTTGACATGGTTTTCATCCTAAATTATGCTCACATTGTTGTTCCTGTGCTTTTAATTTACTTGGTTAATGTGAGTCCCTTGCATTTTGTGTAGAAGTCCTTTAGAAACATATCCTTTACAAGCCTTTCTATATCTTTTTCCTACAATTAAATTTGCTATAACTTATATTTCTACTCCACTGGTTCCATGGGATTTAAGTTTTTTCTTTTTCTAAACTCAAAGATAAAAAGTTCAATTCACTTTGAGATGTTTTTCTATTGCAATATAAGAATATGATTCACAAAATTTTACTCAAAAGCATTCCTGCATCTCACTTCTTTTAAAAAATTTATTCAGTTCAAAATGTCCCTTGTGACTAACTCATTGATTTCATGATATTTAGAAGACCATTTTCAATTTCCAAATATTTGGAGAATTTTCCATACTGATTTTTTATTATTTATTCGAGTTTAGTTATTTTCCTTTCAAGTTCTTTAAATCTATTTAAGTTTAAAATCCAAAATATGGCCTTGTGATGAATATTTTATGTATGCTTGAAAAGAATTGCATTGTGTTCTTGTTTAGAGGAGTGTCCAATTAGGTCAAGTTGATTGATGGTGTTGTTCGAGTCTCATCCATTCTTAATGTTTCTGTGCCTTCAAGAGAGAGCAGTGGATGTCTCTGCATGTGGTTATAAACTTCTCTGTTTCTCCTCTCAGCTTTCATTTTGCTTCATATGTTCATAAAATCCCAATATCTTCTAAAGGAGTTAACCTGTTCAGCATCATTCATTTTCCTTCTTTATTATGATGACATTTTCTGCTCATAAAATTGCCTTAACTGGCACTGGTATAGCTGATGACTCTTCCACTTGCTGCTTGCCTTGCAAACTTTTTCCATCATAGTAACTTTAACATACCAAGATTTATATACTTATAGTAAATTCCTTGTAAGTAGTATGTCTTTTATTGTTGCTATAATCTACTCTGTCAAACTCTAGGTCCCTTTAATACTATCTAAAATTATATAGATTTTATTAGTAGTGTTTTGATTGTACTTGAAACTATTAACTTTCTAATGCCTTTCCTTCTCTTACCCCCATTTTCTCTTTATTGTAAACTTTATTTTAAAATACATAAAAATCACTTTATAATTTCCATATTGTTTCCATATTAGATAATTAGCTTAATTAACTAATCCAAAAGTTATTTACTTACAGTTTTGTGGCTTGAGTCATTCTTTATAGTCATTCTTATAGTGATTTATTCATCCCTAATTGATGATGTTTTTGTGCCCAGTCACATGTCTCATAATTTTCATAGAATGTCAGATACTGAAGAGCAGAAAAGTATAATGAAAGTATAACTTATGTCTTAAAGTAAGTACACGTCCTCTTATAAAGGGCATAATGGAAGGTTGGGATCAGCTAAAGCTCTTGGGTTTTTCTTGCTGTCCAGCTACTACTAGTGCTACTCCACTGTATACTGCCTGCTCTTACTTTAAGCATAGAATGCTAGAACATCCGTTCTAACATTCTTGTCCACAGGGGACTCTAAGTGTTAGTCCTCTGCCTTAGATGAAATCTACACACCCTTCATCAGTGTTGAACTCCTATTGTTTCTTATTCAATGTTTAATTTTGCTTTGATAAAAATAGTCTATGCCATCATTGTCTAGCTTCTGTTTTAGACAGGTTCCAAGACCTAGACCTTAGGCTCCTTGCATCTTTAGAATCCTTGATTTTTTTTTTATATATATACAGCCTGAGCTTTCAAACAATGTTTGATCTTAAGGCTGTCTTAACCACCGTGGAGTCTATGGGTTCTGGGACAAACACCCATTCCATGTTTCTCGACATGCACCTTGCTTAGATGTTTTTCTCAGAGGATCGAACTATTTCTGCCCTTATCTCTCACTCTTCCTCCTGTTTGTTCTTTGTTTGAGAGGAAGATCCAGGAAAAAAGAACACAAACTTTATATCTTTCTCCTACACATCTATCCATCGTTCCTTCCTTTCAGGGACTCTTTTTTTTTCCAGCTTTTTTTTTATTCTTTTTTAATTAAAATTTCCACCTGCTCCCCATTTCCCATTTCCCTCCCCCTCCTCCCACATATTGCCCCCTTCCCCCCACTCCCCTCCCCCTATCCCCACTCTTCTTCTCCTCCCCCCACTCCATTCCCCGTCCCTCTCGATACTGAAGAGCAGTCCAAATTCCCTGCCCTGCTGGAAGACCAAGGTGAGCATCCAAACAGGCTAAGCTCCCACAAAGCCAGTTCATGTATTAGGATCGAAACCTAGTGCCATTGTCCTTGGCTTCTCATCAGCCTTCATTGGAGCAACCGTCTGAGCTCTTAAGGTCCAAATGAGGAGCAGAAGGAGGGAGAACATGAGCAAGGAAGTCAGGACCACGAGGGGTGCACCCACCCACTGTGACAGTGGAACTGATCTATTGGGAGCCCACCAAGGCCAGCTGGACTGGGATTGAATAAGCATGGGTTGAAACTGGACTCTCTGAACATGTCAGGGACTCTTTTTGGCCAGCTCTGATCCACACTTTATGCTGAGCTGCTAGAGGAAGCTATTGAAAGGGTTTACAAGTGAACAAAAGTACCTGACTTTTATTGTGGTTTGTTTGTTTCTATAGTTTTCCCTAGTTATTTTAAACTTGGCCTTTAAGGTAGCTAAAAATTTTAGCTAGTTCATTGCTAACATTTCAATCTCTTGGAACTGGAGTTGCAGGCATTTTTCAGATTCCAAGCAAGTTTTGTGGGTGCTAGAACTGAACTCCAGCCTTCATTACCGAACAGCAAACACTCTTAACCTCTGAGCCTTACCTGCAGTCCATCAATGCTTTTAACAATATGTATCACTTATTATTAGAGATGTTCAGTAAGCATTGTTGTAAATAAATTTTATCTAGCGTTCAAGGGTTTCTTTTTATTTATTTATATTTTTTAAGTTCATAAGCAAGTTTATTGTGTTCAAGAGAAAACAAGAAGCCAGTCAATTTGTGAATCCCAACAACTTACAGACAAGAGAAATAGAGACAAAGAAGAGAGAAAGCTATGTCAATTGCAATGGAGGACCACAAAGAGATGCTTGGCAAAAGGAGATGCAGGCTTTAGAGTATGCTTTAGAAAGCCCAGAGTTTCTAGTCTAGGCTATGGTAAGTATACAAAAGAAAATAGAACTTAGAAATTATGGCTTCTTTTTCTTTCTTTCTCTTTCTTTCTCTCTTTCTCTCTCTTTTTCTTTCTTTCTTTCTTTCTTTTTTTTCTTTCTTTCTTCCTTCCCTCCCTCCCTCCCTCCCTCCCTCTCTCTTTCTCTCTCTCTCATTTTATCGATTCTTTGTAGATTTCATATCAAGCATCCCAATCCCGTCTCCTTGCATTGGCCCCCTGTTTATGCAGCCTCCCCCCAAAATAAAACCAAATTTAAAAGAAGAGCCAAAACCAAGGAAAAAGAAGAAATAAAACAAAACAAACCAAAAACTAACAAAAAAGACTCTTGTAGAAGCTGTAGAGTGGCTCATTGAGTCACAGTATAACCTTTAGTCCATTCATCTTTACTTGCAAATGTTCATTGCTCAGTCATTGGTCTGGTTTGAGGCCTCTAGTTTCTGCTAAGCCATGGATAATGGGCTTTCACTGGGGCTCCTCTTGGATATACTCTTGTTGTCCTGTGTTGTGGAGATCCAGAAGTTTTGTCACTGTAGTTTTGTTCCTTTCACATGCTCGGACAGTTCATAGATGTAGTGGGTGTTTGGGCCTTGGTGGTAGCTGGGTTTGTCAGCCTGCCAGCTTTCCCTCTTGGTCACTATCCAGAGGAGCTCTCCAGCACTGCCATGGACAGCTCACCAGATACAGCCTGAAGCAAGGAGTGTGGCCAGTTTTGCTCTCCTGCCCTCAGATTTGGGTTACCCCACTCATATAAAAGTGGGGGAAAGAAGGATATAATACAAAATAAACTAATTTAGGTTCACTTATTCACTTGCAGTTTCAGAAATGGGCAAATAAATATTATAAAAGAAAATAATCACAGAAAAAATGACTAATTAGTACAAATTTCAACGCAATTACTATTGGGGAGTAGATTAATTGGAAGAAGGTTCCTAAGAGCCTTCTAAATTTTTATATTGTTCTGCTTCTTAAGCTGAATATTTCATACATTTCTTTCTATATTTTAAAAATAGAAATTTGGGGGCTAGGGTTATAGCTTAGGGATACAGCTCTTACTTCACATGTGTGAAGACCTAAGTTCAATTGATAACACTACAGGAAAAAAAAAACAAAGGGAAAGAAAAATAAGAGATTTATAAAATAAAAATGATAGCAAATGATTCTCAGATTGCCAACTAGCCTATGATTGTCTTGAAAAATTCCTGATTGGTGTTAGCTTTTTAGATTTCTAATGACAACATTAGGCCCCTGGTATTGTTCCACAGCCCATCCTTGTCTTGTTGAAGTACATGATACAGGAAAAATTAAAAAAATAAACAAAGCCTCATTAATTCTCTATAATGGTACTTATCTAAACCAAAGCCAATAATTCTCATCTTTAGAACTATACTTCTCTGTTGCAGGGTGAGGGCCTGCTTGTTCATCCCGGCTGCCTGGCTAACTTACACCTGAAATAACCACACAGAAACTGTATTAATTAAAACACTGCTTATCCCATTAGCTCTAACTTCTTATTGGCTAACTCTTACATCTCAGTTTAACCCATCTCTATTAATCTGTGTATCACCCATAGCAGTGACCTACCTGGAAAGATTCTGCATGTCTATCTCAGGTGGCTCCATGGTATCTCTCCCCTACTCTTCCTCCTAGCATTCAGTTCTGTCTTCCCCGCCTACCTAAGTTCTATCAACTAGGCCAAGGCAGTTTCTTTATTCATTAATGCTAACCACAGCACACAGAGGGGTCTTCCACATCACTTCTCCTGTTTATATATCTCTAAACCCTGATGCTCTTCCCTGTATTATTTCCTGCCCTTTGTCAATTGAATTTCCTTTTAGTGAAAATGGTTGACTCACTTCCTCATATGTTTAATTGGGTCATTGGCAAAAACACATCTCAGCACTCAGTCTGGCTTGGGTTTCAGTTAATGTCTTATTTGTCTATTTAATTGTAGTTACAGAAAACACTGGCAATTAAAATACCAAATTTGAGAGAGTAGTCCAACATAATTTTTAGCCTTTAGCTTATATTTACACAAAGAAAAATGTGGGAACCTAATTCTTTTCCTGGACTTGAGTGGCATGGCAGGACTTGAGAGTTCTCTCCAGAGCCAGTGATGAGGCATAGCCAAAGTGAGGAGGAAGATGAGTCACTAGCATAAGGAGCAACAGTGATAATTAGTTTACAAAATAGTGACGTTGTGGTTCAAATGACAATGACCCCCATAGGCTCATATGTTTGCATATTTGGTCTACAGTCAGTGGAACTCTTAGGAGGGGTTAGGAGGTATGACCATGTTGGAAGAGGTATGTCACTAGAGATGGGTGGACTTTCAGGTTTCAAAAGCTTACTCCTTTTCCTACTTAACTCCTTCTCTATATATCCCAGTCTCTGCCTTCTGCTTGAATGGAAGCTCTCAGTTATTGCTCTGGCACCATGTCTGCCTGTTGCCATGCTCTTTGCCATGTTGGCCATGGACTCACTCTCTGAAACACACACACACACACACACACAGAGAGAGAGAGAGAGAGAGAGACAGAGAGACAGAGAAAGAAAGATAGATAGATAGATAGATAGATATAGAAAGATAAATAAATAAATTATGAGTTCCCTGTGATCAATAACATCTAATTGAATTTTGAAAACTATGTATTTATTTTTGCATGTACGTATGGGAGATTGCAAATGCACATGTGCACATATGTTCTGGCATGCATGTGGTGATCAGTGGGCAAGTTTGGGGTGTCATTTCAATCAAACTGAGATTACAAGGCTTGCACAGAAAACTCTCTCTCTGACCCTCTAACTCCTGTTTCACTGCATCACTAAAGAGACATCTGCAGAAGTCAAGTGAAAAATTCAGAAGTTAGATTTGTTTTTTAATATATAATAATATATGTAATATATTATTGATTTTATTGAGCTCTAAATTTTTTTCTGCTTCCCTCCCTGCCCCTCCCTTCCCCTTCAACCCTCTCCCATGGTCCCCATGCTCCCAATTTACTCAGGATATCTTGTCTTTTTCTACTTCCCATGGAGAATAGATTCATGTATGTCTCTCTTAGGGTTCTCATTGTTGTCTAGCTTCTCTGGGATTGTGATTTGTAGGCTGGTTTTCTTTGCCTCATGCTTAAAAGTCACTTATGAGTGAGTACATATGATAATTCTCTTTCTGGATCTGGATTACCTCACTCAATATGATGTTTTCCATCCATTTGCCTGCAAATTTCAAGATGTTGTTAATTTGTTCTGCTCTGTAGTACTCCGTTGTGTAAATGTACCATATTTTCTTTATCCATTCTTTGATTGAGGGGAATTTAGGTTGTTTCCAGGTTCTGGATATGACAAACAATGCTGCTATGAACATAGTTGAACACATGTCCTTGTGGCACGGTTGAGCATTCTTTAGATATATACTCAAAAGTGGGATTGCTGGGTCTTCAAGAAAGTTGTTTCTTAATTTTCTGAGAAATCACCATACAGATAGCCAAAGGGGCTGTACCAGCTTGCACTCTCACCAGCAATGCAGGAGTGTTCCCTTTACCTCACAATCTCTCCAGCATAACTTGTCATCAGTGTTTTTGATCCTGGTCATTCTTACAGATGTAAGATGAAATCTTGCATTTCACTGATGACTAAGGATGTTGAGCATTTTCTTAAGTGTCTTTCAGCCATTTTAGACTACTCTGTTGAGAGTTCTATGTTTAGGTCTGTACTCCATTTTTTATTGGATTATTTGTTCTTTTGATTACCAATTTCTTGAGTTCTTTGTATATTTTGTAGATTAGACCTCTGTCTGATTTGGGGTTGGTGAAGATCTTTTCCTATTCTGTAGGCTGTCGTTTTGTCTTGTTGACTGTGTCTTTTGCTTTACAGAAGCTTTTCAGTTTCAGGAGGTCCCATTTATTAATTGTTTCTCTCAACATCTGTACTACTGAAGTTATACTTAGGACGTTGTCTCCTGTGCCAATGCCTTCAACTGTACTTCCCACTTTATCTTCTTTGGGGTTCAGTGTGGCTGGCTTTATGTTGAGGTCCTTAATCCATTTGGACTTGAGATTTACACATGGTAATGGATATGGATCTATTTTCATTCTTTTACATGTTGATATCCAGTTATGCCAATACCACTTGTTAAGTATGCTTTCTTTTTTCCATTTGATACTTTTTGCTTCTTTGTCAAAAATCAGGTGTTCAAAGGTGTGTGGATTAATATCTGGGTCTTTGATTTTGTTCCATTGGTCCTCCTTTCAGTTTTAATGCTAATACCAGCTTGTTTTTAGTACTGTTGCTCTGAAGTAGAGTTTGAAGTCAGGGATTGTGATGCCTTCAGATGTTCTTTTAATGTACAGGATAGTTTCGGCTATTCTGCATTTTTTTCTTTTCCATATGAAGTTGAGTATCATTCTTTCAAGGTCTGTGAAGAATTTGCTGCAATTTTGATGGGCATTGCATTGAATCTGTAGATTTCTTTTAGTAAGATTGCCATTTTTACTATGTTGATTCTGCCTGCCCAAGAGCATGGGAGATCTTTCCACTTTCTGATGGCTTCTCCAATTCCTTTCTTCAAAGATTTAAAGTTTTTGTTATACAAGTCTTCCACTTGTTTGGTTAGACTTACTCAGATATTTTATGCTATTTGTGGCTATTGTGAAGGGTGATATTTCTCTAATTTCTTTCTCAACTCATTTATCATCTGTAATGAACAGGTCACTGGCTCAGTCCTGTTTCTGTGGAGTTCACCATCCCAGGCCTGCTCTGCCCAGGTAGCTGGCTCAGTCCTGTCTCCACAAATGTCCCTGGTCTGGATCCACTCCAGCGCCTCTGGAGCTCGCTGTCTCAGGCACACTCTGTCCTATGTAGCCAGCTCAGTCCCATTCTTGTGGAGCTCATTGTCTCAGGCCTGCTCTGGCCTAGGCTGCTGGTCGAGTTCTGCTTCTGCAAATGTCCCTGGTTTGGATCTGCTCCTATTTCCATGGATTTCTAGGTGTTAGATTTGTGAAGACTTCCCTAGTGCAATTTTACTTTAAGATTTCTATAAAGTATAAATGACAAATAATTTTAATGAAATAAATTACTTTGAAATAGTTTTATCAGATACAAATTTAAAAGTTTTAATTTAAGAACACTGCCCCTTTGCTTCTTCCTTCTGTGGCTTTTTTCAAATCACTTGGTTTTAGTCATACCCCATAATCCCTAAGTAATCTTTCTTGGTCTTGCAGAATCTGCTTTATAAACTCTGTACTTGTTAGACAGTATGTATTGTGAATGTTTTTCTTTCTTCAGGTTGTTTTTAAACAGAGTTGCTTATCCCCAGGAGTTTATCTCTCTGGTTTCTTTTATCTCATGCTAAAGCTCACCCGGATCCTCGACTGATTTTCTGATTTTCCTCTGTCGTGTTTTGCCAACCTCTGTGCATTTTTATCCTCTCATTTCTCTGTTTTGTTCTCTGCACAATGAGAGCTAGATTCTAGTCAACTTTAGGACTCTCTGTTCTTTTGGATAATCTAAAGCAGCTTTAGCAAAATCTCCCTGAATCATGCTCAGTTGTCATGTTTCATCCCATACCTCTGCCTTGTCTCAGTGCATGTAGTCATGGCAATCTCTGTTCACAAATCCCAGAAACTACTTGTGATAGAGCAACAGACGATTTTTCAAGAAATGAATTAATATGTCTTTTCCTAATTTGATTTTAAAAGTCTTCACTATTTTTGTATTCCCCTGTGTCTATTTTCAGTGGTGTGCACATTGCCCTCTAATCTGTATCACATAATAATATGAAAACAATAACCATTAGAAACACTCATTATGTGCCAAACACTACTCTACATGGTGTGTACACCCTAACTTACATAATTTAAAACAAGACATTTTAAAGCTGTTATCATATTTACTTTGAATGTAATGAAACTGAATCATAGCATGATCAGGTAATTCTCTAAGATCCTAAATTATGAAACAGTGCAATTAGGATTATAAAGTTTAGTAAAATTTGCTTCACATACTTATCATCTCAGTTTCATGAATAACTTTTTGATCCTTATTTTTCAAATATATAATGTGGTATATTTGAATATAAGTTAATTACTACACTTATGAATCTATTATTTCTACAGTAAAATAGTGAATTTATTTTTAAAGAATTTTGGTTTTAGAATAATATATTGATTAAAGGAAATACAGTTTATCTAATTTTGAAAAAATAAAAGGTACTGATAAATACTTAAGAATTTAAATTTCCATAGATAAACAAGTTTGACAAAAAATAATGATACTACGGTTGCTATGAACCAGAAATACCTTTCTCAATATATCTGCCTAATTATAGTTAAGGTAAAAGTGAATTAACTTCTAATATTATCATATATATGGAGATTGAAATAAATTTTCAAAGTAACTCAGGAACATGATAAGAATGACACCATGCAACCAAATATTTGATCATGACTTAGTATTTCATTTATTACTTCATCACGGTTCAATATGTATAATAGAATCTGCAATGTAGGTTCTTTACATTAAAATGCAAACTAACGGAGACCAAGCACGTCATGTTTGACAATGACACATTGATTCTAAGTTCTCGCGTTCTAACAGCTTCTACTGCATACTAACAGTGACAGCTGTAAAATGTCTTGCCATTTATTGTTCATGTGTGTCCTTCAGTTTAATTTACCACAAACCTAGGTGGCAATGACTACCTTAGATATTATTTTCAAGCATATAATCAAATTTAGAGCAGTAGAGCCCCAGGAAAGTGAATCAGCCTATTATTGTTAGAGGGGATTAATTAAAATGTTTAATGATTCTGAAAGCCAAATGAAGTCAAATTTGAACCTTTTCCCTCCTAGTAGAAGCCTTGTCAATTATTTGGTATCTCACTATTATTTCATCATGAAGGCTAGGACAACAATGTTGTCACTAGTCAGTCATCATGCTCTCATAATTAATATCTTCCACTTCTTACATCTCTACTGATACTACGTCTTCTTTGTAATTTCAAAATTTTCTGAATTAGAAAACTCCATAACCTGTTTCTCCCATTAACCAGTTCTCTTTAGCTCCTGTCCATAGATTATCTAAATCTCCTGATAGAGTCACTCTAGAAAATCTTCAACATGCAGACAGGATGTCTAGATTTGAACTCTAGAACATTTAGCTAGTGGCTTTGGCTTGGAGAAAGTTATTCAAGCTCTTAGTTATCCGGAACATTTTTTATGTGTAAACTATAAACAATGATAGGAATTGATTCAATAAAATTATCATAGTAAGTGAAAAACATTTGAATTGTAAGCATCAGTATCAGATACTATAAGCAACAATAAATAAAATTTTAGAAGGTGAAGGACAGCGATGAGAGCAAGGAAAGAGATGTCTTGATTGAGGGAACTATTATAGGGTTAATAGAAACCTGGCTCTAGAGAAATTCCCAGGAATCCACAAGATTGACTCCAGCTAAGACCCTAAACAATAGAGGAGAGGGGGGACCGATCTTGATTTACCCTGTAGTCAGACTGATGAATGTCTTAAATATCAACATAGAACCTTTATCCAGCAACTGACAGAAACAGAGACAGAGACCCGCATCGAAGCACTGGACTGCGCTGCCAAAGTCCAATTGAAGAGTGGGAGGAATGAGAATATGAGCAAAGAAGTCAAGACCATGATGGGTTCGCCCACTGAAACAGTCTACCTGGGCTAATGAGAGTTTGCCAACTCCAGCTGGACTGGGAGGGAAGAGGCATGGGACCAAACTGGTTCCTCTGAATAAGGCTGGGGCAGACTGGGGAAATCACCGGCAGTGGCTCCGGGATTTGTCCCTACTACATGTGCTGGCTTTTGGGGAACCTTTTCTCTTTAGATGCATACCTTGCTCAGCGTGGATATAGTGGAGAGGACCTTGGACCTTCACGGAGCAATGTGTCTTACCCTCTCGGAGGACTGGATGGAGGTAAGGTGGGAAGGTGTGTGGAGAAGTGAGAGCGGGGGAGGCAGTGGGAACTTGAATTGGTATTTTTTAAAAATCTAATAAATTAAAAAAATTAGAAGGTAAAATAATTAACATTCTTATTTAAATATATATTAAATGGGTATATGTGCACACAACACACATATTTTTACATCTATGTACATATATATATGTATATATATGGATAGGTCATAAAGGTATCAAACAGGTATATATATTAGCTATTTGACATTAAGAAATGTTTTCTCACTGGAGAAAGCCAGGATTGAATGAAATTTAATGTTGTTTAATTGGAAACCCAAAGAATGTTAATAATAAGTATTGTCAGAGCAACATAGAAATGAGAAAGCAAGAAAAGTTGACGTTGATCTTGATAACACCAACAGGATTCTTTTTCCCTTGAATATTGATAGGGTTGGAGAAGCAGTTCCTGCACTTACTGATTAGTAAGAGCAATAAGGTAAAGTACAAGTTCTTGATTTCAAATTTTAGTTCTTTGTAATTACAACTGCCAGGTCTTAGCTACAAAAGTGATTTATTCTTTTAATGCAATCACTCTCAAGCTACTCGAAGCAATCACAAAAAAATTTGACCACATTGTTTTAGATAAAGCCACTCGACAGTAAGAGATGTAAGATGGATAGTCTTAAATAGAGGTTGTCCACCCTTTATAACAGTTGCTAGGATGCAGCTGGAAGTGTGTGCTCTATGCTGAACCCTAGATGACTCAGGCTGAGATGCCTGAGTAGCCTAACGCTGCTCCTTCAATGGTTGTAAACTCTACGGTGTTGACACCTTTGTGGACATTTAAATTCTCACATTATTTTGATAGGTCTTACAATTCCGTCTCCCCTGCTTTACATCTCGATTTAACCAGTATCTACATATTTTAAATCATCAGAAAATGGAACAGGTAATATTTATTTCCTTTGTGGATAGTAGGCTGGGCTTTGTGGATGTGAACAGGCTCTGGGTTATTGCCCAGGTTATATCAAGACAGAGTATAAAACCTCATTTTGTGTCTCTACTGTATAGTGAGCATATGTATTAGCATACGTACATTCATTTAGTCACGAAGAGTATTATTGTATACTATTTTTTTCACTACTAAATCTATCAGCCAGATAACTGTATTTTAATTAGAGCAATGTGCACGCACATGTGTGCGTGTGTGTGTGTGTGTGTTTCCATGTATCTGCTCCTAAAGATCAGATTCAGAGCCTCCTGTATGCTACACAAGCAGTTAACCACTGAACCACTTAATTAACACAAATATTGTAAGTTAGTTTCTATCTGCAATATTTAAGTGTTAGTGTGATGACATGTGTTGAAATTTTCCTTATCCTACATATGTATGTTTCCTTTCTTTTTACCCCTTTCCTTATCCTTGACTTTTCTTCAATATTTGCACATTACATTGTTTCCTTAACAATTGAGACTATGCCAAATTATCTGCAGTTTCTCCAGATTATTCCTCTAATTGGTTACATTAAAGCTACAATGGTGTTAGAGTAAGAGTATATGTTTTAAATGATCACAAAATCACATTTTTTAAGTTTTTCAACTTGTATATTAGTGGTAGCAAAGGAAGTTAGTTAAAATATTTGGATGATAAAGAAGTATTGTGAGGTAAAAAATATATAAAGTACAAATCATTAAAATTTCTTTCTCACTGAAAGTAAAACATTCATATATAAGTACCATACTCCTTAATAAAAATAATGTTGTTATTAACAGGATGCAGAACATCAGAATTCTAGATTGATACATTGAAATTGCTACATCTATTCTTTAATGTCTTTTATATTTGAACATTATGGCATGTACTTTAGACTTTGGTTGCGGTCTTGCCAAACAGACTTACTATGTTTCAAGCTTAATTCCTCTTAAATTGTCTTATTTTAATAGAAAGTGAAAATAAAAAGAAATAGCTGGTTATGTTTTCCAAAAGTAAAGTTTTAAAACATTTGAAAGTAATACTGCCTGCCTATTAAAATAAATGCCAGTAGGAGCTACCTATAGACCTTTTCCTGGCTTTTTATATTGTAGAAAAATTCATAAATTTCACCCAATTAATATTTATTAAAATCCATAATAGTACCCAATATGCACATACCTTAATCCTATAAATTTTATACTTCTAAGAATGTTGTTGAGGATAGTAGGGAAAACACCATGGAACAGTCTTGAAAAAGGAGTACTTTCCATTGTGAAAAGTCCTACAAAGAACTATGGCTGAACAACACAAACAGAATGTGAGGGTAAAATCTCCAGTTGACCAAAGACTCAAGGCCACTGTACTGAGTTTCGAGCAGACTCCCTCCAGAGGCTTCGCTCGAGGCCCCACATTATGGTGTGGTATGAGCATACATATACATATCTCTGGTCCAAAGCCATGCACTTTTGTAAAGTAAGGTGTGGAAGCTTCCTGTTTTCTTGTCTGTTGCCCTGCTTCCTAAATAACAACATGGATATGATCTAAAGACGATCTTTGTGAGGAGTGGTGAATCCCAACATCCAGAGATAAAAACACGAGGAGGAAATTAGCATCGCTAAAAGAAAGGGATGGAGCTGGGAGACTGCTGCTGATACACAGATCATGGAGAAGATCTGGACTTTCCGTGTGTCCTGGAAAACTAACAGAAAAGTGTTAGTCCAGGATGATGTTATTTAACTTCAACTTTCAAATGCTTTATTTGGATCCTATTATAAAGAAATTTTATCTTGATTAAGTTCACTTATTTATTTTCAATATTTCTGTGGTATTCCTAGTGAGTGATGAGGCTATTTCAGACCAGGGTGATAATATTGATAATGTGTACAGCTTAAGCAGCAGATAATAGCATATTAGTAGATATGACATAGTTTAATGGTGTGTGGGGGCTGTGTGTGTGCATGCATGCGCGTGCATGTGTGTGCATGTGTGTGTGTGCAGGTGTGTGGTGTGTGTGTGTGATATGCTGAGGGGAAATATAAGAAGGCATGGAGAGCGAACACAGGTTCTTTTGGCTTTAGCATGTGAGTGAGTGAGTGAGTGAGTGAGTGAGTGAGTGAGTGAGTGAGTGATGGTACATTTACTGGGATGAGGAAGACTGATGGAAAATCATGCAGTGGGCTAAATCAAAAAGTTCTATTTTAGACATATTTAATTTAAGATGCCCATTAGTCATTTGGATTATGACACTTTGGATTATGAATTCGGAGATCGGGGAAGTGCGACATGAGGACATATGTTTGGAACTCATCATCCAATTCACTGTAGTTCAAGCAAATCTACTGGGTAACATGATATAAAACACCTTTCAGAGGAGCAATATAATAGAGGTCAAACCAAGAGTTCTGGGTCACTTCAGTTTTCAAAGGCTAGATAGAAGGAAAGATCTCCAAAGCTGAGAAAGAAGTGGCAAATATAGTATTATGTAAAACAAGAATGTAAGACAGAATTTAGATTGAGGCCTGAAATCTTTGTGCAGTTCCAATAAACTTAGAGAGCACTGTGAATTTAATAGACACAATGTGAGCAAAGTAGAGGGGACAAAACCTTGACCTAAGAGAAAGTTTAGGGCAAATGGGAAATGAGAGTCATTGAGAGCACTGTTAAAGTTTTCCTGTCAAAGGATGAGAATGGAGAAATAGGCAACAAAGTTACTCCTCAAAGTGAAGAGGGTCATGCTGGAGGGATGACTCAACTCTTCCAAATGACCCAAATTCAATTCTGAGTATCCAGGTAACATTTACAACTTCCTGTATCTCCAGCTCCAGGGAAAATAATTACTTCTGGCCTCTATGAACATAACTTTCACATGTACAAACTCATATATAGATATACACAATACATATAATTAAAAATAAAAATAAACCCGTTTTCATCTTAATTTTAAAATGTGGAGGTTGTTCTATAAAATGTTACCATTTATCATAGCAGAAGAAATTGTTGGTAAGAGAAGACAAGAGAGAGAGAGTGAATAAGGATTGGAAGAGAGGAAGGCTAGAAGGAGTGGCCATGAGCATAGAACTGTTCCTTCATGGAACCATTATAGTGTCAAGAGGAGAAGTAGGATTGAGAGCTTCAGAGAAAGTGGTCATAAGTGTGCTTGATGTTGGATTAAACTGTTTTGCTTGTTTTTGTATTGGTAAAGCAATAAAATTTGAGGCCATCCCTTGAGACATGAAGGGTTGGACAGAGAAGAAACGTGAGTAGGTAAAGAAATGGGAACACTCATTTATTAGGGAAATTTAATAGAATTGTTTAAATACTATTGAACGATTGAATGTCGTGATGACATGTCATATATTGAAGTTACTTTATTTGGCACTATTACATATATTTTTATCAGATATATTCAGTTTCCTATAAGGTAACATAATGTGAAATGTGTTTAGCTAGTTATCCACGTGAATAAGACAAGAATGATATCATGACGTGAGGGATATTGTTGTTTTGTATGTGTGGATATTTGTTTGTTTGTTTTTATTATTGTTGCTTGCAAGTAAATATTTTAATGATAAAACATAAAAACTGAACCTAAATATTAGCTAGGAAGTTGAAATTAATGATATGTAATGAAAAACAAAATAGTCAGTTAGTCCAGTTCTACTGGTAGCAAAAGCAGGGAGAGGAAAGTGGAAGAAGAGGAGGAAGAAAAGGAAACAGATAGACAGGAATGATGCTTTTACGTTTTCTGTTATAAATCGATCTAGCTACATGACAACAATTTTTATTTAAAAATTCTGAATTTAGCCCGTGGGCCAGTTCACCCACTCCTATATTGATGAAAGATCTTGGACTCTACTGGTCTAAAACAGCACCCAGAGCTAGATTCTACTTTACATATTCAGGTCCAGGTTTAGGCCTCAGGTCCAGACTGGTGAATTTCTCTATATTTTGCTAATATAGCAGTGAATGGGATGGTACTAGGCCCTACTCACACTTCGTCTCAGGCAGAGCAGTTATAGTAAGTAGGGATGCATTTCACAGATTGATGATTCTCATCTCACACTGGACACCCCTTGATTTCTGCTATATATGCCTCTGACACTCTTGTACAGTTTAAGAAGTCCTCAAACCTATGCAGCAAGAGGGTCCAAAGTAGTTAACTGTAATCCATGAAGTATAGCAACTTTAGGGTATTGTCTTCAACTTTTTATTTTCCAGTTGAATTGTTCTTTATACACACACACACACACACGATACATGTGACTACAAAAATGCATATTCATAAGAGCTCAGTGATGTCACTGAAGGAGAGTCCTAGATATTCCCCCATCAAAGGCCAACTCAGTCATTCAGCCTTGCGCTTGGTTCATTACTGACCTTTATTTTCCTCATCTCTCAATTCATCTTTCTATGATTATCTTTCTTAAACACCACCTGCACGCAAATGTTTGTCTCAGGGAATTGTTGCAGGGCAGTGTAAGAATCTGTAAAAATATATTTTAAATGAATAGGACCAATTCATATTTTTTCTTAAGTTCCAAAGACAGAACAAAGAAGTTTAATTCTGCGTGATTTTATTTACAAAGAAACATCTCTCCAAAACCCAATTTAAAATAAAGCAAAGAACAGAGAACCATTAATCTCCTTTCACATATAATGAAGATGACATATCTGAATATAGATTTAGGAGTCAAATGTAATCAAACCAGCCTGTGAAAGGAGCTGGTCAGCAGTATTTGATATGATTTCAAGCACTTAAATGATGCCTCCGACGATCTGTGTGAAGAAATTAAATTCAAAGGCAATTTTCTTTTTACAGATGAAAACACAAATCAGATATTCTTTTGATGAGAATTGTTCTAATTCTTCTTAACTTTTATGCATGTTCTTTCACTTTTTTTTATAGAAGAATAACAATTTTAAAGTATTCAGGAGAGGAGAAAAAGGTGGATAATCTCCTTAACCCTGGTAATCTAATTTTGAAATGTATTGAAGTCATAGGATGCAGGTTTGCTTTTGTTTTGCATGGTTGTAGATAAACCATAGATAAATGGTTTTCTTCCCTCTGCAGTTTGCATATTTGTGTTCTCTAATTCTCTAAACCTGCAATGTGCTGAATGTAACACAGTATGTCACTCTTAAACTGGCTACTGCTTCTAGCTGTCACTTTTGATCAGGAGACATACAGGTTTGGGGCATGAAAGTTACAAGTAAAAATCAGGGAAATAAACACAATTTCCATTTCCACTTGAAAATTTACAAACAGTGGTGCTCTGAGCAGCACGAGGCAGTTAAGGAGATGCAGCTTTCATTTGCCTTGCTTCTGTAGGAAATAAAATTTGGGGAGAGAGAGAATGCTGAAAATGGATCTTTCTGCTCCCCAAGCACTTGGGAGTTCCATGGGGTTGTTGACTAAGACAGGAGGATGAAGGCTTGCTTGCCCCTTGAAGTTTAACACACCCAAAGAGGCAGACATTATATTCTCCCTTGTTGCTTGATAAAATATTATTCTGTATGATCTGCTTACATATTCCAAGACAGATGTAGTTCTTGAGTTTCCCATTGTTTCTTCACTCCAAACCTCATTTTCTTGTAACAGCTGCACCACTGTTTGACAAACAGAAGCCAAAACAACACTTAGCATAAATAAATAATCAGCATCTAAATTTCATGATTAGTCAGATCTCAGCCTGTTTTCTTTGCCTGTGGAGTTTGTCTGACATAATGACCTATTGGAGATCCACATATCTGGATTGTGGATTTTACTCAACTTTTTCTAAAAGAAAAAAAACAAAAAAGAAAGAAAGAAAAAAAGAAAGAAAGAAGAAAAAAATGGAATTTTCTACTCCATATGGTAGCAATGCCCCACAAAATACACTTTACTCTCTATGAGACAATGGGTGTTCTATTGAGTCTGTTTTGCAAAACATACCATAAATATTAACTTTTAAAAAATATATCAACTTGGCCAAGGAAATGCTTCTGTGGACAAAAGTGTTGGAATTGAAAACATGAAGACTTGAATTTGAGGTCCTAGAATCCTTATAAAAACAGGATGTACTCATTGTTGTCTAGGTTCTCTGGGATTGTTATTTGTGGGCTGTTTTTATTTTTTTTTTCCTTGCTTTATGTTTTAAAACCACTTATGAGTGAGTACATGTGATAATTGCCTTTCTGGGTCTGGGTTACCTCACTCAAAATGATGGCTTTTAGCTCCATCCATTTGCCTGCAAAATTCAAGATGTCATTTTTTTTTCTGCTGTGTAGAAGAGAGATAGACATACATAGATCTAATCTACATTGAAAGTAGCAAAAGACAAGATCTTCTGAGTAAATTGGGAGCATGGGGACCTTGGGAGAGGGTTGAAGGGGAGGGGAGAGGCAGGGAGGGGAACAGAGAAAAATGTAGAACTCAATAAAAATCAACAAAAGAAAAACCCAGCAGGATGTACAGTGTGAGCACCTGTAGTCTCCAAACTCCTGAAGAGAGACTGGAGCTGGAGAAAACACAGGATCTCATGGATCAATGTGCCTGTGCAGTCAGATGAAAAGGAGAACCTATCTGAAAGGAAATGGAAGAGAAAAACCAATATTTAAAATTGTCTTCTGATGAGAAGGCACACATGTGCACACACACACACACACACACTAATTCTTTTGCTTTTAGGAACTTGCTGTCCTTTCTCAGCCTCCTTCATGCTGTAACAACAGACATTCACTGAAAATTCTGACAATGTACACACATGTTAACATGTATGTATGTATATATGTATGTATACATGTTCAGGTGTGTGTATACTTAGGTTCTCATGGAAGATACATGTAAATGTGTTTGTAGGTTCAGGTGCACATGTGGGACATGTAAATGCCTGTGTGTATGTTCAGGTGCATGTGAGGGACACATGTGAATATGTTTGTATATTCAGGTGCACATGAGGATACAGGTAAATGTGTGTCTGTTCAGGTACATTTACGGGACACATGTGAATATAATCACACTGTTAATTATTTCTCCTCAAAGAAAAATGGAAACTTCCAGAGGTGTCACTCTTAAAGGTTAAATGGTATCTTTAAAACAAAGCAGTGAGCCGGGCGGTGGTGGCGCACGCCTTTAATCCCAGCACTCGGGAGGCAGAGGCAGGCGGATCTCTGTGAGTTCGAGACCAGCCTGGTCTACAAGAGCTAGTTCCAGGACAGGCTTCAAAACCACAGAGAAACCCTGTCTCGAAAAACCAAAAAAAAAAAAAAAAAAAAAAAAAAAAAAAAAAAAAAAAAAAGCAGTGAACTAGCCAAAGGTAGAGAGAGGCAAACAAAAAAAAAGTAAGAATTCCAAGTAGAAGATGACACCCTACAATCTCGGCTACGTTTCTATTGCTGTGAAGAGACACCATTACCAAAGCAACTAATAGAAGAAAGAGCTTATTGAGGACTATCTTACAGATTCACACTGCTGGATTCCCAAACCAACACTGCAAGGAGCATGGCAGCAGGCAGGAGGGCATGACAATGGAGCAGTAGCTGCAGCACAAGGCAGAGAAAGCTAACTGGGAATAAGTCTCAGAAGCCAACCCCAGGGACACACCTCCATCAATAAAGCCATACTTCTTAATCCTTGCAAAATAATTCTACCAGCTGGGAACCAATAATTCAAATATATGAATCCATTTTTATTCAGATTTGACACCTACCAATTGGTGTCTGGGGTCTTTATGACCATGGCTTAATCTCTTAAACTCTAAGTTTCCACTCCCAGATTTGATATGAGAATAGCAATTTTTGTATCTCTGGGCTGTTCATAAAAAATAAAAAATGATGCTCATAATACATACTTAGCTACAAAATATTTCATACTGTTTTTCTATTACTCAGATGAGCATTTTCCTTGTAGACCAGGATTTATAGGGTAGAAGCTAAGTGAGTATAAATCCTGTAGACTTCCTGTGCTTCATCAGCACCAACTGAGCTAATACTGGGCAAATCGGTGTAGGATAAATCCTCTATTCTCAGAATCTCAGTCAATGACCACTTCCTTAGTTTACAGTTTGTAGTGATATATTTTGTTTTAATCTGTGAATTTTTATAAAATGACAGAAACTCTAACTTGATTAAATATTCCAAATTATCAAGCAAAAGCAAATTGTCTTGTCAAGAATTACAGACCGGGACAATGAGTGCACATATCCAGCCTTCAGTCTTTCACAACTGGGGATCATATTAGATATGTCTTAAGTTAGGATTCTACCCTACTGGCATTCTATCAAAACTTCATCATTTCAGAACACTTTATAATTTTATAAAGACAAGAACCAGTTCCCAGCTTGAAGCAGAAAATGACTCCATCCCAAACAAGCTGAAATAGCAAAAGTAGGGAGGTCATAACAGGAGAAATCTAAAGTGCATTGTCAAAGATGGTGGCAGGGTGACTTTTCAGGTGTCACATGCTGTAATACTTCCTTTGCATCTTAATAATTTGTAAATATTTAATTCATATGATATGTAGGAGGAAATGTCATTCAAACAGTGTCCTGTCGGGAATTCTACTTTTATGACAATAGCCATCAAAAATAATTTCTATGGTAATAAAAATGCATTCTTTCTTTCCAGGAAGAAAATTTTGAACTACTAAAGGGAGTCCTTAATGTTAGATTCAATAAAAGTGAAACAAAGATAAATATTGGTGCAAACGTCACTGAAGACAGACAATTTTACTCTTAATTTCTAACCTTCATATGTTACGTTTCTTTCTACTTTTGAGTCTATAAGCTTTTATTAAACATTAACTCCCTCTGACACAAGAATTCATCCATTGTTAAACCTCAGATCTATAAAAGGCAATTCAAACAGAAGAAAGATCATTAATCTTGTTTTACCTGTAGTCAGTGAAACAGATAGACAAAGAATAAATATAGTTGATGAGGAGGCATTGTTATTATTTTTTTTTCTTTTTGCATACCTTTTTTGGGCTTTTTGATAGAGGATTTCTCTGTGTAACATTTTGAAGCCTGTCCTGAAACTAGCTCTTGTAGACCAGGCGGGCCTCAAACTCACAAGGCTACAGGGTTTTCTTTTTATCTATTTCATGCCAATGAAAAACAATATCATGTCACACAATCTTCTTGGAAGAATCTTAGGGTAGCCATGTTCGTTCACAGTGGCACTGCCCTCTGTCCCACCCGAAGCACAGGCGCTTTATTCTGGATAGGCTGCCCGAGTCCTTCACAGTAAAAGTGTCTTTACAGCTGGTCGATCTTTGCAGTAGAAATAGATACGTGCATGATTCTGGCTACATCTGAGCCAACGTTGCTGTGGGAAATTTCCTCTAGTACTACCTATAGGTGCTGCTTTGCAGTTTCCTGACCTGTGTCTGTAATGAGCTGTCTGATATGCTTTCCTTTCCATTTCAGTGTTCACATCTTCATCACTCCTTTAAGGCATAGCTTTTAGTGGAAAACATTCAACACCTCATTTCACACACACACACAGTAGCTCCAACACAGGTAACTCTTTCACTGCCTTGAATGACTACTTGCAAAAGAGTCATGTGCTGCTCTGTAAAATAGCACCCAGTTTTTACAGCGGCTATCCATAACTATTAGCCTTCAAAGCATTTTTAACAGGTTTTGATTTATCTGGAAGATTTTTTATGCTAAAGTGCAGGTTATGGAAATTCTCCCATTATAAAACTATAAATAGTCTATTACAAATTCTTAAACTTATTCTAACAACTATTGTGGCAATGTTATCACTTACACTTCATTTGAACATTAAACCAACACCTGATTTGGAACTGAAAACCAACAATTAGTTAAATTAGCTGTGATATGTTAGTTGTCATTTAATATCATGTTTTACAAGTACTTAAAGAAGCAGGAACACAAAAGACCATTCATATAGCTTATTTACCTAGAAATTTGTTTTAAGTTGGCAAGTAAAGTTAAATTATCAAATATCACACCAGTCAAATTGGAATTATTTTACTCTTTATACTTAAAATTATTTCTGAAAACTTTATTCAAGAAATGCCAGTTAAAATATTACATCTAGAATATAATGCCATCTGAAATATTATATGTTGCTGTGAAATATTGCTTAGCTATGCAAAGATCTCTTGCATTTGTTTAATCATGTAAAGACACATGTTGTTCTCTTACCTAGTCTGTCTAAAGCACCTGATTGGACAAATAACATGATAAATAGACAATACTGACATATAAGCAGGACTTCCAGGCAAGGAAAGTAGGTAGGAAGAGGAATTTAGACTCAAAGAAAAAAGAAAAAGAGATGCCAAGGAGGTAGTAGGGACAGACAGACTGATACCAAGGAAGCAGGAAAGTAGAATATACAAAATACAAGAGAACTGAAAAGCCCCAAGACAAAATGTAGATGAATAGAAACAGGGTGAATTAAGTTAAAAGAACTATGGCACAAGCCTAAACTAAGGCCAAGCTTTCACAATTAGTAAGAAGTCTCCATATTATTATTTGGGAGTTGGCTGGCAGTACAGAGAAAGACTTATTTTATACACACACATATACACACACATATACAATGTATGTACATACATAGGTGTGTTTTATCTATGTTTATGTATATATATGTATGTGCATATATGTGTGTGTCATTGATGGTATATATATATATATATATATATATATATATATATATATATATAATCTTTTCTTGATGAAGAAGACGTATCATTTCATTTAGCTATTTTAAAAAGATTGTATAATGGTTTTGAATAACAAGTCACAATTCTAAACATCAAAGACTGTCTACATATGTTCAAGTTCTGAGGACTGGCATACAGGACCCATGGAGAAGCAGCATGTGTGTTTGTGGGGTGATTCTAATATTCTTCATGTACATCTGAGTGCATGGTAGCAGGAACAATGTTTTGTCTTTTCATCACATGCTTGATCAACATGAACCACAAGTTCCTAAGTTTTCAACATGTATCAATAGGAAAACAGCACAGAAAAGGGTGGGAGATTTGCCTAAGATCAATGCGATGATTGGTTATAAAACAAAATTCTTGAAATTTCACTAAGTAATTCAAGTTCCTGATGAAATCACATCCAATAAGTGTGTATATGTGACTGCTCAGTGAGTGGTTATATTGGGTCTAATATTATTCTGTGAGAGTATTGACTAGTCTCCTCTGTTCACATGCAAACATCTTTTGGGGTACCAGGAAGGATAAGCTCCATGAGATGTTCACCCCCACTTCAAGCATCTTGAATTAGTTTTTTTACGTCTTTTAATCCTATCGATTGTATCCCATTCCGACTACTGCTCATCAATAAAACAGGTTTTTAATCAAACTGTTTAAAGGCAAAGCCACAGTAACAAATTTAGAAAGATGCAATCTATCTTATTGTTTATTAACCAAGTAAAATTCCACTATTTGTTTATTAATTTCATTTGTTTTTGAATTTTTATATTTTTCACCTGGGGTGGGGGGCAACCCCATCAATTATGTTTTAAATCATAAACATAGAAACAAGTTAAGGATTGGTATGGATAAAATAAACAGTTTACCTGTAGTTGCTGTCATTTGCGTTTAAAGATACAAGGAAAGAAAATGTACAGAGCAGAAACTTGACTAACCAGCACTGTACTGAGAAATGTCCCTACATGCTGTCTTTAGCCTCTTTTACAAGAGTGAGAGAACTTTGTTCAGCCCTCTGACATGTTAAGGTTTTTTTTGAGAATATTTTAAAAATTAAGAGTTGTTTATTTTGTTTTATGTTTATGAATGTCTGTGCGCCACGTGAATGTCTGATGTACTCAGACCAGAAGAGGGTGACATATGCCCTGAACTGATTGTGAACTACCATATTGCTGATAAGAACTAAAGGGGAGGCTTCTGAAAGAGCAGCAAGTGCTGTTAACCCCTGAATCATGCCTTTAGTCTCCAGATATATACTTGCAAGAAGTTTCTGGGAGGAATTGGGGGAGGGGTTGAATACGGTCAAAATATATTGTAAGGAATTTGCAGAAAGCTTTTTTTATTGAAAACAATTTTTCATGCAGTAAATTTTGATTGCAGTTTCCTTTCTCTTGTCTCCTCTCAGATCTTCCCCATCTCTTCACCTTTCCAACTTCATACCTTCTTTCTTCTTCTTCTTTTTTATTTCTGAAAACAGCCTCGTACTGGCATAAGAACAGACAGGAGGACCAATGGAACCCAATAGAAGACCCAGATATCAATCCACACATCTTTGAACACCTGATATTTGATAAAGAAGCAAAAACAAAACAAAACAAAACAAAAAAACAAAACAAAACAAAAAAAAAACAAATGGAAACAGAAGGCATATTTAACAAGTGGTACTGGTATAACTGGATATCAACATGTAAAAAAATGAAAATAGACCCATATCTAACACCATGCACAAAACTCAAGCCCCTTTTATTAATTGTTTCTCTCAGTGTCTGTGCTGCTCGGCTTATATTTAGGAAGTGGTCTCCTGTGCCAATGCGTTCAAGTGTACTTTTCACTTTCTCTTCTATAAAGTTCAGTATGACTGGCTCTATGCTGAGGTCTTTGATCCATTTGGACTTGAGTTTTGTGCATGGTGATAGATATGGGTCTATTTTCCTTTTTTCACTTTTTAAAAAAAATGTTTAGTAGCCATTTGTACTTCTTCTTTTGGGGAATCTGTCTTCACTTCCCCAAACCCCATTTTAATTGCTTTTTCCCTCTTTTTATTATTAATTTTTTTAAATTAAAAATTTCCGCCTCCTCCCTGCCTCCCTTTTCCCTCCCCTTCCCCCCACTCCCCATGCCCCACTCCACTCCCCCCTCCCTCTCCAGTCCAAAGAGCAGTCAGGGTTCCCTGCCCTGTGGGCAGTCCAAGGTCCTCCCCACTCCATCCAGGTCTAGGAAGGTGAGCATCCAATCCGGCTAGTCTCCCACAAAGCCAGTACATGCAGTAGGGTCAAAACTCAGTGCCATTGTCCTTGGCTTCTCAGCAGCCCTCATTGTCCACCATATTCAGTGAGTCCGGTTTTATCCCACGCATTTTCAGTCCCAGTCCAGCTGGCCTAGGTGATCTCCTAATAGATCAGCCCCACCGTCTCAGTGGGTGGGTGCACCCCTCGTGGTCTTGACTTCCTTGCTCATGTTCTCCCTCCTGGTTCTGGTGGCGCAGACCGGTAGGATCTGCTGAAGGAGGCAGAGGCAGGTGGATCTGGAGTTCGAGGCCAGTCTGGACTACACATTTAGGAGCTCCAGTGGCGCAATCGGTTAGCCCGCGGTGCTTATATTTTCAGTTTTTTACATGTTGATATCCAGTTATGCCAGTACCACTTGTTAAATACGCTTTCTTTTTCCATTTGATTTTTTTTTTCTGGAGGGACTGGGACATGATCCAAGCTGCAAAATCTTCAACCTACAATCTATCCTGCTTGCAAAATTCTCTGGAGCAATGGTGGTATAGAACTTGTGGGAGTGGTCAGACAATGACCAGTCTAACTTGAGAGCCAAACCAGGATAGGGAACCCATCCAACACTGCTCGGATGATCAGGAAATGGAGATGGGTAGACCAGATACCTAGAATGGTAGAGGGATATAATAATTGCTAATGATGTTCTATTATACTCTACGGTGGTACCTAGCCTAGTCATCATCAGAGAGACCTCTGTAGGCAGATGATGGGAGTAGAAGCAGAAACCCACAGCCAAACTTTAGGCAGAGCTCAGAGAACCTCACAGAAGAGCATATGTGATGGTTATTAGTTTGGTGTGTTTGTAGGACTCCTGACAGTGGGAACCGGCGTGTCTCTGACTCTTTAGCCTGTTCTTGTGACCCTTCTCCTTCCACTAGATTGCCTATGCCTACCTTAATATGAGAGACTTACTGTAACTCTCTATGCCATGCTCATTGCTACCTCTGGGAGGACTTATCTTTCTGAAGGGAAACAGGAGGAGTGGATCTGGAGAAGAGAGGAGGAAACTGGAAGGGGTGGAGAAAGAGAAACTTCAGTAGAGATGTATTGAAAAAGAAGAGAAAAAAATCACAGAGGGATGCTACTTACTGGCTGGATCCAAGGATAATATTCAGTTACCTCTCCTGCACATATTAGAACCCCACAGCCCAAAGCAGACACTCTCATAGTAAGATGTAACTTGTGTGTGTGTGTGCTTGTGTGTGTATGTGTGTGTGAGACATAACCAAAAAACATTAATTCTTTTATATATTTTTAATTAAAACTATATGCTTTAGGGTTTCTATTGCTATAAAGATACATCATGACCACAGCAATACTTACAAAGGAAAACATTTAGTTGTGTGGCATACATTTTCTGAGGTTCAGTCCATTAGCATCAGGGTGGGACATTGTAGCATGAAGGCAGTCATGGCGCTGGAAAAGAAATCGAGAGTTCTTACATCTTGACCCACAGGCAACAGGAAGTAATCTGAGACACTGGGTCTGGCTTGAAAATATATGAGACTTCAGAGTTCACACCCAGAGTGACACATTTCCACCAACAAGGCTAAGCTACACCAACAAAGTCACACTTCTCAATAGTGCCATTCCCTATGAGCATATGGGGGCCGATTAAATTCAAACTACAACATTCCACTCCATGGCCCCCATAAGCATGTAACAATATCAAAATGTAAAATGCATTTAGTCCAGCTTCAAAAGTCCCCATAATCTATTACAGTCTCAACAATGTCTTAAAGTCCAAAGTTCAAAATCTCTCCCGATATTCATAAAATCTTTTAACTATAATACCCTACGAAATCAAAATAAGATCACACACTTTCAACACATAATGGCAGAGGATATACATTACCACTCAAACAGGGAGAAAATGGAGCATAGTGTGGAAATACTGGATATAAGCAAGACTAAAAACCAGCTGAGCAAACTTCAAACTATATATCTGTCTGATGTCAAAGCAGAACTCTGAAAGACCCCCGAATGGGGATGTCTCTATTCTGGAGAGACCCCCTACCCAAGGATCAGTCGAAACCACTCGTGCGGATGCAAACAGCAAGAGGTTTATTCAGATGCGCAGGTACCTGGGGTGACAAAGTCTTTGGAATGACTCGAGCGCCTCCGGCTGGGGTCGGGGAAATTTTATAGGGGTTGAGAAGCAGAAGCGCGGGCACAGAAGCGAGAAGCATAGTTACAGGGTTCCCATTGGTCAGCCTGAATATGGCCGAGTCCAAGGCTAAGTCAAATTCCCAAATATCAGATATGAACTGACTTGGCTCGGTCTAGGGTTTTTCTCGGTGTTTTCGTTCCTCCTTCAGACAAAATGTCTGACCACAGATATCTTGTTTTGGCTGTCTCTGCATTTATTTTTATTGGCAGCCTCTCATACTGTACTCAGTTGAACCCTGAACGTGTAGTACAAGCCTTGCAAAATGGCGTTACTGGTGCTAAGCTGGGCAGGGGTCCTTCATTCCCCCATTTCTCTTGTAACTTTGAATGGAATCTTTCATTCAGCTGGTTCAGGACCCTGGGACCTCCGGGTCATATTGTCTTAATTGATGATATTGCTGGGTTAGTACCAAAGTCTGTATAACTGATAACCTGTCCTTCACAAACTGGACTAATTTATTAAGAATGCAGGGCCCAAAGAGTAATATAAGTAGGAGGATCATTAAGGGTCCCATGATGGAAGAGACTAGGGTGGTAAACCATGGTGATCGATTAAACCACCCTTCAAACCAGCCTTGTCCTATTTCCAACAACTGTTGTCTCTGTTTAAGTCTCTCCCTGAGTTTGGTCATACTGTCTCGTACCAACCCAGTCTGGTCTGCATAGAAGCAGCATTCTTCTTTTAGGGCTGCACATAGTCCTCCTTCTTTTAGGAACAAAATATCTAATCCTCTTCTGTTTTGTAAGACTACCTCGGAGAGTGAGGTTAAAGATTTCTCAAGAGTACTGATTGATTCTTCTAATACCTGAAGATCTGTATTTATAGCTTGTTGCAACTGCCTAAATTGGGAGGTCTCTGCTAGGGCAGCCACTCCTGTCCCTATTCCTGCCGCCATACCTCCTACAGTAAGTCCACCAAGCAGTAAAGCTAATGTCAAAGATACAGGTTCTCTGCGAAACCGAGTTATTTCCCCAATTTTCTCAAAATGGCTATAGATGTATTCTGGTTCATGGTATATTATCTTGGGCCATAGTTCTATGAGCACGCAATAGTCAGAGCTGACATTAAGAACTGAGGTTGACACGCACGGTGTCAATCCCTTGCTGCAAGCCCAGCAAGTCCCATTGGGGGCTTCCAGATAATGGGACCCTGGCCAAACTTCTTGAGTTAGGTTACATAGTACCTGATGAGATGGGGGGACCTTACCTATGCAAAGTCCCCTTCCTGATACCTCAGATAATGTTAGTTTATGCTCTGAAAGGGCTGTACAACTGGTTGGGGCAGAAGTGTGATTGGAAAAATTCCGCGAAACAGCAATGACTTCATAGTACGGGGGCTTCGAAACCAGACATAGCCAACATTCCTGCGTCCGGGTGGGATCAGAGTAGTTTAAGGTTAAGAAGGCTCCCTCGACTAACTTCAGGAGTCGATCCCCTGTCCCGGGTTGCTGGAGGGCCATTGTGATGCTCGGGGTTTTGGGACCAGATCTGGGGGGTGAGCTGGTGGTTTTATGCGAAGGTGATGCCGTAACCAATGGTATAGGTTGAGGTTTGGGGGGTGGGTTGGACTTAGAGGGGGACTGCTGGTCTCCCAAGATAGTATTGGGGCCGATGGATTGTGATGGGGAAGCACTCATAATTTGTCGGGAAATTGAAAACAAGGTGATGGGGTCATATCCAGTACGGTAGAGGCGTAGCCCCCAATACTTAGGTCCATCCCATGCTGCTTTCTTTCCCTGTTCAGTAAATTGTAAGATCAAGGGGTTGCATCTGCCCCCTGGGGTAGAGCCCTGAACGTTGGTGGTGCCCAGGGAATCATAACATGGACCACAGGCTTTACCCCCGCATATCCATGGTCCTCTCCCGGTATACCCAGAAATTGTTCCTCGTTTAAGGGTAATTAAGTCCCAGGAGGAGCTAGGCTTCCAATAAGCTTCTCCCGTGGTCTCACATCCCCATTGAGCACAGTACCCCTCTCCGGGACCCCCACATCCGCGGGTCCCGCCTTGACCAGGGCAAACATAAATGTCTTTAGTCCGGGTCCCATGTCTTCCTCCTGGATGGTGGCATCCGTAACCGGAGAATGGTTCTTGGTCAGAAGGATCCCAAGATGATCTTTAGCGGGTTTTGAGTGCGCTGGATCTTCCATCCTTTCTTCTCGCTGTCCGTCTGTTGTTCTGGGTTGGCTGCTTTCACGTGTGAAGTGTGGATCCAGGCAGCAATCCCGTCCACCTTCAGTGCCGTTGGGGTAGTCAGAAGAACAGTGTACGGACCTTTCCAGCGTGGTTCCAGGTTCTTAGTTTGATGTCTGCGGACCCAAACAGTGTCCCCGATCTGATACTGGTGAGGCACCACCGGCTGGTTAAGGTTATCCTGGTATGCCGCTGCCAGAGGCTTCCGGATCTCCTGTTGCACCAGCTGTAGGGCCTGCAAATGAGCTTGTAAGGAAGGGGAGTTAGCATAGTCTGTAATGTTCGTATCAAAAAAATGTATGGCTGGGGGTGGTGTCCCATATAATATCTCAAAAGGGGTAAGGCCATGTGGTCCAGGAGTATTCCTGGCCCGATATAGGGCCAGAGGCAGGAGCAACACCCAATCCTTTGAGCCAGTTGCAAGCGTTAATTTAGATAAAGTCTCCTTAATAGTTCTGTTCATACGTTCTACCTGTCCTGAACTTTGGGGTCTATATGCACAGTGCAGTTTCCAATCAATCCCCAACAGTTTGGCCACCAACTGACTTACCTGGGAGACGAAGGCCGGCCCATTATCAGAACCCAATACCTTTGGCATTCCGTATCGGGGAAAAATTTCTTCTAGTAGCTTCTTGGCAACCATCTTGGCAGTCTCATGTCTGGTGGGGTAGGCCTCTACCCATCCTGAAAAGGTGTCTATAAACACCAGTATATACCTATATCCATATAGACCAGGTTTTACTTCAGTAAAGTCTATTTCCCAATGGACACCTGGTCGATGTCCTTGGAGACGCACCCTTTGAAGAGCCTTTGAGTGGCCTGCATTAATTTGAGCACAGGCCCTGCAGTTATCTGTTGCTCGTTGGAGTGCCCCATCTCTGTTCAGTAGGTATTGTCCAGTTTTCATTCTGTCTAAAAGAATCTTCATTTTCTTTATACTCAAGTGGGTCAATTTATGTAAATAGTCTATGAGTTCATGAGTTATTTTTATGAGCACGGCTATTTTTCCTTTGTAAACCCATTGTCTGCTTGTAGGGTTATATTCCGCCCCTAATTTTTGAAGTAAATTTATATCCTCTTTATCATAGGTCCAATCTGCAGTGGATTGGACGGGTTCAGATACTATGGGGAGTATCTGTGGTCCCAAAGCAGCCTCTCGGGCCGCTTTATCCGCCTGCTGATTTCCTCTGGCCTCAGCGCGATCTCCTTTTTGGTGGCCAGGACAATACATAATACTCAGTCTTTTGGGGAGGAATAAGGCCTTTAATAGAGCAAGGATTTCTGCTCTGTTTTTGATTTCCTTTCCTTCTGAGGTTAGGAGCCCTCGCCTCCGATAAATCTCTCCATGTATATGTGCAGTGGCAAATGCATACCGACTGTCAGTATAAACATTTAGTTTCTTACCTTTTGCCAGCTTGAGAGCCTGGGTCAGAGCAATAAGTTCAGCTCGCTGAGCCGAGGTGCCACTGGGTAATGCACTGGCCCAGATTACCTGAGTTTCCGTGGTAACCGCGGCTCCTGCCTTGCGCTCACCATTCAGTAGGTAACTGCTTCCATCAGTGTACCAGGTGTGGTCTGCATCTGGAAGGGGCTGATCAGTCAAGTCTTCTTGAGTTCCATGCATTTCCGCAAGGATCTGAAGGCAGTCGTGCTGATCGGGCCCCTCTGGTAGAGGTAGCAGGGTAGCCGGATTGAGGGCAACCACGGGTCCGAATTGGACTCGGTCCGCGTCCAACAGCAAGGATTGGTAGTGCGTCATACGGGCATTGGAAAGCCATCTGTCAGGAGGCTGTCTGACCAGCGCCTCAACAGCATGAGGCGCCAGGATAGTCAGAGGCTGTCCCAAAGTCAGCTTGCCAGCGTCCTTTATGAGAACGGCTATAGCTGCCACCATTCTCAAACAAGGGGGCCAACCTGAAGCCACTGGGTCCAATTTCTTGGACAAGTAGGCAACAGGACGCTTCCATGGCCCAAGTCTCTGGGTCAAGACCCCTTTGGCATAGCCTCGTTTTTCATCAATGTACAGTTCGAATGGCTTCGTGATGTCAGGCAGGCTTAGAGCCGGAGAGGATAAAAGGGCTCGTTTAATATTCTCAAAAGCCTGTTGCTGTTCATCTGTCCATATGAAGGGGACCCCCTGTTTGGTGAGGGGGTATAGAGGGGCCGCCATTTCCGCGAAACCTGGTATCCATAAGCGGCAGAACCCAGCAGTCCCCAGAAATTCCCGCAGCACCTTGCCACCGTCTCATACATGGTATACAGTGCTGGATTTGAAGGACGCCTTCTTCTGTCTCAGATTGAACCCTAAGAGCCAACCCCTTTTTGCTTTTGAATGGAAAGACCCTGAACTGGGAATTTCAGGCCAACTAACTTGGACCAGACTCCCACAGGGCTTCAAGAATAGTCCCACCCTCTTTGATGAGGCCTTACATCGAGACCTCGCGGGTTTCAGAGTTCAACACCCATCGCTCATCTTGCTCCAGTACGTGGATGACCTTCTACTGGCAGCCTCCACAGAACATGACTGCCGGCAAGGTCCGGGGCCCTATTACAGACTCTGGGACTGCTGGGCTATCGAGCATCTGCCAAAAAGGCCCAGATATGCCAGACTGAAGTGACTTATTTGGGATATAAACTAGAGGGGGGGCAGCGCTGGCTTACCGCTGCACGCAAAAAGACTATGGCTAATATACCCCCATCCTGAAGCCATCGCCAGCTGCGGGAATTTCTGGGGACATCAGAGCACTGAACTGAGCTCCCAAAGTTCAGTCGAAGAGTGAGAGGAATGAGAATATGAGCAGAGTTCAAGACCATGATGGGTTCACCCACTGAAAGAGTTCACCTGAGCTAATGGGAGCTCACCAACACCAGCTGGACTGAGAAGGAACAAGCATAGGACCAAACTAGTCAACTGTGGTTGACAGTTGAATTGCTGGGCAGACTGAGGGGTCACGGGCAGTCGCATCAGGATTTATCCCTACTGCATGTACTGGCTGTTCGGGATCTTATTCTCTTTGGATATATATACCTTGCTCAACCTAGATATATTAGGAAGGGACTTGGACCTTCCACAAAGCAATGTGCCTTACCTTCTCTGAGGATTTCATGTGTGAATGAAGGTAGGGTGGGAGAGTGTATAGAGGGAATGGGAGAAGGGGAGGGAGTGGGAACATGGATTGGTATTTTTTAAAAATCTAATAAATTAAAAATAAAAACAATACCTTGGTCCTTGGTACCAACTTCTGTTTTAAGTATAGCTTCTGTTGCTGGGAAGAAACACCATGAACAAGGCACCTCTTTTTTTTTTTTTTTTTTTTTTTTTTTTGATTTTCGAGACAGGTTTCTCCATAGTTTTTTGGTTCCAGTCCTGGAACTAGCTCTTGTAGACCAGGCTGGCCTCGAACTCACAGAGATCTGCCTGCCTCTGCCTCCCGAGTGCTGGGATTAAAGGCATGCGCCACCACCGCCCGGCAGCAAGGCACCTCTTATAAAGGAAAACATTTAATGGATTGGTTTGGTTTACAGTCAAAGGTCTAGTTCCTTTTTGTCATGGACAGAAATGGTGGAATGAAGGAAGACATAGTGCTGAAGAGAAAGCTAAGAGTGGAGAAGGAACTATATCTTGATCCAAAGGCAACAGGAAGTGCACTGAGTATCACACTGAATAAACTTGAGCATAGGGGACCTCAAAGCCCACTGCCACAATGACACACTCCCTCCAACAAGGCCACACCTCCTAATAGTGCCACTCCCTATAAGCTTATGGGAGCAATTATTTTCAAACTGTGACAATATAATATTATATATATATATATTCCTACCCAATAGAATCTTTTGGATGTAATTCTACAATTGAAAATTCCTCTCCCGAGATATGTTTAGATTTGTACCAGGTTGACAAAAATTAACCATCATATTCATATTTTATTAATAATTTCATATTGATCACTTGTTAAAATAATATTTTATATACATAGGATTAAGTTAAGTGAACCTGGCGTACAATGGCCCAATCAAAATGGAACAAAATTATTCTAGATATTATTTTGCAAAAGAATTACACTAGGTAAATTTATGTCTATGCAGTTCATCATTTGAGCAATGATTTCCAAAGCAATTGCCTTGCCTCTTGGATATATTGTTAAGGCTTTTTGCCATTTTTTCCTCTCAATTCAACATAATTGCCCATTTGAGAGAATATAAGGATTGATCAGTTATATTGGACCAATGAAGAGACTAAAAGATGGAGATTCATTATAGACAATAAAAGGCATTGAGCAAAATATTGGGCAGGACAATTGGGCAACAATGTTGTGCCATCTAGATTGCTAATTTGAATGCCTTCACTTAACACTTGACTTTTTCCATACATGTATCATTTTTATAAAGACTCATATGAAATATACGAGCTCAAATATTGAGGGTGAAAACACCCTGAGAAAACTGACTACCAGTTTTAAATTTCTTTATTCATGCTTCCAAAATGAAGAAGGCAAAAAGCTTAACCGATTTTGGAAGTTCAAAAGAAGCAGCTGTACCTGGAAACTCCAGCGGTTGGTCTTTTCTTAGCATATCAGAAAACTAAATGAGGACATTTCAAAATAGTCATGCAGGTAAAGCACATTGCCATGATTTATGTAAGGTCCTGAGTGCTGCTGTTATGTCATAATTAAATAAGTACTTGTAAGAAAATGGTTTGTGAAGGTTATGTAGAAATTTGCAAAGCATTTAAAGAAAAAGTTATATAAATACATGAATATGTTGATTGGTAATGTGATCTCAGTATATCCATTTAAGTATTATTCCCCCCAAAATAAAATGAGCAATCTCTGATTTTAGTCTAAATGGTGCAACTTTTTTCTATGGTTGACCCTGATAATTATCTCTTCTTATATTTTCATAATTGATTTCTTTCTTAACAGCTTCTGCTCTACCTCACTTATAAGTAGAAAATTAAACTTTAAAATAGTTTAGAAACAATTTCTTCAGATTAGCAGAGATGACCCTGCCTATACCTCTGATGTCCTGACTTCTCTGAATTTGCAGTTATTACATACTTACCACAATTTCTCTTCTCTAGACATCAATGGAAAGTTACAGAGATTTGCAAAGCAAAAACTTTGGAAATTTGTATTCTGTCTTTCTTCAAATTGAAACCAAAGATATTCAAGATGAGATTTGGATTCCACTTTCCTGAACTAACCACTGTTGAGGAAAGTCATAAACCTTCTTAATCTATGGAAGAACATATCTCATTGAGTCTTATAATAACCCCATGCTTCCTTATACCTTGGGCATCTAAGCCCTAGGGATGTGGATATATTTCCTTCCCTTTCTTCTGTGGTAAGTAAATTCTGTTTTGTATCACCAGAGAATCCTACAGGAAAAGAAGTTAGGATACTGAACTTATTACAGTGTCAAAGCCCTTAGCTTATGTACCCTGAAACTTTGATATGCATTGCAAAGATGAAGAGAAAGGGGGACTTACTAGCACTCTTCCAGCAAGAATTGCACTTCTCTTTATCTGAAAAAAAAGAAGAGTTAGTTGCCAGATGAATGACTCCTACCTCATCACAAATGGCACCCAACCATTTCTACATCAGAGTCACAAAGATATGCAACTTGTCTGTTTTCCCTTCCCAACCCTCCACATGACGCTTCTCCATCCCCAAATCTGTCCACTATGCTCTGAGTCCTGTTTGTCAGGAATACCCAGTGACTCTTCCTACCGGGAAAGCTCACGCAGCCCTTTAAGAATTTATTGTGTTTTCACTAGTTTGTTCCTATTTGTTTTTACACCTATCACTCTTCTCTCAGGAATTGTGTATTGCAGGCATAGTGTTCTCACTCTGCTTCCCCTCCTAAGTCTTACTTCTCGTAAATTTATTTCACTTACTATTAAATACTCTTAATTTTTGTAACTGCTCACATTATCCATATTACACATGTGAAGGTGCATGTGAATAAACAAATATTTATTCATACTTTCTGTGTGTTTGAAGAAAGGATCACATATTAATACAAAATCTAATGGGTAAAGTTTGGTGAGGATTAGATACAGAGTTTGTTTGAAAATATCTACTAATAAGTTTTTTCAAACTGCAGAAGCAAAAGTTCTCACAGTTCACAGACCGTTATAATGACCTGATGAAAACTGTCATGAGTAGGACTGAAAGATGAAGAATTAAGACACCTTGCCCTCACAACAGCATTTCCGCAGAAATTCTACAAAACATGAGTCATCTGAATCTTATGAATTAGCGTTATTATACTCTCCAAGACACTGTGTGCTTTTTATAAAAGAGTCCTTATCTTTCAAAGTGAAGATAATTATGAAAAACAGGAGAGGCCTGAAGAATACAGAAAAGATTTCACAAATGATGAATTTAGTTAAAAGATTTATAAAATTTCCAAACACTTTCTTAAACACTTTTCTTAAGAGTAAAATCCCTTTTGCCAAGTGAAGATTTCTAATGACTGAAAGGAAATCCAACCTGATAAAATACTATGTCTTCTCTTTTCTTTTGTATCTCGATAGAAATCCCATGCATTACTCTACAGCAAAATATAATAGAACTGTGACCTCAACACATGCTCTATTAGTTTTGTGATAACTGTATGCACTTCTATTTATATTTCAAAAAATTATTTTCTGTGCAATACATCAACATAATAGTTCCTTAACTATTACAATTACAGTAATTAAGGTATAAATTTATAATATTTAAAGATAAAATGTAGAGTCACTTGACACAGAATTTTAAATAAGCTTTAGTTCTGAGTTCCTGATATAATACAATTTTCATTTTACAATTAATGAGTTGTGTTGTACGGCACAGTCAAGAAACCCTCAGTGCCTGCGTTTCCAATGTTCTCATGTATCTCGCTATGTTGGAATATTATGGGTACTTTCTCTTGTTATGTTATTATGAGCATAACTTCCTGGAGAAACAGGCCTACTGGGCCACATACTGCTCAAGTGCATGTGTGTTTCAGGGGAGACCACTGCCACTGCTGTTCAGATGCATTCACAAATGATTAATTCTGACGAACCAATTGGTCCATAGATAGCAAAAGCATAGAAGAAGTGACACAACATGATTTGCTATGTCACTGACCCATGTTTTCTAAAGTACCATCCCTTGAAAACGAGATTCAGAAGATCTTAGTCAATCTTGGGCCTACTTCCTCTGTGCCTCTTTGGATTGTCCAAGTTTGCATTCTGTAGAGAAAGGGGCATCACAGTACATCCTTCAAGGATATTATCTATCTCTAAATACTAAAAGATACAAACAGACCAGAGAATATTGTTCACTTCATGAGAAATACAATAAAAATTCAAACCATACTTTTGATATTACAATATCATACTTATCCCAGATGAGAAATATATTATAATTGCTAGTTTTCTTTTAATCTAATTAAAATTCACTGCTAATTAGACAGTTTGAGAAGAATTACAGGTAGATGAGGTTGAAACATTCAAGTGGCCCTGGTGTTCTGAACTCTGAATAAAATATAAAAATGATATATTCTCTTGTTAACATAATTAAAGGGAAGAAACTGTCTTAGAGCTTTAATTTCTGGGAAGAGACACCATGACCAAAGCAACTCTTATAAAGGAAAATACTTAATTGAAAGTAGCTCATGTACAGTTTCAGAGATTTACTTCATTATCATCATGGTGGGGAGCATAGCATTATGCAGACAGATGTGCTGGAGCTCAGAGTCCTACATCTTGCTGGAAACAGGAAGTCAATTGAAGTACTGAGTGGTATTCTGAGCATAGGAAACCTCAAAGCCTGCCCTCACAGTGACACACTTACTCCAACAATGCTGTACCCACTCCAACAAAGTCACACCTAATAGTGCCACTCCCTATTAGCTAATGGATGCTAACTAAAAACTGCGACAGAAATGAAAAGTCATTAAATGGAAGAAACAAATTAAATAAATCATCAACCAGATGTGTGTGATAGATTATAGTATTATTTTCAATGCTATTGACACAATCTAAGTATCAAATAAGTACTCTTATACAAAAGAAAATCAAGTTGTACTTATAAAGATAAGTAAAACATTTTTGTACCTCAGTGTCAAGAGAGAACAAAAGTAGGGTATTCATTATAATTTTTAATAAATTTACAATATCCTTAAGTGTGTGAGTTTATGAAGTAAAATCTGTGGAAATATAGAATTTTGATGAAACAATTATAAACTTCTGGTAAAGCATTTTTTGTAATACATCAAATGTACTTAAGAATGCAATATTATAGTGGGGTTCAGTAATCATCCTGGGAATATTATTTTTCTCAAGAGAATACATAATCACTCTTAATGTTCTCAGATTATTAGAATACAGATGTTATTTAAATTATTTATTTGTTAATAAAATATCAAAAATGTAGTACAAAGCATATAGACAGAAAAAAATAAAAGACTATTTTGAGGATGAATGGTTGGAATCCAGTATAGAATTAAAAACGCTAATGAGGTTATAGACAGAATTAATAATTTTCATTCTTAACAAAATAACTCACATGTGTCATCTGAACATGACCAGAGAAAGAGGAAGAAGAAGAAGAAGAAGAAGAAGAAGAAGAAGAAGAAGAAGAAGAAGAAGAAGAAGAAGAAGAAGAAGAGGAGGAGGAGGAGGAGGAGGAGGAGGAGGAGGAGGAGGAGGAGGAGGAGGAGGAGGAGGAGGAGGAAGAAGAAGAAGAAGAAGAAGAAGAAGAAGAAGAAGAAGAAGAAGAAGAAGAAGAAGAAGAAGAAGAAGAAGAGCGCCATTCATTGGGTATGCAGATACCCTTCAACTCTAGTTACTGATAAAATATTAAGACTTGAAACTTTATAGCATTTGTTGCAAAAGTTTAAACAGAATGTAAATTAATTTGCCTCTTTTTATCATGCTGCACTAACACTTTAAAAGCAATAGAATATCCATTTTATACTATCTTCAGACGTCATTTATTTTCATTTTGAAACTTTTAGTTATATAACCACAGAACTAAGTCATAGTCAGTGTCTGCAGCTCTCCATTTTCTACACTCTATTAGGGAAAATTTGTCATAGCTGGGGACATCCCCGTGGACTCCCGAGAACACTTCCAGAGCCAAGCCTCTTGCCAACCCCAAAACGGCTCCCTCAATTAAGATATCTCCTTCCCTGCTCCCATATCAGTTCTTCCTCCATCTCAACCATCCCACTCCCCCAAGCTCTCCCTATCCCTTCCCTTTTCCCCTCTCTCTCCCCCCTCTCCCCTTCCCTCACCTCCCCTCACCCCCATGCTCCCAACTTTTGCCTGGCAATCTTGTCTGCTTCCAATTTCCAGGAGGATCTATATATGTTTTTCTTTCGGTTCACCTTATTACTTAACTTCTCTACGATCACGAACTATTGGCTCAATGATCTTTGTTTATGGCTAGAATCCACTAATGAGTGAGTACATACCATATTCACACTTTTGGGTCTGGGTTATCTTACTCAGGATATTGTTTTCTACTTCCATCCATTTGCATGCAAAATTTTCAAGATGTCATTGTTTTTTACCGCTGAGTAGTTCTCTAATGTGTAGATGTGCCACACTTTCTTTATCCATTCTTCCATTGAGGGGCATCTAGGTTGTTTCCAGGTTCTGGCTATTACAAATAATGCTGCTATGAACATAGTTGAACAAATGCTTTTGTAGTATGATTGGGCATCTCTTGGGTATATTCCCAAGAGTGATATTGTTGGATCCTGAAGTCAGTTGACTCCCGATTTTCTGGGCAGTGGAGGAGAGGGTGCCTGAACTGGCCTTGTCCTCTAGTCAGACTATCTTGAATATCAGCATGGATCCTTTGTCTGGTGACGAATGGAGACAGAGACAGATACCCATATAGGAGCACTGTGCTGAGCTTCCAAGGTCCAGTTGAAGAGCAGAAGGAGGGAGAAGATGAAAAAGGAAGTCAGGACCACAAGGGGTTGGTCCACCCACAGGTGCCTGAGCTAATGGGAGATCACAAACTCCAGCTGGACTGGGAGTGAACAAGCATGGGATCAAATCGGACCCTCTGAATGTGGATGACAATTGGAGCAGGCTGAGGGGCCAATTATAATGGCACTGGGATTTGTCTCTACTGCATGTACTAGCTTTTTGGGATCCTATTCTATTTATTTTTTTTTTTATTAATTAATTAATTTAATTATTAAAGATTTCTGCCTCTTCCCCGCCACCACCTCCCATTCCCTCCCCCTCCCCCAATCAAGTCTTCCTTCCTCCTCAGCCCAAAGAGTAAGCAGGTTTCTCTGCCCTGTGGGAGGTCCAAGGACCACCCACCTCCATCCAGGTCTATTAAGGTGAGCATCCAAACTACCTGGGCTCCCACAAAGCCATTACATGCAATAGGATCAAGAACCCATTGCCATTGTTCTTCAGTTCTCAGTAGTCCTCATTGTCCATTATGTTCAGCAAGACCGGTTTTGTCCCATGCTTTTTCAGTCCCCGGCCAGCTGGCCTTGGTGAGTTCTCGATAGATCATCCCCATTGTCTCAGTGTGTGGGTGCACCCCTCGCCGTCCTGAGTTCCTTGCTCGTGCTCACTCTCCTTCTGCTCCTCCTTTGGATCGTGAGACTTCAGTCCAATGCTCCAATGTTGGTCTCTGTCTCTGTCTTCTTTCATCGCCTGATGAAGGTTAATATTCAGGGGGATGCTTCTATACCTACCTAAGCCTGGATGTAGGGGGGAGGGACTTGAACTTCCCACAGGGCAGGATACCTTGTCCTCTCTTAGGACTGGAGGAGGGATAAGGCGGGTGTGTGAGGGAGCAGGAGAGAAGTGAGAGGAGGGGATGAAATGGACATGTTGATTGGTACTATTTATAAAGTAATAACAAAAAAGAAAATTTGTCAGAGAGAGAGGTGAGGGGAGGGAAGGCAGCAAAGGGAAAGAGAGGACAGAGGATCTACAAGGAAGAGAGGAGAAAAATCCTAGCACAGGAAACAATAAATGATGCTCACTTTTCTTTTGAAAACTGCGTGTAATCCTGTAAACAGAAGACTGTGGAGCAATCCAAGAACTCAAATTGTGTTTTTGCTTCTTTTAAAGTTAGTTTATACTTTCAAGCAATCAGAAACATGTTTTAGAACCAGAAAACAAGATCAACTTGACTTCAACAGCATGTCTGCATTCTAGTTCCCAGTAAGAGGGAAACAAGGATGTTGGAATAAGCAATTTATCTCTAAGAAAGAGCTGCAAGAATATTACCCACATTTCATTTTCTTTCATAGTGATTAAAATGTTATCTACTCACGACTCACCCAGCAGGAAGAAAGTTGGGAAGCACCTCACTGAAATGTTCTTGGAATAGCTAAACCATGAAATTTATTCTTATAATTTATTACATAACAAAATTAGATGATGATATGTTCATTTTTAAAAATATTTTATCATCAGTTCTAATTTAATTCTTTACTTTTGAAAGTTAAAAAAAGACCCTGTCTAATACTTTGTTCATATTTTACATTCAAATCTAAAGAGGCACATTCTATTTTCTTAACTATTAACATTAAGATACAAAATTAATGAGGAAAATGTTTTAATATCATTGTTAACATGTTTTGCTTATTAAGCTAAACTATAATCACATACCTGGCTATACAATGTAGTAGAGTTTTGTAGAGAGTAACTGTAATTAGTTGTTTGTTATATCAGACTCCTTCAAAAAGAAAAAGCACCTGCAAACTTTTAAGAGAAGTCAGTTAAAGTCAGCATCTAATTGACAATTTAAAAAAGAAATAGAATCCTAGAGGATCCTTTCACAGGATTGCCTAGCAACATCTCAAAGATACCACTTGGGTGTCCTGAATAATTTCCCAAGCCTGTGGTTTAATGACAGAGTATCTGGCAGCCTACTTTAATAAGGGAACAGAGGTGGTGATGGTGCAGCAGAGCACATTACAACTATGAGAAGTGCTCTTCCAAAAAAAGACAGTCTTCCATAGTTGATAAGTAAAAACTTTAGGTTTGACCTCAAAAGTTAAGAAGATAGTCCTGTTTTTCTTTCAACTGTGGAAAAACATTTCAGTCATGACATAAGCCAAGGTCTCCTCTTCTATCTGGGTAAGATATGCATATCAGGAAAAGAAGTCATGAGTAAGAAAGAGTTGTCCAAATCATTTCATATGGTTAGCTATAAGGATTTATAACTTTAGACTCTCTTAAAGAAATGTACTGATCATTTCAATCTTGGTTATATTTTTATGCCGAGTGTTTAGGATCAGATCGGTATCCAAAATTAGTTTTCACTTTTATATTGTCAAGACCAACTGAAGATCTAATCCTCAAGGGTCATTTGGGCTTCTGAAGAACCACAGAATACTATAGCCTTTTTTTCTACCAGTTTTCCATCTGTATGAGGATAAGTTGAGGCCTTGGCTGAGCTGAGTGTGGTTTCTCCTGGAAGCACTCAGGGAATCTCACCTGTGTATACCTCCTCTTTGCAGACTGGATGGTGTTTATAATTGAATGGGGTCGTCACAGCCTCCCTGAACAAAAGAGCCAATGCCTTTCCAGAGTTACATAATGTACCTGGAGATGACATACCGTGCCCTGGGACCCCCTGAGGCCATCTCCGGTGGGGAGCATTCTCTCTTTAAGTCATCTGACTACATTAAGACATCCTCTAAGTATAGCCAATAACACTCAGAAGTTTATGTACACCCAACATGTTATTTAAACTACTATATAATATTTCAACAACAACATATATCTAAGTAAACTTTGATTAGACATACATTTTGGCCAGACTTGTAACTATGGATATTTGACTTTAGAAACATTAATAACATATACATCATCAAGTCTTATCCTTTAAAAAGCAACTTACTCAGACCTTCATATCCTGCATAGGTTTTCTAGTTCATTTTTCCATTCTGGAACTATTCATCATCTTAATCTTTGTACATAAATCCTTCTTTACTAAAATAATTCCCATCTTAAATTATTACAACATTATTTTTAATTTTTTAGTGTCATGAGATATAATTGCATTAACAAATGAATCTACTCCTATTGTGAGAGTTTTGTCCCTGGAAGAAAGGGAGAATAGGCAATGTCTATCCCTTAATCATAAGGTCCCAAATCCTAAACAAAGTTCAGTTTAATCAAGTTCAACCTAGAGAACCAGTGAGTTCATTGGGCTTACATACAGAAAATAATAAGGGTCCACAGAAGAAGCCATACTGAGAATCTTTACTCAGTGTTTATGAGTGCTTTTTGATAACTTACAGAGATAAATTTCCCCTTATTTAGCACTCTTTAAAATTTAATGTAAAATTGTTTGGGTGTACTGGTCATCTCCTCTTTTGTGAAGACGTATTAAAAGCTAACACTTCCACTGTGACATTTTAGGCCACCAGAGCTGAGAGGATAAGGATGTGGTTTTTTTAACTAAGAAGGAAAAACAGAAGGCCTGTATTCCTAGAGACAGATACTAGTTTGGAAATGTTTTTTCTTCTTTTACAAGACCTGGTTAAAGTAAAATCCCATTTATTCATTCATTTGTTTTTAAAGTAGCATTAGTGGTTAAAAAATGTTCAAAATTATGTAGAAGTTGCATATAAAATACATTCAACAACACAAATGTAAGTTATTTTTATCTGAAGGAAGGGCAAGTGTCCAATAGAAAAAAATGCATCCTGGGGTGAGAACAATCATATCTTAAAGCTAGCTTTTACATTCAAGCAATCAGAAACATGCTGTAGAAGCAAAACTGAGCTAAGAATCAAAGACATGACAACTGGATTAAAATTTCATGATTATGTATACCTTGTTTTTAAAAGTAGATTTAAAATTTTAAAGCCCATGTTAGTTAGCCCAAAGAAAAATTCAGACCATGAGCCATCTCTATTCATTTACTTATATGGTCACATTGGCTAAATAGATTTTTGTCTTTCATCATTATTTTAATTTCTTTTAAATTTTGGTTTTATTATGACCAAAATGAACTTGGACTAAGTTAAAAACTTTAGTTTACTTGAGCACTTGATTATGAGTCAATTTCTTACTAAGTATATAATGCAAAGAAGAAACCAAAACAAAAAACGTAGTCATGTGTAATGAGACTGCCCATAAATGCATAATCATTCATAAAAGATATTTTAATAAACCAAGATTTTGCATGCTATTGTTTATTGGGATTGCGTCTTTGATAATCTGCAATGTTGAAACAACATAGAGATCTGTAGTCAGCACATTGTTAGATCAGACAGCAAATAAAAGCAGATATATTGAGAAGGAAAAGAACACTTTATCTCAGAGAAAAATGGGCCTGAAGATACCAGGCAGAAATAGCAGCCGTTAAGAAAGACCCAGAAGAGCCTTATGGAGTGGCTCCTCACTGGGAGCAGCATGACTACCTTGGCACTCTGTCCTTTGAGTCTCTGTTGGCAACTGTGAATCTCAAAGTGTTAGCACACCTTTTTTAGTATGTTACTGTCAGAGACACATAAATGGGAAATAGGTCATGTCCTCCTTAGAAGCCAGTAACTGTATCATGTAAAAACTGTAAAAATTAAACACACACACAAACAAATTAGAAAATGAGCAACTGGAGGTAATATATTCCTGGAATTGGGGACACCTGTTGCAGCTCTCTGGCTCCCCATTTCCTGGCTCTTTCTGGTTCTCATGAGGACAGACTGTCAGAAAAGAGCCCTGCCCATACATTGGTGAAATCTGAGATCTCCTCTTCTGCACACTTTCGTCTTGTCTAAAATCCTCCAGGCTCAAAATTCCCACAACCTTGCAGAAATTCAGAGGACCCTCGGGGAACTAGGATCTCCGTATTTTAACCTAGGCTCTTGGTGTGTGGATGTTAGATGAGCTTGTATGGTAAATGGAAAAAGGCTTCTGCTTTGGAGGTTGTTAAGTATCTGTATCGACCCATAGATAGACAGACAGAGAGATGATAGGTTGAAGCAGATGAAAAATGGGACCAAAACTGAATTTGTTGGGCACACCAATAAAGCTGCACGACAAGGCTTGCACCAGTTAAGTAGACAAAGACGACAAAACCCCAGAGATTCCAGGTCAGGACTGGAGGCTGGCTTTTAAGTTCCTAGTAAGCCTAGAGAGTGAGCAGCCATGCCCTTGATAGAATGGGATGGGTCTCAAAAAAAAAAGAAAGAAAGAAAAAGAAAAAAGAAAAGAAAGGAAGGAAGGAAGGAAGGAAGGAAGGAAGGAAGGAAGGAAGGAAGGAAGGAAGGAAGGAAGGAACCGGGTAAGGGGAGAGAGAAAATGTAGGCCAAAGCTCGGGAGATTGGGACACGGTGTCTTAAATCCCATCCTGTTAGGAGTCACAAAATGTTAAATCAGGACTTACCGCGGTGACAAAAGAGGAACCCAACTTCTACAGAAATATACTGTCCCTTAAACAGAGCAGTGGAATCAGCAATCTTTCCACGGAATGAACACTTTGTGTCCATGTGCAGGGGGTTCTGTAGAGCAGAACTCCTGGAGTGAAAGATTCCATATGCAGATCTGTTCCCTTGCACTCTCAAAGCTGAAGCTACCCATGGACGTTGGTGTGTTAACCTTATCAAGAGCTTCTTGAATCCTACTTGCCTGCAGATGCCATCAGCATGCCAACGTTTCTCATTCCACCTGGGACTTTCAGGTCTTTAAGCCTTCAGCGAGGCTTACAGAATAAGAATATTAATAGCACAGAAAGAGAAATCAGACAGGATTGGGGGTGTGTGTAATTCATGTTCTTCCACTGCTGGTCATTAGAGTATTTTTTTTTTTCCTTCTGCAGCTTTCTCCTACACATCTTGTGATACAGCCATGTTTTTATATCTTGCTAAATAGAAGCAATCAATTCATACAATTGCTCTTGATAACTCCTCTTTATTCCTCAAGTACCTTTCTGGAATTTGTGAGAATAGATTAGTCTCACTATTAAGTTTGTGTTTTGTATTCTTTAGGCGAAAATTCCCTTGAATTAGTTTCCAGTCTAATGGCTCAGTCTTGGTTTTTATTTAACAAATATCTGAAGACGTTTTATAAATGTTTACAAAGAATTTGGTGCATGCCAAGTTTTATAAGTTTTTGACTTGTTTGTTTTTAAATTCTTACAGCAAAATAAAAGATACTATCATCTTTGTTTTTAAAGATAAAGAATCTTAGAAAGGATAAACAGTTTAACTGAGGGAACTAAGCAAACTTTTGGATTTGTAACACCCTGGAAAAACCCCATAGGCTGCTCCCATATTGCAGCATTTCATCATTAGTAGTTCTCTGTCTGTTAATAAACCATCCTGCCTCCATCTTAATCTTGAAATTTATCTTATAGTAAAGATCAACTAGATTCATTCCTGTTTATGATTAAATCTCTACTTCTTAAGGGTTAGTCTATGCCCCACCTGAAACCTTAAATACAGAAGACTCTGTACTGCCTATTCCAAGAAACAGCAGCTGTTCCTTTGTTTCAAAGGTCATTATGGTCACCTATTGATTGTTATGACCATCTTGTTATGACCACTTTGCAATAGTTTTAGGTTGTTATGAAAAACTTTTATGCTTTGTTCTGCTTCTGTAACTCTACCTATTTTCTTACTATACCCCCATTTGAAAATCCCCTATTTATGAACTATAAAAATCTCCAAGGCCACGTTCTCAAGGCAAAAAAGATTGTCCATAGGGACAAACCCTTGTTAGGATAAGTTATTTAATTTTAATCTGACATGTTAATTAGGAGAGCCAAAAAGGAGTTTTGATGGTTGGACTTTAATACTTTGATAGTTGGACCTTGATAGTCAATCTCAGGAGTAGGAAGGGATCAAATAAGGGAAAAGACCTAGATGGCTAGCTTTAGAAATATAATCTAATGATTTTTAGCAAGGCAGAGGGTAGGAGAGAGAAGGGGCAATGCCTACCAGAGCCTTGTTGCAGTAAGTTAGTGTTCTTTCATCACCAATATTCAATGTTGATTTTTGAGCCCCACCTTTAAGGAAAGACAACCTATGTATATGAATTTAAAACACGCTTTAGTTAATTGCTTACTTTAATTAATTATATTTGAGTCAGTGGGCTTTCTCCTTGTATCTGTGGAATTAGCACTACCATTACTTAAATTTGTGAAGAAAGAATGCAAGAAGAAAAGTAAGTCAGTACAACTTTAACACTACATGGTTCCTGATAAGAAATATAAGCAAGTTTGCTACTAGGTGAAAACAGAATCTGGAGAATATCCTTGCATATGTTGTGTTGAGACTCACAAAAGTTCATATGATGGTGAACACACTAATAACAAAGGAGACTGCTTAAAACGTTTAAAGGATCATTTATGTCACCTTGAAGATGGGGCTTTATTCACTACAAACAGAAATCACAATGTCTGTAATAATAAGATAAAATTGGATTTTAAAATATCCAAGATTCTCTCCACTGGAAAGCAGTCAGGCAGATGCTATGAAAACTTGCCAAATAAAAAGAGTCCAGAATATGGAATCACTCTTTTAAGAAATTGGCAGGAGAACCAGTCAATTCAATATTCAATGAGCAAAGAAATTTTGCCTTTCTGATGTAGTCAAGTCATCTGACATTCAAACAATCTTGTACAACACAAACACAGATAGAGGCAAAATTAGGTTTGAGACAGCAAACTTACTACTGAAAGATGCTAGCTACTATAACATAAGAAGGGCTTCAGTGCCCAGGATCCAAGACTTCAGGAGTTGTCGAGAGTATCATATTTGCAAAGGAGCTAAGTTCTAGGTATGTCTTCAGCCATGGCAGAAAGTTACATCGTCAAGGAGAATGACTAAGGCCAAAGTCCAGCTGCTAGAATAAAGGTTCTGACCATCAGGGTACAATTGACAGCAAGATCCACAGCATAAGCCTGAAGCAATGTCCTCCGCGGTGGAATGTGCCTTGTTCTGAACAGCTGGACGACTTGGGGCTGAGAGCATTCTTTGACTAAGGTAGGGGCTAGCTAAGCTGACTTTTCTGGAGGTCAAAATGACATGGTAAAGCAAACCGGGAATTTTCTATGAAATAGGACCTCCAGTTCTGTCATCACCAGACTCCACTGATTTACAGAATACTTGTCAGTCACTGGTAAATTCCCTTCCCTGTCTTTCTCATGTAAGTCATTTAATTACAAAGTTTTTAATTTTTTTAAGATTATGTGTGTGCTTTTGTGTGCATACATGCACTAATGTGCAGAAGTTGGAGGCATTGGATCCCCTGAAGGTGAGGCTAGATGCTGTGTCAAGCCTCCAGGAGTGATAGGAACAGAACCCAGAACTTTTGAGAGAACTGAACACACTTGACTGCTAAGTCATCTCTCTAGCCCCTAAAGAATTATCTCCAATCTCACTATCCTAAGAATCAAAGAGAAACACACAGAGGCTTTGTTTTGTTTTTCTATAGAACATTGATAAGCAGGTTTCTGGGCTAATAAAATTCAGTCCCACTGGTAGGGGTTTTGTGTGCACGCACTGGATACAGTTGTAGAAGATGCTACAGCAGCTTATCAAGGAGCTCAGAGTCTATTGTGTATCAAGAGACAGAGACTCATATCCAAATAACTACAATACAAATGTGTACTGACAAAGACTGAAAAAAAACTATAAACATCTCTGTGAGAACAAAAAGGGAAAAGTATTCGATTAATTGAGATTGGGGATATTATGAAGGAAAGCTTTTTGAAGGATGTGAAATTTGAGTTATGCCTTGGAGGAGAGTTACAGCAAGAAGCCAGGGAAAGAAAATAAAAGAAGAGTGTGTGGGGGGAGATATTTTTGGCAGAGGAAGGGAAGAAATCTAAAACCTAAAATTGCATGTTTTATTCAAGGATTGGAAATAGCAGCCTATATGGAGAGACTTAAGGGGCAGAGAGAAGAAGAGAACTGTGGGAGGTCATAGATTTTATTATTGGAGACATTGAATGCTCTAATGGGGTTTTAATTTTAGTCCCTAGGAAATGGGGACCCATATAAATAGTACTCAAATAATGAGGAGCCAATTAGGAGAATGTTAATGACCAATTCCTGGATGTTAAAATCTCACTGCTGAAACTAGAGAATGTAGGCTGAAGAAGCACTGTATGGTCTTTAACTAAGTTATTTGGTTTTCAAACTGAGAAATTGTTTTGTACAAGAAAAAAATGTGTAAGAAATGTTTATTGCCTTGTACAAAACAGTAGTATACAACTAAAGCAGAAGAAAAATACAAAACAACCCAGAAAGAAAGGAACAGAAAGGGAGCATCCACAGTTCACAAAGCCGAGAGAACTTCCCCGTGTTCTGTGACTATGACATATGCTTTGGAGTGTGAGTCAAGGGTCATACTTTTACAGTAATTAGAGCTATAGGAAAATGAAGAGATTTAAGAAGAGATACATAAATTGTTTTGAATATTACGATAGAGGGTTTGATGGGTGCTTTTCCCAACCTCTTTTAGACTTAAGTGAATATATAACTAAGATCTACCTAGAGAAATATGAAACGAGTTTTGTGCAGCATTTCCAAATATGTCCAAAGTTGATTCAATCTATGTACTTTGATCTCTATCCTTTTTACCACTGAATGAAAATGACAGGAAACCCCTCAGATGGAAGCAGACACCTTAAGAGGTATCTTCGTATATGAGAAAGAGATGCAAAGAAAAGGAAAATCTATTTATGCTTAAATGTCCTGTTTTTTTTTCAAATACAAGGTTTTATTTTTGTCTGATATTTAGCTCACAAATATTGAGGGACTGAGTTTAAAATTCCTATAGCACAAATATCCCAACACAATTATGAATGTTATTTTATTAACATCCAGGAGAGTTTAATAAACAAGACTGGAAAGTTACAGAAATGTTCAGCTTATAGTGAGCAAAATGAGAGAAGAATTGGAGAGACATTTTATATAACTACAAATATATATTCCCTAGGGTTTTGCTTGAATCCTTACTACTATAAATTATAACATTCTGTAACATTGTAATTGATAGTTGTAATCGATAGAGATTGATTTTAGATTGAGATCAGAAATGTTATGAAACAAAAGCTTACTGGAATGGACATTCCTGCTAAAAAGAGAAAGGAAACTGGATCTGAGCCTGAAAGAAATCTGGAATACCCATAGGTATTCCATTTCCCTTTCAACTCCTGGGAAACAGAGACATAAACCAATAGGTCTTTTTGAGATAGGTAAGTGTAATTACTGATTAATTGATTCAAATACAAAACTGTAATGAGGTTCTTTTGCTTTTAGGCTTAAATAATATAATAATAAGATGATAGTATAATCATAAATGTTATCATTAAAAAGTAATCATTTATATTATTTATTTATATTTTATGTATAAGTGCTCCATCTGTATTCCTGTAAGTCAGAAGAGGAAATCAATTCCTATTACAGATGGTTGTAAGCCATCATGTGGTTGCTGGGAATTGAACTCAGGACCAAGAACAGCCAAGACTCTTAACCACTGAGCAATCTCTCCAGCCCCAAGAAGTATGTGATCTGCTTCTTGATTTTAATTTTATGGAGGATTACAGGTAATTGTGTGAATCTCCTAAGAGATTTTGAACATGGTACTTTTCAATATATTTGAAACTGTTACAGATTAGACTATGGAGACTTTTGAAGTTGGACTAAATTTTTGCATTCTGATATGGCTATAAGCCTTTGGGGAACCAGGAGTAATGGTAGTTTGACAGAAAATGCCCCACTATTAGAAAGTGTGTACTTGTTAGAGTAGATGTGATCTTGTTGGAAGAAATGTCACTGTGGAGGCAGACCTTGAGGTCTCACATTTGCTCAAGCCATACCCAACGAGACAGATCACTTCCTGTTGCCTGAAAGTCAAAATGTAGGACACTCAGCTACTTCTCCAGCAGCATGCCTGCCTGCATGTCACCATGTCCCACCTTAATGGTAATGGGCTAAACCTCTAAAAATGTAAGCTACCCCAATGAAAAGTTTTTCCTTTATAAGAGCGGCTGTGGACATGGTGTCATTTTATAGCAGTAGACACCTTAACTACAACACTTATTAAGCTTGATAAACAATAATAAGAACATAATAATTCTGCAATTAAAGATTTTTATTGCAAACAAAAAGTCATTTTTCCCCTAATACCTTCAAAATGTGTTTGGGCAAATGAAGGATTGATTCATCACATGGTTCCAAAAAATGATGAATTGTAGGGTACTATAGCTCTGAATGAGTCTAACATTTATAGAGTTATTTTATACAAGCATTTCTTTCTATTCTAGAAGAATGCAGCTTTTCCTGGAGTGTTGAATTTAGAATTGAAAAATGAACCTTAAGAACAAAGTGTCTCCTTTACCTGTATTTTTGGTATAGTAGATAAAAGCTCCATTTTCCTCCATAAAGATTGTCTTTCCTTACATGCTTCATGGCTGTATTATTGTAATTTTAAAAGAGATTCTGAAAATAGAGGCAATAAAATTGCTTCACTTGCCTGCTGTGAAATTCTCCCCTCAAGACTTGAAATTGAACTTGCTCAACAGGCAGAGACACCCACCTCCTTCCTTTGACACTGACAGCGGCCTGTTCAGCAAGGGGGAGAGGAACTGGGCAGTCTCAGGAGGTGGAATATTGAGTGTGTTGCGATTGGCACCTTTGTCAGCAGAACTGTCATCATATCATGCCAAAAGAGACCGCCAGGTGATAAGGCAGTAAGGAAAGCAAGAGCTAAACTAACTGCCTGCTAACACGTATCACAGAAGCACCTAAAATCATTTGCTTCATAGATTTTGTGTTCTGAAAGTGCAAAAGAACCAGTGGTTAGATTATCAGTTTATTTTCCAGTCTACTCCATGCAAATCCACAAATAAACTTTCATTAGCCTTAAGACAAGATTCGAGAAAAGTCTAAAATTCATGAATTCCTCACATGTGATTAAAAAGGTAAAGCAAAAGAAAAAAAGATAATGTTGTGTCTTGATGTTTAAATTTCTATAATAAAAATACATTCCTTTTATCTTTTGTATAAAGTCAAAGTTAATTTAATCAAAATATGCATTTGAAACTCTGTTCAGACTCTTGGGTTTTCTAATCTTTCTATCATTCAGTGTGGATATGCTGGGGTGAGTTTATATCTGCACCCTTTCAACTGTTATACCTAGAAAAATATCAGTTAGCTCAAGAACATTGCTTTGTATCTGTTTGACCCTGATAGGAACTCTACCTAGATTCTGCAATTTAAAGAGATTCTTAAAAGAGAAGGGAGGTATGTCAAAGAATTTAGATTAATAAATGATTATCAAGACAACAAGAGAAAGACCTCCAGACAGATGTAGAAAACACCATCACCCCATCAAGTGGGTGCTTTGGTTATTCCATGATATAAAACACAAAGTGAATCTTAAATGTTAATAACCTCCTGGGAAGTGGGAGTGGTTGGAATGATCAGGAAAAGGGAGTCTTGGAACATAGAAAAAGGAAGATGATTCTGTGAATGGAAAAAGACCCAAAGCATCCTGGCAGCCTCTGACTTCCCAGATCTTCAGATGACAGCCTGTGTCACTCTGCTTACACCAAACACCACACACCTTCCAAACTGGGCCATCTTCTGATGAAAGAGACTTGTAAGATTGCAGCCAAACAAGCTATAGGCAAACAGAAGACTATTAGCTAGAATCTGCGGGCCCCACAGATGTGAAATCTGACTTTCCCAGAGTCAGCATTTAATAGTCAGGTAACATCACATAAAGATGTCCATGCCATTTGGTGTTAACTTTGTGCAATAATAAATAGGAGACTACAAATACATAATATTTTTGTCCTCTTCCAAGTCACTCATCATCCATGTAGCCAACTATTTCCCGTCTTATCAGTGGCAGTGCTGCAATGTTCCTCTTCCACTGTTTCTGTGTCTGATTCAACTCTCACACTCACCTGGTTTTCTATCGATTCCACTTCTGACACTCACATATGCACTGAGAAAAATGAGTTAATATGCCTTGCCTCAGGTTTCCTTCTAAGAAACATAAGTGATTGTAAAATCCCAATTCATTTTAAAAACTATATCTCTCTACCTAGCAAAAATGAAAGGGCTGAAATGTTAGGAAAAAACAAGCAAGTAATTATGTAGCAGAAGAACAAGATAGAAAGCATAAATCCAGAAAACTACAGAGTGGCGCCCAACGTGGGGCTCGAACCCATGACCCTGAGATTAAGAGTCTCATGCTCTACCGACTGAGATAGCACTCTGTAGTAGGAGCTTCAGGTTGTGTTCTGCCACCCGGCTCCCGGCCACCTGGCTAGCTTATGCCCCAAAATAACAACACATAAACTGTATTCATACAAATACTTCTTGGCCCATTTCGATTAATGTGTGTAGCACTATGAGGTGGTGACTTACCAGGGAGATTATAGCCTATGTCCATCTTGGGTCAGAGCTTCATCGTGTCTGCCCTGGAGAACAGCAGCCTGGCATCTGTCTGAGGCGTCTTACCTCACTTCCTCTTCCTCCCAACATTCTGTTCTGTTTACTCCACCCACCTATGTTCTAACCTATCAGGGCCAAGCAGTTTCTTTATTAATTAACAAATGAACTTCCTCCATCATAAGTTCATGAATAATAATACATTAATTGAAGAGGTATAAAGTTTAAAACCAATTATCTTATTTCAGATAATATTGCAGTTATGGTTTACAAAATCAGTATCTAACATCTCCAAATGCACGATATGTTCATGTGTTCATACAGGGTGCCTACAGTGAACATTCTCTATTTTCTTTTTCTTTTCTTTTTTTTTGGGGGGGGTTTTCAAGACAGGGTTTCTCTGTAGCTTTGGTGCCTGTCCTGGAACTAGCTCTTGTAGACCAGGCTGGCCTCGAACTCCCAGAGATCAGCCTGCCTCTGTCTCCCGAGTGCTGGGATTAAAGGCGTGCGCCACCACTGCCCAGCTCTATTTTCAATGTCATGCATGATAAAACCTCAGTTTTCATTTCCTCCCTTATCTGTTTTGATATAGAGTCCTGGTAGGAAGCTTGGATGAAGCTCAATTTCTTTCAAAGAAATACAATATGTTAATATTCTTGGAAATGCCAAAATTGAAAATAATGAGAAGTACTTTCTTTAAAGGCTCAGTGAATCTACACCCATAAATAATTAGCCAATTCTCACCAGACAAAAAAAGTCATCTCTCAGAGGGCAAAGAGAGAACCTCTTTGATGCACATAAAACAGTTACGTAAATTCAAGATGACTCCTCCTGGTTGCTTTATAAGTTAAAGCAAACTTTTGAGATTTTGCTGAGGCTTTGTCACAGGTCAGCAACTAAGGTTTTCTCAAAGCTGAAGCAAAGGTGACACGGTTTCTGTTTATTTGGAAGATTCCTGACAGAGAGCTGCAATAGGCACACTGTTTGTATGGCAGAGTGAATGTTTGCACAACACCTAGGAATCATCAGCTTCTCTGTGGAGCTTTGTAGAAATGCTGAAAATGAAAAGAGGAGCATCGGGGACTGAGGATGCAGTCCATTTAGCCACTCAAGGGCTTGGCACACAAGTGTGGTGGCCTGAATTTGAATACTCAGCACCATCCCTAAAAATTTCAAAACAGGAATACAGACTGAGTAGGTGAATGTACATAATCCCAGCGCTGGGAAGGTAAAGACAGCAGTTTTATGGATCTCATTACGTAGTCAGCCTAGATAAATCTGTGAGCTTCTGGGAGAACCTTGCCTCAAATAATAAATAATAAGGTACACAGTGATGTAATAAGACACTCTGTGCCAGCCTCTAGCTGGCACATATGCACCTATAAATATACATGCACTGAACCACGTGAACAATAACATCACATACACACACACAGAGAGAGAGAGAGAGAGAGAGAGAGAGAGAGACTGAGACAGAGACAGAGAACCATGAAGCATGAAAACAATAACAAATGTAATGAATAATGGAAAAATATTCTCTACCTTGTGAAAATACATTATGGAAAAACTTGGAAAAATACAAAAATATATGTAATTTTTCACAAAAAAACTGACTATGGATTTTTCAAAACTATGTCACTAAGTATACATTCTATGTATGAAGAATAAAAGATTATAAAACATTAACTTCTACCACACTATTAATATAAGAAGGTAAAAGTAACAATGTTTTTCTAATTCCTTGTATGGAATATGCATAGAACACAAGGAGAATAAATATTGTACCTGCCATTCATGTAGGAGGTGATCTATTAAATTGCTTGTGGAGATTAGGAAAGCTAGCCACATTTAAATAGTCATGCACTGTTAGAGATAAGGAATAATGTCCCCCAAAGTCAAATGCCTTCAAAGGATCAGACACATATCACTAAGAACTCATAAGAATTTGCTAAATTAAACATTTTTTCTAATTCAAGATGAGTTCTCCTCAAATCTGCAGCAATGTTGGATTTAGCAAAGGTAGAGAAGGGAGTGCACCAGGGTGTATAGACTACAGTAGAGAACGCTAGGCTACTGGCAACAGGCTGATAATGCTGGAATGGAAGAACAGTAGCACTGTGTCCTTCATAAGATTGTACAGAATGAAACCCTAATACTTTTTGCATCCTAATTTAGCTCCCTCTGTCAAATTATGTAACTAAACTGTCAGGAAAAGGTAGACTGCATACTACTGAAGACCAACCCAAAATACACTAAAATAGTAGTAGAGTAATAACTACAAATGAATTACATTTATATTTTGTCTGTGTCATAGCTCTTTTATTTTCTAATTCTACAGTATCACTACTCTTGACTCTCAACTCAAAGTTTGCCTCTAAAATCATTAAAATTGACATTACATTGGCATTCATTAAGAGTATTTATTTTAAGACCTCACCTCAGACTATTACATCATATTCTAAGAACACTACAAATGGTTTTAAATTTTGATAAGCAAGCTTACTTTGCCCTTTTATTTATTTGTTACGCTTGATCCACAACATATATTGTTAGCTCTATTTTCTTTTATAAAATTTTAAATTGCTTAAGATAATTTCATGAATATCTAGAACTATATATGTTCTCGATAAGTCCTATCCTAATCTTGGCTGAAACATTACCTGCAAGTTGTGAATTTCACAGTAATTTCCTTCTACTGAAAGAAGAAACCTCTCCTATAAGGTCTGAGAGTAGTAATAATATGGGTATAAATTGTTAAAAATATAAAGAGTCCTTAGATGTTATTTTGTGGAATATTTCTTTATACTGTGTTACTATGTGTCACTAGAATTGGTTTAATAGACAAGCTGATTGGTCAATAGCTGACCAGGATAAAGTTAGGCAGGAAAGCTAAACTGAGAAGGATGAGATGAGGAAGGGCAGAGTTAGAGTGTATTCAGTCAGGCAGAGAGGGAACAGAAGATGAAGGTGCCATGCTAATAAAGGTACCACCATACGACAGAGCATAAATAAGAAATATGGATTGACTTAAAATGTTAGAGATAGTTAGTAATAAGCCTGAGCTATTGACTGAGCATTTGCAATTTATATTAAGACTCTGAGCAGTTATTTGGGAAACTGTTGCCAGGACAGAAATACTTAATAGTAACTTTTCCCCTATAGCCCATGAACATCCAGGTCCTGGGTTCTTTCCATATTTAAAGAACCAGGTATGTACTTTCTCTTGTGTATCTTCAAATCCAGTCAGAAAACAGTTGGCCATGCTCACGGAAAAGTCTCTCTTGCCCATAATTATAAAATTCACAGGATTCACAGCTGGGTACAGCCTTTAATGATTATTTTTACCCCAGGAGCCTACCTAGCATCTTCTAGCATTATGAAAGTGAGCTATCACAGAGGAAACTTTATGGTCAACACTAAGTTAATTTCTCCTTGCCCTGTGAGCCAAGTGTGTGTTCTCTTCAGCAACAAGGTCTGTGATGGATCTTCTTGATTGTGAACTTGACTAATTCTGAAATTAACTAAAACTCAAATGGCTAGGTTCACTTGTGAGAGATTCCTCTTTCTAAATTAAATCATTTGAAGTGGAAAGACCCTATTATAATCTGGATCCTTTTGGGTGGTAAGATTCACCTTTAATCTGAGACACACATACTTCTAATAACCTATGCAAAGGATATAGAAGAGGAAAAATTGTTCTTTGCCTACTTACTCTCCCTCTCACTAGTAAGTTCATTCCTTCACTAGAGTTTGCTTCTTCTGGATCCCAGTATATACTGGAAATCAGTAAGTTACATGAAGGAGTTGCCAAAATGCCAAAGTTTCATCATATTCTGTCTTCTGCCAAATATTCATTTATAGCCACATGGCATGTTCCCAATTGTAACATGATTAATAAAAACCCAGAGACAGAAATTGGGGTTCAACCAGAATGTCAGAAAAGCAAAACATCCAGCCACCAGTTCTTACCTCTACTTCATTACAAAATGGTGATCCTGCCTCCAGGAATTTCAGAATGAGACAGTGTGAAAGCTGTCTCCTCCGGTCTTGTATACTGGGATTAAAGGGCATGCACCACTACCACCCAGTTTCTATGGTAAACTAGTGTGGCTACTGAGATTAAAAGTGTGTATCACCACTGCCTGCTTTGTAAGAGTGATCAGTTCAGCTATTTTACTCTTTGAATTTCAGGCAAACTTTATTTATTAAAATACAAATGAAATATCACTCCACCCTATAATGTGTTGAGTTTTGAAGAGTAAGACCTGGTTTTCTGATGGTTTTATTTGGGAATAAGGAATGGACATCTGCAGCATTACAATCTATTTCTAGGACAGCTCTAAAATACACTAGTACAAGAAAATCTTCACAGTTGTTAGAACTTCAGGCAGTATACATGGTCATACATTTTGTTTGGAACGAGAATAGCCAGATGTGTGATTATTTACTAATTTGTAGCCTGTAGCCAATGGATTGGGTGGATGGTCTCGGACTTGGAAAGAACATTATTAGAAAATTAATAGGAAAGACATCTGGGGAAAGAATATGTGGATAAATCTCTCCAAATAGGAGAAGGATATGAAAAATACCTATGCCCATGTAAACAGTAATCAAAAGGTGACTTCAGCAGAAGAGTTTAGTAATCAAGTAAATGAGATGACCTGTTTTCTAGACAAAGAGGTTCTTTCCTCAGACATCCCTGTCATTGCCCAATGGGCATATAAAAAGTGCCATGGTGGCAGAGATGGGGATTATGCATAAACTCAACTACATGGACTTCAATTTACCAAGGCTCATCTGGCTACAGATGCTGCTGAGTTCCAGATTTGTCAACAACAGAGACCAACACTGAGCCCCAGATATGAACCAGAGTAAGAACCGAGCAACCTGCTGGCAGCTTGACAGCATTGGACCACTTCCTTCATGGAAGGGACAATGCCTTATCCTTCATGGAGTAGATGCTTACTCTGGTTAATGATTTCCTATTCCTTCACGTAATGCTTCTGCCAAAAAAATCTGCACATTTGCAGAATTCCTTATCTTCTTCTATCATGGTGTTCTACAATGTATTGCTTCTAACCTAGGCATTTATTTCACACCCATAGAAGTCTGAATGTGAGCCTGTGAGCATGAAATCTACTGGACTTACCATGTTCCCCATCATCCTGAAGCAGATGGCCTGATAAAATATAGAATGGCCTTAGGAAGACACAGCTACAGCTCCATCCAATTAGGTGGCAGCAGCCTAGAGTTCAGAAGCAAGGTTCTTTAGAAGGTGGCATATGCTTTGAGTTGGCATACAATATATGGTACAGTTTCTCCCATAGCCAAAATCCATGGGTCAAGAAAGTAAGGGGTGGAAAAGGGATGCGTTCCATTCACTATCACCCATAGTGACCCACTTGGAAACTATTTGCTTCAAATTCTTCTAACCTAGAAGTTTTGATTCCAGAATTGGGAGCACTCATGCAAGGAGCCATAATAAACACTTGGTCGAACTGCAAACTTAGATTTCTCCCTGACCACTTTGGACTTTTGATGGTCTTAAGCCAACAGGCTAAGAAAGGAATAACAGTGTTAAGAGTTATGATTGATCCATATTACAAAAGAGAAATTGGATTGCCTCTCCACAGTGGAAGTATCCTTTAGGGTGTCTTTTGTGTCTACCATGTCCTGTGACCAAAGTCAATGGGAAACTGCAACAACCGAATCCAGGCGGAATGGCAAGTGGCACAGACCCTCCAGGAATGAAGGTTTAGGTAATTCCTCCAGGAAAAGAGCTAAGACTTGCTAAGGTTCTTGTTGTTTATTGTGGAGGAAAGACACAATGGGTAGTAAAGGAAGGTAGTTAAAAATACCAGCAAAGAACACATGCAGAAATGAGGATTATAATCGATGTGTTTCTTTCATAGTTTAAGAGTATGTTTGTACACATTTTTGTAGTTTCTTTCGTTGATTATTTGTTTATCATGTAATGTAACCTCAATTAAGAGAATGTCAATATTTGAAGCGAGGAAATTTGAGATAACTAAAGGGGCATTGCCACCTATTCTAACATTTAACTGTGTTTGCAAATGAATGAGGGATAGTTATATCATAACCTAATAAAAATATATGACACATTTGATATTATCTGTGGGACAGTTGTATCATTATTACCTGGTTATTGTTTTATTTGAAAATTAATCATGGCATAAAGAAACATGATTTGTCATTTTCACAAGGGGCGGACTAGCACTGACTATTTTTAGTTATCAATTTAACTACATCTAGAATTAACTAAAGCCCAAGTGGCTAGGTTTTCCTGTGAGGAACTTTTTTTTCTTACATAAATCTCTTGATTTTGGAAGTTTTAATCTGGATCTTATGAGATGAGAAGATACACCTTTAACCCAGATCCTCTGACACGGAAAGATCCAACTTTAATACAGATCTTTTGAAATGGGCAGATCCACATTTACTCTGGGCCACCTCTTCTGCTGCAGCCTATAGAAAGGACATGGAGTGAGGAAGTTTGCTCTCTTTGTCTGCTTGAGTTTGCTGGCAAGTCAACACCCTTTCTGGTACCTACTCCTTTGGGACTCCAGCATGTGCTGAAGACCAGTTGAGACATCCAGCCTCATAAACTGAACAACGACTGGATTCTTGGACCTTCCATTGGTAGGCAGCCATTTTTAGACAAGTTGGACAACAGACTGGAACAATTCTATTAAATCATCATATATATATGACCAAAGTCAATGGGAAACTGCAACAACCTAATCCAGGCAGAATGGCAAATGGCACAGACCCTCCAGGAATGAAGGTTTAGGTAATTCCTCCAGGAAAAGAGCTAAGACTTGCTAAGGTTCTTGTTGTTTAGTGTGGAGGAAAGTGTTTAGTGTGGAAAAAATTATATATATATATATTATTTTTTGGACTCTTCATTTTCTATATAGGTTATTCTACCTAATCACAATCACTTACTCTCTTCATTTATTATTCCAAATGATTTTTATGTGAACTTGACACAGGTTAAAGTCATCTCAGAAGAGGGATTCTTTTTAGAATTCTCAATTTTCTCAGTATTCTCAATATTTTCAATATAGAAAATGCCTCCATAAGATCAGTATATATGCCCACATACAGGCCCAGAGCAGACCAATGTGAGCTCTGAAGAGGAAGATTGTTCCTGCCCAGTGCCATGGTGGACTGAGCAGGCCCTGGGCAATCCACCCCAGGCTTCAAGGAGAAAACACAGGTCTTCTCTCACCACAAGGCCCCAGGCCAGATGTGTACTACCATGGCAAGCAAATGTATGGTGTGGTATGGGGGAGAGAGAGGGACAAAATGATTTGTGTCCCGTGGACAAAGGCATTTCTGAAGATGGGAAAGAGAGGAGAAAGAGTTGAGTGGACTGAGGTGGGTGGCTTGATTGCCACCCAGGGCCATGATGGTGGCTGGGCCTATGGTGCTGCCAGGTCCCTTGTCTGAGTTCATAGCACTGATGCAGTCATAGTCTGTGGTGATGTCCAAGACTCCTAATACCACCAAAGGCAGGCAGTTTAGGGCTATTCAGATGTACAGAACTGGCTCCACCCTCACTGACTACAACACTGGTGGTAATGCAGGACAAATGGTCCTATACCTTGCCTGGGCAGCACAATAGAGCTGACCTGTTTGCTGGGGCATGGGTGAGCTGGCCCTGATGGTGTGACAATGGGAGGGCAGGTCATACCTCTCTTGTCTGCCATGAGGTGGCATGAGTGAGGGAAAATGACCCCCTTCCCTCTCTTCTTGACACCTGCAGCAGGTGGAGAACCTGGCCTAACCCCTTACCAGCTGCAGAACTCAGAACAGGCCCTGGGCATCACCTGGGAAGCACAGTAGAGTTGACCCTGTTACAGGACCTCTTACAAGCCAGCCCTGAGGGTTTGAGAGAAACATAGCTGATACCACCTCCCTTGTCTGTTGTGTGGTAGTGGAGATGAGGGAAAAATGCCCTCCCCTTTTGCCCCTTCTGCCTCCAGCTTGTAAGAGAATTGACCGTTCCCTTACCTGCACCACTTGGGAAAGTGGGCCCTTTACCTCATCTGAGTAGCCTAGCAGAGCTGAGCCTGCTTACTTGGGTGCTAGTCAATTGCCTGAGAACTTGAGCATGGTGATATGGCCCCACCCCCGTCTGCCATATAGTAGTGTGGGCAAGGGAGAGATCCCTTCCCCCCACAACTCCTCACCACCTATGCCAGCTGGGAGAGCTGTCCCTGGAGTCATAAGTGCAGGAGAGGTATCTTTGAGCCTCACCAGCTACATAACTTAAGAGAGTGGTCCCTGCACCTCACCTGTGCAACACACTAAAGCCTGCCCCTTGAAGGTATAAGTTTGGGAGAACCAACCCTGAGACTGTAAAAGCAGAAGGACTGGTCCCAACCCTTGCTGATTGCTATAAGGGATGAACTAGTAAGGGCAATGCTGGAGAGCTCCCCCTGGTGATGAAGTCTGTGGAGAGCTGTTTGGGCTGACGAACCATGCTACTACCCATGCCCAGAACCAGGGTTATAAGTTGGCTTGCCCCAGCATCCACTCCATCTATGATCTGCTGAAAGATGGGTCATTCCTTCAGACCCAAAGCTGCAGGATCTCCACAACACAGGGCAACAACATGATACCCAAGAAAAGTCCCAGTGAGGACCCAGAATTGATAGTGTAGCAGAAACTAGGGGCCTTAAAGAAGACCAATGACTCTGCAGTGAATACTTGCCCTTAAGATATGTGGATAAAATAGTTTACTGTGACTTGCTGCATCATACTACAGCTTCCATGATGAGATCTTTTTTCCTCTCTTTTCTTTTTTTCTCTTCAATATTATTTCATTTTATTTGGGGGCTTTGTAAGGACAGAGGGCAGATACAGAGGGACAGGAAATGAATGGCATGGAAATGAATTAAGTGAAAAACACAAAGAAAAAATAAAAAGAAAATATAATAATAAAAAAGTTAAATATCTCTTATGCCAGCAGTATAGAGATGCATCTCCCAGCCACCGCCTGTGGATATGAGCTGCCAACTCAAGCCCGGCCAGAGTGAGCCACCAACACACCATGTACTAAGCCACATGGTAGGTTTCAGTTTTCCTTATTAAGACAGAAAAGATTATAGATACACTGTACCGACAGTTTCAAATTGGATAAAACCCTGTAAATGGGTTACAGTATTTTAAAATGTATATAGGCTTGGGAGAGAAAAGAGAAATGATATCAACAGACAGAAAAAAAAGTTTAAAATTAAAATAATAAAGTAAAATCTATATTTAAAAAAAATAATAATGTGTCATAAGGGGGAAAGCCACACAAAGATGGAAAACACACAGGAAATCTGGATCCTATATTTTATTGTGCTCTCTTTAAATTTTCTGATTTCTGGTGAAAGAATGACAGCTGCTAAAACATACTAGATTAAAGAAACTGCTGGATTAAACCAATCTATAGATTATAAAAATATCTTGACTTCAAAATGGAAATCAAAATGTTCCTTTGGGGATGATTTTATGTCTTTAATTCCACAGAAAAAGAAAGGCTATAGATTTGTTCAATGTTAAAATGCTCAGATTTGATTGAGGAAGACCCCATGAAAATTCTGACTACAGACATAAAGAAATAAACCCAAAATAACTACAAGACATGTGATGCACAATTTACCTGTTCAAACATAAAACAAAACATCATCTTTAGCTAATATATACAACACAGTCTATACTTGTGTATATATGTATATATATACATACTTAGTGCATATTATATATATACTTAATACAGAAATGTATGTTACTTTTAAAAGTTTATATATTTTCAGAATAACAGAATCAGACACCACTGAAAAAGCATCACCTAGGTGATGAAGCATCTCAAAATGCCTGATACAGTCTCCTCAGAAATCTGCATCCAAAACAGTTTCAAAGATGCTGGTTGAGATAATCCAGCCTCACATACTTTTCCAACCATTATCCTGAATTTTTTCAAGGTTCTCCCAGGGATATCTGCGTCTCCAGAAAACAGGAAGCAATCTAGAAAAGACAATGTTCACATTCCCAAAAGATGGGTCATGGGATGTTTCTTATCATTTAAGAGGGGTTGGTTACAAGTTGTTATAGGTCATAGTCAAAACAAAAGGCTAAACAAAGGAGTTAAATTCAAATATCTTTTTTCTAAAGGAAAGGGGGAGGATATAATATGGAAATGAGGAGAAAAGAGGGTAGATTATTGATCTACTTTAATTCAAAAACTACTATTAGTCTCAAAATATTTTACATTGGTATGGATGGATTTTGGTTGATTGGTACAAACTTAAAGTTAATACTGTTATACTGTATGTATGCTTCTATTCTTGTTTGGGTTATTGTGTTTATGCAGCTCATTTAAAAAAATATAATGTATAATTAAGAACTACAGATTAATAGTCATCCATAGAGTCAAATTTTGGGTGATGCTAGGTATGTATTCAAGATCATACACAGATGTTTTTAGATAGATAGAAGGTCTTCAAAGACTTGCAAAATATCACATTTAATATGATTAATAACATAAGGCCTTTCATGAATGTGAAACATGTCTGCTCCTAATAACACCAATTTGCTTCTAAAGAGGATGGTGGGCATTAAAAAAACCTCCATGTGGAGTTTGTTTTCTTAATGGCAAAAACTAACAATTCTGGCAAGAAACTACTCTTGTATGATATTGCTGACAATATCCTGTCTAAATCGGACCAATAGAATGAAAAAAGGACTGCCAAACTTTTCCAACACAAGATTTTACAAATCCTTCAAAATTCACTGTTTCTCAAAAATGTCTTTCAGATATACTAGGCCTGAATGCCTCAACATTACAGAAGAAATTTGGGTGACTGTCCAGACAGCCAGATGTCCATGTCAGACAGTAGCATTTCACCCTTCCAGGGTCTTTGATAGAGTTAAAGACTAGATAATTAAACTTACAGATTTCTTTATTTAGGATAAAAAGTAAATTAGGTATAAAACTCTAGACTCACAAAGATTAGATAGATAATAGCATATTTTCTCCAAATTTGTCAAACATAAATGGACTGGGTATTGTAATTGCAATTATTACTTGATAACTGATTTTGTTATATATAGTTTTATTATGTTAAACTTAAAACCTTCTTTTAAAATTAGATAAAAAGCAGGGAACTATTATGGAATAATCTTTTTGTACACTGTGAAAATGTTTCTTTGCCAAGATGCCACTTTCTGATTTGTTTAATAAAGCGCTAACTGGCTAATAGCTAAGCAAGGGGTATAGGTGAGACTACAAGACAAGAGAAATGGAGACACTGACAAAAACAAGGGTGGAGTCTGACGAATCACCAGGTGACTCAGAACTAACAAGACATGCTGGAGGAGAGGCAACGCCATGAACTACATGGCAATACATAGATTAATAGAAATGAGTTAGTTTAAGTTATAAGGACAAGTGAGTAATAAATCTGAGCTATCAGTTGAGCATTTATTAATATTAAGTCTCCATGTACATAATATTGTGATCTGTCAAAGCTGAACAGAGAAACATGACACTTATTTCAGACACATATTAATAATATATTTCCATGTTAATGATGCAATTTTGGAAAGCCAAAACTCTCACTTGCCCAGAAACAACATTGGCATATCTCCTTTGGTCCTGAAGGAATTCAAATGGAAAAAATGTCTTTGTTTTCACAAGACAGTAATAAGATTACATTTCTTTTTTTTATCAGGACAGTCAGGTAAAGTCAATTGATGTGGGATGTCCTTCTTAATATATGTTGCTCTTTTTGGTTGATGAATAAAGCTGTTTTGGTCAATAGCTCAACAGAGTAAAGCCAGGCTGGAAATTTGATCAGATATAAACAGAGAGAAAGAGAGAGTGGGTGGAGTCAGGGAGATGCCATGTAGCTCACTAAGGAGACAAACACTGGAACCTTACCTGGTAAGTTCATAGAAATACACAGAATGATAGATACGGGTTAATTTAAGATAAAAAATTTAGTCAGATATATCTAAACTATTGGCTGAATAATGTTGTAATTAGTATAGTTTCTCTGTGATTACTTGGGTCTGGATGACCAGGAATAAAAGAGCAGTCTCCATTTTCAGTCAGCTATAAAAGCAGGCACTAAAGAAGATCAATGTTCTCATGAAACAATATTATGCCCAGGTTTCAAATTTAAAAATCACTCGTTTATCAAAAAAGGAAGATATCAAATAAAATTCTAAATGTTAAAGCAATAGAGAGTCTGAGGTGACAGATGTTTCTACACTGAGGTGACTAAGATGTCAGTTACTGACTATTAGCATGCTTCAACTGAATAGTAAAATGGAAAAAAAAGAGACTCAACCTAAAAACTATATGAAGTCTAGGCACAGAAGAAGACAGAGTAGCCAAACAGAAAATTTAGATTTGAAATTTAAGCAGATTTCTAAATAAAGTGTGAAAATTATTGTTTATTATTTTTTTCTGCAGCTAGTAAAATAGAAATTAAGACTGAAAAGAAATTGCTAGTCAAAATGTAAATCCTTAGGACATGAGGATGACAAAGGATGATAAAATTAAGAGATCTAGAGTGAAAAGTTTTCTAAAGAAAAAACAAGAGCAGCTTTACAACCTTTGACTAATGTTTTGGATCTCAGTTTCACACTATTCAGCCATACAATGTGTTCTTAATTATAAAATGACCCATTGACCTCCTTGGCCATATCAACAGGAAACAAGAAAATAGAGGGAATTGCCACAGAAATAGCTGTAGAAAAACACACTGTTCATTGAAGCAAATCCTTAAGCTACATACATGGATAGAGCCACACATTACTTGGAATTTCTATAAAAGTAGATAGATACATTGGATGTCTGTCCCAAATCTGATGCAGAATGGACAAAATGGGTATTATACCTGCAACTTTTATAATCATGAAATACTCTAATAAAGCTGCTCAACTACAAACATTTATTTTACTTTATGAAAAAGAATGAGTGAATTCAGAAGCTATCAAGAGCTAAGTTATCAGCGTTACATGAATATTACTTAAACTTTATCTTTCTCACTAATATCTTTTTGTATACATAACTTGATTTTTGAGTTTTATAGGTCCACAGATGAAGAGAAATTATACCCCGAGATGCGCTACTATTATTGCTTACTGTTCTTTTTTTCAGTTTTTTATTTTTAGTTTTTTCCAAACCATACACTTTATTTTTTATATTTTTTATTTTATTTTTCCATTCAAAAATTTACACTTCCTCCCCTCCTCCCACTCCCACACTCACCATCCTTCCTCCCTCTCCCTCCTTAAGAGAGGGCAGGGAACCCTGCCCTGTGGGAATTTCAAGGCCCTCCCCTCTACATCCAGGCCTAGGAAGCTTTGCATCCAAATAGACTAGGGTCCCAAAAAGCCAGTACATGCTGTAGAAACAAGTCCCAGTGCCTTTATCAATGGCTTCTCAGTCAGCCCCCAGTGTCAGCCACATTCAGAGAGTCCAGTTTGATTGCATGCTCACTCATCCCAGTCCAGCTGGATTTGGTGAGCTCCCATTAGAACAGGCACACTGTTTCAGTGGTTGGAACAACCCCTCGCTGTCCAGACATTCTTGCTCATCTTCTCCCTCCTTCTGTTCTTCAACTAGACCTTGGGGGCTCAGACCGTTGGTCTAATGAGGGTCTCTGTCTCTATCTCCATCCATAGCCAGAGGAAGATTCTATGATGATATTCGAGATAATCATCAGTGTGGTAGTGGGGCTAAAATCAGAAACACCAATGATAGCCTTTGCTGGAGAGGATGTGGAGTAATGGGAACACTCATCCATTGCTGGTGGGAATGCAATCTTGTGCAACCACTTTGGAAATCAGTGTGGCGGTTTCTCAGGAAATTGGGAAGCAACCTACCTAAGGATACAGCAATACCACTCTTGGGAATATACCCAAGAGATGCCCAATTATACTACAAAATCATTTGTTCGACTATGTTCATAGCAGCGTTATTTGTAATTGCCAGATCTTGGAAACAACCTATATGCCCTTCAATGGAAGAATGGATAAAGAAAGTGTGGAATATATATACATTAGAGTACTACTCAGCAGTAAAAAATAATGACACTTTGAATTTTGCATGCAAATGAATGAAAATAGAAAACTCCTGAGTGAGATAATCCAGACCCCAAAAGATGAATGTGACAAACACTGCATATTTTCTCTCATCTCTATTCCTAGTTTCAATTTTATAGATGGGAGCATGTTACATGAATAACTATAGAAATCAGGAAATTAAATAAAGGACCATAGGTGAGGATAGCAGGATGCAAGTGATTTGAAACAGGAAATGCAATGAATGGGAGAGGGCTGCAACTGGCAAGTAGGGAGGGAGGTCATGTAGAAGATGGAAGAACAAAAGAGGGACAAATAATATAATATCAAGGTTGCTTGATAAAGCCTCAAGGTATCATTTTGTATTTACCTAAAATTATACACAATACTTATAAGTGTATGTATATATATATGATATATAGTTTATAAGAAGCAATGAATTTAGAGAGATAATTGCAGCATTATACACTTGCAGTAAGAGGAGAAAAAGGAAAAAGAGTTTAGGTGTATTACTCTTGCCTGATATACAAGGAACCTTGGACTTTATCCACAGAACAACAAAAACATGTAGAGTAAAAACATAACACCACATAAAATAAACTAGATATAGAACCAAATGTGTGCCTAGAGAAGTCAGAAGAAAACAAAAATGAAAATTGTAAAAAAAAAACATATTGAAGGTGAAAATATCAAGCTGTTATTTTTGTGGAAGAAAAGAACAAAGCTATAAATATCTGCTTAAGGAGAGATACAAAGAGCAAATATCTGAAATGAAAAACATGTCAGTGCTGAGCCTCTAAACATTAAATACACAATATAGCAATATATGGACAACTTTATGCCAACAAAATTGATAAACCAGATAAAATGGACTGATTTTTGGAAATATAAATTATCAAAACATACCCAAAGAAAGCAAAATAAGTGGATTGTTATACGCTTACCCAAAACATCAAATCCATTTTAGATATATTTCTAAACAAGGAAGTGCCAGGGTCAGATGACACCCTTGTTTTGCTGTTAACAACAAAGAACAAAAGAAGACTAAAAAAGCCATGATCTGTCTTAGAACTTACTAGGAGCAGAAGTGCTTCATAACTCATTCAGTGGTTTCAGTTTTTCCTTAATCAGGCTTAAGAAAACTCTCAGCTGAGAAGACATTCAGCACTGTGGAGGTTGCATTGGCTGAGGAGGCTGTGCTATCATTGCTTGATGCTGAGAAGTGCTGCCAGGATTGGCCTGTTGGGCTAGGAGTTGGGACAACTGAAAGAGATTTTAACAGTGCATTTTCTCATTCAAGTAAAGAGGTTCTTTACTCTAATTCTTTTATTTTCTCTTTTAGAACTCCCACTCATTCAGTGGGTCTACCATAACCGCTGGGGAAAAGGAATAATGATGATATAAGAATGCAAAGTTGCATTTAGCTAATCATGCCTTTAATCCTAGCACACAGAAGACTGAGACAGAAGAACCAGAGTTGTAGGTCCATTTCTCCTACAAAATGAGCTAATTTATGAAAAATTAAACAAAAGGACTGGAGAGATGGCAAAGCAGGAGAATTCTTTCTGTCTTTCCAAAAGACTTGAATTCTGGCCCCAGCATTCACTCTGTGAGGAGGCTCCCAACAACCTGTAACTCCAGTTTCAAGGGTTTGAAATTTCTTACTTTGAAGACACATAACACACACACACATACACAATTAAATAAAAATTAATAAAATAATTTAAAATGTTTTAAAGCAGTATATTTTATAAGCATACATGTAAAAATTTCCACAACATACTAACAAATAAAATCTAATAATTTATCAATTAAATTGTATGCCATGGCAAATTAAAGTTCGTTCATCTATAATTGGCTGGCTTAATATTCAAACAATAGAACCCACCACACCAACAAGGTAGATAAGGAAAGTTGCATGGCCAAGTCAAACTACAATACCCACTCAAACAATACTGTAAACAAACTCATAAAACTAGTAATAAAAGGGAACTACTTCAGCTGAGTAAAAACATCAGAATCTATTCTGTTTCTCTGTCACATGGAGATTCATGTGCTCCTCCCCCTCTTCTCCTTATCTTATGTCTCTTGATCTATGGATTGTATTATGATTATCCTTTACTTAAGAGCTAATAGATTCCTTGTGTGGACTGGGAGCAAGTGGAGATTGGAACAAGAGGGATCAAGTGGGGGAGTGAGAGGGTATGGAAAGAGACGACTAATAGGTGGGGAGTGAAGGAGTGATTTGGAAGACTAGTGCATTGGAAACTCCTGGAACCTATGAGCTTGATTCTAAGGACATTCCAAGTAATGGAAGATATGGAGCCATCTTCTGTAACCAGCCTAGACTCACAGTGATTGAACTGGGACACCAACCCAGGCACAAAAACTACCATCCACAACCGGTCCTCCCTGGGAGATCCCATGGAGCAACTGTAGTTCAGAGCTTGTGGGAGTAGCCCAACAATAACTGGCTTAACCTGAGGCCAAACCCACTAGAGGAAACCCATGCCTGACATTCCTGGATGGTCAGGATCCAGAAGACGGATGGCTCAGAAACCTAGGGTAAAACAAACACAACTTCCTTCCCTCTCATTTGTCAAACTGTTGTTGGAGACTGCTCATTTGTTCCAGCTGCCCACACATAAATAATCACACAGAAAATGTATTAATTAAGTCACTGCTTGGCCTATTAGTTCTAGCTTGTCATGGTTCCTACCTCTTAAATTAACCCATTTCCATTAATCTGTGTATTGTGATGTGGCTGTAGCTTACTGGCAAGGTTCTGGTGCATCTGTCTCCTGTGGGCACTACATGACGTCTCACTGACTCTGCCTTCTTTTTCCCAGCATTCAGTTTAGTTTTGCTGCCTAGCTCTACTGTTCCCCATCACTGGCCAAAGAAGATTCTTAATTCATTAACCAATTAAAGCAACACTTATACAGAAGGACTTTGCACATCAAGAGCTTGTGGGAGTGGCCCTACAATAATTGGTCTAACTTGTGGAAAAAGCCACTAGAGGAAACCCATGCCTGACATGCCTGAATGGTCAGGATCCAGAAGATGGATGGCTCAGAGACTTCCATGCTAAAATAAGCATGACTTCCCTCCCTCATTTCCTACCCCTGTGTGGGGTGGGGAAGAATCAGTGAACTAATTTCTAATATCATTCTGCTATACTCATAGATCAGTGCCTAGACCATCATCAAATAAGCTTCCTTCACCAGTTGATGTGAGCAGATGCAGAGACACAGCATCCAAATTAGAGATCTCCACTGGGTCCATCCAATCAGAACTCAGGATACCCTGCAGAAGAAGAGTGAGGGAAGAACTGTATTTTGAAAGCTATTTTTTAAAAAGTCTATTAAGACAATACATCACTAGCTATAAGAAGTTAAGAAATAATATAATATGGAGAGATGAAAGTGAAATGAGATTTTTCAGAAGAAGGTATGGTTAAATGGTTCTATATGGATATTCAGTGATGGATGTGATGAGTTATTAAGCTATCGAATCTTTCTAGAGTAAAGAATTAAACTTAGAGATAAATTATTAGGAATTTGAGGTAACCAAGATAAAATATTAACTGAGATGAAAAATAATCATAGTAAAACTACAAGAAACAAAATTACTGAAAGGAATTGGTAATCTAAGTGTCTGTGAAAATGCATAGATTCTGTAAGAAGAAAGACAAAAATAACTGGACATAAGCACTGTACTCTTGTTGATAAAAAAGATTTCCCACAGTGATATAAATTAATAATTATGAAAAACATATATTCTATCTGGAAACAAGCAAGTTTAAAAATAAATCATGTATAATACAAGATGGGATCTCATTGAGTTCAAACTTAGACAAAAACGAAGAAAGTTAGAACAAACCATATGTTGGCAGATTACAATCGGAGGTGTTGATACTGAATCATGCTTGTATTAATATAGATATAGGTACATATTGTTAAAAATATGTGCAGATATTTGCACATAGATTCTGTATACAAACATTTCCTAGACTCCATCAGCTGGGATATCATAGGAATAACCCCACCATTGTAAGGAACAGCACAATTTGTGATCTTTTCTTTTAATCATGTAACTAAAACAAGGTCTGGTTGAAGAAATGACTGATTCTCATTCTTAAGGAGTAACACACATAGGCATAGACTGTCTTGTCATGTAAGAAAGGAAAGGCGTGTTCGTTATGCAGTGTGGGAATTTGTCAGAGTCAAAAAGTTATCTAAAATACTTACAATGGCAAAAGCTTAAATAATCTGAGAAGCTGAATAAAGACAGTAGACTGTAAGGCAATGTGTAAAATATATACATATAAATTATACATGTATACATCAATTAATCGATTGAATACATATATAAATGGAAAATAGACAATTATCCCTTGAGAAGATAGGCACATAGTTTAAGAAAGTTCACCACTACTAATGATATGAGGGGCAGTTCTCCATGTCGTAAGTTTGTACTACAAAGAGTGATTTTTTTTTTTCCCAAGTATGGGGAAGTGAGGAAATCAGTGTTACAGTGGAGAAGACTAAAAAATACTACTTGCCTTGGGAGAAAGTTGAATATCAGCAATCATAAAACATGATGATGATCTGTATCTTTGCTGTGATATAATGAGAAGGGTACTTAAACTCTGTGATCTTCTTTCCCCAAACCCACAAGCCAAGAATAATCATGATAAAATAAAAACACAGAAAATCTCAACTGTGAGACAATATACAAAATATCTGACCAGCATTCATCAAACTTTCAAGGTGACTAAAACTGGACAAAGTCTGAGAAATTGTACAGCTCAAATGAAACCTCAGGAGGCAGGATGACAAAATGTAATATGATATACTAGACAGAATCATAGAAAAGTCACAAGGTTTTGGCTTACAATAATGTCTAAATGTTGGTTAATTGTTTGAGGCAAACGTGCCATGTTGATGTAAGATCTGATTACTAAGGGAAGCTGCTGCTATAAAGAACAGCCTTCAGCATCTCGGGGACTGAAGCGAAGGCACGCAGTTGGACAACAAATCACTCAATTTACTTTTTACTCTGAGCAAGTAAAACAATTCTCTGGGGCAGGCAAAAAAGGGACACACACACACACGTCTTTAGGGGATCTCTATCCTTTTTATTTCTTTGCCTCTTTCCTGGTGTATCCCTCCTGTATCTCTCCTGATATATTCCTTCTAACTAGCTTCATTCTTTTCTTCTTACATCTTGCACTTATTATAAAATTTACAATGTGGTTCCATTCTATTTTTCAAGAGAATGAATACAAGTGTAAAAGAAGTATGTTTCTCATTTTTCTTATATGATGAACATTTTACACATAACAGATAAAGAACAAGTTATTCCCAAGGACCCATGTACAATCATGTCTAAGCAACTTTTCATAGATTAACAAAGAGGAAGTAAACAAGATATTCTTATCAGCCAATTCTTCTACTGGCATGCTGCATTTTTGCAGTTACAAAGAAAGAATCAATTGTTTTATTATTTATTTCAAAGGGTAATCTCATAAATAAATCTTAAAAGAATAACAAATCTAAACTTTTGTGTATGAGAAACAGTGAGTCCTCTCTACTTTACGTCCTCAGGGTGCATACGCACTCATCAACAGTTTTTATTAAATCATATCAGGAAGTTGAGGGCAGAAATGAGTACAATGAATTAACCATCACCTTTGATCCCCAACCCATCCTAGCAAGAAAAATACCTGTCAGCCAATAATAGCCAGGGCTGCCATTGTTTTTGTTCCCTGACCTCAAAGAGTCTCTCACTCTACTGTTATAAATGTGTCTTTCTAAACTTTAAAGCATTCCCCCAAGGTTTTCTACATTAAATACATTAACATGTACATCTTAACCTAACTTTACTAACAATCAACATGTCTAAATTCCTTCTAATGGTGGTGCTTGAATTATTAATCTGCTCCAGTAGCAATGCTTGGAAAAACTCAATAATTATTATTCTAAGTATGAGTAACAGTGTCTGGTGAAGGGCTAGAAACTCCATGAGAGTTTTCATACAACTCAGATTATGAGGGATATGGTGACCATGAGGGTAATAAGCAGAGTTATGCTCGATAATAGTATGACGTCCTCAGGACATGCAATCCTCAGGGCTCTACCTCTCCAAGCTCATCCAGCATGTTTGTACTAGGAGCTAGTTCCAAAAGTTCCAAAGTTGCTTGCTGTTCCTCCCGTATGGCCCCCAGCAGGAAGCTATGTCTGTAACTATTATTTTTATAACCTTTCTGTGATGCCACACTCTTCAGTAATACATTTTTTTTTATTGTCTGGGCCTTGTTCTAGAATGTTGGTGATGTGTATGTGTTACTCTAGTGAAATAGTCACTTCACTTCCCGAAGATAAAACGCTAATGTATTGCCCACAGTTGAATACAAATCTAAGCTCAGGATGTTGTTGTTGTCTGGAGCACATCATGTTTCATTAGCCCGTAGAAGAATTAAAGTCTTCCTTCCATCCTGGGTGGCCAAGCATGATCTGCAGAGTGCTTAGGAAGCATTCCTCCAAATAAAATGCTGTTCTGAAGCCTAGCTATGTTACCTGCTACGTCTTTGGCTCTGGTGTTCACAAAGGGATAGTCATGGGAGATGGAAAATCACTGCTTTAGAAGATCTGTTTTCTGTCAGTATAAATTGCTCCATTATTTTACAACACTTGGCGCACAATTCTAACATCTACACCTCGGTCCAGAGATTGTATCTTCAGCAGCAGTCTTTGATTTTCTTGACAAGCCACACTCTATCACTTCATAACCAGGGCCTTTGCCTGACACTGTCAATGTTTGCATCTAAGTAGAAAGCAGAACACACTGTAACAGATTGTTAAACTCTCTCTCTTGCTCTAGCGGTACATTTCTTTGGTTAACTGTTCCCAACAACCATGTCCAAGATCTTCTAACAGGGAATCTACCACAGGTGAATACGTGCAAGAATGATTCATTTGTTTGTTAGTTGTTTGATTACTTATTGCACCCACTTCCTGAAGCTGTAGGTTTACAAAAAGGGCCTTCCATGATACTTGGGATCCTGGAGTCATCTATGAAATGCACTCTTCAAAGCTGAATAAAAATGTATAAACTCTGGCAAGAAAACACTGGAACTAAAGTCAAGCAATTGAGAGCAAGAGATGTTCACTACCAGTCATTGGCACTACTAGCTGATACTTCAGTCTGTAGTGATTCTTTTATGAAATAGGATATTCACTCTGATTCTCTTCTGTAATAAGTCCCTAAAGGCCACCCATCTTCAACTACTCTGCTCATGTTTACATATATCTGAGAATAATCATTTGTTCATACCACTCGACTGACTACTAGGAACAATATGAGAACTGATTAGGTTCCAGTCATGAATCATGTGGAGTATTTATGAGGGGGGATGTCATTTAAATATAATCTACTGGGTTATTATCATTGAATAATTTTTGGTGTGACCTGTGTTCTGAAAGCTTCCACTTGTTCTCCTTTACAGTTAATAATAAAATGCCATTCAAACTACAACTGGAGAAGATTTAAAGCAGATGCTGAACTAAAGAAACTATAATGCTCATTTTCTGAAGTGACTGATGGGGGCCAGAAAGAAAAATGAAAATGATTCTAGTATGAAGCAAAAAAGGAATAAATTTCTTAAAGAAATCATTTTTCAATAAAAATTGTAAGGCAGAAATATGTGCATTTTCTCACATAGCTCAGAGATCACATAAATGCCAGGAGAAATGACAGTTGCTGAAATAAATGTGTTTTTTATGAAAAGCAAAGTAGTAAAACAAGCAAAATAGATGCATAAAATAAGCAAATTTTCAACAGATTAGTTATTGTTGCCTCAGGACAACTATAAATTATAGACTTGTTTTTAAGCTTTTTGGCTGTTTGTGAATATATTCTGGATCTGTTCTTCCTTAGACAGGCCTTGAAATTCAACCCTTTCCTGATTTATAATAGTCTTAGTTTCTAAATCAGAGGTTCCCAGATATTTGGATGGAAAAGGCTCATGGAAAAATTAAAAGCAACTATGAACCAAGTACTATTCTTCAGGCACATAAAGTATTCCACAGAGGCTTGAAATGGTGTTTCACACTTATAATTTCAGGATTTGAGAAGCTAAGGTCAAAAAAGTGTCTTGAATTTGACATTAACATGGGCTCAAGGTGAATTTGAAGTCAATTTATCCTAAAGATTGAAATATTCTCTCAAAACTTAAGTAACAGACTAAAAAATGTAATATTTCATTTCATCTCCTTTGACCCAAAACTTTTTCTTTTATATTATTATTACTAGTTAAATTCATTCATTTATTTTGCATCCTGACTGCAGTTTTCCGTCCTCCTCTCTTCCCTTTCCCTTCCACCTCTCCTCTGGCCCCATCCACTGTTTTTAACAAATATAAGACAAAACTATTTTTAACAAATATTTTAACTTATATTTTAACAAATATCAGACTAAATTATTGTCCTTTTCTTTCAAAAATAGGCAATGCTATATCAATGATTATGACAGTTTTAAATGATCATGAGTTAATTCTTCTACCCTTTTCTTTCTGGCAGTAAAAAGCAATTAACTGTAGTAAAGTCATTTGTGATGATTCCCTGAAGGCACACTTAGATTGGCATGCTTTTGCTCCATGACAACAACTCAATGTAAGAATAATTCTGCTGCATGCATGCATGTCAGACACAGCTCCTCTAAATGGAGGACGTGATTCTAGCTTTCTCACTCAGTATCCATGCCTTCAAATGCAATTAGGATTGAAGCAAGTATGCCAAAAAATAAAAAATATTTAATTCATCTTTTAAACAAACAAAAAAAATCTTTGTAGGGATAAGTCCCGCCCCTTACGGGGCGTGTTCGCCTCGGGCTAATATTTACCTATAAATCTGGCGAGCATGCTTGCAGCCCTTGCTTCTGCGGGAACGGTGGTTCTGTAAGTCTATTTCCCCATTAAAGCTGTATATATTTTTACAATCTGTCTGCATTCGTTTACGCCATCGTAGCCCGGCTAGCTCAGTCGGTAGAGCATGGGGCTTCCTAATTGTCCTGATGAGGCACGTTCTCTGCAGAAACTGGAAATGACTGAACCATGTTTGCCATGGGGGCCTGTGAGGCCCCCCTCTCATGTTTCCCGTCTGAATCAGGTTGCCTTGTCTATCTCTTGTAGACCTGCATTCATTCGTCCAATGTCTGCCTTTTCCACATCTTCTACATAAACCTGAAGGCTGAGTCCTCCTATTTCTGTTATTTCTAGAAGATGCATTATTATTATTTCTTAAAATCCGTTGTCTACAATTCCTTTTCATATGACCCATTTTGCCACAATTAAAACATTTGGTATTGTGATGTCTCCTTTTGCCATTGGAAATTGCTTCTTCTACCCATGCTTCAGTGCCATAATCAAATGTATCAACATTCAGTGTATGCAAGACCCATTCTTCCTAGGGCGCTGATCTGAGCTTTAAAGGCCCCAAAATCCTTTTGCATTCCACATTTTCATTTTCATAAGCCAAAGACTCGATCATTATACGTCTTGCTTCTGGGTCAGATATCCCTATTTGTACAGCCTTAGTTAGTCTTTGTAAAAAGTCACTAAAGGGTTCTCTCTAACCCTGTTTAACTCTGACAAATAATTCCATTCTCTGTCCTGGGTCTTGTACCCTGTCCCAAGCCCTTAAGGCTGCTGTAGTACACATGGAGAGTGTGTTTTCATCCAAATTAGCTTGTTACTGAGGGTCAGAAAAGAGCCCTTCACTTAGAATTTTATCTAGGGAAATGTCAATTCCCTTCGCTTTTTCCTGCTGTTCTAAAAGTCTAGCCTCTTGCCTGAATAAGCATTTCCATTTCAATTGCAGTCCACTCTCAAGTACCGCAGAGCTCAGCTGGAGCCAGTCCAAGGGGGTTGCTCTGCTTGTCATGGCCCAAGATTTTAGCATCTCTTTAACAAAAGAGGCGTGCGTCCCAAAAGTCATGACAGCCTGTTTAATTTCTTTGAGATCATTCATATGGACAGGCTCCCATGTATCTTCCTTGATGACCCTAGGGTTTCTGGAACCAATCACCTTCTCTGTTGTTATTACTGGAAAGGCAGGTAGAGCTGTAGGTAGACCTTTGTGGAAATTGTCCCGGAGAGATTTACCCACAGATGTAGTTAAAATTTGCCTTTCTACTCTTTGCTCTTCTTCATCAGAATTTAGAAATTCCTCAATCTTTTCAATTCTATTCACCATTGCCTTCTGCAATGTCTGAATCTCCTGTCCAGAATTATGTTCCAAAGCCTTCATTGAGGATTCTAAAGTATGAAGTTTGTCCATTAGAGATAACATCTCATCTTTGGACATAATTTTTATGGCATAAACCGTGCCTTCTTGTATTGACAATCTTTCCGCCAATCTGTCATAAGCTTTAGACAAAATCCAATTGTCACATTTAGCAGTTTTGATTCTCTCAGTTAATGTTTCAGTTCCTCCAGAAAGGAACTGAAGCTTACAATACAAATCAGCTGTTCCCTCTTCCATAGTAATGAATTTCTCCTTAATATCAGCCGCTAATGTTTCAGTTCCTACAACAGCCATTGCATACAGCTGGCCTTTCTCCACCCACAACCCATTTTGTGCAGATCTCATTATAATAAATCCATCATACTCATGAAATAAATCTGATGCTGCACAAAATACAGAATTGTGTCCATTCATATTTAATAAAAAATGAAATAGACTTTTAAATTCAAATCCAGTATTCCATCTTTTTCTTACCAAAAAGGATACACAGTGATAGCAAGCCATTCATGAAGAGTGGCTTTAAAACTGCATACAGTTATGTATACATAAATGGCTGTACTGAATCTCAGTGTTTAGACACTGGTTACCTTTGCAGAGGATCTGGGTTCAATTCTCAGCAACTTGTTGTGAATTACAACCATTGTAACTCAGTTCTAGATGATCTGACACCCACTTCTTACACTCTCAGGGAATGAACACAAATTAACTTCTTACATGCTCAGAGACTGAACACAAATTATACACATATATTCATGCATGAAAAGTAGTCATACACATAAAATAAATATTTACAAAATTGAATATGATTATACATATGTAAAAATATTTATGCCTCATATTTTTAGTTATTAATATCATTAAGCTACACTCATCCTTCTGTCCTGATTCTCTTATTCTACTACAGTAGCCAATATAATGTCATATATAGCCAACCCTGAAATAAAATGCAATTTTTAGTAAAACAACAACCACAGTGAATAAACAAATATAGTCAAAGATTCATCTCAAGGTCATTTTTCATTAAAAAGGCACTAATGGCTGGGCAGTGGTGGCACACACCTTTAATGTCAGCACTCGAGAGGCAGCAGCAGGCAGATCTCAGTGAGTCTGAGGCCATCCTGGTCTACAAAGTTAGTTCTAGGACAACCAAGCTTGCACAGAGAAACCCTATCTTGAAAAACAAAACAAAAAAGGCACTGACTACTGTTAAAACCATTTTATTATGAAATATCACATATATAAAGATAAATAAGACATGTATAGCTAACAAATAATTGAGAAGAAAATACTAATGCGGGCCAAAAGACACCTAAAATCGTTCCTCTTTCCTCTAACTGTGACATTCCTCATAGCGGTACTTTCTCTATGCTTCATTACCTCAAAGTTCATCTGTATATATTATTGCATGTTTTACTTCTTTTTTCATTGTTGTAGAATCGTTAACATGTGTTTTGAGAGTATGACTTTTCATAAGCTAAAAACATCATAGGTATAAACTGATACATTCATTGCCTGAGGGTATTATGTTTGATGTGTTTTCTCAATATTGTCTGATCATGTCCTTCCTTTTGTTCTATCTATCTATCTATCTATCTATCTATCTATCTATCTATCTATCTATCATTTGCTTGATTTGAATCAATTTCCATATATGGCTCCTTCAAGAGGAAATAATGGCTTGATGTCTCAAGTATTGAAGCAAGTAATTCTTCTGGCTGTCCTTCATGTCATGTTTAAGCAGTCTTTTGCCTTGACCCCATACCCCGCTTCTGTGCGTGGATATAAAAGCATATAAAATACAAATGCGGCCAAATTCAGTATCCACCGAGCTTCCCTCCCAGTTCTATCCTACGTCTCCATGATTTTTTCCCCTCTCTGTTCCTTGTACCTAACGTTTCTAATCCACACACCCTACCCTGGAACATACAAACCTGTGGCAGTTGGACCACAACAGAAGTCACCCTAAAAGCATGGTTTACAATATGTCACAACATAGTTTTTGCTTTTTTAACTCAAACAAACTAGAAGGCTGTTTCCCACTATTGTGCTTGGAACAGCTCCACTGGCAGTAAAAATTAATAAACATTCCATGTAAGTTATTCAGGCATCTCAGGAATTTTTCCTCTTCAGGTACTCCATAGCAGCATTTCATTCTTTGTCTGTTATATTGCTCTTGGACATTTATGTTATTTCTAGTATCTGTATTTTATATATTATATTGCTGTAAACTTTTTGTACATGTTTACTAGGCTGTGTCTATTCGTATCATTGTTAGATTTAGATGCCAGCATGGAACAAAATTTAGAATTCGTAAGTTTGCATCACTACTGCTAAAGTCATCTAAAGTGATCTTTACATATTTTAAAAATGTATACGTTACTACCAGAGGTCTTGTTTTTATTCTAGATTCTTACCTGCTCTTTATTGTACAGTTTTGTTTGCTCAGCTGTTCAGTGATAGTAGTTAAAATAGATAATGATTCTATTCCATTGAGGTGCTTATTTGTAATTCTCTAATTATGAAGCTGAGCATTTTCAGCAGTGTTAATAGGCTAGTTGGAGAGTTTGTTTTATGAAATTGTGTTCACGAATTGTGTTCAGAGTTTACTGAATCATCTTCACATTGATTCCTAGGAGCTCTTTACAAATTAAGAATGCAAATAAATCCATATTATTGTCCAGCTGCATTTTAACTCTTCTCAGATATTTTTATGAAAAGTGCTTTTACTTTTAATGTAGATATATTTACTTTTAATGTAGATATATCTAATAATATTTTAATGGGAAGTACTGAAATGCAATTTTCAGCACTAAAATTTATAGCTGGCTCTTTCCTAAATCAGTAGTGTAATTTTTGTATCTGTTGTTTCTTTGCCCATATTTTCAATATCTTGAAATAAAATAAATACATTCACTCAAAATCTCTTTTCCTATAATTCAAATATTTAAAGATGCTTGATTTTTAGTTTTTCTATTTGACATGAGATTTTTGCTGGTTTTCTCTAAGATTGCCTTATCTCCCCATGTATCTGATAATCTTTCCTCCAGAAAAGTCTTTTATTACATTTCTCTAGGGGAAATTTCATCTTTACTTCAGCCAGATGGCTGGAAACCATAATTGTTTGAGACTATCGTAATATACTTGCTGCAACTGGGTTGATTTATTGGTTAGATTTTAGCCTGGTATGTATTTCTAAACTAAACTAGGATGTAAACAAAAAAGTAATTTACTTATAATTCATCCATTCAATCCACTGAAGTCCCATTCCAAAGGTACTGTGGCGTTAATTTAAAAAGTTATAACCTTTGCATCAACAGTGCTGCAAGGAGCTTAACTCCAGACCACCTTGTCAGCTGTCTCTTCTATTTTAGCCTATGCCTTCTCAGTCTGAACAATTCTGAAAACTAAGGGTCTGTTTTTCTCATCTATCTACAGGTGTCTCATCCCTTAATTTAATATATATTAAAAAAGCATTTTAATAAACATATAATCTCAAAAATACAGGCATTTTCTACTTCTGTATTTTCTGTTATTATTTATTTAATTTTTCATACAATATATTTTGATCATATTCTTTTCTGCTTCAAACTCTTCATAGAACCTCCCTACCAACACAACGTCATATTTTTTCTCTATCTTTAATATAAAACCTCAAATCAAAATAAAATCAAACAATAAGACATAAACTACCAAAACCAAAGCACACTTACACACTCACATATAAATACACGCAGACGCATGCACACACACACACACACACAAAGAATGGAATCTGTTCTATGTCAGCCAGCTATTCTTGGTCTGAGATCCTTCCATGGGATGTGGTTGATATACCTAGTTAGACTCCATTGGAGGAAACGTATTCTCTCTTTCCCAATAGGTATCAATTGAAGTAAGTTCTCTGTTAGGGTGTGGGAGATTTTGTCCACATCTTCTCAGTGCTGGAATTTTGTCTGGTTTAAATCTGTGTTGGTCTTGTGTTTTTCAGGACAATCTCTGTGAGTTTGTATCTGTTTCAGTTCTTCTGTGTCTGGAAGACACTAATTCCTTGGATCCAACGATCACTGCTTTGTTTTAGAATATTTCCATCTCCTCTTCCATATATTTTTCTGAACCTTAAACAGAGGGATTGGATAAAGACATCACATTTAGACTGAGTGCGTCAAGGTGTGGTACAGTCTACACATTGTCTAGCTATGGGTGTCTGCGTTTATTACCATCTACTGCAAGTAGAGGCTTATCTAGTAAAGACTGGGTGATGCTCTGATATTGAGGCATTGGTTTGACATCGTGTTTTCACTACCAGTTTCATTTCGGTTTGAATTTTCTTTAACTGTTTTCTTTATTAAATTTTACTTTCATCTTTGAATTGCTTTCATTATTTCATCCAACTGCTTCTGTTTCCACAGTCTTCACTGAGGTGCTTATTCATATAATTGTTAGTGTCCTTGAGCATATTCATAAGTGCTTTTTGTCTCTTAAATTAATAAAACTGATTTTCTCAAGGTGTATTGCAGTATAGTTGCTGGTTCCAAGAGGTAATATATTGTTTTGGTTGTTTCAAGTTGTCTTTTTGCATTGATATCCAGGTATCTGGGATTATAAATTTGGAAGTTTTTCTTGTATAGTTAAGTGATCTCTTCTTTGTTGGGTGGGTGTTCACTTCTTTGCTTGCTGTTGCCTAACCTGGGTCTTAAACAATATGGCAGCTATGGGGCTCCTGTCCCAGGCAAGTGCAGTGGCTATAGAGGGCTGCTCTGTAAGACCCCCTGGAAGTCACAAAGAAATACAGATGTCCTGGGAGGAAGGCTTAAAGAGGCAGTAGGTAAGAACTAGAAGGAACCTGAGTATGAACCAAGAGACTGAGTCCCAAGGTTGGCTTTGAGGAGAGGCTCTTATGGGCATGCTGAAGCCAGACTATAGGTTTATTGGAAGAGACTGGAATAGAGGGTAAAAGTTTCCTCCTGAGTCCCAGCTTTGGTGTGGTGTCTCTGGCTGCCTGGTAGAAAGTGGTTTTGTGGGTTGGTAGAGTCACATGGAAATGGAAATTGGCTAGAAAGAAAAACTATATTTGTTGTTGTTATTGTTGTTGTTGCTAATTGGGAGATATAGGTTACTCAGTAGGTGACACATTTAAACAAATAGTCTAATAATAATATCTTCAATGTTACTAGAGTAACTCACTGAACTATATGTGTTAAGACATGGGCCAAAATTGTCAAAAACTGAAAAAAAATTAAAGCAAATAGGGAAAAAAAACAGTGAGCCACAAGTGGTAACAACTTGATAATCAAATTATAAGATCCATAATAAAAGTTAAGAAAAACAACTTCTGATTATCAGTCATTAGCAACTAAATCCCAAATCATCCCTGTTTATCAGAAAATTCAATCAAAAAAAAATGCCCATGCTGCACATCCAAGTTTGTCACTATTCCTAAACCTTTGCTTTTATTCCTATACCTCCCTGTTGTGGTAAATGAACCTAAACTCTTGGTACTAGCCCTCAGCCTTACAGACCCCTTTAATTCACAGTCATTGGCAAGTTTGTTCTCCAGTTCCCACAGATCATGGCATGGTACATTTAAATTAAAAATACGTTTACTAAAGGATTTTTTTTCTTGCAAACATTTTCAGATTTAATAATTAAAGCCATTAAAGTCATTGTTCTATTACTGCAAATAGGCACCAGGATCAAGGGGACTTGCTTACAGTTTCAGAGGGTTGGTCTATTATCATCACAGTTGGGAGCATCATTGTACACAGGCAGGTACGAAGCAATGACTAAACTTACTTCCTGATTTGTAGGCAGAAGGCAGAGAGACTGGGCCTGGCATGGGCTGTTAAAACCCCAAAGCCCACCCCTAGTGATACACTCCTCCAACAAGGCCACACCTACTCCAACAAGATCCTTCTTCCCAATTCTCCTCAAATAATGCTGTTCTCTAGTAAACAAGCTGTCAAACATATAAGCTAATAGATGGCATTCTTATTCCAACCTCCACAATTACTAACTGATTATTTATCTAAAATAAAATTAACTCTTCAGGCTAGTTGGTTTAGTAACATATATAAACAATGTGTTTATTTTGCAAATGAAATAATGGTGGCTCACTTTACCAATTAAAATTTGAAGACTGGAGACTTAATACTTTTTAAAGCTTTTTGATGTCCTCAACAATCAGAGCCTACTGAAATGCATAGGTTCACCACACCTCCCGTGAGTTATTTGATAATTACACAAATGAGTTCTAAAAGCTGGTAAGTTAATTCTATTCTGCATCCCCTTCCTTATTCTGCGCTAAACTCTTGGTAGCAGGATGGCAATGTCCTATTAATACACATGTGACAAGCCACAACAGAGACAGAACATTCTTTTGAACTTGAACTCTTTATTGACAGGAAATGAAAAGAGCAGTGTTTTCTTTGAGAAGTCCCTTACTCAGCAACCTATGGCTGTGGCAGCTTCAAAGAGACTTCCTGCAGAGAGACAGACTCCCTTCTGAGGAAGAAGGGCATTGAAGCTCCTCTGGTTCTCTGCATCACAGGGTGCTAAGCATGCAGCCTTTCAAAGTTTCTTGCATTTTCTTAAGTCAGGCACTCTTACTTTGGTGACATGCATCTAAGCAGGTAAAAGTATAGAGAAGCCTTGCAACTTTTTGTCTCCTGTTCAGCACATCTAACACTTTTTCATATATCTCCTTTGCTGAGAAAACACAACTGTTTAATCATTGTAAACATTTATAAAACTGTAGTAACCTGATTTTGGCAACTCATAGCCTGAAATGGTAAAAAGTAGCCACAGATGTAATTAGATTAAAGATCTTGAGATGAGCAAATTATCTCCTACTACGTAAGTAGGACGAAGTATCAAACGTGATTCAAGTCAGAGAAAGGAAATGTAATTCTGGAGCCAGAATTTCAGGTATGAGCTTTGAATATTGAGGAATAAGTCTCAAGCTGACCTATGCAGGTGCCTCTGAGAAGCTGTAAAGGGTAAGGAAAAAGATATTCTTTTTGTATAGTTCAGAAAGAATGCAGCCTTATAGGGTGGGGAGATGATTTGGTTAATAAAATATTTGCCACACATGCATAGAAACCTTAGCTCAGATCCCAAGATCCTACATAAAGGCCAACAGGGCAAAGTAATCCACACCTGTAGCCCCAGGATGGGTAGACAAGGTAAGAGCACACTCAACACCACAAAGATCAACTTGACACCAACCAAAACTAGTGACTCTAAAGCAGCAAGACTTTAACACCCCAATATCGATGAAGCAAAAGAAAATGGTCTAAGAAAATAACTTTAGGAGATTGTTTGAGACACTTAAGTAGGAAATGAAAAGTCTTCTCCAAAAATGGAGCAAAAGACAAACAAAAAATTGGAAAAAAAAATCCTTAAAGAAAAGCAAAAAAAAAAAAAAAACAATAAAACAGGTGAAAGAAATGATTAAAGATTTAAACACTGAAATAGAGACAATAAAGAAATCACAAATCAAAGGAATTCTGAAAACAGAAAATATGGAAAAATAATCAGGAACCATAAGTGCACACATAAACAGCAGAAGACAAGAGATGGAAGAGATAATCTCTAGCTTTGAAGATAAAATGGAAGAATTGAACTCATCAGTCAAAGAAAACATTAAATTTAACAGAAGCTTAACACAAAATATCCAGGAAATATGGGACACCATGAAATGACTAAACCAAAGAATGCTAGGGATAGAAGAAAGAGAAGTCCAACTCAAAAGTATAGAAAATATATTCAATAAAATCATAGAAGAAAACTTTCCAATCCTAAAGAAAAGCATTAATATAAAGATACAAGAAGCTTACAGAACATCAAATAACCTAGACCAAAAAAAAAAGAGTTTCCTTGCCCTGTAATAATCAAAACACTGAACATAAAGAATAGACAAAAAATACTAAGAAATGCAAAGAAAAAAGACCAAGTGACATATAAAGGCAGACCTATCAGAATTACACCTGACTTCTCAATGGAGACAATGAAAGCCAAAGGTCCTGGTCAAGTGTTATACAGACATTAAGAGACCATAGATATCAGTCCAGACTATTATGCCCAGCAAAACTTTCAATTACCACAGAAAGAAAAAAGAAGATATTACATGAGAAAACCAGATTTAACCAATACGTATTCAAACCCAGCCCTACACAAAGTACTAGAAGGAAAACTTCAACCCAAAGAAGTTGGCTACATCCACAAAAACAAAGGCAAAAGATGTTCTCAGAGCAGCAAATCCCGAAGAAGGGGAAAACACACACACAATAACAGTACCAACACTGAAAACTAAAATAAAAGGAACTAGTAATCACCAGTCATTAATATCCCTTAATATAAATGGACTCAACTCACCCATTAAAAGACACAGGCTAACAGACTGGATATGAAAAAAGAATACATCCTTCTTCTGCATTCAAGAAACATACCTCAACCTCAAAAACAGACATCACCTCGGAGTTGGAAAAAAATTTTCTAAACAAATGGACTTAAGAAACAAGCTGGTATAGATATCCCAATATCTAACAAAACAGACTACAAACTAAAATCAATCAAAAGAGACACAGATTAGTCAAAGGAAAAACCTATCAAGAGGAAATCTCAGTACTGAACATATATGCCCCAAATAAAAGGGCACCTCATAAAAAAAAAAAAAAACCAACTTCTAAAGTTTAAATCACAGATTAAATCTCACCCACTAATAGACTAATAGTGGGATACTTCAACACTCCACTCTCAAAACTTGGAAATTAAAAAATGCTCACCTGAAGAATCAGTGGGTCAAGGAAGAAATAAAAGAAGAAATGAAAGACTTCCTAAAATTCAATGAAAATGACCTCAAAACATACCCAAATTTATGGGTCACAATGAAAACATTGTTAAGAGGAAAGTTCATAGAATTAAACACTTATGTAAAGAAGCTGAAAAAAATCCCACACTAGTGAATCAGCAAAACATTTGAAAATTCTAGAACAAAAAGAAACAAACTCACCCAGGAGAATTAGATAGCAGGAAATAATCAAATTAAGAGCTGAAATCAACAACAACAAAAAAAGAAACAAAACAATACAGAGAATCAATAAGACAAAAAGTTGGCTCTTCAAGAAAATCAACAAAATAGATAAATCTTTATCCAAACTAACCAAAAGGCAGAGAAAGAATGTCCAAATTAACAAAATAAGACACTAAAAGAAGGACATAACAACAGACATGTAGGAAACCCAGAGAACCATAAAATTAGAAAACTTAAAAAATTGGGCAGCTTTCTGGATAAATATCACTTGCCAAAATTAAATAAAGGCCAGATAAGAAAATTAAATAGACACATGCATGCTAAAGGAATAGAAATATAGGAAAGAGTGATCAAAATTCTCCCAAACAAAAAAGGCCCAGGACCAGATTGTTTCAGCTCAGAGTTCTCCAAGATTTTCAGTGAACTAATACCAATATTCCTCAAATTGTTCCACACAATAGAAACAGAAGAAACATTGCCAAACTCTTTTTATGAGTTTACAATTTTATGAGTCTACAATTACCCTAATACCAAAACCACAGAAAGACATTACTTAGAAAGAGAATTACAGATCAATCTCACTCATGAACATTGATGCAAAAATACTAAATAAAATATTGGCAAATCAAATCCAAGAACACATTAGTACCATCATCCACTATGATCAAGTTGGCTTCATTCCAGAGATGCAAGGATAGTTAAATGTATAAAAATCTGTCAATGTAATCCATCATATAAACAAACTGAAAAATAAAAACCATATGATCATCTCAATAGATGCTGAAAAAGCTTTTGACAAAATACAACAACCCTTCATAATAAAGGTCTTGGAGAGAGCAAGGATACAAGGAACATACCTAAATATAATGAAGGCAATATATATCAAGCCAATAGTCAACATCAAACTAAATGAAGAAAAACTCACAGCAATCCAGGTGAAATCAGGATCAAGACAAGGTTGTCCACTATCTCCATATCTTTTGATAAAATTTGTCGAAATGTTACCCAAAAAATAGATACAAATTATTTGAACCCTCAGCAACATCATTATCAAGCATTTTGATGTCTGCTAAATATTTAGCCAAAAGTATCATCTCTTCATAATTTTAATTAAAGTTTGCTTTATAGTTGAAGTAAGCATCATTTAACATATTTGTTTTCTTTTTTCTTAGAAATATTTACATTATTTTTTTTTAATTAAAAAAAATTTCCACCTCCTCCCCACCTCCCATTTCCCCCCCCCTTCCTCCCACCCCTCTCCCCCTCCCCCCACTCCTCTTTTCTTCCCTCTCCAGTCCCAGGTGCAGTAAGGGTTCCCTGCCCTGTGGAAAGTCCAAGGTCCTCCCCCCTCCATCCAGATCTAGGAAGTTGAACATCCAAACTGTCTAGGCTCCCACAAAGCCAGAACCTGAAGTATGATCAAAACCCCATGCTATTGTCCTTGGCCTCTCATCAGCTCTCATTGTCCGCCATGTTCAGAGAGTCTCGGTTTTATCCCATGCTTTTTCAGTCACAGTCCAGCTGGCCTTGGTGAGCTCCCAATAGATCGGCCCCACTGTCTCAGTGGGTGGGTGCACCCCTCGTGGTCCTGACTTCGTTGTATATGTTCTCCCTCCTTCTGCTCCTCATTAGGACCTTAGGAGCTCAGTCCGGTGCTCCAGTGTGGGTCTTTATTTTATTTTATTCTTTGTTAATTAAAATTCCGACTCCTCCCCATTTCCCATTTCTCTTTCCTGCCTCCCACACATTGCCCCCTCCTCCCACACCCCTCCCCCTCTCCCCACTCCTCTCCCCCTCCCCCCACTCCATTCCCCCTCCCTCTCGATACTGAAGAACAGTCCAAATTCCCTGCCTGCAGAAAGTCCAAGGTCCTCCCTCTTCTATCTAGGTCCAGGAAGGTGAGCATCCAAACAGGCTAAGCTCCCACAAAGCCAGTTCATGTATTAGGATCGAAACCTAGTGCCATTGTCCTTGGCTTCTCATCAGCCTTCATTGTCCGCCATGTTCAGAGAGTCCGGTTTCATCCCATGCTTATTCAGTCCCAGTCCAGCTGGCCTTGGTGAGCTCCCAATAGATCAGTTCCACTGTCACAGTGGGTGGGTGCACCCCTCGTGGTCCTGACTTCCTTGCTCATGTTCTCCCTCCATCTGCTCCTCATTTGGACCTTAAGAACTCAGTCCGTTGCTCCAAATTTGGTCTCTGTGTCTATCTCGATCCATCACTAGATGAAGGTTCTAAGGTGATATGCAAGATATTCATCAGTATAGGATAGGGTCATTTCAGGTTCCCTTTCCTCAGTTGCCCAAGGTACCAGCTGGGGACATCTCCCTGGACACCTGTGAGTCCCTCTAGAGTCAAGTCTCTTGCCAAACCTAAGATGGCTCCCTTAATTAGGATATATATTTCTCTGATCCTGTATCCACCCTTCCTATATCCCAACCATCCCATTACCCCAAGCTCCCCCCATCCTCCCCTTCTCACTTTTCTCACCCCATTTCCACTTAGCCCCATGACATCTCACCCGCAAGTTCCCAGTTTTTGCCTGGCAATCTTGTCTACTTCCCCTATCTAGGCGGATGACTATACATTTTTCTTTGGGTTCACCTTCTTATTTAGCTTCTTTAGGATCACAAATTATATGCACAATGTCCTTTATTTATGGCTAGAAACCAATTATGAGTGAATACATCCCATGTTCCTCTTTTTTGGGTCTGGGATACCTCACTCAGGATAGTGTTTTCTATTTCCATCCATTTGCATGCAAAAATCACGATGTCATTGTTTTTTACCACTGAGTAGTACTCTAATATGTATATATTCCACACTTTCTTCATCCATTCTTCCATTGAAGGGCATTTAGGTTGTTTCCAGGTTCTGGCTATTACAAACAATGCTGCTATGAACATAGTTGAACAAAGGCTTTTGTCATATGATAGGGCATCTCTTATGTATATTCCCAAGAGTGGTATTACTGAATCTTGGGGTAGGTTGATCCCAAATTTCCTGAGAAATTGCCACACTGATTTCCAAAGTGGTTGCACAAGATTGCATTCCCACCAGCAATGGATGAGTGTGCCCCTTACTCCACTGTTGTGTGGGAGCGGCGGGCTACTTCCTGCCACCTGGCTAGGTTTACTCGAAATAATTACATGGAAACTGTATTCTTTTAAACACTGCTTGGCCCATTAGTTCCAGCCTCTTTTTGACTAGCTCTTACATATTGATCTAACACATTTCTAATATTCTGTGTAGCACCATGAGCTGGTGGCTTACCAGGGAGGATATTAACCTGCGTCTGTGTCCAGTGGGAGAATCATGGCGACTCACTGACTCGGCTTCTTTCTCCCAGCATTCTGTTCTGTCTACTCCGCCCACCTAAGGGTTGGCCTATCAAATGGGCCAAGGTAGTTTCTTTATTAATTAACCAATGAAAGCAACAGATTAGAAAGAAATCACTCCCACATCATTTCCCCTTTTTCTGTTTAAACAAAAAATAAGGCTTTCATTTTAACAGAGTAAAATTACATATAGCAAAACAGTTATCAAGTAAGAATTACAGTTACAATATTTATATCTATTTTATCTCTTATCATAACTAAGGAAAACTATAACTATCTATCCATTCTTCAACTCCATCAAAGACTCCAGAAGGATATAATATTACCTAAGTAAACAAGAAATAAGAAACTTAAAACTCTAGAAATGACAGAGACATCTTGCTGCCTGGACAGTCACCCAAAGTTCTTTTGTACCGTTGGGGCATCCATCTTCGGCCTTCAGGCCCATAGTGTTCAGCAAACATTTCCATGAAGCAGGAAATTTCAAAGACAGTTCAGTCACTATCTGCTGTGTCCTGCAGAATGTCTTGCAGACTCTTTCATGAATCAGGAACCCTGAAAGATCATCTCACCTTTAGGCAAGTTCAGCAGTCCTCTCTCTGAGGGTTCTCTGTGTCCAGTTTATGCAACAGTCCAGGCAAGAGCAATTTCTTGCCCAAATGGCTATCAAACTCCATAAGGAGCCTCTTCGATGCCCATCTTCCTCTTGAAGTAGCTTGTGCTGCCAGGAGCAGACGTGTCTCATTGTCATGAAAAGCCCTAAGTTATTAAAACATTTAAAATGCCATATTCTGTAGCCTTTGAAAGATATGAAGAATGCCTATTTAACTGAAATATATCTCTATATATCTAGAAAATCTAACTAACATGACTGCAAGCTTGACTATTATTGATGATTATCCATTAGCAACCTATATTTCCTAATTATACATTACATTTTTGTTGTTTTTTGTTGTTGTTGTTGTTTTTGCTTTTGTTTTTTTTTTTTTTTTTTTTGAGACAGGGTTTCTCTGTAGCTTTGGTGCCTGTCCTGGAACTAGCTCTTGTAGACCAGGCTGGCCTCGAACTCACAGAGATCCACCTGCCTCTGCCTCCTGAGTGCTGGGATTAAAGGCATACGCCACCACCACCTGGCTATACATTACATTTTTAGATGAACTACACAATCACAATACCTTAATCGATATCAGAAATACATATACATACAACAAAATTGACCTTAAAATCCATACCAATGCAAATTATTGATATCTATATCATATCCCCCTTTTAATGTAAAAGAACATTTATAAACCATATTTGGGAACATGGGCACAGTTTTTCTCTCCAAACTGCTTCCTGCTGTATGGGGGCGCTGTTATTCAGGTCTTTTACGGTGTAAGCTGTCTGCCAGGTTCATCTCAGTCAGCAGTTGAGTGAAATAATTTTCTGAAGGTGTTTATGGCAACCTTTCAGGAGGGCGTGGTCTATCATACCATGTTGGGATAGAAACAATCCACAGGGTCTCATCCTCTGTGAAAACAAATGAAGACCCTCTCCAAAGCATCATATCCTTAGACCCAAATTCTGAAGTCATAATACCCTTATGATATCCATTCTGGTTCCACTGGGCAGCCCATATAATGAAATGTCTCTCTGTACTTAGCTCCTTTACAGTCAAAAATTTTAAAGAAAACACAATAATACAAAGAATCCAGACTCTCTGTGAATTTTCCATTTTTACGTGGCTTATTTTTCTTTAATTCTTTTAATCTATATTCTCTATATTTTTTTCTTCTCTCTCTCAAGCCTACATACACTCATCAACACTGTGGTCTTTTATGTCTGAATCTGTTTTATTGTGAATCTGTAATTTTTTACTATCTAGGAGCATTTCTTAAAATGTTAAGCACTTCTTAAAAACTTAAGTTGCACCATGTAGGGGTAATACAGTACTGTCTGTGTCCTGCCCAGTCTAAACCTTAACTGCGCTGTTATTATGGTAATTATGGTAGTTCCTGCCTGAGACCAGCACAGTTCAGCAGGGTGAGCTGAGCCACTCCTGCCTCAGAGCCATTTGGTGCCCCTGAGCAACAAACAGTTCCAGGCACACAGCAGTCCACATTGCCATCAAGCAAGCCATAGTACTTTACTCCAAATGCTCTATTCAAAGACTCAGTCTCCCGCAGGAGGCAGACAGAGATCTCAATGGTGGCACAGCCCAGAAAGCCGGCATTTTAAAACAGCCAGTTTTTTCCTGCTGCTGAGTCAGGACAATTTCTATGTGGCACTCAACCCAGAAACAGCAAAAAGCTGTCTTAAATTCTCTCTGTCTCCTTTTCAAGCCCTCTCAGGTTTTGTGTGGAGTTCATTACTACGTTGGGTGCCATTCTGTTGTGGGGGAGCGGCAGGCTACTTCCCGCCACCCGGCTAGCTTTACTCGAAATAATTACATGGAAACTGTATTCTTTTAAACACTGTTTGGCCCATTAGTGCCAGCCTCTTATTGGCTAGCTCTTACATATTGATCTAACACATTTCTAATATTCTGTGTAGCACCATGAGCTGGTGGCTTACCAGGGAGGATCTTAACCTGCATCTGTGTCCAGTGGGAGAATCATGGTGACTCACTGACTCGGCTTCTTTCTCCCAGCATTCTGTTCTGTCTACTCCGCCCACCTAAGGGTTGGCCTATCAAATGGGCCAAGGCAGTTTCTTTATTAATTAACCAATGAAAGCAACAGATTAGAAAGAAATCACTCCCACATCACTCCACAACCTCTCCAGCAAAGGCTATCATTGGTGTTTTTGATTTTAGCCATTCTGACATGTGTAAGATGGCATCTCAAAGGTGTTTTAAATTGCATTTCCCTTATCGCTAACGAGGTTGAACATGACCTTAAGTATCTTTTGGACATTTGAATTTCTTCTGTTGAGAATTCTCTGTTCAGTTCGGTGCCCCATATTTTATTTGGTTAATTAGCATTTTAAAGTCTAGTTTCTAGAGTTCTTTATATATTTTGGAGATCAGAGCTTTTTCTGTTGCAGGGTTGGTGAAGATCTTCTCCCAGTCTGTGGGTTGCCTTTTTGTCTTAGTGACAGTGTCCTTTGCTTTACAGAAGCTTCTCAGTTTCAGGAGGTCCCATTTATTCAATGTTGTCCTTAATGTCTGTGCGGCTGGGGATATATGTAGGAAGTGATCTCCTGTGCCCATATGTTGTAGAGTACTTCCCATTTTTTCTTCTATCAGGTTCAGTGTGTTCACACTGATATTGAGGTCTTTAATCCATTTGGACTTGAGTTTTGTACATGGTGATAGATATGGATATATTTTCATTCTAAGGTTGACAACCAGTTCTGCCAGCACCATTTGTTGAAGATGCTCTCTTTCTTCCATTAAATACTTTTAGCTCCTCTATCAAAAATCAGGTGTTCATAGGTTTGTGGGTTAAAATCAGGGTCTTCTATTCGATTCCATTGATCGACTTCTCTGTTTTTATGCCAGTACCAAGCTGTTTTCAATACTGAAGCTCTGTAACAGAGTTTGATGTCAGGGATGGTAATGCCTCCAGAAGTTCCTTTATTGTATAAGATTGTTTTGGCTTTCCTGGGTTTTTTGTTTTTCCATATAAAGTTGATTAATGTCCTCTCAAGATCTGTGAAGAATTTTGATGTGATTTTAATGGGGATTGCATTGAATCTAAAAATTGCTCTTGGTAGAATTGCCATTTTTACTATGTTGATCCTCCCAATCCAAGAACAAGGGAGATCCTTTCATTTTCTGGTATCCTCCTCAATTTTTTCTTCAAAGACTTAAAGTTCTTGTCAAATAGATCCTTCACTTCCTTGGTTAGAGTTACCCCAAGATATTTTATGCTATTTGTGGCTATCATGAAGGGTGATGCTTCTCTGATTTCCCTCTCTGCTTACTTATTCTTTGTGTATAGGATGGCAACTGACTTTTTGGAATTGATCTTGTATCCTGCCATGCTACTAAAGGTGTTTATCAGCTGTAGGAGTTCTTTGCTGGAGTTTTTGGGGTCGCTTATGTACACTATCATATCATCTGCAAATAATGAAAGATTAACTTCTTCCTTTCCAATTTGAATCCCTTTGATCCCCTTATGTTGTCTTATTGCTATTGTGAGAACTTCAAGCACTATATTGAAGAGGTATGGAGAGAGTGGACAGCCTTGTCATGTCCCTGATTTTAGTGGGATGGCTTTGAGTTTCTCTCCATTTAATTTGATGTTAGCTCTCGGCTTGCTATAAATAGCTTTTATTATAGTTAGGTACGACCCTTGCATCCCTAATCTCTCTAAGACCTTTATGATAAAGGGATGTTGAATTTTGTCAAATGCTTTTTCAGCATCTAATGAAATGATCATATGGTTTTTTCTTTCAGTTTATTTATATGATGGATTACATTGATAGATTTTCATATGTTGAACCAGCCCTGCATTCCTGGGATGAAGCCTACTTGATCATAATGGATAATTTTTCTAATATGGTCTTGGATTCAGTTTGTCAGTATTTTATTGAGGATTTTCACATCGATGTTCATGAGTGAGATTGGCCTGTAGTTCTCTTTCTTGGTTGTGTCTTTGTGTGGTTTTGGTATCAGAGTAACTGCAGCTTCATAAAAGGAATTTGGCAATGACTTCTCTGTTTCTATATTCTGAAATACATTAAGGAGTATAGGTATCAGTTCTTCTTGGAAGTTCTGGTAGAATTCTGCATTGAAGCCATCTGGACCTGGGCTTTTTTTGGTAGGGAGGTTTTTTATAACAACTTCTAATTCTTTGCAACTAACAGGTCTATTTAGATTGTTCACCTCGTCCTGGTTTAACTTTGGTATGTGGCACTTATCTAAAAAAGTGTCCATTTCTTTTACATTTTCCAATTTTGTGGCATACAGGCTTTTGTAGTAAGATCTAACGATTCTCTGAATTTCCTCTGTGTCTATGGTTATGTCTCCCTTTTCGTTTCTGATCTTGTTAGTTTGCTGTTTGATTAGTTTGGATAGGGGCTTATCAATCTTGTTGATTTTCTCCAAGAACCAGCTTTTTGTTTCATTGATTCTTTGGATTGTTTTCTGTGTTTCTATTTTGTTGATTTCAGCCCTCAGTTTGATTATTTCCAGTCTTCTACTCCTCCTAGGTGAGTCTGCTTCTTTTTTTTCTAGAGCTTTCAGGTGGGCTGTTAAGTCTCCAATGTATGCTTTCTCCGTTTTCTTTAAGTGGACCCTTAGTGCTATGAACTTTCCTCTTAGCACTGCTTTCACAGTGTCCCATAGGTTTGAGTATGTTGAGTCTTTGTTTTCATTGAATTCAAGAAAGACTTTAATTTCTTTCTTTATTTCTTCCTTGATCCAGGTGTGGTTCAGTATTTGACTGTCCAGTTTCCATGAGTTTGTAGGCTTTCTGGGGGTAGCATTGTTGTTGAATTCTAACTTTAATCCATGGTGATCTGATAAGACACAGGCGGTTACTAATATTTTTTTGTAACTCTGTAAGTTTGCTTTGTTACCGAGTATGTGGTCAATTTTCGAGAAGTTTCCATGAGCTGCAGAGAAGAAGGTATATTCTTTCCTATTTGGGTGGAATGTTCTATAGATGTCTGTTAAGTCCATTTGATTCATTACCTCCCTTAATCCTCTTATTTCTCTGTTAGGTTTCTGTCTGATTGACCTGTCCATTGGTGAGAGAGGAGTGTTGCAATCTCCTACTATTAGTGTGTGTGGTTTGATGACTGCCTTGAGTTTTAGTAATATTTCTTTTACATAAGTGGGTGCTTTTATATTAGGGGCATAGATATTCAGGATTGAGACTTTGTCCTGATGAATTGTTCCTGTTATGAGTAAAAAATGTCCCTCTCCATCTCTTCTGATTGATTTTAGTCTGAAGTCATCTTTGTTAGAAATTAGTATGGCCACACCTGCTTGTTTCTTAGATCCATTTGCTTGATAAACCTTTTCCCAGCCCTTTACTCTGAGTAGATGTCTGCCTTTGTGGTTGAGGTGTATTCCTTGTAAACAGCAGAATGTTGGATCCTGTTTTCATATCCAATCTCTTAGCCTGTGCCTCTTTATAGGTGAGTTGAGTCCATTGATATTAAGTGATATTAATGACCAGTGGTTGTTAACTCCGGTCATTTTTTTCTTTCTTTCTTTTTTTGGTAGTAGAGTTTGTGTGGTTCCCTTCTTCAAGTTGTGCTGGTGAAGGATCATTAGATGTCTGAGTTATTGTGGGCATTGTTGGACTCCTTGGGTTGTGATTTTCCTTCAATTACTTTCTGTAAGGCTGGATTTGTGGCTACATATTGTTTAAATTTGTTTTTATCCTGGAAAATTTTGTTTTCTCCATTTATAGTGAATGAAAACTTGGCTGGGTATAGTAGTCTGGGCTTGTATCCATGGTCTCTTAGTTTCTGCAGTACATCTATGCAGGACCTTCTGGCTTTCATGGTTTCCATAGAGAAGTAAGGTGTAAGTCTGATAGGTTTACCTTTATAAGTAACTTGACCTTTTTCCTTGCAGCTCTTAATATTATTTCTTTATTCTGTATATTTTGTGTTTTGATTATTATATGGTGAGGAGATTTTTTTTTCATCCAGTCTATTTGGTGTTCTGTATGCTTCTTGGACCTTCAAAGGAATATTTTTCTTAAGGTTGGGAAAGTTTTCTTCTATAATTTTATTAAATATATTTTCTGGACTATTGAGCTGTACTCCTTCTTCTATCCCTATTATTCTTAGGTTTGGTCTTTTTATTGTGTCCCAGATTTCCTGAATGTTTTGTGATGAGAATTTGTTGGTTTTGCTGTTTTCTTTGATCAGTGTGTTTATTTTCTCTATGGTATCTTCAGTGTCTGAGATTCTTTCTTCTATCTCTTGTAATCTTTTGTTAGTACTTGACTCTGTAGTTCATGTTCGTTTACCCAGATTTTCCATCTCTATCCTTCCCTCGGTTTGTGTTTTCTTCATTACTTCCATTTCATTCTTCAAGTCTTGAACCGTTTCCCTTACCTGTTTGATTGCTTTTTCTTGTTTCTCTTGGTTTTTTGGGTATCTTTGAGAGATTTATTCATTTCCTCTACCTTTTTGTTTGTAATCTCTAATTGTTTATGGCAGTTTTTCACCTCCTGTTTAAGGTCCTCTATTATTTTCATATAATTCACTTTTGAGTCAAATTCTTCTAATTCTTCTGGAGTAGGGTGTACAATTCTTCTTATTTCGGCATTCCTGGATTCTGGTGATGTCATGTTGCCTTTCAGGTTGTTGGAGGAATTCTTGCATTGGTGCCTGCCCATCTCTTTCTTCAAATGGAGCCAGGAGAGGCCTGGTGTCTTGGTCCAGTCTTTGCTGTGACGAAGTCCCTGGGTGTATCTCCTCAGTGTAGGAGCAGGAACCGTTCCCTTCCAGATGGACTTCTCAACACCAAAACATGGACGCCTGGTAGTCCAATGACCCGTGGACAAAAGGGCGAATGTGGGGGGAGTGCATGGTCGAGTAGAACACAGGAGATCCTCAGCACAAGCTGAAGGTGTCTGCACTCCCTTTTGGGGGTCCTTGAGGCCTGCCCGGTAGGCAGGCACTCACCACTCTGAGTGGGTAGCCTTAGTGTAGGAGCAGGAAGCTGTTCCTCAGCAAAGGACCTTGCAGACAAGGCAGGCTTGGGGGGGGGGTCGTGTGTAGGAAAGAAAGCCCTGCAGCAGGAGCTGGGGGAGGGAGGGTTGTGCTCTTTTCCGGGACAGTCTGGCCCTGGACAGCACACACTCACCCGTCTAGATGGAACTCCTCAGCACCTCTTGTTTTCTTGTTATGCACAAGATTTTTCTGTTTTTCTCTATATGTTTTCTTAATAGTCTTCCCATTGTTATAAAAGAAAATCAGTATTTCCTTCAGGACAGGAACTAAATATTTCACATACAGTTTGCCTTTTACCTCTGTTCTGAAATGCAAATTCTAACTTTAGAGAGGTATAATTTATACAGAATCAATAAACCTACTCTAAGTGTACAATCTGGTGATTTATAGAATGATGTCAGAAATTTTGTCACTCAGAACAGTATCCTAATTCTACTTTCTAATGATGCCTCTATTAATCACGTTCCAGGCCATAATTTATCTGATTTCCATAATCATATGTTTTATGTTATAGTTTCCTTATAATAACATAACCTGTCTTTTGCTTTAAAACTTTTTAGTACACAACTATATTATATTTTATGTCTTAGTGTTATATGTGAACATAAAATGTTATTTGTACGATCATTAAAGGGACCTTTTGGTTGATTTAATATTTTATAGTATAGATCAACTTTGTTTCTAAGCAGTTTTATGACAATAGCTTTAATATCTTTAGGGTAAATTTCTAAAATTTGTTTGCTATCGGTATTTTTTGTGTGTGTTTTTAACTTTTTAATGAAGTCCCAAGGTGATTTCTGAAGTAGACAGAAATCTTCCTATTGAGCAATTATACAAAACTAATATTGATTGACACTTCATCAATCTTATTTTCAGCTCTTGTATTCAATGTGAAAGTGTATCTCCATATTGTTATAACTTATATGCTTATAATGATGATACTAAATATGTTAATGTGCATATTTACCATTAATATATTATCTATTTTTATGAATATTTGTTCATTTACCAATTCTTTCTATTGATTTGTATTTATTTTACCAAGCTTAAGGCATGTTTATATATCATGGATACTATCTTTATACTTGTATTACATGTAAACACACATACACATAAACATATACATACACACATATACTTAGATAAAAACTTACACATTTTAAGCTACTTCTGCTTTTTATTTTGTTAGCAGTTTTTAAATATTTAAAATGATTAAAAGTTAAACTCTTCATATTAAAATGTCAATTTTTCATCATCTGTGTTCATATGATTCACGTATTCATATGATTCATATGTTCATAATGTTTCAGAGCCATTTATTGAAAGAAATACTCTTCTACATAGATTATGTTGATTTTTAATTTAAAAATAAATTTACTTCTTTACTGCCTCATTTAGTTTCACCAGAGCAGCAATCAAACCAATTCATCAGAACTACCCATTGGAGCCCAGTGGGATCACCATTAAATACACAGTTAAAGGTAGTGACTCCCACTACCTCTGAATCTATCAGTACCAAATAGTTCAGAACTGAAAGGTAAGGTTCACTAAGCTCCTCCTCCAACCATGTCTGACTGCACCAGGCCAGTTCTTCTGATCAATGCAGACAACTGCAGCTTCTGTATCATGTAGGGAGGATGGAGGCTTGAAAGAGATGGGAGATAAGACATAGTATGAGCAAAGAGTAATCAAAATACATTATATAAAAATAGGGAATAATGGAAAAACAAAATTAATAACAACAAAAATTAAATTTAGGAGACATGGGTTTATTTCTACTTAGGTCCATTAGTCTAGCCTTATAGAAATTTGAAACTAGATTACTAAAATCAGATCGTTTTTGTTACCTTGCTGTCTTTTTCCTTTCAGAAATTGTTTGGGCATTTATATTTTAAAACATATATTAACATTTGCCTGTAAGTTTCTATAAAGAAGTACTATGGCATTTTGAATAAAATTTTCTCTAATTTATGGATAAATCTAGGATTAATTAAAACATCTACATTATTGAGAATGCAGTTCAGTAAGTTGAATGTATTAATCGATGCAGTTAACAGCTATATTTTCCTACTCTTGAACAAGTCGTGTCCATTTCACTGACTCATTATCAGGATGTTTCATGTGCTCTGATGCTATGACACTTATTTGTTCTGTAGCATGCTGATAGAAGACAGAAAGAGTAGCTAAGGTAACTTCAGTTGCTAGGGATTTCCTCTGTTCTTGCAGATTATAACTATAGGTCTGCCTTTTTATTTTTAAGATTTATGGCCTTTAATTTTTTTCATCACATTCTGGGCTGACTAGGACCAAAATAAAATGTGGTAGAGTGAGACGAGGTAACACTCACCTTCCCCCAATTTTAGGAGTACTTTGTAACTCAACTCTTAGGCTTTCAATTAATGCATTTTACCAACTGAATAGAATAATGTTCCGTCTCCATCATAATATGCCGTTTACTGAATTTGTATTTGTATTGAGTATCTGTGAACTTTAATTAATCTCTAATAGCTTTACTGTTTAACTGGTTTTATTTCTGCCTTTGTTTTATATTTTAATGCTTCTTATTAATATTTTCTGGCTATTCTAACTTTCTTACTTAACATATTAACATTAAAGTTATCTACTCTAATTCATAAAAACTCCTACTGTTACTTATAGTGAGATGTTCTAACTTTTGATAAATTATATTTTAGTTTATGAACTATTCATTCTGATAATGGATTTTCTATCCAAGAGTATTCATTATTTGGTTTTTTTTTCATATTTTGTGTTACTCAATAGCACTATAAGAGTTTCAGTGAAACTGTCAATTTAATTTCAGACTTATTCTTACACCTTTCATCTTTTTAAAATGCTTCCGGTGCTCCAATGTGGGTCTCTGTCTCTGTCTCCTTTCATCGCCTGATGAAGGTTAATATCCAGTAGGATAACTATAAGTTTTTCTTTGGGTTCACCTTCTTATTTAGCTTTTCTAGGATCACAAATTATAGGCTCAATGTCCTTTAAGGTCCAAATGAGGAGCAGAAGGAGAGAGAGCACAAGCAAGGAACTCAGGACTGAGAGGGGTGCACCCACACACTGAGACAATGGGGATGCTCTATCGGGAACTCACCAAGGCCAGCTGGACTGGGTCTGAAAAAGCATGGGATAAAACCAGACTTGCTGAACATAGCGGACAATTAGGGCTGCTGAGAAGTCAAGAACAATGGCACTGGGTTTTGATCCTACTGCATGTACTGGCTTTGTCGGAACCTAGGCTGTTTGGATGCTCATCTTACTAGACCTGGAAGGAGGTGGGAGATCCTTGGACTTCCCACAAGGCAGGGAACCCTGACTGCTCTTAGGGCTGCTGAGGGAGGGGGAGATAATTGGGGGAGGGGGAGGGAAATGGGAGGCGGTGGTAGGGAGGAGGCAGAAATCTTTAATAAATAAATTAATTAATTAAAAAAATAAAAAAATAAAAAGGTAGAAAAATGCTTCATTGTAAATAGAAGTCTTTTTTTTTAAAATATTTATTTATTATGTATACAATATTCTGTCTGTGTATATGCCTGCAGGCCAGAAGAGGGCACCAGACCCCATTACAGATGGTTGTGAGCCACCATGTGGTTGCTGGGAATTGAACTCAGGACCTTTGGAAGAGCAGGCAATGCTCTTAACCTCTGAGCCATCTCTCCAGGCCCTAGAAGTCTTTTTTTTAAATTATATTTTTTGAGATATAGAACAATTACATAATGTTTTCCTGTTCTTTTTCTCCCTCCAAATCTTCCCACATACCCCTCCTCACTCTTTTCATATTCATACTCCTTTTCTTTCTTTGTTTTTATATACATGTATTTTTACATGTGTGTGTATATATGTGCATGTATCCCCAAATACATAAGTAAAACCTGTTCAGTCTGTATTATGTTACTCATATGTATGTTTTCAGGGCTGATGAATTATTGTTGTATAAGCAATTGGTATGCTAGTCCCTGGAGAAGACTGTTTTTTTCACTATCAGCATTCTGGTTTCTATGATATTTTGTAGAAGAATTTGGAATACTGAGCATTTTGTAATTTCCATAGTTGGTGGTGATGGAGGAATCACCATGTAAATATGTGCATAGAATGTGTGTACATTCACTATGAGAATGAACACTTCACTTCAATGAAGAATACAAGGTATCCAACTGGCCCAGGGAAGTTGGCTATCATAACCCTTTCTGAACAATAACACATTCCTGGGTTTTTCTGTCAGCACATCAAATACTTGGAAGCAAGAATGGCTGAAGGTTACCATGACAGGAGGTAGATGCTAAGAACACTACATTTGCAGAGTTCAGTTTCTATGACACAGAGGAAAGCAAGATAATACGAATAAAACTGATGTGAGAAAAGCACACAAAGCCAGGCACAATCGTGCTCCTTTCGTTTTCTCCACTCTGCCTGCCCCCTCAGTGAACTGCACCTTGGGTTTTCTGCTAGTACTGCTAGGGCTGCTTCTGACATTCTACATACATAAGGTCTACAGAGCATTTCATTAATCATATATTAGTATTTTTTGACAGATGGTTTTAAGGCAGGGCAACCTGAACAGTAACCTTTCCTTTATACTTTCTGTTTTACTTTTGCCAATTCTCAGTTCATTAGCATATTGTCATCTTTTATAATTTTTGCGAATTGCTTTCTGTTCTGAACACAAAATTTTTCAACCGTTCCATTTATCATTGATCTTTTAACCTTGGTCTATAACTCAGTCGATTGGAAAATGTGTTATTGTTTCTACATGACTTATTGCTTTTCCCAATTAGCAGAGGAATTTTCTCCTGAAAACTTCTCAACTATCATTCTGAAGGTGATAACACCTGTTCCTCTACCACACACTGTAGATTCGGGTGAAATTTTTATCTGTTGCTCTTCTTTTTTCCTTGGTGAATATTTTGCCTTTGTTAGTTGTTTCTTTCATTCTTTCTGTTTCCATCACATCTGATACTTATCCTGTCTATATATTCTCTCTAGTACTTAATTGCTGGAAGTTTATTTCAGATGTATCAGGGCACTGCTTTGAGATCTAGCGAATAGATTCTTATGATTCACAAAGCCACTTTATGAGATATGTTGCGCTAAGAAGAGTTATTTTTTTAATCAAATTTGAGACTCCTTTTGAAAGGCATGCTCTTTAATGACTATAAGCTATTTCTAAATTGTTCTGGTCTCTCTATTTATATAACTTCTCTATGTCTGCATTCTGTCTCCCAGCATTCAGTTTTGTTTTCTCTGCCTAGCTCTATTCTGCTAAGTCACTGGTCAAAATGGCTTCTTTATTCATTAATCAATAAAAGCAACACATAGACAGAAGGACTTCCCACACAATTTCTCCTTTTCTGTTAAAATAAAAAAGAAGGCTTTAACTTTAACATAGTAAAATTACATATAACAAGACAGGTATCGAGCAAGAATTACATTTACAATATTTATATCTACTTTATCTTTTAAAATAACTAAGGAAAGCTATAACTATAACCATTCTTCAACTCCATCAAAGACTCTAGAATGATATAATATTGCCTAAGAAAGCAGGAAGTACATTGTAAGCAACTTTCAAAACTCTAGAATTGACAGAGACATCTTGCTGCCTGGACAGTCACCCAAAGTTCTTCTGGACCGTTGGGACATCCGTCTTTAGCCTACAAGACCATAGTGTCCAGCAAACTTTTCCATGAAGCAGGAAATTTCAAAGACAGGTCTGCCTATATTGGCAATTTGTCAGCCACTTTCTTCTGTGCCCTGTAGAATGTCTAGCAGACTCCTTCATGAAGCAGGAACTCCGAAGAATTGTCACACCTTTAGGCAAGTTTAGCGGTCATTTTTCTGTGGGTCCTGCATATCCAGCTCATACAACACACCATCAAGCAGTCCAGGCAAGAGCAGTTTCTTACCCAAATGGCTAATCAACACCATAAGGAGCCTCTTCAGTGCCCATCATCCTTTCAAGGTAGAATGGTGCTGCCAGGAGCACATGTCTCTCATTGTCGTGAAAAGTTCTAAGTTCCTAAGCATTTAAAATGCCATGTTCTATAGTCTTCAAAATGTTTGAAGACTATCTATCCATCTGAAATACATCTCTATACATCTTGAAAATCTAACTAACCTGAGTACAAGCTTAACTATTATAGATGTTTATCTATTAACCCATATTTCTTAATTATACATTACATTTTAAATGAGCTGTACAACCACAGTACCTTGATCAAGAGCAGAACTATACATATAAGAAAATTGACCTTAAATTTGTATCTATAAACCAAGATCCATACCAATGCAAATCTCTATAGCAGAGTATCATTCAGCCCAAGCAACTCCCAAACTTTAAGTCAGAAGTTGTACTTCTTGGTCAGAATGCCTCCTAAGTATGTACCCTTTCATATATCACTCTGAACAGAACACAATTTCTAGTACAATTCATTTTATATGTTGCATGTGATTTGATTCACTCATTAAAATATTAACATAAAAGTATTTCTTTAGGCAAACATTTAGCCCTCAAGAGATATCATGCACTTACCAAAGACATGAAAAGGGTGTTCCCTTGGTGATCCTCTAAATACAATATAAGAAGACACAACATGATGAGGTCCTGATAGCTTATTAAAGTCAGCCTTGACTATCAGAGCCGCATATAATCCACAGGACCAGAAGCAAGAATTAACTGTAAATAAGCACAAAGTACTGAGCCATGGAAGGAGTTTCATGGAGTAATTTTCAAAAACGTATTTGATACTGTGCTATTATATCTTTAAATTATTTCAGTTTATGTATGACTATTGTGGATTTGTGTGTGTGGTCTCTATGAAGAGTGTACTTATATGCCATAAACCACGTGTAAGACAACTGTTGAAGGTGACTACATACCTAGGGTTTTACTCATTGACCTATTTCATTGACCCTACTATATTGTTACAAATGCTCAAAACACTTCCTGACTTTTAAACAAAACATTCAGCTTATCTGAGCACTTCATCCAGATAAATCATGAGTATCACAAATTCAATATGCACAAAAACAAACCTAAATTCTTCCTGGGAGAGCTCACTCTCATATGTTATTCCCAACCTCAATAAAAAGAAATTGAATCTTATTTGTCAAAAAGAAAAGCCAAAATACTGTCTTGTTTTTTCTTTTTTTCCCTTCAGTCCAGTTTCTAATTAGTCAGTCTTCAAAATTTTCGACAGCCAATAATTTCATGAATATACATATACTCATACATAGATACAATATGACATTTTTATATTCCTATAAGCTGCTTTAAAATTTTTTACTAAATATTAACTGGAGAGAAGACTAAATTGTTTAGGAGAACTGACTGTTCTTCCAGAGCAGCAAAATTGCATTCAGAATATCACACGGTGACTCATAGCCATCTATAACTCTAGTTCCAGGTGACCCTAAGCCTTTCCAGGCCCCCAAGGTCACCAAGCACACATGTGGTACACAGGCACATGTGCAGGCAAAATACCAATGCATATAAAATTTTACTGAAGGTCACAATAGATATAAAGAAATATTTTACTAATTAACATTATTTTTTTCTCACTCGATCTAAATTATTTTCCCTCAGGTCTGCCCACTTACCTACTGCAGTAGCTTAGACAGTCATCATGTCGTGCATGGAACAGCATGCACTAAGTTTCCCACTTTCCCTGCCTGTGCTGCTTCCTATTCCTCTCTTACAGTATACTATTTGATTTAAACTTTGATCTACATGAATTTCTTTTCAGGTAGCTACTTTCAGAATAGATAAAACCGAAGGACATGTAGATACAACCTGTATCCAATTACATTATCATATGGTAAATATGTCAACATAGAAATTCTGCCTTTTAGGGTATTTGAGTGAGGTAATTTTGAGACAGGGTTTCTCTGTACTGTAGCCTTGTCTTCCCTAGAACTACTTCTGTAGACCAGACTGTCTTAAACTCTCAGAAATCCCTCACTTCTACCTCCCAAGTGCTGTGATTAAAGGAGTATACCACCATCCATCTCATGTATCTTTTGATAGTTCTCTTTCAATAGAAAACTCTCATACCTTATTTCTACGACCTAACTACATGGCACATTTATGTGCATCCCTCTACTCTCAATTTAAGTGTTTTGTGGAGATCATTTTGATCATTTTCTCCATTCTCTATAAAATTGAACAAAGTTAACTCTTTGTGAAGAACTTGTATGTAAGTCTATAGTGTTGTGTATATGATATATTTTTATACTATTATTATGTCTCTAACCTCTGCTGTAGAGATTTTATATACAATGTAGAAAATGTACGTTATATAGAAAATATTTAAGGCAGTAATTTTATTTATCACTGTATTTCAAGCATCTACACATAAGTAGTAAATATTTTGAGGTATTTAGAGTAAGTGTGAAAGAAAACAAATTTGGATAAATAGATAGGGGTAGGTAGCATAGATAAAATAAAATTCCCAGTTCATTCAAACACTAGGGAAAGTTACAGTGGGAGAAATAGTCTTACATAGGGAAGAACACACAAAGTTCTTATCCAGCACCATATGGTCAGTCCTGAAACATATATACTAGTAGCATCATAGAGACCAAGCAGGCTGTATTAATATATTTAGGAGTGTGTGTATGTGTGTGGTGTGTGTGTGGTGTGTGCGTGTGTTGTGTGTGTTTCTCAAAAATTAAAGAAAAAAGGTTATGAATTTGAAAGATAGTTGGGAGGTGGTATATGATAGGAGTTAGTGAGAGAAATAAGAATTGTGTCTTAGAGTTTCTATTGCTGTGAAGAGACACAAAGAGCACAGCAAATCTTACAAAGGGAGACATTTAATTGGGGAGTCAAATAGTTCAGAGATTTAGTCCATTATCATCATGGCAGGACATGACAGTGTATTGGCAGACATGGTGCTAGAGAAGTTAGAGTCCTACCTTTTGATCTGCAGGCAACAAGAAGTGTACTGAGACACTGGCCCTGGCTCATGTATTTAAGAGACCTCAAGACCCTCTGGGACAGTGACAGACTTCCTCCAACCAAACCAAACCTACTCAAACAAACCACACCTCCCAAAAGTGTCACTACCTGTGAACTTATGGGTGCCAGTTGTATCACAAAATAAATTTTAAAAATTATGGAAATTCAAGACATGCACAACTTTTATCACAAGAATTTAAGAAAAGGCCCCCTACAAACTCTTCTCCAACCTGAACAGGTTAGGCAATGGATGCTGTTTATCACTCATTCAAACTTTATTGCTTCATATTAATTTGACTGATTTTCAAGTCTGCCTATCTCAATAGATCTGAAATCCCTAAAATATGAATGTCAATCTCATTAAACTATGAAATCCTCAAACCAAGCTCATTTAATTCCCAAAACTGATTGCTGACAATGTGTCATACTGATTAACACTATGTATTAGTACATTCATTGCACCCATCAAATAGTCTTGGTTTGAGCCTCAGGCATCCACAGCAGAGAATAAGGCAGAGGTGAAAAAGGACTCTCCTACATGTGGTTACTGCAAAGCTAAGAGAAGAGATTTCAAAAGAAGAACATATGGTTCATTCATTCCCTCTAGATTTAGAAAATGTATAAAAATTAACTTCAGCATTGCATTTTAATAATGATTTGAAGAAATGAAGAGTTGAATGTACCCCTAATCTTCTATTGTCAATTGAAATAAAGTATAATTGCATTTAAATTTATATTAGTTTTAATTCAATATCGTCCATACATTGGGTTATCAGATACTCTCATTCAAAAATTTCATCACTAATCTAGCTGAGTTTTTTCGCTTCAATTTGTTCACCTTAAGATCTTTTCTCCTAGTCTGTAGTGCTGCTGTCAGTATTATGAAACTTGAAGCTATATTGTCTTCAGGTTCCTTCTGTCAAAATTGTTACTCTCAGTGAATTGTATGGTTTTAGGAGTTTTGCTCCCAATTTATATATTGTCAGTGTAGTGTTAGGTGGATCTGATTTTTATAGTACACACGGTGCTGCTGAGTGGCCTTTTGTTGCGTTGCATGCTGTAGAAGGGTGGCATTTCCACGGCTCAAGATTATAGACTATGAGTGTTTTTATCATGCCTGGCAAGCTCTAAAAATCGGTGAACTTTTCTATTTGTCCAAAAGCATCTCTTAAATATTTATGGATTTCTCATCAAAATTGTATTTCACATGCATAAATATTGCAAATATTCAAAATAAATACCTGTTTTGGTGGTATAATAAATAGCGTCTTAGGAAGTAATAAGACACTGTAAAGATTTAGGCATTATGACAGCTGCCCTGTCATCTGGCAGGATGTATCCAGGCTGTATCCTGGCCAGGCCAAGATCCTAATCTGTACGAAGATGCAAAGGTGCCTTTAAGAGACAAGCTCCACCCACTCCCCCATCTCTTCTTCCTACTGCTCTTCTGAAAGGAAAGGCAGGACTTTTCTTGCTTCTCTCTTCTCTTCTCTTCTCTTCTCTTCTCTTCTCTTCTCTTCTCCTCTTCCTCTTTCTCTTTCTCTTTCTCTTCTCCTCTCTCTCTTCTTTTCTTTCTACCCTCATCTCAATAAACCCCAGAGACAAGCTCTGTCTGCATGGTGTATTTATCTCCTGCCCATGGTCCTCACCTACCATGGGACCCATCAAGATCTCCCTCATGCCATTTAACAACAACTGTGATATTTGAACTATATACTATCTGATACACTTCACCCTGCTACAATTTAAATGACAAAAGAATAATAAATACCATTCATAGTAAAAAAAAAAACATGACTGTGTGTCTATCACAGCATAAAGAATTCTGTGAGTCAACAATGCAGCTATTGGCATGATTGGCTCTCTATTGCTTTCTTACTTCCTACTTCAAGAATACAATATAATTCAAAAAAGGAAAGTAAATTTGCCTTTGTAAGCAATATATATCATTTCATACCTTGCTTTGGAATTATAGTTGAAAGCACTTATGATTTTGAAAAAGCAAAGAGTGGGATTGCTTGAAGATCTTTAAACCAATAATGCTAAAGCAAATTGCTTCCTTTATACCAGCGTTTCTCAACCAGAGATCATGACCAAATGGCACTTTCACAGGAGTTGCCTAAGACCATCAGAAAACACAGATATTTATATTACTGCTTAAAACACTAGAAAAGTTGCAATTACAAAGTAGCAATGAAAATAATTTTTTGTTTGGGATTACCACAACATGGGGTACTATATCAAAGGGTCACAGCATCAGGAAGGTTGAGAACCTCTGTCTCTACAGTGTCTCAAAAATCATACTAGCTAAAGATGCTGCAGTGACTGAATTGCCCTTTATCCTGTAGCCTAACCTGAGAAGTGCTTACATCACACAAAAAAACACAAACTAAATGATTTTTTAATTATACTTTAAAACAAGCTGTCCAATTTCATGTGTCAGAGGTAACCTTAAATTGAAAGAACTTTGTTCTGCTTAACAATGATCAATTCTTCAGTTTATGACCACCTTATAATTAGTTGCTACAATGTAATGTATTCACCCTGTAAATACTAATGATTATAATCTTTATTCTGTCATTTAGTCTCTAATGAAAGATGATTGTATATCCAAACTTGGTCTTGGTATGTATCTGGAGTTGACACTGACATATTGTTAAATATACTTGTCTTTAACAGAACATAAATTTTTAAAGTCTGTTGCTTTTCAAAACATATAGAAATATTAAAATAAACTTTTTATCTGTAAAGATAGAGCTAGATAACAAATTTGTGTTTTCTGTTGTGATATTGAAATCTGTTCTGAAACACCACTATTAGGCAGATCATCAATATTTTCTAGTTGTACTTAAGAAATCTTTGCTCAAAACACATTGATTTTTCCACTTTCATTTTAAATTGCTCAACATTCTTCTCTTGACTTAGAGTATTACTAATCATCAAATTGTTAATTAATTTGTCTAACAGCCATGGGTCTTAAAATTAGAGATGGTAATTACTTGTAAGAACTTCCCATTCAAGTTACAATTATGGCAGTATGTCAAAAGTTCTGGGTAGGCATGATAAGTGTTTCCATTTATTTTGTCCAATCTGAAAATAATTATAAGGCTACAGGACTGCTCTTATGAATAAAACTGCTAATGTCATTGAAGGAACTTATACACGATATATCTATGATGCTCTAGTCTCTGTTTATAAATTGCGAAACTGTTCAATCTATTCTGGTTAAAATATGTTTTTGATCTTTTTACCATAAAAATTTTGCATGAATATAGTGATTTTTAATTTGTATTTTAATGACTAAAACTTGTCTGAAGGTCAGAGAGTAAAACACCCTGGTCAACTTTACAGACTAGGCAGTGGTGGCACACACCTTTAATCCCAGTAGCCACACTAGTTTGCCATAGAAACTAGGCAGTAGTGGTGCATGCCTTTAATTTCAGCACTAGTGAGGACTATAAAATGGGCGCAGACAGGTTTCCGATACAGTCTCATTCTGAGGATCCTGAAGGCGGGATCATCATTTCAGGCTGAGGTAGAGGTAAGAGCCAGTAACTGACTGTTTTGCTTTTTTATCTTTCAGGTTGAACCCCAATATTTGTCTCTGGGTTTTTATTAATCATGTTACACGTATAGAAAACCTACAAAAGGTTAATTAAATAAATAAATAAATTTAGTTTTTATATTAAAGCAAACTTCCAATTAATGACCTGATTGTCTTTTTATAACATAGGGAAGTGTGATGAGACAAAGCAGGAACAAAACCTAAATCTTTCAGCTCCAATTTCTTGGTCAAGATGCATAGGCTAGATGAAGAGCAAGCAGGAATCAGGATCCAGACCCATTTTTATTTCTGATCTTCTGTCTAGACACATGAGACATCCTGTGGTGGGAAAGATGGGGTGCTAATTGCCATGCAGAGAGAGCCTCTGAGCAGATTCAGCAAGTTTACCTCCAGTAGTGTTTTCCCTCCTAGTTTGCAGATGGGAAGTGATGTGAAGTGCTTTGGTTTGATGAGAAATTATCTCTACTGGATCATGTATTTGAGTACTTGCTCCCTAGTTAGTGGTGTTATTTGACAAGGTTTCAGAACTTTGAGGACATGAAGTCTTCTGAAGGAAATGTCCATTTTCACATCCTCACTCCACTTTCTGCTGTAGCTCTCAAGTGTGTTGGGTCAAATTCAGAGCTATCTTAAAATACATGCAGCCTACAGATCACAGGCTGAACACAGCTAGTCGTTCCAAGGGTACCCCTAAATACCATAACACATATGTGTGTGTGTGTATATACATTCATATATACAAATATTCATATATATCTGCACAGACACATATATATGAAAGAATCAGAGATACACATACACACACACACACACACACACACACACACAAATGCAATATAAAGTCTGAGAAGGCAGAGTTTTGTAAGATCTGGCCTGAGGGTTAGGATTGTGTACAGCCGTGAAGAAGAATGCTAAAATCTCAAAGGAGGTGGCTAGGCAAGGAAGAGAACTCTTTGATTTCATATGAATAAAACAAATTAGAATTGTGACTGTATGACATATGAAAAAATTTGTCTAAATTCACTAAAGTTTTATGAATTTAATGGTGCACTCAGAAGAAAAAACTAATACAGGTACTTCCTGAAATATAGATGGTACCCAGATTGATCAGCATCATGAAGATGATCAAACATGTGGTCTAGTTTTTTTATAAACAATGAACATTTTTAAATCTATAAAAATTAGAAATTGTTAGTTTCACTGAGTTTCTTTGATTTTGCAACGTAAGCATCTTGTTACTGTTCCAGTTCAATATTTTGGACACCAAAATTCACCTTACCATCACATACATCAAATATGCAAATGGTTGGTAACTCTCAGCAAGTCTTGTACCTCTAGATTAATGGTTTTGTTTTGTTTTGTTTTGTTTTGCTGTCTTGCTTTCTTCCTCATTCTGTATCTGATGTGTGTACCATTGACCACTCGCTTCATATATACTGAAGTCCTCATTGCAACCTATCACATTTGCCCCTTCCAAATTCTCACAGTGCAGAGTATCATTCTTCGATTGATTAAAATCAGATTATCCTTTAGCTAGCTTCTACACCACTTGTTTTTATTTTTCCTGGAATTTTAATACCCTTCGATATTTTAATTTACTTGCTTTGCCAAGTTATACTCTTAAGTTTTTGTTGTTGCTGCTGCAAACTTTTTCAAATAACATCTCATCACAAAAATTCTCCTATTATATTCATAACAGAGTAGTAAAGCATCATTTTTCTGGAGTGTTTACATCTGTGATCGTGTATGAAGCACTCTGCTTTTATTTGTCATTGCTCTGCTGGTACACCATTTCCTGAGTCTGTGGAGGCCAACCCTCATCTGCATTGAGCTGACACAGCTTTGGAAGGAATTTTGAAGGATCTTAATTTTTCAAAACTCTCATTTTACCTTATTTGCATTCAATTGCTTTTTAAGTTAAAGATAGGGGAGAACAGTGTGGAATCTGTATCAGTAGGCTCAAATTGGATGCTTTATAATGCAATGTCAGAGGGATCTATTGACAACGGCAAAATCCAAGTTGATGATTGAGGGTTCCAGTTCCCTCTTACTTAGGAAGACTGATAGCTGAGCATCAAGAAATCATATTTCAGAGCTCCCAGCCTATCAGCGAATTCATCAGTGCTTCTTGTAAAACCGCCTGCCTACATTTTATACATGTATTTGTGTATTCATACTCTGACTGGTTTCAAAGAGAATTTAAGGCAGCTCACAAAGATAAAATACATTAAAAGGTGAGTCCTTGCTCTAAAGAAATTCATATTAATCGTAAAGTCAGGAATATATTATCAGTGGGCCACAAATTCAACACTAAGATTTCCAAGCGAGCAAAGGGATAAAGTCACTGTGATGTGTTCTGGTGAAATTGACTTTCCTTCTTCAGAAAATTGCAAAGCAGTTACTCCCAAATGCCCAGAAGAAAAAATCCTATGTAGGGAATGTGTATATCCATAACATGACACAACAGACTTCCATATGGGCACGAACAGTGATTAGAAATATAAGTCTTTACTAGCAAAATAAATTACCAGCCAATAGTAATATTCCAAGGCAGAGTCAAAATTCACTAGGCAGAGCTCAGCTATCAGGACTGCTACTAGTCAAACAACACTGACTGACTCTTTGCCAAGTCAGTTCCTCTGCTTTTAGGCTTTTGTTATTCATTTGTTTGTTACTATAATTCTGATTATCTTAATTTTGAACTCTACATATCCTTAAATCTAGTTCAAATTACTTTCAGGTATGTAATACAGTCTATAAAAGTATAAATATATGAGACCTAAATAGAGTGGTTTATTGTTTTATACACAGTTTATTTCTGCAAGCTTCAGCTTCCAAGTCTACAAAATGGGACTAAAGTCTCTCTCTCTCTTTCTTTCTCTCTCTCTCTCTCTCTCTCTCTCTCTCTCTCTCTCTCTCTCTCTCTCGATCTTGAGACAGGGTTTCTCTGTGTAGTCCCAGTTGTGCTGTAACTTGTTCTTGTATAGCAGTTTGGCTTCAAGATCACAGAGATCCTCCTGCCTCTGCCTCCCGAGTACTGGGATTAGAAGTTTTAAGGCGATCCTAACTCATGAGGGGCCATAGTTTTTAAACTGCATAATGCAATATAACAAGCAGTCAAGAAGTAACAGTTTCAGCTAGCTAATATAGTCATTATCATATAATTAATTCTTCATCTTTTTGCAAAGGACAAAGGTACAATGAAGGAAATGAAAAGAAAGTGTGGAAGAGATGTCCATTTCATCTTTCATAGTCTAGCCTGATGCTCCTGACCCATGATAGGAGGAACATACATCCCTTGTGTAATCTCAAACTCTTGAAGACAATGGTGAATTTGAGTGTCATGAGATGTTACTCCTGCAACAATGTTGCACCACTTTGTTGAAGAGGTTTTGCAAGGATCCCAAGATTCCTAATCAGCTGATTGTGAGTTATTCAGAAAAATGAGTTTCCCCAGCACTCTAACTTGAGTTCAGTTAAAAATCAAAGAGATTAGCTTTAGGGAATTTCTCAGGTCATTTACTTTTCAACCTGAAAAAATCAGAAGACTTTTATTGTTTTATTTCAGGCTCCTGCCTCCTGGAAATGGTTAGTATTAAATATGTTGGTCTAAGTGGCTGAATTTGTTTTAACTTACTATCTACTAACAGAAAATTAGCATAACACAGATTTATTCTTTAACAGTCATGGTCTGAGGTCAGGTAACTTGTACAATGAAGAGAATAGCATTTAGTTTACAGCAAAGTTGCAGGGAAATTATGACTACAAGTGTATTCATACCAGTAAAGAGAGAATACTTCAAGATACTATTATCAAACTCACTGCTGCATGGAACTTTAAAATTGCTTTTGAACTATGGCAATTTATTGATGTTTCTTTTTCAACTCCCCCTTTTTGACAAGAGTCTGGAAGAGGAAAATTCTATTTTATCTTTGGATCTGATTGTTTTAAAATTCTTTAAGATTAATTAGGTATGGAATCATAGTGGTGGTTATCCCCTACTTTCCAAGCGGGTAGTTCAAGACTGAAGAAACTTCATGAATCAAAGAAATGATTCATAACTTATTCTGGATAGTATATCTGTAAAACTTAGTAAGCCCTGTACTTAATATTAGTATACTTTGTTAATTTCCTGTCTTTATTATTCTTTAATTTTTAAAATATTGTCATATTAAAAAAGAATCAATTTATAACAAATGTGATATTTTAAATAAAATATATTACATCTTACAGATATTTTTCAAATAAACTAAAAGATTGGCCACAAATTAAAATATGTATAAGCTAGGTGTTTCAGAATGATAGCTGCAGTAACAGCTACAGCACACTACAAAGTAGCAAAATTAGGTCATCCACCCTACCTTTTGTGCTTCATCTTCTGATATTCTAACATATCAATGGCAAAGTATTTAAACATTATAGGTACTAGCATTTCAACATTTAAATGTTCTCCATCAATTATAATTTTGATAAGATAAATCAAAGATTAAAAGATAGTGTTTTCCTGGAATACCAGTGCAAACAGTGAATATAGAAAAAGTCATGTGTTTTTGCTTTTGGGACTTTCTTGAAACAACATTGAACTCTCATTGACAGTGGCAGCAGGTTAATTAGGATATCTCTGAGGCATGACACATGTTCGATACAGATTGGCTTTCCCTGAGACATGGTTATAGTAAATGCTTGTTCATCAATACTCACTTGACTGATTAACCTTATTCAAAATTAGAAAAACGTCACTTGCTTCAAAGACTATATGCCTGCAAAATCACTGCATGGAAGAATGAGAGGCAGCCACCTGAGAAATATCAGAAGATAAATTGCATTGTATGTCAAGACTATTGCAATGGTCTGTTCACCCCACTGAGTTGGCTGGATGTTGTAAAAAGCGACACGATAATTACTTTTCATGACTTCAATTTCAGAAAAAAAAAAAAAACAGAAAAGTACTCCAGTTATCCTTAATTTTCAGGATTTGTCTCAGAACTTGTAAGAACTTTGTATCTCATTGAATGCAAATACTTCTATTTGAAGAGTAAGAAAACAAAGCCCAGAGACATTAAATTACTGGAAGAAGAAAGAACTAAAAAAGGGATATTATGATATATAATATCTTATTATATAACATTCAAATAGTGTTTTTAAGGAAGATATAACAGATTATAATTAAATGAAGTAGAGACAGCTAACTTGGGGTAGTGCTTGCTTTGCCAGCTTGAGAACTTGAGTTTAAACCCCCAAAAACCACATTTAAAAAGCCAAGTGTGGTGGTAAATCCTTGTAATTTTTTTTTTTTATTACAAATCTTGCACAGGCAGAGACAGGCAGATCCACGTAGTTTACTTAGTGGATTGCAGATTGTTGGGACTCACTAGCCAGGCAACCTACTGGATTCCAGGTTAGTTAGAGACCATGTTTCAAATATAAACAGATTCCCTAGAGATATGCTGTCCAGACCAGAGAGGGAGTCTGGTAGCTTTACTCTCCCTCCTCGCCTCCAAGTCCAATTTTCCAGCTCTGTAGCAGACTGCCAACCGCAGCATTGCCATGCTCCTTGTTCCCATTCCCAGTGGTCTATGTAGATCCTAATGGCAAACATGCTTTCTCTCTCTTTTGTGGACCAACTTAGTTCCCCTCTCTATCCCAAGCCCATTCTTTAGTGTCTGCTCCAAAAACCAAAAAACACATTCTATCTGGGACCTGCAGTATCCACACCTGACAGGACATCAGAAGCATTCACTACCAAGAAAACCACAACATTCACATTCTCCTAAGAACCAAAAAGGTCAACAAAACCAAGGAATGGAAGGCCCACACAACAAATATAATACCAGATATCAAAATCTAGAATTAGAACCATTTCAAACTCACGTGTTTAGACACAAGCATAAAAGCATAATAGATAGCAGCCAGAACAATGTCTCACTAGAACCCAGTAACTCCATCACAGTAGGCCCTGAGTATTGTAACATAGCTGAAGCACAGGTAAGGATTTCAAAATTTGTTATGCATATATTAGAGGACCTTAAATAGAATATGACTAAATCCATTTATGAATTGTGTGCAAACCCACTCTAAAAAGGAAAGGAAGAAAGGAAGGAAGAAAACGGTGGAATAAAGTAAAGAAAACAGTTAAAGACCCTTAAGTAGAAATAAAATCAATAAAGAAAAGGTAGACCAAGAGAACACTTGAAGTAAAATGTTTAGACTCTTGAACAGTAACCTCAGAGGCAAATTCCAGCAGTAGAATATTAAAACAAAATGAAAGAGAGAATCTCAGGCTTTGAAGAAAAAATAGAAGGAATATAACCTTTGATGAAAGAAAATGTTACATCAGAAACAAACAACAACAGACAAAATACAGAGGTACAACACATCATAGAAACTGGGATTCTATGAAAAGAACAAATATATGAAAATTAAAAAGACAGGAAGGAAAAGAAACCTAGGTCAAAAGCAGAGAAAATATTTTCAACAAAATACCATATACAGGATCAGAAACAAAAATCTTCTCAGCATATAATAATTAAAATAACAAATATAAAGGAAGAATGTTAAATGATACAAGGGGAAAAGATCAAATGATACAAAAAGGCATTCCTATTACATTAACACCTAACTTCTCAGTGGAGACTATAAAAGCTAAAAGGGCCTGGACAGATGTTCTTTACACTCTAAGAGGCACAGAAGTTAGAACAGACTGCTACATCCTGCAGAACTTTCAATCACAATAGATGGAGAAAATAAAACACTCCATAATAAAAACCAAAATTTAGTAGTATCTATTGTTATATCCATCCCTACAGAAGATACTAGAAAGGAAACTTCAACTTGAAGATGTTGAAGTTAACCATACCCAAGGAAACACCAGAAATAAATAGTAGTTTCAAAAGCAATGAAGGGAGGAGGACACCAAAAGAGCAAAATGACAAGAAACATCAAACATTGCTACTGATAACTCAAAACAAGCTGGGATAGCCATTTTAATATTTGAAAAAAAATGCACTTCAAACCAAAGCAAATACGAAGAGATAAGGAAGACATTATAGACTCATCAAAAGAAAATACCGCCAGGAGAATGCTGCAATTCTAAAAGTCTATGCACCAAATAGGAGGGCTCTCAAGTTTATAAAAACAATAATATGTCCTAGAGACAGTGTCCTTTGCTTTACAGAAGCTTCTCAGTTTCAGGAGGTCCCATTTATTCAATGTTGTGCTGTTGGGGATGTACATAGGAAGTGGTCTCATGTGCCAATGTGTTGTAGAGTACTCCCACTTTCTCTTCTATCAGCTTCAGTGTGTTCAGACTGATATTGAGGTCTTTAATCCATTTGGACTTGAGTTTTGTGCATGGTGATATATATGGATCTATTTTCATTCTTTAACAGGTTGACAACCAGTTCTGCCAGCACCATTTGTTGAAGATGCTCTCTTTCTTCCATTGTTTACTTTTAGCTCCTTTATCCAAAAATCAGGTGTTCATAGGTTTGTGGGTTAAAATCCGGGTCTTCTACTCGATTCCATTGATCGACTTCTCTGTTTTTATGCCAATACCAAGCTGTTTTCAATACTGAAGCTCTGTCATAGAGTTGATGTCAGGGATGGTAATGCCTCCAGAAGTTTCTTTATTGTATAAGATTGTTTTGGCTATCCTGGGTTTTTTGTTTTGCCAAATAAAGTTTTGTATTGTCCTCTCAAGATCTGTGAAGAATTTTGATGTGATTTTAATGGGGATTGCATTGAATCTATAAATTGCCCTTGGTAGAATTGCCATTTTTACTATGTTGATCCTCCCAATCCAAGAACAAGGGAGATCCTTCCATTTTCTGGTATCCTCCTCAATTTCTTTCTTCAAAGACTTATAGTTCTTGTCAAATGGATCCTTCACTTCTTTGGTTAGAGTTACCCCAAGATATTTTATGCTATTTGTGGCTATCATGAAAGGTAATGCTTCTCTGATTTCCCTCTCTGCTTTCTTATCCTTTGTATATAGGAGGGCAACTGACTTTTTGGAATTGATCTTGTATCCTGCCACACTACTAAAGGTGTTTATCAGCTGTAGGAGTTCTTTGGTGAAGTTTTTGGGGTCACATATGTACACTATCATATCATCTGCAAATAATGAAAGTTTAACTTCTTCCTTTCCAATTCGAATCCCTTTGATCCCCTTATGTTGTCTTATTGCTATTGCTAGAACTTCAAGCACTATATTGAAGAGGTATGGAGAGAGTGGACAGCCTTGTCATATTCCTGATTTTACTGGGATGGCTTTGAGTTTCTCTCCATTTAATTTGATGTTAGCTCTCGGCTTGCTGTAAATAGCTTTTATTATATTTAGGTATGACCCTTGTATCCCTAATCTCTCCAAGACTTTTATCATAAAGGGATGTTGAATTTTGTCAAATGCTTTTTCAGCATCTAATGAAATGATCATATGGTTTTTTCTTTCAGTTTATTTATATGATGGATTACATTGATAGATTTTCATATGTTGAACCAGTTCTGCATCCCTGGGATGAAGCCTACTTGATCATAATGGATAATTTTTCTAATGTGTTCTTGGATTCGGTTTGCCAGTATTATATTGAGGATTTTCACATCGATGTTCATGAGTGAGATTGTCCTGTAATTCTCTTTCTTGGTTGAGTCTTTGTGTGATTTTGGTATCAGGGTAACTGTAGCTTCTAAAAGGAATTTGGCAACGACTTTTCTGTTTCTATATTGTGAAATACATTAAGGAGTATAGGTATTAGGTCTTCTTGGAAGTTCTGGTAGAATTCTGCATTGAAGCCATCTGGACCTGGGCTTTTTTTGGTAGGGAGGTTTTTTATAACAACTTCTAATTCTTTGCGACTAACAGGTCTATTTAAATTGTTCACCTGGTTCTGGTTTAACTTTGGTATATGGTATTTATCTAAAAAAGTGTCCATTTCTTTTACATTTTCCAATTTTGTCGCATACAGGCTTTTGTAGTAGGATCTAATGATTATCTGAATTTCTTCTATGTCTGTGGTTATGTCCCTTTTTTCATTTCTAATCTTGTTAATTTGCGTATTCTCTCTCCGTTGTTTGACTGACACTATCACTAAGACAAAGAGGCAACCCACTGACTGGGAGAAGATCTTCACCAACAATGCAACAGACAAAGGTCTGATCTCCAATATATATAAAGAACACAGGAAACTAGACTTTAAAATGCTAATTAACCCAATAAAAAATGGGGCTCTGAACTGAACAGAAAATTCTCAACAGAAGAAATTCAAATGGCCAAAAGACACTTAAGATCGTGCTCAATCTCCTTAGTGATCAGGGAAATGCAAATTAAAACAACTTTGAGATACCATCTTACACCTGTCAGAATGGCTAAAATCAAAAACACCAATGATAGCCTTTGCTGGAGAGGTTGTTGAGTAAGGGGTACACTCATCCATTGCTGGTGGGAATGCAAATTTGTGCAACCATTTTGGAAATCAGTGTGGTGATTTCTCAGAAAATTCGGGATCAACTTACCCCAAGACCCAGTAATACCACTCGTGGAAATATACCCAAGAGATGCCCTATCATACTACAAAAGCATTTGTTCAACTATGTTCATAACAGCATTATTTGTAATAGCCAGAACCTAGATACAATCTAGATTCCCCCCTTGGAAGAATGGATGAAGAAAGTGTGGAATATATACATATTAGAGTAAAAATACAATGACATTGTGAATTTTGCATGCAAATGGATGGAAATAGAAAACACTATCCTGAGTGAGGTATGCCAGACCCAAAAAGATGAACATGGGATATACTCACTCATAATTGGTTTCTAGCTGTAAATAAAGGACATTGAACCTATAAGTTGTGATCCTAGAGAAACTAAATAAGAAGGTGAACCCAAAGAAAAACATATAGTCATCCGCCTAGATATGGGAAGTAGACAAGATTGCCGGGCAAAAACTGGGAACTTGGGGGTGAGGTGGGATGGTTTAAGGGGAAATGGGGAGAGAAAAGTGAGAAGGGGAGGATTGGGGGAGCTTGGGGTAATGGGATGGTTGGCATATAGGAAGGGTGGATACGGGAGCAGAGAAATATATATCCGAATTAAGGGAGCCATCTTATGGTTTGCAAGAGACTTGACTCTAGTGGGGCTCGCAGGTGTCCAGGGAGATGTCCCCAGTTAGTACCTTGGGCAACTGAGGAGAGGGAACCTGAAATGGCCCTATCCTATACTGATGAATATCTTGCATATCACCTTAGAACCTTCATCTGGCGATGGATTGAGATAGAGACAGAGATCCACATTGGAGCATCGGACTGAGCTCCCAAGGTCCAAATAAGGAGCAGAAGGAGGGAGAACATGAGAAAGGAAGTCAGGACCGTGAGGGGTGCACCCACCCACTGTGACAGTGGGGCTGATATATTGGGAGCTCACCAAGGCCAGCTGGACTGGGACTGAATAAGCATGGGATGAAACCGGACTCTCTGAACATGGTGGACAATGAAGGCTGATGAGAAGCCAAGGACAAAGGCACTAGGTTTCGATCCTACTGCATAAACTGGCTTTGTGGGAGCCTAGTCGGTTTGGATGCTCACCTTCCTGGACCTGGATGGAGGTGGGAGGACCTTGGACTTCCCATAGGGCAGGAAATCCAGACTGCTCTTCGGACTCGAGAGGGAGGGGGGATGGAGTAGGGGGAGGGGGAGAGGAGTGGGGAGAGGGGGAGAGAGGTGGGGAGAGGGGGAGAGCAGTGGGGAGAGGGGGAGAGGAGTGGAGGGAGGGGGAGAGGAGTGGGGGAGGGGGAGGGAAATGGGAGGTGGGGAGGAAGCAGAAATTTTTTTTTTCAACAAAAAAAATTAAAAAAAAACACTAATATGGACTAAATCATACGTTGACACTCACACAGTGATAGTAGTTGACTCCACAACTCTCACAACTCAGGGTATCTACACAGAAACTAAGTAGAGAAAAACTGGAGTTAACAGACATCATAAACCAAACAATCTTATACATATCTACAGAACATTTCACACAAAATACAAAAGAATATAACTTCTCAACCACACCTCATGGAACTTTCTCCAAAATTGGCCACATACTTGGACACAAAGAAAATCTTAAAAGATACAAGAAAATTGAAATAGCACTATGTATCTAATTAGAGCACTATAGATAAAAGCGGATATCAACTACAAAAAAAAAAAGAAAAGAAACAACAATGACAAAAAAACAGAAAGCTTACAAACCCATGGAAGTTGAAGCAACTCATTACTGAATGAAAAATGGGTAAAGACCAAAACTAAAAAAAAAATTTAAAGATTTTCTAGAACCAAAAGAAATGCACAATAATCACGTACTTATGGGGCACATGAAAGTCATTCTAAGAGCACAGTTCATAGCACTAAGTGACCTTATATAAAAATTAGAAAAATATAATTAACTGAACAGTACAACTAAAAGAATCTAGAACAAAAAGAAGATATAATTCCCCCAAAGAGTAGACAGCAGTAAATATTCAAACTTGGGGTAAAATTTACAAAGTTGAAACAAGCCATGCATGGGGCACATACCTTTAATCCCAGCTCTTGGGAGGCAGAAGCAGTCTGGTCTCAGGGACTGAAGAACAGCCTAGTCTACAAAGCAAGTTCCAAGATGGCCAGAGATGTTGCACAAAGAAACCCTGTCTGAAAAAACAAAATAAACAACAAATAAATAACTAAAATAAAAACAAACAAAAATACAAAGGATCGATGAAACAAAAACTTGATTCTTAGATAAAAATCAATGAGATTGATAAACTCTTAGAAAAAAACTAAGAGGCAGAGAGAGAACATCCAAATTAATAAGACTATATATGAAAAGGGGGACATAACAACAGTTTCAGAAACAAGAAACTCATAATGACATAACTCTATACCACCAAATTGGAAAATCTAAAGGAAATGGATAATCACTTCATTTTATGACACCTAGCAAAGTTAAATCACAATAAGATAAGCAGTTTAGACAAACCTATATCCCTGGTGAAAGAGAAGCAAGTCACAACCAAGGAAAGTCCAGGGTCAGCTGTATGTAGTACAGAATGCTACCAGACTTTTCAAAAAAAAAAAAAATGCCAATGCTCATCAAATTATTCCACAATAAATAGAGAGAAGGAAAATGTCCACTTTTATGAGGTCACGTTTGCCCTGATATTTGAACCATGGGAAGACCCAAAAATGAAAAAAATTTACAGACAATTTACCTTATGAACACAAATGTAAAAATACTCAATAAAATAATTATAAAGTGAATTCAAAAAAACAATGTAAAGGTCATCCACCACAATAAAATAGGTACCATTCCACAGATGCAGGAAAGCTCAATGTACGTAAATTGCCATATAAACAGACTGCGAGACAAAAACCACAGGATCGTCTCTTTAAATGCCTTTTCACACCCCAACACTCCATCATAAAAATCCCTGGAGAGATTAGGAATATAACAGATATCTATCAGCATAATAAAGACACCTTATAGTAAGGCCATAGCAACATTGTTTTAGGGTTTCTACTGCTGCAACAAAACACAAAACAACCATGACTAAGGAAGCCTGGGGAGGAAAGAGTTTATTTGGCTTACACTTCCACAGCACTGTTCATCATCACACCAAATCAGGACAGGAACCTATAAGTAGGAACTGATGCAGAGGCCCTGGAAGGGGGCTACTTACTGCCTTTTCAACATGGTTTTCTCACTCTAGTTTCTTATAGAATCCAGGACCACCAGCCCAGGGGTGGCCCCACCCATATGGTATAGACCCTCCCCCATCAATCACTAATTAAGAAAATGTCTTACAGGCCTTTTCACAACCTGATTTTATGGAGGCATTTTCTTAATTGAGGTTCTCTCCTCTAAGATGACTTTAACCTGTTCCAAGTTGACATAAAATTATTCAGCAAGAATATCAATCTGAATGAACAGAAATTCAAAGCATTTCTATTTAAACTAGGAATAAGACATGGTTGCTCACGGTCTCCATACCTACTGAATACAGAACTTAAAGTCTTAGCTAGAGAAATAAGGCAACTGAAGGAAATCAAGGGGATAGAAATAGGATGGAAAGATATCAAAGTATTTTTATTTATATATGGTAGTATAAATATTTTTATAGGAAGCTTCTACAGCTAATAAACACCTTAAGCAAAGTAGCAGGATACAAAATTAACACACAAAAATCATTACCATTCCATTATACAAATGGATAACAGACTGAGAAAGAAATTAGGGAAATAACATTTTTATTAATAACCTCACAAATGTAAAATATATTAGGTACCTCCAATCAAGTAAGTAAAAGTTTTATATGATAAAACTTTAAGTTTTGAAGAAAGAAACTGAAGAAGCTATCAAAAGATAGAAAGATGTCACATGTTCATAGACCACTAGGGTTAATATGGTCATCTTACCCAAAGCAATCTATTGAGTCAATGCTATTCCCATCAAAATTCCAATATAATTCTTCACAGAACAGAGGACAACTTTCAACTTCATATAAAAACAAAGTCTTCCAGAGAGCTAAAACAGTCCTAAATAACAAAGAACTGCTGATGGCATCACAGTCACCAAATTCAAGTTGTGTTAAAGAGATAAAGTAATAGAAGTACAAAACAGAAACATTGATCAATGAAATCACATTTTATAGCAGAAATAAAGTACACTATGTTCACCTGATTTTTTATAAGGAAGCCAAAATTACACACTTAATAAAAGGCAGCATATTCAACAAATGTTCCTATTCAAATTGAATGTATGATGCAGAATAATGCAAATAGATCCATACGTATCACCTAGAGAAAATTCAATTCAATTGGATCAAAAAACTCAACATAAAACCAGATATACTGAACTTGACAGAAAAGAAAATGAAGGACAATGAGGAATCTCAAACTCATTAGCACAGGGAAAAGACTTTCTGAACAGAACACCAATAGCCCAGGAATTAAGAACAACAATTAACAAATGAGACCTCATGAAACTAAGAAGTTTCTCTATGACAAAGCCCATCATCTCTATGACAAAGCAGTAGGCAGCACAATGAGAAAGTATTTTTAGCAGCTATAAACCCAATAGAAGGCTAATATTTTAACTATATAAAGAACTCTAAAAACTAAATATCAAGAAAATAACCCAATTAAAATTAGTTATAGATCTATGCAGAGAATTTCAAAAGAGGAAACTCAACTGACTGAGAAAATGTTAAAGAAATATTCAACATCCTTAGTTATCATAGAAATGCAAATCAAAACTACTTTGAGACTTCATCTTAAACCATTAGAATCATTGAGATCAATAAACAAGTGATGTCTCATGCAGGTAAGGATGTGGGATAAAGGGAACATTCATCCATTGTTGGTGGGAGTAAAAACTTGCATAGCTACTATGAAATACAATGGGGCTGTTCCTCAAGAAAATGGGAATAAATCTACTTCAAAATCTAGCCATATGGTCTTACACATATACCCTAAAGGATTTATCCTTTTACAGAGACATTTATTCATCCATGTTTATTGCTGTTCTGTTCATAATGGGCAGAAATTAAAAACAGTCCAATGTCTGTTCATGGATGAATGGAGAAATAAAATGTGGCATATTTTTACAATGGAATATTACCTTGCTATTAGGAATGAATACATGAAATTCACAAGTAAAAAGACAGACCTAGAAAGAAATTATCCTGAGTAAGGTAATACAGACCTAAAAATGCAAATGTTGTATATATTTCTTATGTGTGGATGTTAGCTACTAAGTCATTGGTAAGGAAACTACAATCCATATAACCGCAGCAGTTAAGTATAGAGCAATGTGCAAGGGAAAAGGGATGGTGCTCACTAGAAAGAGGAAAGAGAATAGATGGTTATAGAGTGCTGTGGGAGCTCCTTCTGCTCCTTCAGCCAATAGCCTTTAGGATACCAGCCCACTTGGGTGTGCTCCCTTTTGCTTTAAAAAGCAGTGTTAACCCTGCTCCCTCTCTCTCTCTCTCTCTCTCTCTCTCTCTCTCTCTCTCTCTCTCTCTTGCTTCAGGCTCTGATTCCAGCTACTAGACTCTGTTCCTGGTTGTGCAGAGGGCTGTTGTCTAGGACAGAGAGAGATCTGTAAGTTTTCCCCTTAAATAAATAACCCTTTTATTAATCATAATTCCAAACTGGTGTGGGATTGTTTTGTGACTTATGCTACACCTGGTGCCCATTTGTTGTCTGGGTTTCTGTCATGTTTGGTTCGCACAATCATTAAATCCCCCCAAAAAATCACACAGAGGTCTACCTAAGTTATAAACTGATTGGTCCATTAGCTCAGACTTCTTATTAACTCTTTTAACCTACATTAGCCGATTATTTTTATCTGTGTTAGCCACATGGCTCAGTACCATTTTCAGTGACATAGTCACTTCTTGCTTCTTCTGCGTCTGGACAGGACTGTAGAGGAATGGACTTCCTCCTTCCCAGAATTCTCCTATTCTCATTGCCCCACTACTACTTCCTGTCTGGTTGTCCTGCATATACTTCTTGCCTGGCTACTGGCCAATCAGAATTATTTTTCAATAAAATAATAAAAAACAAACCAATAAATAAAGGACAGAGCCTGAGGGAAAACATCTGAGTTATGTGCATGCTATCCACACAACTCATACATGTACCTATAGGCATATCGATAGAAATTAAAACAGATTTTGCATGGAAAACTTTGTAAATGATTTTGAAATTCTATCTTCAATTCTCCTTTGAAACAATAAAGTTTATTTTAAATAAATAAATGTGATAAATGGAGCCAATGTATTGTGAGTATAATTTGTGGCAATAGATTGAGTGAAGCAAAGAACTCAAGCAGGGTCTGGCTCCCTTATAGCAGATACCCATCGGTGTCCAGCAGGAAACTTTTCCATGTTCTCGTGAAGTCAGTGTCATTAGGAATATAGGCGAGAACAGCTAGGATGCTAGGATGCCTCATCTGAAAGTCTAAAGAGAAATGTAAAGGTGGAGGCTGCTGACAAACCATTTGGGTGCTAAACATGACATCTAACTGATTCCAGGGGATTTAGCTCTTCTCTGCCAGACACATGCATCATCTATCCTCCAGTTTGTACACAATATCAGTACTTTGAATCAACCCTAATGCATGTGTCTGGCACTGGTCCTATAGTTAGCATGTGCACACACACACTCATACACAATGTACCTAAGGAACAGCCAGTTCCATTAAACTAGAAAACTAGTAAGACTGGCTGGAAATGAGAGCAATTAACCACTTACTGCTTAGAGGGCCTCCCTACTGCTTAGAAATGCCTAGGAGCATTATGTTTCCATGATCAGTATTTGACATGGAACTAGCTGCCAATATAAAGTGGCACAGTTAGTGTAACAACTCATTCCTAAGTAAATCCTTATGATTCTCTTTACACAGTGCCCTTGTCACCTTGCTAGGTCTTCACCTAAGGATGTGTCTGTCAAAATCAGTTCCACAGTGTACAGATACAGAATGCTATATATTGTATACTCATATATGTTTATATAAGGTACTATTTGTTATATGCAGTATATAAACTATATACATATACATATGTATATAAGTCTTGCACAATACAAACTTCTTCTCTGTCTCTGATTTCTGTTTATATCGATATATGTACCTCCCTTCTACTCTACTCCCTAACAATCGTAACTGAGTAGCATGCACTTTTGTTTTTCTTAGTTTTTTAATCAAAAGAAGAAAATTCTCTTTTTTATTTATTTTATTTATTATTATTATTATAAATTTCACCTCTTCCCATCCTCCAATTTCCCTTCCCCTCCCCCCATTCCCCCTCTCCCTCCCTCGCCAGTCCAAAGAGCAGTCAGGGCTCCCTGCCTTGTGGGAAGTCCAAGGACCTCCCCTCTCCATCCAGGTCTAGGAAGGTGAGGATCCAAACAGATTCGGTTCCCACAAAGGCAGTACATAGAATACAATCAAAACCCAGTGCCATTGTCCTTGGCTTCTCAGTCAGCACTCACTGTCAGCCACGTACAGAGAGTCCGGTTTGATCACATGCTCCATCAGTCCCAGCCCAGCTGGCCTTGGTGAGCTCCCATTAGATCAGCCCCACCATCTCAGTGGGTGGGCGCACTCCTCGTGGTCCTGACTTTCTTGCTTATGTTCTCTGTCCTTTTGCTCCTCATTTGGACCTTGGGGTCTCTGTCTCTATCTCCGTCCATCACCAGACGAAGGTTCTATGGTGATATGCAAGATATTCATCAGAGTGGCTATAGTATATGGTCAGTTCAGGCGCCCTCTCATCAGCTGCTCAAGGAACAAGCTGGGGACATCACCTTGGACACCTGGGAACCCCTCTAGAGTCCAGTCACTTGCCGACCCTCAAATGGCTCCCATAATTAAGATATATACTTCCCTAGCATGCACTTTTGTATACATCATGCCAACCATTTCCACTTAAATTCTAGTCTTTATCGCTATGACAATTCTTCATTGAAATATTACCCAAGGTCTCAAGATCTTAAAAAAAGTATCTAGTGGAACACTGCAAATTAAACAGACATTTAATTGTCTGTCAAATGTTTTATTTTACTTATTTAACAACTTATGTGCTATTTGACTTTCCCACCAACAAGAAATGCTGTTTGTTAAGTAACAACTAAAAAGCAAACGTCAAGAAAATCTGTGCTAGAGTTTTTCCTGAATCCAGAAGAAAAAAAAATTATCAAAGTATGTAAGTGAGGAAATTTTAACCTACCAAAGTTCCTTATCTATACAACATTCAAAATGGTATTTTAAAATAATACAACTCTGGATGTTAGATGCTGGACAGAATGTTGCTTCCTTTATTATAATGTCTTACGTAGTATTGACTGAAGTCCTGCAAAGAATTAATCTCAAACATATAAGACAGTCTCACGTGATTTTTATATATTGTTTAGTAAAATATTCTAATGAGAAGAAAATTAATCTACAAGGATATGAGCAAACTAATATGAAAAACTGTGCATACTCTGCTGTGAAAAATTGTAAGATTATAAAAACTAGACCAATGCTTCACTCTTCAAGTAGCAATGGATTTCCCCCAATACTTGATTTTATAAAAAACTGGAAATTATTTTCCAATTGACTTAAAAAATAATGGATTTGCAGTCTTATCACAAAATCAAACTCTTCATGTTCAAATTGCAAGAGAGAAAACTATAATTTTCAGTGACATTACAGCCTGCTTTCTTCCATTGTAAACCTTAAAACTAGAAAAAATAATTCTATAGCAATAAATGGGAGAGTTTTTTGTCACATCCCACTAGATGATCGATGGGTAAAATTTCTTCTCTCCTTTCTTTAGTCTTTGAAAAGCATTTATAAAAAATAGTGGGAGACTGTTCCGTCTCTTCATTAAAAGTAGTTATTTTAACAATTTGTAGATAATCATGGAGAATAAAAGGATAAAGCCTGTATGGTAAAGAGAAATTTCTGGAAGAGTTTAAAAGCAACTGGTTTAATAAAACTTTATATAAACCCATATACTTTTTCATAATCTAACTATTAAAGCTCTTATTTTCTTGTCATTGATAATGGCATTTTGTTTCACTCATTAAACAGTCAGTCTTATTCAAACTTTCCATTTCCCCTATTTCCTCCCATTCAAAAGAGTATTATAGACTCATATCTTCAGGGTTTTATATACACAGTTTTCTTCCCCTTCCCTTTTCCTAACCCCTGAAAAGCTCTATTGTTGCACGAGGAGGGTGGCCCTTTGTTTGTCCTGGCTGCCAAGCTAGCTTACACCCAAAATAACCACACAGAAATTGTATTAATTAAATCCCTGCCTGGCCCATTATCTCTAGCCTCCTATTGTCTAACTCTCACATCTTGATTTAACCCATTTCTATTAATCTGTATATCACCACAGGGTCGTGGCTTACTGCGAAAGATTCAGAAAGTCCGACCTAGAGGCTCCATGGTGGCTCTCTCACTGTGCTTTTTTTCTCTCAGAGTTCAGTTCTGTCTGCTCTGCCTACCTAAGTTCCAACTTACCAGGCCAAGCAGTTTCTTTATTGATCAATCAATGAAAGCAACACAAAAACAGAAGACCTCCTACACCACTCCATCCATATTGTCTTCCCTCCAGTGTTACCCAGTAGGAGCTCCCTGGCACTTGACAGGAAGAGTGGTGTATCACAAGCAATTATCAGGTGTTGCCATGTCTTATTTCATTTATTATTATTCAACAATAACAGACTATATCCAATGCTAAGTCTGCTATTATGCAAAAAGTTCTCACTGAGGTATCCATTATCTGTAACAATGCTGCAAAACAAAATGCTCTATGATGATGGGATTGTTCCACATCTGCCCTATCTAATATGACCACAGGCTCTGTATATGCTGTCCACTCAGAAGATACCTTATCACAACCATCATTGTGATTAAATTATGTAGCAATATGTTGCTACCACACTGGGTAGTTCAGCTCCGATATAATGAGTTTTTCTCAAACTTCTTTATGAGCAAAAATTACTTGTAGATCTGTGAAAATACAGATCTCATTCTAGTGTTTTTTGGTGTGATAATAAATTGGAGTAGGGATCAATAATTTGCTTTTTTTTAATGTTGTCAAATGATGCTGATGTTCTTGATTAAACCATGGAAGAAGTTTGGGAGTTGTTGCTCCAGAGAAGTCAAAATGATGCTTTCCCTTGAGCAAATGTAATATGTGCGTAAGATCATCCTTGCTAGGTCTGTCTGCAGTTCCATTATTCTTCCCTTTATATTTACTCCTATGTTTCTTATATTTCTCAGAAAAATCCTAAATTGCTTATGAACTCTGAACCTTACTTATAAGACTTTAACATCTTTCATAGTCATGTTAAGATGATAAACATATTTTGGGTATTAATATGATCAAATTGAGTTACAAACAAGGTACTAAAAATTCAAATTGATTTTTCTCTTTCTAAAATGAATGTTTCATACCTAGTTATAAAACACTTTACAGTTAACAATGAAGTTCTGATGACATATACTTGAGTTTTGCAGCTTTTCATCAATAGAGTCATAGAAAAAAATTCTAATTACATTCTTCTGGTGATAAAAATGACAAACATCACAGAGATATTCAGTAAGTGACTAATGTTACAAACTGTCATTAGACATTTACAAAAGTATCAAAACAAGTCTACTACTCAGAATGAAAATTTTAGATATGAAAACTACATTTCAGCAACCCTTAACTTTTTAGAAATAACACTTCTTTTCTTAAAGTAATACAATTTATGTCCTCCAACATAATAAGGTTCAATACCAAAAAGAGAAGCAAGGCATCATTAAAATACAACTCCAGGAGAAGTTTCCAAGATCTTAAACAGCAGCCTGTCTACTAAGACCAGACAGTTAACTTCCTTGCTGAGAACATATTCCTTTAAATTTGTTATGTGAAAGAAGCTGTCTATTCAGAATTAAGTTGCAGTTATTTTAGTTTATAACAAGTCACCACCAAATTATTTCTCATCAGATTATCACAGAAGATTACTCAGTGAATTTTAAAAATAAATACAATCTGTATTACTAGAGACACAGATAATGGATGATTGTTTCATTAGCCAAATCACAGGTTATCTATTTTCACATTAATATGTTTCCTACATTGCCATCAAAGATTGTGGTTGATGCACATTCACTCAACATTATAGCACAATGAAGGGTCTTGATGATGCCACCTACTCTTAGGCCTATGTTACTAGCTGCTAGGTAACCAAAGATCAGCACTCTGAAGGAGACCAGCAAATAAATGAAGCTGCATCCAAGCTCTAAAATGTGTCCTCATGCCTCACTCAACACCATTAAATCTCTGGAAAGTACAAAGTCAAAATTCAAAATAAATAGGGCAAAGTTCCCTGACCATGTATGTGATTTATAAGCCAAGTTCCTAAACCACTACAATTTGCCTGACAAGATCTTCTTTAGCCATTTTTCTTTCTTATTTCCTATTTTTGTCCTTGTTAAATGTGTGTGCTTTTTATTCTTTAATTTATTAGATTTTTTTTTAAAAAAAAGCAATCCAAATTCCCACTCATTCCTTCCTCCCATTTCCTCCACACACCCTTCTATCCTACCCCCTCTAATCCCCAGGGCCCTCTTTAGTATATCTAGGCTGAGCAAAGTATACATACAAAGAGAATGAAATCCAAGAAAACCAGCACATGCAGTAGAGATAAGTCCCAGTGCCACTGCCTGTGACCCCTCAGTCTGTCCCAGCTATACAAATGTCAACCACATTCAGAGGTACTAGTTTGGTCTTATGCTTTTTCCTTCCCAGTCCCGCTAGAGTTGGTGAGCTCCCATTAGCTCAGGTAAACTGTTTCAGTGGATGAACCCTTCATGGTCTTGACCTACTTCCTCATACTCTCATTCCTTCTATTCTTCAACTGAACCTTGGGAGCTCAGTCCAGTGCTCTGATGTGGGGCTCTGACTCTGTTACCATCTGTTGTTGAACGAAGGTTCTATGGTGATATTTAAGATAATTATCATTCTGACTACAGGGCAAGGTCAGTTCAGGCCCGCTTTCCTCTATTGCTTAGGGTCTTAGCTGGGGTCATCTTTATGGATTCCTGGGAATTTTTCAAAAGCCATGTTTCTTGTTAACCCCATAATGGCTCCCTCAATCAAGACATCACTTTCTTTGCTCTCATATCTGTCCTTCCTCCATATCGACTATCCATTTCCCTCATGTTCTCTTCAACCCTCCTCTTCTTCCCTCTCCTTCCTCTTCTACCCTTCCTTCTATCCTGCCCTGGCCCCATGTTCCCATTTTGTCAGGCAATCTTGTCTGTTTCCAATTTCCAGGTGGGTCTATATGTTTTCCTTTAGGTTCAACTTATTACTTAGCTTCTCTAGGATCATGAACTATAGGCTCAATGTCCTTTGTTTATAGCTAGTATTCCCTTATGAGTGATTACATGCCATATTCATTTTGGGGATCTGGATTACCTCACTCAGCATAGTGTTTTCTATTTCCATTCTTTTGCAGGCAAAATTCAAGATGTCATTGGTATTTTTTACTGCTGAGTAGTACTCTAATGAGTAAATTGCCACATTTTCTTTATCCATTCTTTGGTTGAGGGGCATCTAAATTGTTTCCAGGTTCTGGCTACTACAAATAATATTCCTATAAACATAGTTGAACAAATGCCTTTGTAGTATGACTGAACATCCTTTTGGTATAAACCCAAGAGTGGTATTGTTGGATCCTGAGGTAAGTTGATTCCCAATTTTCTGAGAAAACATCCTAACGATTTCCAAAGTGGTTGCACAAGTTTGCATTCCCACCAGCAATGGATGAGTGTTCCCCTTACTCCCCATCCTCTCCACCATAAACTATCATTAGTGTTTTTTATCTTAGCCATTCTGACAGGTGTAAGATGGTATCTCAGAGTTGTTTTGATTTGCATTTCCCTGTTAGCTAAGGAAGTTGCACATTTTCTTAAGTATCTTTTTGCCATTTGAAATTCTTCTGTTGAGAATTGTCTGTTTAGTGCCCCATTTTCAATAGGGTTATTTAGAATTTTAATGTCTATTTTCTTGAGCTATTTACATATTTTGGAGATCAGTCCCTTGTCTAATGTGGGGTGGGTGAAGATCAATTCCCATTCAGTAGGCTGCCTTTTTCTCTTAAAGACTGTATCCTTTACTTTACAGAAGCTCAGTTTCAAGAGGTCCCATTTATTTATGGTTGCTCTTAGTGTCTGTGCTATTGGGGTTATATTTAGGAAGTGGTCTCTTGTGCCAATGTATTTAAAACTACTTCCCACTTTCTCTTCTATTGGGTTCAGTGTGGTCAGATTAATATTGAGGTCTTTAATCCATTTGGACTTGAGTTTTGTGCATGGTGATAGATATGGAACTATTCTCATTTTCTATAGGTTGATATTCAGTTATGCCAGCACCATACATTGAAATACTTTCTTTTTTCCATTATATAATTTTAGCTTCTTTGTCAAATATCAGGTGTTCATAGGTGTGCGGATTAATATCCAGCTCTTCAATTCAATTCCATTGGTCAACATCTCTGTTTTTATGCCAATACCAAGCTGTTTTAATTACTGTAGCTCTGTAATAGAGCTTGATATCAGGGATGGTAATGCCTCCAGAAATTCTTTTATTGTATAGGATTGTTTTGGTTATTCTGGGCCTTTTGTTTTTTCCATATAAAGTTGATTATTTTTCTCTCAAGGTCTGTGAAAAATTGTGTTGGGATTTTGATTGGGATTGCATTGAATCTATAGATTGCTTTTGGTAGGATTGCCATTTTTACTATGTTGATCCTTTCTATCCAAGAGCATGGGAGATCTTTCCATTCTCTGGTATCTTCTTCAATTACTTTTGGTGTAGGAGTTCCTTCTGTTTGTGTGTTGTTTTCATTTAATAATAAATAAAGAAACTGCCTTGGCCGAGGTCATAGGACAAAACTTAGGTAGGTGGGATAGACAGAAGTGAATGCAGGGGGGGAAGGGCAGAATGGCAGACACCATGAATCTCCTGTCTGAGACGGATGCTGGTGAGAATTTTGCCAGTAAACCACAGTCACTTGGCGATACACAGATTAATAGAAATGGGTTAAATTAAAATGTAATAATTAGACAATAAGAAACAAGAGCTAATGGGACAAGCAGTCTTTTAATTAATATAGTTTCTGAGTGATTATTTTGGGTGTAAGCTAGCTGGGCAGCCGGGATGGAACAGGGGACCCTCTCCTTGTAACATTCTTTCTTCAAAGACTTAAAATTTTTGTCAAATAGGTCTTTCACTTCCTTGGTTAGTATTACCCCAAGATATTTATTTTTGTGGCTATTGTGAAGGGTGATGTTTCTCTGATTTCCCTCTCAGCTTCTTTATCCTTTGTGTATAGGAGGGCTACTGATTTTTCTTTTTGAGTTGATCTTGTATCCTGCCATATCTCTGAAGGTATTTATCAGCTGTAGGAGTTCTCTGGTAAAGTTTTTTGGGTCATTTATATACATTACCATATCATCTGCAAATAATGAGGGTTTGACTTCTTCCTTTCCAATTTCAATCCCCCTAATCTCATTTTGTTGTCTTATTGCTATTGCTAAAACTTCAAGAAGTATGTTGAAGAGATATGGAGCAAGTGGACAGCCTTGTTTTGTTCATGATTTTAGGAGAATTCCTTTGAGTTTCTCTCCATTTAATTTGATGTTAGCTGTCAGCTTGCTGTATATTGCTGTTATTTATTTAGATATGATTCTTGTATCCCTGATCTCCCCAAGACCTTTATCATGAAGGGGTGTTTGTCAAATGCTTTTGCAGCATCTAATGAAGTGATCATATGTTTTTTTTTTCTTTCAGTTTATTTACATGATGAATTACATTAATAGATTTTCATATGTTGAACCAGCCCTGCATCTCTCGGATGAAGCCTACTTAATCATGATGGTTGATTATTTTTGATGTGTTCTTGGATTCAGTTTGCCAGTATTTTATTGAGAATTTTTACATCCATGTTCATGAGTGAGATTGGTCTGTAATTCTCTTTCTTGGTTGAGTCTTTGTGTGGTTTGAGTATCACGGTAACTGTAGCTTCTTAAAAAGTTTGTCAATGTCCCTTCTGTTTCTATTATGTGGAACACTTTGAGGAGTATAGGTATTAGCTCTTCTTGGAAGTTCTGGTAGAATTCAGCACTAAAACCATGTGGTCATGTGCTGGTTTTGGTTGGTAGATATTTGATGACAGCTTCAATTACCTTGCAGCTTATAGGTCTATTAAAATTGCTCACCTGGTCTTGATTTTCATTTTGGTATATGGTATCTACCTTAAAAATTGTCCATTTTGTTTACATTTTCCAATTTTGTGGAGTACAAGTTTTTGTAGTAAGACCTAATGATTCTCTGAATTTCCTCAGTGTCCATTGTTATATCCACCTTTTCATTTTTGAGTATGATAATTTGGATGTTCTCTCTCTACCTTTTGATTACTTTGGATAAGGGTTTGTTAATCTTGTTGATTTTTCTCAAAAAACAGGTCTTTGTTTCATTGACACTTTTTATTGTTTTTTTCTATTTTGTTGATTTCAGCCCACAATTTGATTTTTTCCTGTCTTCTACTCTTCCCATATGAGTCTGCATCTTTTTGTTCTAGAGCTTTAAGGTGTGCTGTTAAGTCACTAATGTGAGCTTTCTCTGTTTTCTTTATGTGGTCACTTAGTGCTATGAACTTTCCTCTTAGCACTGCTTTCAATGTCTGGATATGTTGTGCCTTCATATTCATTGAATTCAAGGAAGACTTTAATTTCTTTTTTATTTCTTCTTTGACCCAGGGATGGTTCAGTAGTTGACTGTTTAATTTTTATGAGTTTGTAGGCTTTCTGAGAGTAATAGCATTGTTAAATTATAACTTTAATCCCTAGTGATCTGATAAGACACAAGGTTACTCAAATTGTCTGTGGAGGCTTGCTTTGTTACTGAATGTGTGATCAATTTTACAGAAGGTTCTATGAGGTGCTGAGAAGAAGATATATTCTTTTCTGTTTGGGTGGAATGTTCTATAAATGTCTGTTAAGTCCATTTGATTCATTACCTCTGTTAGTTTCCTTATTTCTCTGTTAAGCTTCTGTCTGATTGACCTGTCCATTGTGGAGAGGGGAGTGTTGAACTCTCCTACTATTATTGTGTGGGGTTTGATGTGCGATTTAAGATTTAGGAATGTTTCTTTTACATATGTGGGTGCTCTTGTATTGGGGGCATAGATGTTCAGAATTGAAACTTCATCTTGATGAATTGTTCCTGGTGTTATTATAAAGTGTCCTTCTCATCTCTTCTGATTGATTTTAGTTTGAAATCAATTTTGTTAGATAGTAGGATAGCTACACCTGCTTGTTTCTTAGGTCCATTGGATTGGAAAAACTTTTCCCAATCCTTTATTCTGAGATAGTGTCTGTCTTTGAGGTTGAGGTGTGTTTCTTGTAAACAGCAGAAGTCTGGATTCTGTTTTTGTATTCATTCTCTTAACCTGTATCTTTTTATAGGTCTATTTAGTCCATTGATATTCAGCAATATTAATGACCTGTGGTTGTTAACTCCAGTTATTTTTTTGGTAGTAGTATTTGTGTGTTTCCCTTCTTTGGGTTATGCTGGTGGGGGTTATCAGATGTCTGTGTTTTTGTGGGTGTAATCAGCTTACTTGGGTTGTGGTTTTCCTTCTTTCTTTCTGCAAGGCTAGGTCTGTGGATATGTATTGTTTAAATCTGTTTTTGTCATGGAATATTTTGTTTTATCCATCAATGGTGGAAGAAAACGTTGCTGGGTATAGTAGTCTGGGCTTGCATCTGTTGTCTCTTAGTTTCTGCAGCACATCTATCCAGGAACTTCTGGCTTTCATGGTTTCTGTTGAGAAGTCGGGTGTAATTCTGAGAGGTTTACCTTTAAATGTTACTTGACATTTTTCCTTTGCAGCTATTAATATTCTTTCTTTATGCTGTATGTTTTGTGTTTTGATGATTATATGGTGAGGGGATAGGTTTTTTTGATTTAGTCTATTTGGTGTTCTGTAAGCTTCTTGTACCTTCATAGAGATATCCTTCTTTAGGTTGGGAAGGTTTTCTTTAATAATTTTGTTGAATATATTTTCTCTGCCATTGAGCTGGAGTTCTTTTCCTTCTACCCCTATTATTCTTAAGTTTAGTCTTTTCATGGTGTCCCAGATTTCGTGCATGTTTTGTGTTAGGATTTGTTGGATTTAATGTTTTCTTTGACTATTTCCTCTATAGAACTTCCTCTATAGTCTATTTCCTCTATAGAATCTTCAGCACCTGATATTTTTCTTCTATCTCTTTTATTCTGTTAATTATACTTGTCTCTGCAGTTTCTATTTGTTTACCCAGATTTGTGATATCCAGACTTCCCTTGGTTTGTGTTTTCTTTATTACCTCTATTTCAGTCTTCAAACCTTGAACTGTTTCCTTCACCTGTTTGATTGTTTTTTCTTGGTTTTCTTTGAGGGATTTATTAATTTCTTCCAGTTTTCCCTTTGTCTTCTCTTCTATTTCTTTAATAAAGTTTTTCATTTTGTCTTTAAATGTCTCCATCATTTTCATAAAGTTACATTTAAAGTCATGTTCTTTTACTTCTTCTGGGTGAGGATGATCAAGTCTTCCTGTTGTGTGACCACTGAGTTCTGGTGTTACCATCTTGCTTTTTTGGCTGTGGGAGGAATTCTTGCAAGTTGTGCTTTCCTCTTTAGCCATTTTTCATATGCTCAATTTCACTTTGAACATTGAAGAATTGTTTCGAATATATTTTGACAGATATACTAATGTTTGTATAGAAAATATCTACTTAAAGTGCATTCTCAACATGGCTTGGAGAGAAGAATCACAGTTTTAATTTTATTTTGTGTTTATTTAGTTGGTAATGTTGTAATACGTTGCTTCTCCAATTATTTCTCATATTATTAACTTAACAGCACAACTGAAAATTCTAGAACAAAAATAAAAAATAACTTCCTAGTGATTGATGGCCTCTGCAAAAGAATAGTCGATGTTTAACAGATATGTGGCCCCTTGAGAGGCTATCCATGCTTGGTGGATGGCACCACAACCATGCACACATAGGTAATATGATCTCAACTAAACATGTTTTTAAAATGAAACGGGCACATAAAGTTTGGAGGGGAAAGTGTTGTATGGATGGGGGGACTTTAAGGAGAGAGAAAGGTTTGGATAACTTTTTAAAAAGTTATATGAATGTGTAAAAGTCTCAAAAATATTAGTGCTTTCTGTGTCTGACATCACATAGTCCTTTTATCAACCCATTGAGATAAGACAGGTGCTGTTATATTAATTCCATAAACAAATCAATAAAGAGATGATATTGAAAAAGTTACATGACATATGACTCACTGATTGATAAACATATAGGCAGTAGAAAGGTAATAAACTGATGGAATGATTGGTAGACTTAGGTATATAGATGATATAGTAAAAAGCATAGGCAATAAATTTTATTCCAAGTTCACACATCTCAAGACTAATTGGTGTTATCTCACAGGTAAAGTTCCTAACCACATCTTGCACTCCCTAAAAAATAGTGGATGATGTCATAGGACAACACTGGACAAATAAAAATAATGTAAAGAATCCACTTTCAATAGTCAAATTTGATTTGATGATTTGGTTCAAACACAAATACTTAAAAATATCTATTTGAGAACTAAAGCGATGGCTCGACTATTAAGGGCTATGCTCACAACCAAAAAAATAGCTACTTAAGCTGAAGAGGAAAGGAAATTAATCTTAAAGCCATTAGAAGAATTATTCATAATGTAATAATGCCAATTTTAATGTTGAATTATCTGGTATCTTAAATGTGTCTCATATGTAGGTCTAATAAGCAAGGTCATTCAGTTGGCCAAAGGAGTTAAAAATAAAGTAATTAATGTACAAGCATAAAGCTATAAGGGACTTAAGTGATAGCAGCGCAGTAACTTTGAACAATAACATAATAGATGCTATTAAGTAAACCTAGGTTAATGATATGTTCTCCTATTGAGGGTGTTACTAGAGAACTGGCTTAGTGTTTCATTTAATTTAAATGATCTTGCAAATCTGCTTGGTTTATTTGACAGTCAAATGGTCAATTCAATACTTGATGAAATTTACTTAAATACAAATTTTTATGACATCAATAGAAATAGGGTTCCATAAAATATGGATCCTGAAGAATGTAAGTTCTATATTTTGGAAATCAAATGGTAGAAAAAGTTAAACAATTTATTCTGATTATCTTGTTTTCACAAGCATATTCCAGTTGTCAGATACTGATGAGCAAAAAAGCTGAGACCATTTAATCTATTGTAGCTTTCTTTCTTGCTCATACTCTCGTATTTGGAGTTTCCTAAGAATAAGCCCCCAATGAAGAATTGCCAAGAGAATGACTAAACGTAATTCTGAATGCTAAGTTGGCTCACTAATGCAGAGTCAACTCTTATCATCAATAAGAAACATAGGACTTCATAATAAACAGCTTGGTAGGAGTTAATTCAGTAGCTCAGAGTAAGATTAGTAACATTGTTCATCAAAAGAGTAGTAGATCAGCTGGGTGGTGGTGGCACATTCCTTTAATCCCAGCACTTAGCAGGCAGAGGCAGGTGGATCTCAACTAAGTTCAGAACCATCCTAGACTACAAAGCAAGTTCCAGGATACTCAGAACTGCAGGACTGTTACAAAGAGAAACTCTGTCTTGAAAAATCAAACCAAACCAAAATCAAAACCAAAACAACACAAAAAACAAGAGTAGTAAGTCAAAATAAGTTGAGGAAAAACTATCAATATTCAAAATTTATTTGCATATTCTTGATGGAAAACACAGCTCCTGCTCCAGAACGAATAATATTTTACTTTAAGCTAATTGTGAGCAATTATGACGTGGAAACATGCAGTCAAGTTACACCTAATCTGTGGATAACGCATTAAACTTACATCCACACAACAACAAAAAGAGTCATAAATCAAAGCATTTATCAAATACATTAGTGAGAACATTTAGTAGTTAGGTTATATCACAATTAGAAAAGTCTCGTCAAAGAAATTTACATATTTTCTTCAAACATTCTTAATTTTAGGGTTACCTAAAGGCTATGTTCTGTTATACCCCAAACTTTTATCTCATAGTCATAATGCTGTTAGGTCCAGTACAGAGGCTGGCAGCAAATACGTTTGAGGTGACTCCTACTGTAACATTCCATCTTTCATAAGGACAGAATTATAATTAGGTAGCCAGTTTGGAAGGTCCTCAGTAAGAATATAGAGTCTTCTGACAACTTCAATTCATATTAGCCTACATCATTTGCCAAACCAATATTCACCTTGGATTTCTTCTCTGTATTCCCATGGTTAAAGTTTATTCATTCTTTAAGATCAAAATATGTTACTTTAAAGTTCTCTTATAAAAATTAGACTGGACTTATGGATTGGTCTTTCATTTAGATACTCATGTATATTTCATATATGTATATGCTTGTAGCAGCAATTAATGAAAAATAGGCCATAAATTTGAATGAGAGCAATGAGGAATGTGGGAGTATGAAGGGAAAAATAAAATGAAAATGATGTAATCTCAAAAAAAATAAAAGAAGTAAAAAATGAGATCATGAGATGCTTAGGTATCCTGCTTGGAACTGGGGAAATAAGTTTCCTTTAAGAACCATGTTCTTCAGTATGCAACCATCCTAGTCTTGCCTTCTCCTCTTACTTAAGAGTATGGATATTTTTAAATGCATAGATGTGACATATCAGTCTATATAAATGTTGCATATATATGATTTAAGGCTGACAATTTTTAAATGAGCTTTTGTTCCAAAGTCATTGACCTACTCTTTGTTCTAAATATATATACAGTTTATTCAATCTATTTTCACCTGTATTTTACCCCTGAATTATAAATTATTGTTCTTTCTTTTCAATTGTTTGTTTTCTCATATAAATCTGGTCAGTAAACAATCAGAATTTGGTGAATGAGTGAAGAATGAGCAGAATGTAAACTATGGCAAGGCTGATTTAGATTCATGTAATAAAATAGCACAGTACCTGAGATCCACCTTTCACCAAAACATCATCCATTATCAATTTGAACCTTCACCACTCAAGAGCCATTCACTATACATGACAAATTATGTAAATTCTGAGTTTTTACATATCTTAATACCACATCATAAATCTTAATTTCAACTACATGTAGTATACATAAACTTTCTCTAAAACCATTTATTTTTCCAATTTTGAGAATCTTGATTTCTTGTTCTGCTTGTTCTGTGAAGTTCATTTTCTGTTAAGAATACACTGCATATGGTTTGCAAGGGTTAGAACAGCATTGTCTGGACAGAGGGAAGAAGGTCCAGTTTTCAAACAATACCATGACATGTTTGTCAATGGGAAACACTTATCACTAAAGAGGCCTGCTACCAAGCAAATAAATTTTATGACATAGATAGAATAAAATTCAAGATGAAGTAAGCATTTCCAATTTTCATTTTAATTCATTTACTATATTGCAAAAAATACTCAAAGGAAATGATCTCCTAAAATCACATTTCAGTATACTACTATCAACTTAAACTTATGCATGCCAGACACCTTATTCCTCATTTTTGACTGATGTCTTACCACAGTGATTAGTAGGATTTAACCAATAGGATAAAATACCAAACCAAGTTCAAGCAAAGATGTTTTTACATGCATGTTGCTTGGTGCTTATATTCTTAATGTCCTTAGAATAATGCTCTGTGTGGCTTATATTGAGGTAGCCTGCAGTAATGAGTCATTGAGCTGAAACTACTTCAGGCTATTCAGTTCCAGCTGACTGGAGCTGCCTGTGGGAACCCAAGCCAGGCCAGACCTGTTCAGCTATTTCCTCCCATATTATTAGCAAATAATTGAATAGGCTTGAATTTTACATTAAGACAACTGGTAGTTTTGAGTCTTCATGAGACAAATTAATCATACTGATGCTCTTGTTGTAAACATAAAGTTTAAGGGTGATAATAGTATAGTTAATTGTGAGTTCATAAGCAAAACAATGAAGTGGTAAGGCATATGGTGTAGGTATGCTTAGAATAGGGTGATTTGGGGGGATCTTTAATAACATTGACCTTACAAATTAGATAAATTCTAATAAGTAAAAATTTTGTATAATATTTTATTAGGTTCTCTACTAAATACCACTCACTTGGAAATGTGGATACCATAGATTTTATCTATAACCTCTTGCATGAGAATCTAATATGCAGAATACAGCACTGATCATTTAACTCACTATATTTTTATTCTCAAATTTTGAAGATATGCTTCATCTTAAATGCCTAACATTCTTGAATATTTTAGGCAATGCACACAAGTTATGGTAATAATAACTGAACTAATAAGTAATAAAAATAAAATTTCCTTAGTCAGATAATCATTGAATATGTATGAAATGCATGAAAGCAGAGAATGACTTATAGGCTATGAAATGGTATAAAAATTACTTTACCTAATAACTTTTTACAGCTTTCATAAGTCCCCTCTGCCTTAAAGAAACCTATTTAATATTCAGGATCCTTCGTTTAATGCTTTACTGAATGTGTTATGTATTTCTTGATTTGTAAAATATATTTATCTACAGTTGAGTTCAAGTTTAAAGACTATAACTTCAGTTTATGAATGCAGTGCTACACATATAAGGACTTTCTTCCACATAAAATCTCAAGTCCAACACTCCCAGCCTCACCTGGTTAAGCTATTACTCTTCTGCCACAGAGAAATAAAAAAGATAAAACAAAATAATCATGAAGCTATTGCAACATATGCAGTTATTTTACTGTCCTAACAAATACTTCTTGCATAGGGAAAAATAACCCAAAATTTATGAGACTACCATAATATTGTCAAAATACTATTGTTAGCTGCTGAAGATGTATTCCATCAGATTTTTCAATAAATTGAAAATATTCCTATACAACAGTTGATCATATTTATTTTGTGGTCATGTTTTTCAAATTCTCTCTAAATCTCAATCACCTGAGATAAGACACATGAGAAACAAAATGTACATATGAGTTGACAGAGATTCAAAAATAGATCAGAACCAAAACTACCTATGTTAGTACTTAGGATGAATGAGCCAGAGGAAACACTCCAGACTCAGGTATCTTAGAGGCAAAGCACTCTCACTTGTCATATGTTTGACACATTTTATGTACTTTACATATACTTCATACAGACACCTTCATTTAAATTTTAATCTTGTCAATGGAATATTTTTATTTTGTTGATAAAATCAATTAAATGACTTTTCTAATGGCTGAAACAGAGAAGAAGCAGAGCACTGAAGCTGAAAACCTGCCATCTAAGTTTGGAGTGGGCAACAGGGCAGAGTAGATGGCTGGGTTATTAAATTTTTTTATCAGCATGGACTCATTTTACCAGGATTTCGAGTCTCAAAAGTGTTACCTTTATCCAGTCTTTAAAATGAGAATGTCTTAGCATATCTCTGGCATGGTTTTGTGAATTACTCATACAGTGGCGAACTCTTTATATAACCTATCTCTCTAGAACACTTGAATCATCTAACACAATAAAATTTGTCAACAAATAAGTGCTAATGATTCCTCCTTATATGAAAGATTATTTTGGTTATAAGAACAATATAAATATAAGATACAATCTCTGTTTCATAATAACTGAATATATAAAGCATATATAAAAGGTCCTTAGCCTAGTATGTAAACTGTATGTTTTTACCTAAGGAGTAGACACACAATGCATTCGCCAAGTTTACCCATACTATAGGCAAAGATATTCCAGTAACTGAAGATAAATAACAAAATACAATTTTAGTATTGTATTTAGTGGTTCAACAAAAAGACTCAACACAGGAACGGCTTCATAAAAATTCTTTCTCAGTGTCACAACGAGGATCAAAATATGAAATACTACCAGACAAGATGCATCTGTCATTCAAGAGGAAGGTGTCACTTCCTCTGTGAAAGGAAGACATTGTACACATCATCAGTTCTCAGTAAATCAAGACAATGATCTGTCTAAGCTGTGACAGGGATGTTTTGTAAGAGAATGATGAAAATGTGTTATAATGGATAAAATATGGTGCAAAAATGCTCATGAGAGCCCAGAGAAGTGTGTATTTCAGGATGCAAAATATTAATATAACTTATCACTGATATCCCTATAACTGTCAAATTCATTAATAGTTCTTGAATACACTCAAATTTGGCTTGTTCCCTTAGAATGTCCATGCAAAAGTAAAATTACATCATGTTGAAAAAAATATTTGATTTGCACAATGCTGAAAGTGTATAGTTGAACAAAAAAATGATAAAGTTTGGGGGGAAATGAAGATTCCTAAAGACTGTTTCAGCACAACTGACTCTTTAAAACGGGGTGGTCAGAACTCAACACCAAAGAAACCAAAATACACCACAAAATGAAATTGGTTCATTTAATTAGCAGTCTTGGATTGTGGCTAGTGATGCTGCTTTTAGATCCCAATGAGAGTTATGCTTAGTGTAAATTGGGACATAGCACAAGCATCTACCCTATTTTAGAATAAAAAGACCTTGGGTTTAGAAGAACTTTAATAAGCAGACATAGACCAAATGTTTTTTAGGGGTCATCAAAGTTTAGTTAAATAGACTCATATTTATGAACTTCTTAGCAGAATGTTTTCATTTTTAGTAATCTAATAAATGAATTCACTTCTGCTTATTGATTCAAAATCTTTCTTCTACTCTCTTCTAACTATTAGTAAGGGTTCTATGTATATATGACATGTCCTCTTTCTTATGATAATTATTAATACTGCAAATAATCACACAATGTACTGCTACCTCCAAGTCTCTTCACAGTCTTGAGCCTTTTCTGGGAGTTAAAATTCACACCGAGCACTAAAAATGACCATGAGTACAGTGTTTCTGAGTGAAAGAGAAACTGATCTAGGTCAGTTATATTCAAGATGTGTAAACTTATCTTGGCCCATAATCTTCCAACTAGATTCTAAGACTAGTTTTATTTTCTGGTCACTATGCCTCCCATATCATCTACTATCCAACATTCTACTGATTTAAAAAAAAAGTAAAATTGAATGATTGTTGGGCTATAGGACTAATTATTAAATCAGATTTTTGCATTATTCAAAGTAATTATTTTTACAAAATTCTAATTTCATTAGCTTGACATACCAAATATATATATAATCAAGAAAGCACATACTACATAGTCTAGTGATATTTCATTTGTATTTTAATGAATAAAGCTTACCTGAAGATCAGAGAGTTAAACAGCTGCCTTGGTCAGCTGTGGTGACATACACCTTAAATCCGAGTAACCACACTAGTTTGCCATAGAAACTGCGCAGTTCCAACCTTTAATCCTAGTGGTTCACGTCTTTAATCCCAGCACTAGATAGGAATGTAAGATGGGAGGAGACAGCTCTCAGTCTCATTCTAAGATTCCTGGAGGCATGATCGCCATTTCAGACTGTGGTAGAGGTAAGAGCCTCACTGTCTATTTTGATTTTCTGACCTTCAAGTGTAACTCCAATTTCTGTTTCTAGGTTTTTATTTATTCATGCTACAACATGGAGAGAATAAAATGTTAACATCTTAAACATCATCTTTAGTGCAGTGAAGACATTCTCTCCTGGACCACAAATACTTGGAAAAGTATCTACAACAACGGTGACACTGAAAAACAACACTTCTAACACACAAGTGTGCATGTAAAAAAGAATTAATTTGAATTGAGGTTTTTGGTTATTTCAATAAATTAAAAGTTTTTATTGATTTCATATCTATCTGAAAAGCTGTTTGAAATTTGTGTTTATTATTATTGTGTGTATGCGTGTTTGGGTGTGGGTATATATGTAGACATCAGAGAACCAATTTTAGGAGTTGTCTCTGTTTTTTTAACTGTGAGCTTTAGGGTTTGTACTCAGATTATCAAGTTTACAAATCAAGTACTTTTACCTTCTGAGCCACATTGACGACATTGAAATGATGTATTTTTGTAGAGTGATATAGGTAGTCAAACTTTCTTTGAGCCACCAGCTCCTAAATAATTGAAAAAAGACATCTTATTAATTATGAAAGATTGGCCTTAGCATAGGCTTGTTCCCAACTAGCTCTTGAAACTAAATTAACCTATTTATATTAATAAAATTTCTGCCACGTGTCTTGCTACTTTTCCTCAATATAATGCATGTCCAACGTTCTCCATGTGTTGTTGGCTAATCTCTGTCTCTCGGATGGTTACCCTAAAAATTCCCCCTCCCTCAGAAGTCCCAGTTATCCTTTCCTGTCTTGCTATTGGCTGTTCATATGCTTATGGAACCAATCAGAAAGTGCCTTAGGCATGTGAGATAAAACAGAAACACATCTTCACACAGTGTGACCAAATATCATGTAATCAATATAAACTCAGATCATAGTGTGTGTGTCTCTGTGTGTGTGTCTGTGTGTGTGTCCATACGTGTGTCATGTGCCTTGTTAAAAGTCCAGATAACAACCTCAACTGTCAATGTTTCAGCTCTTACTTTCCACAATGTTTGAGACAGAGTCTCTTGATTTATTTTTCCACTGTGTAAGCCAAGTTTACTGGTGCATAAGCTTTCAGGGATTCTTCTTCCTCCAACACCCAACTCCTTCTAGGAACACTGGTATTATATGGACTTGCACTCTATGGCTAAACATGGGTTCTGAGAATTCAAACTCGTGTCTTCAAACTTGTATGGCAAATGCTGTTATCCACTTAGATGTGCCTTGCCCCATATTTTCTATTAGCCCTTTAAAAGAAAGGGGCTTAGTAATTGAGTAGATGAGTGTGAATAGCATTCAGTCCCTAAAATGAACAAATGCTGAGCAGAGAAGATAGTCAATTCAGTAAAATGCTTGCCTTGCAAGGCATTATGACCTGGGTCTGATCCCTACAAGTCACATAAAAATATCACCCGTCATAGTGCGTGTTTGAAATCCTAGTGCAGGGGAGGAAGATAACTGACTCTTTGGAGTTCTCTAGCCATTCAATGCAGTCTAATTGATGAGTTCCAGGCCAGTAAGTCACCCTATTTTAAAACAGTCAAAACAAGTTAAAAAGAGAGGAGGTGACTGAGGGGTGACATCCAGGATTGATCTCTGATATGACATGCATATACACTCCTATAGTAACATATGAATGCACATGCAAATACAAACACACACACACAAAGTAATAAATGCTGTTCTCTGGATTAACAAAAACTTGCTATTAAGGATATAGAAATATGGTTTATCTTGAAAGACTCTAAATGCATTTGTAAGCCCCCTCAACCCTAAGAAAATGCATGCACGTACTGAGATGTTTTGACTTAGTCCCTGGGAAGGGGCAAAGTGACCTTCAGAAGTTTCCCTTTACCTCATCTGATCTGGCAATCACTCTCCAGCTAATTATTGGTAATAGCCTTTTTGAATAAGCCAATCCAATAAGTTACAGGTCTTACAGGTCCCCCCCCCCCCGTCTCTGTGGTTTTTTGCTTTAAAAGATGGGCTGTAAGAGCTGTGGATGTCCTTCATATCCCGAACCTGAGGGACCCTGTCATGACAGAATAAAAAATCCTCTTGCTGTTTGCATCCGCACGAGTGGTCTCGACTGATCCTTGGGTAGGGGGTCTCTCCAGAAGAAAGACATCCTTTGCGGGGGTCTTTCATTTGGTGCGTTGGCCGGGAAACCGAGGCCCCCACTCAGGGACCACCGACCCACCTTCGGGAGGTAAGCTGGCCAGCCGTCTTTGTGTGTTTTGTGTGCTTGTGTTCTTGTCTGTTTGTCTGTTTGAATTGTTGCGCTGCGAATCTGTATTCTGTCTGTGCAATTCAGCTGAGTCAGTCTGTATCTGGCGGGTCTTAGAAGGAGCTGACGAGCTCGGACTTCTTCCCCGCAGCCCTGGAAGACGTTCCACGGGTGTCTGGAGCCCGATTTTTCGGGTCTCATCTGTCTGATCCCACGACCAGAGTAGGACTTTTTAGGGCTCCGCCCGTGTCCGAGGGGTACGTGGTTTTTCTGGGAGACGAGGAATCCGGACCCTCCTCACGATCTCCGTCTGAATTTTTGCTTTCGGTTTTGCGCCGAAGCCGCGCAGCGCGTCTGATTGTTGGATTGTTCAGTGTCTTGTTTGTTATTGAAAAAAAAAAATCAACATAAAAAAAACCATTTTTGTTACAGAGCACAGTGCAGGCACCAAGGCCGGCTTCCCTCTGACTTTGATAACAGCAGTCTGACCTTCCCCCGTCTCTTTTCCCAAACAGAAGGCACACATGCCAGCGGGATCCAAGCTGGTGCTAATTCCTCCCCCACAGGACCCAGTAAGCCTGGGAAGCAGCAGCAGTAGGCTGTTTCTCTGGGCTCAGATACCCTATTAGAAAGCACATGTTCCGTAAAGAACCTGGATCTCTTCATTTTGGCAGCCAGGACTGGGTATGACAGCAGATAGAGAGATTGCAAGTAAGTATCCCTGTGGCTTTTGGTAAAAGGCAAATGTGGATTCAGGAGCAACAGGTAGTACCACAAGCCAACATCAGAAGGGCATCGCAGCCCTGATAGCATCTCTCTCCTAGGGATGCCCTGTTCTAGTCATCACGTGCCGTGTTCAGGGTAAAGCTTCTGGTTTAAAAATGGGGAAAAAGTTAAGCTGAGTCACTTTGAAAGAATGTGCTTATAAAAACCTACAGATTGTTGGTTTCTATATTTCTTACTATGCAGTGTGCCCATAAAAAAATTAAATTCCCAACTCTGTTTAGATGGATACAGGAATACGCTGTCTTCAAGAACTATTGCTGTAAAAGCCCTGTGACCCCGGGCCAGGGCCATGTGAACAGCCCAGCTGAGCTTCTAAGCCAGCCCATGTTTAGATCTAAATTTGATACCTGACTGCTTGCAATGTTTGTGATGAGGTAGGGGCCCTGAGTTGCCCCACATGGTGAAGATCTGCTGAAGCCTCTCACCCCACTACAATGGCAAAGAGGGTGTTACTGAGTGATGAGGTTGAGTTAAAATGGCCCTTTTGACTCTTTATAATGTTTATGGCTATTTAAAAACATGGCAAAGATTCTCATTTATTATTGATATAAAAGAGGTACATTTTGGGTTGTTTTCAGATTCTGTCTATGATGAAATAATTCTGCTATGTAAAGTAGGCCCAAAAGGGATATTGCTAAGTTTTAAGGTAATATGTTACCTAATTCTGAAAATTCATCATACTAATGTTCAAAATAGCTGTATCAGTGTGTATTTGTACCAAAAACGAAGGATTTTTATTTCACATTCTCTTAAGCATAAATTGTCAAACAATATTTTTAATCTTGGTCATTTTTACAGGGATAAGATAAAATCTCAGAGTTGTTTGAATTGCATTTCCTCAATGATTAAGGATGTTATTTTTAAGCAAATTTTAAATATCTTTCAGTCATTTTAAGTTCATCTGTTGGAGTTTACAGTTTAGGTCTGTAACATAATTTCACTAGATGAGGAATAAGTTCCTAAGTTCCTTATATGTTTTTATGTTTTGTTGATTATATCCTTTGCTATACAAAAAGCTTCTCGGTTCTGGAGATCCTGTTTATCGATTGTTTCTCTCAATGTCTATGCCACTGAGGCCATGTTTAAAAATATATTTATGAGGTTCAATATTGTTGGTTTTATGTTAAGGTCTTTGATTTGTTTGGATTTCAGTTTTGTGCATAGAGATAAATATGGATCTATTTTCATTCTTCTATGTCTAATTAATTCTGTAAAGGGAGAAACTGACAGTCAAAATGCCGGGCTCATGGCAAATTTCAGGGGCAAGGCACCCCACTGATTCGGCCAAGGTAAAAGAGGTTCTCCAGGGGCCAGTTAAAATCTGTGTTTCTTAGATGTTTAATGGAGGTTTATAGGCATTTTACACAACCTCTGAAGGTCAGCAGGCAGCAATAGCCATGGCCGTCGTAGGATAATAAGGAGAAAGTTACAGCAAGTAGATAGGCTGCAAGATGATAGCTTGCAGAATAAGGAGAGACAGAGAAAGTGTTAAATGAGAGACAGAGAAAGTGTTAAATGAGAGACAGAGAAAGTGTTAAGAGAAAGAGAGAGAGGCGGGAAGCGAAAGAAAGAGAGAGGCGGGAAGCGAAAGAAAGAGAAAGGCGGGAGGCAGAGGAAAGAAAAAACCAGAGGGATCATAAACAAGAAGGACTCAGACAGATAGGGAACCTGGGCAACAGAAGATCAAAGACAAATGAAGATGGACAGAGGCACTCCTTGGACAAAGGCCAATGTGCTTACAGCAAGACAAAGGACATTAGATATCTCTATAGATTTTCTAAGGGACACAGGAACTGAGTACTCTGTGTTAAAACAACCATTGAACAAACTGGACACCTTACGAACTATAAATTTGGGAAAAGGACAAATAAATGACTTGTTCCTCCCTGGTCACCCCTGAATGTATGATCAAAGCCGTTTGTTGACCAAATGAGGGACTTTGCTTTCCCTGCAGTTCTCAGTTCTGCAGGAGACGCAGGCTGCTTGTCTGCCTATGCCTCTGCCATGCCCTCCTCACTAGGATGACCACCTCCCCCTGCCTTCACCACCAGAGAAATCCTTGCCTCCTAGCAACTGCCTTGGTGCCGCGCTTTCTCTAAAGCCTGCATGAGCCCTGGCTGCTCACCCTGCAGTCTCGCTCCCCTCACACATGTCAGACTGTGATAGAGCGCTCATAATGCTACCACAGGTGCCCTCCTGCACTGGGCTGCTGCTCCTGTGCCCTGCTCACGTCGATGGACTACGGATCCTACCAGCATCTGCAAAAAGGACAGGCAGCTGGCAGAATGGCAGGCTGAGCTGTGCCAGGAAGAGCTGGAAATGATGGCGAAGCTTGCCTGGGGCACAAGGCTGGGGGTCCGAGCTGAGCAGGTACACAAGACTGAAGGTAAGCAGAAGGCGGGGGCAACATTGGTGGACAGGAAGCAAATGATCTGGGCCAGTAGCCTCCCTTCAGGGACATCGGCCCTACCAGAAAGCTGAACTTGTGGCTTTGATACAAGCTGTACAGATGGCAGAGGGAACGTCTATACTGACAGCAGGTATGCTTTTGCCACCACCCATATACACAGAACAATATACAGACAAAGAGGACTGTTGACATCTGCGAAAATTTTGAGCCTCCAGGAGGCCACACATTTGCCAAAAAAGATAGCCATCATACATTGACCAGGACTGAGACACCCAATGTAATGGCTAAGAAGATCATAAAGGAAATCATCCTAAGGTTTGGGATGCCCAAGATAATTGTGTCTCATAATAGACCTGCCTTTGTTGCCCAGGTAAGTTAGTGCGTGGCCAATTAAAGATTAAATTGTGCTTACCAACCCTAAAGCTCAGGTCAGATAGATAGGATAAATAAAATTCTAAAAGAAAATTTTTACAAATTAACAAAATTGGCCCTAGAGACCGGCAAAATGACTGGATAGACCTCCCTCCCTCTGTCCTGTTTTGGGTTCAAAACACCTTGGGGCGATTTAAACTCACTCTTTATGAGATCCTATGTGAGGGCTGCCACTGCTCACTAAGGTGGATGAGGTATATAATCCTGATGCTGTTCTTCCCAGACTGTTATAATCCTGATGACACCCACCGCTCTCAAAGTAGACAACATTGCAGCCTGGATCCATGCATCTCATGTAAAGCCAGCACCTCTACAGGACGACTCAGGACCCTCCAGATAAAAGCTTCAGCACACGGAGAGCTAAACAAAGGACTCTTAAAAAAAAATACCAAACAAACTCTCCGGGACTCTTATCCTGCATGTAGACATTGTGACTGATATATTTGTCTACGGTGTGTGTATGTGTGTATGTAAGCAAACCCGACAAGTTGGGGGGGGCGCTGAACTAGCCCCCTCCTGCAGGGGCCTAAGCACCACATTAAACCCTAAGGCCCTGCCATTTCCGAGCTCCCTCCCTAAACTCAGTATTACCCAAGTTTTAGTACTGACACACAAGTATCAGGCTCTCAAGAGAGACATCAGAAAATCCCAAGATTGGGATTTGACAAAACAAGAGGAGGGAATGAAAGACTCTAAATGCATTTGTAAGCCCCCTCAACCCTAAGAAAATGCATGCACGTACTGAGATGTTTTGACTTAGTCCCTGGGAAGGGGCAAAGTGACCTTCAGAAGTTTCCCTTTACCTCATCTGATCTGGCAATCACTCTCCAGCTAATTATTGGTAATAGCCTTTTTGAATAAGCCAATCCAATAAATTACAGGTCTTACAGGTCCCCCCCCCCCCCCGTCTCTGTGGTTTTTTGCTTTAAAAGATGGGCTGTAAGAGCTGTGGATGTCCTTCATATCCCGAACCTGAGGGACCCTGTCATGACAGAATAAAAAATCCTCTTGCTGTTTGCATCCGCACGAGTGGTCTCGACTGATCCTTGGGTAGGGGGTCTCTCCAGAAGAAAGACATCCTTTGCGGGGGTCTTTCAATCTAATAAAGTACTTGCCACACAGCATGAGGACCTGAGCTCAAGTCCCAGCATCCATATAAAAGTTCTTACAATGACACATATGTAATGCCAACACCAAGGAAGTGTAGGCAGGCAAAATGATAGAGCTTCCTGGTTATTGGTATGGTCTAATCAGTGAGTCCCTAGTTCAATGAGAGATTGTATCTCAAAAAATGAGGTGAAGGGCTGGAGTGATGGTTCAGCAGTTAAGAACGCTGACCTAAGTTTGATTCCCAGCAGTGTATTCTGGCTCAACATCATCTGCAACTGTCTTTAACTACAGTTCTATAGGATCTAACACACTCTCTGACTTATGTGGACACCAGACACATCAGTGGGGTCCATATAGACATGCAGGTAAAATAACAATGCTCTCACAATTAAATTAAATTAAAAGCTTATTTAATTTTTAAAGGGTGAAGAATGATAAAGGAAGGCATTCAGCATTAACCACTGACATTCACATATGTGTACCCACATGCATAAACTCACATGAAACACACACGCACACAATAAGGTACCATGGAGAAACAAACACACCAGTTATGTTCAGAGAAAGAAACCAAACACACAGGCTCAAACATTGTAAGATTCCATTATGTCATGCATGTAGAATTAATAACTTTTAATATTTTTTTCTGATGAATGCAGTTTTGTGACAGCAGGTAACTTGGAAAGGAGGAGAGCAGAGAGTGAGTGCTTAGTGCATATGGGATTTTATTTTGGAGTGACATAGATGCTTTGGAACTAGACGAAAATGATACTTGCACAGCATTATAAATGGATCTAGTACTGCAGAATTGTTCTTTTTAGGATGATTAATTCATTTCAATAAATAAAGTAAAGCTCTCTTGTTTTAAAATATACAAATATATGCATAGAAAAACATTCAGAGAAATTCGTGTAAATTTTTAATAATAGTTATCACTGGATTATGAGTTATGGATGCTGCTGCTTCTGAACAATTATTTTTATATATATAAAGAGTATATACTTCTGTGGTGGTTTGAATAGAAATATCCCCCATAGACCCATAGACCCATAGGGAGAAGTACTATAGGAGGTATAGCCTTGTTGGAGTGGGTGTGGCCTTCTTGGAAGAGGTTTGTCTCTAGGCTGTAGGTTTTGGGGTTTAAGAAGCTCAAGCTAGGCATAGCAAATTACTTACTTTTCCAGATGCCTGCCAAACCAGGTGTATAATTCTCGAACACCATTTCTGCCTGCATGTCACCAATCTCACACCATGAAAGTAATGAACTAAACCCCTGAACTGCAACCCAATTCCATTAAATGTTTTCCTTTATAAGAGTTGTCATGGCCGTGGTATGTCTTCACAGCAATAAAACCCTAAGACATAAGTTGGTACCAGGGACTGGGATATTGCTGAGATAAGCCTAACCATGATTTTGTTTGGAGAAATGTGGACTTTGGGACTTTGGATTGTTAGGGCAACTTTATGGAGCATCCCAGTAAGGATATGAAAGACATCAGGGTTCAGGGCAGTTTAAACTGTGGGGTCCTGACTCAAGAGGTTTCAGAGGAGAATGTTATTATGTTACAAAGAGACTATTATTGTGATTAGTCTTGTGAATATTTAGATGAAGAATGTAGCTGCTGTTTATCCTTATCCAAAAAATCTGCCTGGGGATAAATTAAGTTTTGGGTTAATCTGCATTTGCAGTGGGGATTTCAAAACAGCCAAGTATGAACTGTGTGACTGTAGTTATTAGTGGCCATGCATATGAAGATCTATAATGATAAGGAGACATTTAAGCAATGAAAATTATGAAATATACAGTTTGGGGAGAAAGGGGGTATCAGGAAATTGAATGGAGATAAATCCTATGTTCAAGGAAATAAACAGATTAAAAAAATCTTAATGTTAAATGAAATAATGGGAGTGATGACACAGAACAATATATCACTCAACTAAGATACCAACTTGTTAAAGGAATTAAGGAAGATCTTAGAACTAGGTGCACCCCTTTAATGCAAGTACTCATGAGACAGAGGCTGACAGATCTCTGAGTTAGAACCCAGCCTGATCTACAGAATTAAGTTTCGGAATATTAAAGATAAGGCAATGAAGAAAACTATCAAAAACAGAAAGCTGGTGAAGATGTAATTGGGTGAGGGAGTCATGTTCTAGACCAAGCAGGCAGAATAAATTGCCAGATTCAGCCAATTGGTTCATGCTTTAGAGTCAAAAAAGGAATAAAGGGGTTATTGGCACCACTGTGGTCAACTAAAATCCACTTAAAACCTGAAAAAGTTTGGGGAAAAATTTTAGGCAAAAAAAAAAAAATAGAGTTAAGCACAGCCTAACATCATGGCTCCTTTAAGAGAGGTTTTCCTGATTCAGTGGCAGTAAAGAAAAAAACTGCCAGTACGAACTTTGACACTTTCTGGAGCTGGCTATGGAGCATTTAAATGGGGTTTGTGAGCAGAGTGCTATAATTTGCTTAATGGCAACAGAGACCTGCTGCAACCTGACCCTGATCTGGGGCAGAGAGAATGGCTCTCAGAGGCAATGAACGGACCTCCCCTGACATTTTGGACTGGATGATGTCAAAAGACCTTAATCATAGTAATCTCGCTTAGCTTTTTAAAAGTGCTCCTTGTCAAAAGAACAGATACTCAGTAAAGACCTCTAAATGGGTCACAGTGTTGGATAAATATAAGTAGGCTTGGGAGAAAAAAGAAAAAGAATATAGATAGCTATAAAAAGAAGTAAATATTTTAAAAATGTAAAGTTTTAAAGAGACAGAGTACGGACAGTCATAGATTAAAAGGAGTAAAGTAAAATAAGCCACATAAAGATGAAATATATGCAGAGAGTCTGGATTATGTATACTGTTGTGTTTTCTTTTAATTTTTTAACTGTGGAGGAGCTAAGTACAGAGAGACATTTAATTGTATGCACTGCTAAGCCAAACCAGCATATATACTTTAAAGGTATCATGATTTCAGAATTTGGGTCTAAGGATTTGTTTCTTTGGAAAAGAGGTCCTTCTTTTGTTTCCACAGAAGATGAGAACCTGTGGAATCCTTCCAGACTAATGTGGTTTGATGGACCAAGACCTCTGAAAGATCACCATGAACACCCCAAAAATACTTCACTCAACAAAAAGCAGAAAGTTTTTGAGAGAACTACACCCATATTCCTAAATTTGTTTATATTTAAAGGGGGATATGCTATAGAGATTTGCATTGATATGAATTTCGTTTGATTGATACAAATTTAAAATCATTGTTATACACATACACATATATATTTCTACTCTTGATTAAGGTATTGTGTTTGTGCAGCTCATTTAAAAAATATAATGTATAATTAATAAATACATATAAATTGATAGTCATCTATAATAGTCAAGCTTGTAATCATGTAGGTTAGGTTTTCTAGATGTATAGAGATGTATTTCAGTTAGATAGGTATTCTTCAAATATTTCAAAGACTAAAAAATATGGCATTTAAAATGTTTAAGAACTTAGAACTTTTCATGACAATGAGACACATCTGTGCCTGGCAGAATCAATAACTTCAAGAGGAAGTTGAGCATAAAGAGGCTCTGTATTATATTTGCTAGCTATTTTGGCAAGAAACTGTTCTTGCCTGGACTGCTTGATGCTATGTTGCATGAACTAGACATACAGGACCCACAAAGAAATGACTATTGAACTTGCCTAAAGGTAAGATGGTCCTTCAGTGATCCTGCTTCATGAAAGAGTTTGTAACACTCTGCAGGACACAGAAAAAAAGTGACTGATAAACTGCCAATATAGGAGGAACTGTCTTTAAAATTTCCTGCTTCATGGAAAAGTCTGTTGGATACAATTGGCCTGTAGGCTGAAGATTGAATGCCCCAATGATACAGAAGAACTCTGGGTGACTGTCCAGGCAGTGAGATGTCTCTGTCAATTCTAGATTTTTGGAAGTTGTTTACAAAGTACTTCCTGTTTGCTTAGGTGGTATTGCATCCTTTTGGAGTATTTAATGAAGCTGAAAATAACTAGTTGTAGTTATAGTTTTCCTTATGATGAAAGATAAAGTAGATATAATATTTTAACTCTAATTCTTGCTTGATAGCTGTTTTGTTGCTTGTAATCTTGCTCTGTTAAAGTTAAAACCTTCCTTTTTATATAAAAAAGAAAAAGAGAGGTGATGTGGCATTCTCCTCTGTATGCTGTGAATACCATTGGTTAATGAAGAAACTGTCTTGGTCTGTGATGGGGTGAAAGAGTAGAGCTAGGCAGGGAAAACTAAACTGAATGCTGGGAGAAAGCAGGCACAGTTGCCATGGAGCAACTGCCAGAGACAGACCTGCTGAAACTTTGCTGGTAAGGCTGTGACCTCATGGAAATGTGCAAATTAATGGAGATGGGTTAAATTAAGATGTAAGAGTTAGACAATAAGGAGCTAGAGCTAATGGGCCAAGCATTTATTTAAATAATAGTTTCTGTGTGATTATTTCAGGATTCTGGATGACCAGGAAATGAACAAACAGCTCTTACAACAGAATCCCCCTTCACATAAGGAATGCCACAGAGGCCAGATATGTGAAATAGGTAACCCTGCTTGAAGGCCCAGAGAGGATACTGCATGAAGCTCTGAAAGTGAAGCTTAAGTTACTTTTGAGACCCCAATATTTTGGGGATGCCAGAGCTGTGGGATACTTGTCAATCAAAACTGCTAACAGGATTTGGAACCCGCCCAAAATGTTGTTGCAGCCAACAAAGATAAATGGAGTTAGAGATCTGAAGAGTTTTGACATCAGACATGCCGATACAGTTTGGAGTTTCCCCTGCTGGTTTTCAGTCTTATTTTGACCCAGTATTTCCTCATTGTGCTCCCTTCTCTACATTTTGGAATGGTAATGTATATCATGTGGTATTATGTTAGATGTATGTGATCTGTATTTTTGTTTTGATTTTATTGGGGTGTATTTACAGTTAAGAGACACATTTCTATATCCTTAATAGCAAGTTTTTTTGTAATCCATAGAACAGCATCTATTACTTTGTGGGTGTTTGTATTTGCCTATGCATGCATATGTTTCTATAGAAGAGTATATATGCATGTCAGCTCAGAGATCAATGCTGGATGTCATCCCTCAGTCACCTTCTCTCTTTTTAATTTGTTTTTACTGTTTTAAAACAGGGTGACTTACTAGCCTGGAACTCATTAATTATACTACATTGGATGGCTAGTGAACTCCAAAGAGTCAGTTATCTTCCTCCCCAGCTTGGGATTTCAAGCATGCACCATGATGGGTGATTTTTTTTTATGTGACTTATAGGGATCAGACCAAGGTCATGATGCCTTGCAAGACAAGCATTTTACCAAATTGACTATCTTTCCTGCTCAGCATTTGTTCATTTTAGGGACTGAATGCTATTCACACTCATCTTACAATTTGTTTACTCATATACTCAATTACTAAACCTCTTTCTTCTTAAAGGGCTAATAGAAAATGTGGGGCAAGGCACATCTAAGTGCGTAAAAGCATTTGCCATGCAAGTTTGAAGACAGGAGTTTGAATTCTCAGAACCCATATTTAGCCATGGAGTACAACTTCATATAACACCAGTGTTCCTAGAAGGATTTGGGTGTTGCAGAAAGAAGAATCCCTGAAAGCTTATACACCATAAACTTGGCTTACACAGTGGAAAAATAAATCAAAAGACTCTGTCTTAAATATTGTGGAAAGTAAGGGCTGAAACATTGACTGTTGAGGTTGTCTCCTAGCCTTTTAACAAGGCAAATGGCACATGTGTGAACACACACACAGACACACACAAAGACACACACACGTACATAGACACAGAGACAAACACACACCATGATCTGAGGTTACATCTGTTACATGATATTTGATCACACTGTGTGAAGATGTGTATCTGTTTTATCTCACGTGCCTAAGGCACTTTCTGATTGGGTTCATAAGCAGTTGAACAGCCAATAGCTAGGCAGAAAAGGATACCTGGGACTTTTGAGAGAGACAGAGAGAGAGAGAGACAGAGACAGAGAGAGACAGAGACAGAGAGAGAGAGGAACTTGGGGTAAGAATCTAAGAGGCAGAAACTAGCCTGCAACATATGCAGGAAGTTGGACATACATTATACTGAGGAAAGGTAGCAAAACATATGGTAGAAAATTTATTTATACAGATAGGTTAATTTAAGTTTCAAGAGTTAATGTTAGTGTCACTGTAGATTTGGGCTTTGTGATCTCAGATGCTCAAGCTATGATCAAGGTAGTACACAGTCTCCTACTGCCTGTGAATCAAGATGTAGAACTTTCAGCTACCTCTCCAGCACCAAGTCTACCTGTGTGCTTCCATGTTTCCTATCATGACAGGAAACATGACATGGACTAAACCTCTGAAACTCTAAGCCCACCCCAATTAAATGCTTTCCTTTGTAAGGGTTACCATAGTCATGATGTCTCTTCACAGCAATAGAAAACCATACTAATACATTTATCATTCTTTTTAGAGGCAGTGTTGTAACTGGAATATGACATTTGTGTTGCAAAATGAGTGATATAAGTGGATGCTTTTACTTTGATATGTTTTGTGCTTTCCAGAAGTTTTACAACTAAAATAGATTTAGTAGTGTCATTCATGTTACTCAAAGTGTGACAACTCCTTTTAATACCAATGTGTTCTGCTTTAATAAAATACAAAATGCCATTTTAAGCTTTTTTCTTCAGGAATAAAAGGGATTAAAATTTTTGAACCATTTCCTTTTTCAAATTACTTACAAATATTGTAGAGGAATAATACCCTACTTCCTCCCTCCAAGACAAACATTATGACATTTCAACACAGGTTTCCAATATGTGATTACTGCTATAAGCTCTTAATCAGCATCCCTGTATCTAACTTGTCCTCCAACAATTTGAATTTTTAAAGTTCTAATAGTGCCTATAAGACCTTAAGTTTTTACCACACAAAATCCCAATGCTCCCCATAGTATTCATGATAAAATAGAAAACCCTTCTTGTGATTTATAACTTCTGAGAGTGTAGCTCCCTGTTGTCCTTTCACGTCTACTTCCACTAAACACCCACGCTTGATTTCCTACAACCACCGTGGCCTTGGTGCCTGGGCAGTGCTTGGTTAACTGGAAGAGTCAGAATATTTAGAATCCAGCCTCTTCCTCCAAATACTGGAGCCAACTTCTAATCCATTCCCTGTCACCAGCCTTCTGACAAGTACAAAGTGTGACCCATCGGTCTATGACTTAGCTTGTAATTAATGGTCAATAAGTAAGAAGCCACTTTGGGTCCTTTTTGCCTACATTTCTCATGATTCATTTATTATTTCCTCAAACTTCAATGTGTGTTTTTAATCTTGGTAATTTCCTTTAGTCACCCTGATATTCATGACTCTCTTACTGCAATTGTTAAATTGTTATCTGGCTGATCCTGATGTAATCCCATCAACCTCTCTCAAGCTGTTTTGTAAACAAAAATTCTTAAATTGTGAGTTTAATCATTCACTTCTCTGTTGTGACCATTTGAAAATTTCACTTTATACAGAGAATGCAATCATGCTTCTCTACAGGGCTTTCCTCCCTCTGTATGCTAGCAAAAACCACCCTTCTTCAGTTCAGTAACCACAAATTTCCTCTTTGGATGGTAGCTCCTCACTCTCACATGGCTTATTTCCAACCTCTTCTTCCTGGTTCCCTGTCATTCTTCACACATAGCTTTCTTGCTTATCATAGTACTGACCACAGAATAGATGGCATTATATACATTTTTAATAACCCTTTTTATTGCCACAGTACACTAAGCCTTATGATGGTAGGGATTTTACAGTTTATTCACAATATATTTATTTAACAAAAATGAACACCCTGATAAATGGTTCATTAAAAAAAATAGGCATCTATGCCCAAATGAAAGAGAAAATTATGAAATGACTACTTCCTTAATCAAGTAAACTGAGCATTGTGCATCATCCTTCCTACAAGTTTCAGATAGAAAAGCACACAATAAGCCTTACCTTCATGCATATTTGGTTTGATAATTAGATCAACAAGAACTTTAGATTGAGTAGGGGTCTGGATCTGGGTAAATAAAAGAAATGTAAATCAGAAACATATTGGGATTTAAACACCAAGTGATGATGAAGCTCCAGCCTGTTTCTGTTAATAAGCAGAATTGGAGCTATATATTTCTCTTGGTAGGAACCTTGGTTTCATTCCCATAGTTTATTGAGACAAAAAAACCATATATAGCTAAATCTTGTTCTACCAGAAATAATACTCCAACATGTCATATTAGATTTTGCAAAGATATATTCTATAGTAGGTTTTACTCAACAAGTAAAATGCAATGTGGCCATATCATTTCCACATAACGAAATGAAGTGTAATTTCCTTCATACTCATCTAGTTCGACTGTTGTGGAAGGATAATTCAGGCACCTCTGTACTATTCCTCATGAGAGGTCAAATATGTTAATTCCAAATGCATCCCTTCCAGATCCTGTTCTATATGGGTCCTCTTGATCAGCTTAGACTCTTGGAAATACCCAGTAAACTAGTCCTTTTCAGAGTCCATAGGCAGGACCGTAGAAAGCCCAAGCCACAGTGTTTAAAGGCTGTGTGTAGGCACTCCGATAAACAGTCCTACCTGAGCCTTGCCTCTAAGTCATTACAGGTCAGTTGCCATGATGTGAGTGGAGAAGTAGCCGCCTACTGATTCTAGACCAGGACCTTCAGTGCTCCCCAAAGAGTCCCTACACATCATTCTTCCTTTGAACCTATAAACAAAATCAAGTTTTTGCTTTAGTTCACTAAGTTAAGGTGCTTTTAAATATAGCAATATATACTCAGAACACCAGGAAAAGCCATCAATATGTCTAAGCAAAATTACTGTAATAGTTCTAGGCAGGCATATATTCTCAGGAGGCATCATTAACAATAAATTATAATGCAATATTAGATCAAATCATCTAGAAACCATTTGGGCATGTGTTTACAAAACAGACCACTATATGGTCACTGAAATAGTGTAAAATGCACATATAAATAAAGAGATGTACAATTTAAAGTTAAAGTAAAAAAGATGAATAGTTTGCAAATGAGGTATTACTGGCTTTAGAAACAAGTATGTAAACATTTCAATAGACATGGAAAAGACATATGACAAAATCTAACATCCCTTCATAATAGAAATGCAGAAGCCACCATTAATAGGAGAATATATCACAGCATTCACAATTGCCACCAAATAGTCTTGGAATAAGCATAACAAGGAAGTGAAAGTGAAAGATCTCTGTAATAATAACTTTGAGATGCTCATGAGAAAACATGAGGAAGACATGAGAGTGTAGCTGAACATGTAAAATGGGGTGAGAACACGAGTCAAGTAATCCTAAGATAACTCCAAAAGATTCCTGTTATTCTTCTTCACTGCAGGGGAAAACTCATGGAACAGTAACAAAAAGTCCAACCTCAAGGTGTGTAATATGGGAACAAGAGAGAGAGAACTAGGCGGGTTGGTGGTTTTCTCTGAGTACCCAAAAGGTCATGCCATAACCCGATCCAGCATCTTAAAATTCATTGACTAAAGTAGGTTCCCCATCACCTCCCCCTTTTGTCTAAATAAGAGAGTTCCAAACCCAATACAAAACTATATGCAATAAGAACAGTTATCAAGTATAAAATTAAAATTATAACCATCACAAACAATATTAAGCAAGGAACATATGCTCAATGTTTTAATAGACATTCTATCCTATGGAGTATAAGTCTTGCATTGAAAATGGCTTGACTAAATCATAAGAGGAAGGTAACTATGACTATCTAATCTTCAACCCCATTGAAGGCCTGAGAAGGGAGATAATATTACATGAGGAGTCAGGAACTACAATCAAGCAGCTTCCAAAATATGCAATATATGACAGAGACAACTGGATACCTGAGCAATCACCCAAAGTCTCATTTGCAAAGTTGAAGGCCTAGAGTAACTGACAGACCATTTTCAGAGGCAAGACAATTTTTAGAACTGTCTTACCCTGTCTTGGTAAGATTTGACAGTCTTTTCCTGTGTCCTGCTTATCTAGTCTGGACACCATGCACTTTGTCAGTGGACAAGGTATGGGCAGTTCTTTACCCAAAGGCCAGTTGTGCCAAAAAGAAAACAAGCTCCAAGTGGAGTATCTTTGGTGCTCAACATTCCCTCAGGAATAGATTGGTGCTCTCAGGAGCAATCATGTCTCACATCAACAGAACCCTAGGTTATTTAATGCAGTGTTCTACAGATCTTTGAAGTGGTTGAAAATTGCCTATCTATGCAGAGTACAATCTCTATGTATCTAAAGAACCTAATTTATCTGACTACAAATATAACAAACATAAATGACTATTGACCTATAATACTTACTACCTGTATAACTTAAAGACTAAGACTTCAAATTAGAATATTAAATAATCTGTAAACAACTGTGAGTGAACAAGGACAATGACCTCAAAATGTAAACAATGTGTAAGTATCTTAATAGAGGCAGAAATATATAATGTAATATGATAAATACAATATGATAAAAAACACACCTACATACAATCTGACAAAATAACTTTTCATAGGTATACAAATAACAAATAAAATTTATAAACAGAAATAACAAATATAATTTTAACTTCTATCAATATACAAGAATCTATACCGAACAATTTTCCTGCTCCTACACTAAGGCTACCCACCCACAGCAGTGAGTTCCTGCCTACTCGGCAGACCTCAAGATCCCCTGCAAGGGAGCACAGGCACCTTCAGCTTGGGGCTGCAGGGTCTCCTGTGCTCTGTTGGACCCCACCCTGCCTGCCCTGTTCTTGCTTTTGTCCCCAGCTCATGGGGCTACCAGGCATCCCTGTTTAGGGGCTGAGGTGTTTCATCTGGACAGGTGAGTGTGTGCTATCCAGGGGCTGACTGTCCCGGAAAAGAGCACAAACCCCTCCCCCAGCTATTGCTGCAGGGCTTTCTTTTTCCTACACTCGACCCCTCCCCCAAGCCTGCCTTGTCTGCAAGGTCCTTTGCTGAGGAACATTTTCCTGCTCCTACACTAAGGCTACCCACTAAGAGTGGTGAGCGCTTGCCTACTGGGCAGGCCTCAAGGACCCATGAAAGGGAGCTCAGGCACCGTCAGCTTGCACTACAGGGTCTCCTGTGTTCTATTCGACCACACCCTACCCCCCACATTCACCCTTTTGTCTGCGGATCATTGGACTACCAGGCGTCCATGTTTTGGTGCTGAGGAGTCCATCTGGAAGGGAACAGTACCTGCTCCTACACTAAGGAGATACACCCAGGGAGTCAGTCACAGCAAAGACTGGACCAAGACACCAGGCCTCTCCTGGCTCCATTTGAAGGAAGAGATGGGCAGGAGCCAATGCAAGAATTCCTCCAACAACCTGAAAGGCAACATGACATCACTAGACTCCAGGAATCCCGAAAAAGGAAGAATTATACACCCTATTCCAGAAGAATTAGAAGAATTCGACTCAAAAGTGAATTATATGAAAATAATAGAGGACCTTAAACAGGAGGTGAAAAACTGCCATAAACAATTAGAGATTACAAACAAAAAGGTAGAGGAAATGAATAAATCTCTCAAAGATACCCAAGAAAACCAAGAGAAACAAGAAAAAGCAATCAAACAGGTAAGGGAAACAATTCAAGACTTGAAGAATGAAATGGAAGTAATGAAGAAAACACAAACCAACGAAAAAATGGAGATGGAAAATCTGGGTAAACAAACAGAAACTACAGAGACAAGTACTACCAACAGATTACAAGAGATAGAAGAAAGAATCTCAGACACTGAAGATACCATAGAGAAAATAAACACACTGATCAAAGAATACAGCAAAACCAACAAATTCTCATCACAAAACATTCAGGAAATCTGGGACACAATAAAAAGACCAAACCTAAGAATAATAGGGATAGAAGAATGAGAAGAAGTACAGATCAATGGTCCAGAAAATATGTTTAATAAAATTATAGAAGAAAACTTTCCCAACCTTAAGAAAGGTATTCCTTTGAAGGTCCAAGAAGCATACAGAACACCAAAGAGACTGAATCAAAAAAAAAAAGTCTCCTCGCCATATAATAATCAAAACACAAAACATACAGAATAAAGAAATAATATTAAGAGTTGCAAAAAAAAAGGTCAAGTTACTTATAAAGGTAAACCTATCAGACTTACACCTTACTTCTCTATGGAAACCATGAAAGCAAGAAGGTCCTGCATAGATGTACTGCAGAAACGAAGATACAATGGATGCAAGCCCAGACTACTATACCCAGCCAAGCTTTCATTCACTATAAATGGAGAAAACAAAATTTTCCAGGATAAAAACAAATTTAAACAATACATAGCCACAAATCCAGCCTTACAGAAAGTAATTGAAGGAAAATCACAACCCAAGGAGTCCAACAATGCCCACAATAACTCAGACATCTAATGACCCCTCACCAGCACAACTCGAAGAAGGGAAACACACAAACTCTACTATCAAAAAAAAAAAAGAAAGAAAGAAAGAAAAAATGACCGGAGTTAACAAACAATGGTCATTAATATCACTTAATATCAATGGACTCAACTCACCTATAAAGAGGCACAGGCTAAGAGATTGGATACGAAAACAGGATCCAACATTTTGCTGTTTACAAGAAACACACCTCAACCACGAAGACAGACATCTACTCAGAGTAAAGGACTGGGAAGAGGTTTATCAAGCAAATGGACCTAAGAAACAAGCAGGTGTGGCCATACTAATTTCTAACAAAGTTGACTTCAAACTAAAATCAATCAGAAGAGATGGAGAGGGTCATTTTTTACTCATAACAGGAACAATTCATCAGGACAAACTCTCAATCCTGAATATCTATGCCCCTAATATAAAAGCACCCACTTATGTAAAAGAAACATTACTAAAACTCAAGGCAGTCATCAAACCACATACACTAATAGTAGGAGATTTCAACACTCCTCTCTCACCAATGGACAGGTCAATCAAACAGAAACCTAACAGAGAAATAAGAGAATTAAGGGAGGTAATGAATCAAATGGACTTAACAGACATCTGTAGAACATTCCACCCAGATAGGAAAGAATATACCTTCTTCTCTGCAGCTCATGGAACCTTCTCGAAAATTGACCACATACTCGGTAACAAAGCAAACTTACACAGTTACAAAAAAAGTATTAGTAACCACCTGTGTCTTATCAGATCACCATGGATTAAAGTTAGAATTCAACAAAAACGCGACCCCCAGAAAGCCTACGAACTCATGGAAACTGGACAGTCAACTACTGAACCACAACTGATCAAGGAAGAAATAAAGAAAGAAATTAAAGTCTTTCTTGAATTCACCCAGCTGCCCGCATGGCTTTACCCAAAATAATTACACTGAAACTGTATTCTTTTAAATACTGCTTGGCCCATTAGCTCCAGCCTCTTATTGGCTAGCTCTTACATTTGATCTAACCCATTTTTAATATTCTGTGTATCACCACGAGCTGGCTTACCAGGAAAGATCTTAACCTGCATCAGTCTGGAGTGGGAGAATCACGGTGACTCACTGACTCGGCTTCTTTCTCCCAGCATTCTGTTCTGTTTACTCCACCCACCTAAGGGTTGGCCTATCAAATGGGCCTAGGCAGTTTCTTTATTAATTAACCAATGAAAGCAACAGATTAATACAAGACCCACCTCCATCAAGAGTCATTGTCAAATTCCTTTTATGAAGCTACAATAACTCTGATACCAAAACCACACAAAGACTCAACCAAGAAAGAGAATTACAGGCCAATCTCACTCATGAACATCGACGCAAAAATCCTCAGTAAAATACTGGCAAACCAAATCCAAGAACACATTAGAAAAATTATCCATTATGATCAAGTAGGCTTCATCTCAGGGATGCAGGGCTGGTTCAACATATGAAAATCTATCAATGTAATTCATCATATAAATAAACTGAAAGAAAAAAAAAACATATGATCATTTCATTAGATGCTGAAAAAGCATTTGACAAAATTCAACAACCCTTTATCATAAATGTCATAGAGAGATTAGGGATAGAAGGGCGTACCTAAATATAATAAAAGCTATTGATAGCAAGCCAACAGCTAACATCAAATTAAATGGAGAGAAACTCAAAGCCATCCCACTAAAATCAGGAACACGACAAGGCTGTCCACTCTCTCCATACCTCTTCAATATAGTGCTTGAAGTTCTAGCAATAGCAATAAGACAACATAAGTGGATCAAAGGGATTCGAATTGGAAAGGAAGAAGTTAAACTTTCATTATTTGCAGATGATATGATAGTGTACATAAGTGACCCCAAAAACTCCAGCAAAGAACACCTAAAGCTGATAAACACCTTTAGTAGTGTGGCAGGATACAAGATCAATTCCAAAAAAATCAGTTGCCCTCCTATACACAAAGGATAAGGAAGCAGAGATGGAAATCAGAGAAGCATCACCCTTCACGATAGCCACATATAGCATAAAATATCTTGTGGTAACTCTAACCAGGGAAGTGAAGGATCTATTTGACAAGAACTTTAAGTCTTTGAAGAAAGAAATTGAGGGGGATACCATAAAATGAAAGGATCTCCCTTGCTCTTGGATTGGGAGGATCAACATGGTAAAAATGGCAATTCTACCAAAACCAATCTATAGATTCAATGCAATCCCCATTAAAATCCCATCAAAATTCTTCACAGATCTTGAGAGGACATTAATCAACTTTATATGGAAAAACAAAAAACCCAGGATAGCCAAAACAATCTTATACAATAAAGGGACTTCTGGAGGCATTACCATCCCTGACATCAAACTCTATTATAGAGCTTCAGTATTGAAAACAGCCTGGTATTGGCATAAAAATAGAGAAGTCGATCAATGGAATCGAGTAGAAGACCCTGATTTTAACACACAAACATATGAACACCTGATCTTTGATAAAGGAGCTAAAAGTATTTAATGGAAGAAAGAGAGCATCTTCAACAAATGGTGCTGGCAGAACTGGTTGTCAACCTGTAGAAGAATCAAAATAGATCCATATCTATCGCCATGCACAAAACTCAAGCCCAAATGGATTAAAGACCTCAATACCAGTTTGAACACACTGAACCTGATAGAAGAGAAAGTGGGAAGTACTCTACAACATATGGGCACAAGAGATCACTTCCTACGTTTATCCCCAGCAGCACAGACATTAAGGACAACATTGAATAAATGGGACCTCCTGAAACTGAGAAGCTTCTGTAAAGTAAAGGACACTGTCACTAAGACAAAAAGGCAGCCCACAGACTGGGAGAAGATCTTCACCAACCCTACAACAGACAAAGGTCTGATCTCCAAAATATATAAGGAACTCAAGAAACTAGACTTCAAAATGTTAATTAACCCAATTAAAAAATGGGGTACTGAACTGAACTGAGAATTCTCAACAGAAGAAATTCAAATGGCCAAAAGACACTTAAGGTCATGCTCAACCTCCTTAGCAAATTAAAACAACTTTGAAATACCATCTTACACCTGTCAGAATGGCTAAAATCAAAAACACCAATGATAACCTTTGCTGGAGAGGTTGTGGAGGAAGGGGCAAACTCATCCATTGTTGGTGGGAATGCAAACTTGTGCAACCACTTTGGAAATCAGTGTGGTGATTTCTCAGGAAATTTGGGATCAACTTACCCCAAGATCCAGTAATACCACTCTTGGGAATATACCCAAGAGATGCCCTATCACATGACATAAGCATTTGTTTAACTATGTTCATAGCAGCATTGTTTGTAATAGCCAGAACCTGGAAACAACCTAGATGCCCTTCAATGGAAGAATGGATGAAGAAAGTGTGGAATACATACATATTAGAGTACTACCCAGTGGTAAAAAAACAATGACATCGTGAATTTTGCATGCAAATGGATGGAAATAGAAAACAGTGTCCTGAGTGAAGTATCTCAGACCCAAAAAGAGGAACATGCAATGTACTCACTCATAACTGGTTTCTAGCCTTAAATAAATAATTTGTGATTCTAGAGAAGCTAAATACGAAGGTGAACCCAAAGAAAAACGTATAGTCATCTGCCTGGTTAGGGGAAGTAGACAAGATTGCTGGGCAAAAGCTGGGAACTTGCAGGTGAGGTGGCATGGGCCTAAGGGGAAATGGGGTGAGAAACGTGAGACGGGGAGGATGGGGGGAGCTTGGGGGAATATGATGGTTGGGATATAGGAAGGGTGGATACGGGAGCAGAGAAATATATATCCTAATTAAGGGAGCCTTCTTAAGGTTGGCAAGAGACTTGATTCTAGAGGGACTCACAGGTGTCCAGGGAGATGTTCCCAGCTAGTACATTGTGCAACTGAGGAAAGGGAACCTGAAATGACCCTATCCTGATGAATATCTTGCATACTGATAATATCTTGCATATCACCTTAGAACCTTCATCTGGCGATGGATCAAGATAGAAACAGAGACCCAATTTGGAGCAACGGACTGAGCTCTAAGGTCTAAATGAGGAGCAGAAGGAGGGAGAACATGAGCAAGGAAGTCAGGACCACGAGGGGTGCACCCACACACTGTGACAGTGGAACTGATCTATTGGGAGCTCACCAAGGCCAGCTGGACTGGGACTGAATAAGCATGGGATGAAACCAGATTCTCTGAACATGGCAGACAATGAATGCTGATGAGAAGCCAAGAACAATGGCACTAGGTTTCCATCCTAATACATGAACTGGCTTTGTGGGAGCCTAGCCTGTTTATATGCTCACCTTCCTGGACCTAGATAGAAGTGGGAGGACCTTGGACTTCCTGCATGCCAAGGTATTTGGACTGCTCTTCAGTACCTAGAGGGAGGGGGAATGGAGTGGGGGGAGGGGGTAGGAGTGGGGAGAGGGGCAGGGAAGTGGGGGGAGGGGGCGATGTACGGGAGGAGGGGGAGGGAAATGTGACACGGGGAGGATGTGGAAATTTTAATTTAAAAAGAGTAAAATAAAAGAATCTATACCAATGTAAATTGTCCATAAATAATAGCTCACAAGTATTCAATATATTCCTCACTATTATCATTATTAGTGTGAGTAAGTTCACATTAAATTACCTATTATTCCATTCAAATTTCACTCTTTTTTTTCCTCAAGGAGATCTCTAGGCCTACATAATTTCTTTCCAAACCCTCAATCCTATCCATACAAATAATAATCAATCCCAAATGGTCTCCCTAACCCTGAGGACATACTTTGTTGGGAGAGCAGACATCATCTTCTAGAATTGTTTCCAGCTGTCATGTGGGCAATGTTCTTTCTATAGGATCTTATAAAACTAAAATAAAAGTTAAGTTTCAAGATTACTGTCTAGTATAATTGCAAATGATTTCTGAGTAGTTGGTAGAGTTTTTCTAAAGTTCTTATTTGCATCTCTGGCCAGATGTTGTGAGAAGGCACACCATTTCAGCAGCTGGTACCCCAAAACTAGTCTTATAGGAGTGCTATCAGCATCATGACATACCTCCTATATTCACCAGAAGGCTGAATATTATTTATTGTCTACAATCCCTTCTCAGATGTCCAATTCTATTGCAAATAAAATATTTGGCATTTTGGTGTCTCCTCATACCATTTGAAATCACTTCTCCTACCTACACTTCGGTAATATAGTCAATTGTCTCAACATTCATTGTATGCAAGATACATTCATCTATTGGTCTGATATGACCTTTAAAGGCCCAAGGATCTTTTGGCATTCTAAGTTGGCATTTTCAAAAGTCAAAGACTCAATAAGTACATGTCTAGCTTCTTGGTATGTTATTCCTATTAATATAGCTTTAGTTGATCTTTATAAAAAAAATTCTCTAAAGTGTTCTCTCTGACCCTGTTTAACCTAATATGATTCAATTTATTTCTCGGTTCCTGAATTCTGTCTCAAGCATTTAAAGCTGATGTGCTACAGAGGTACAAGGAGTGTTTGTCATAGAGAGCCTGGTCATGAGGATCAGAATATTTTCCCTTGCCAAGATTTTGATTTTGAGAAGTCTCAAATACTTTTGCTTTTCCCTGTTGATCTAAATTTATTGCCTCTTCTCTCCAGTAACACTTTCAAAGAAGCTGAAGTCCATTTTCTAGGACCACTGAGATTAATTGAAATCAATTTTATGGGGTAGCCTTATTGTCTGAAGCCCATGTTTTTGCCATTTACCTAAGAAAAGGTTAATGTAATCCATAAGCTACTATTTCTTGTTTAATTTATTTTAGGTCACTTATACATATAACTTTCCATGTATATACTTTGACTACCTTAGGGTACTTGGTGCCAGATGGTCTTTCCAAGAAGATCCCTGGATAGGCAGTTATAATTCTGGGTAAGTCATCCCAGAGTTTGGCACATACTGATGAGGCTAAATCCTGTCCTTGTACCTTCTGTCCCTGCTCATAAATTTCAATAAATTCCTCAATCTTTTCAAATTTATTCATCACTACCTTTTGTAATATCTGGATCCCCTGTCCAGAATTCTGTTCTAATACTATCACTGAGGATTCCAAGGTTGTCCTATAGAGATAACATCTCATCCTTGGACATAATTTTGATGGCATGCATATTACCTTCCGGGAGAGACACCCTATCCACCAATCTATCATAACTGTTCAAGAGATTCCAATCATTAAATTCAGCAGCACAAATGCTCTCAGATAGTTTGTCAACACCTTCCATCACTGACTAGATTTTGTCCATCAAATTGGTCATATCCTTCTCCAAAGTGCTGATTTTCTTTTTAAACTGTTCATTATTAGTCTGAAAGACTGTATCATTTCTAAAAGTGCCTCATTCTTGGCTCTATTATCAAAACATTTTTAATGAGATAATATGAAAAGCAAAGCTAATCTCTAGAATCAAATAATGGGATGTAGAAGGAAAATCACATAAACCTTGCAGAATACTATCCATAGCATAAGCAAAAGTTATTGAATTCCTGGATTGTTAAATTATCAATCATTGTCGTAGCTTTATAAATCTCACTCATTGTAAGGTGATTATAGTGAATTGGAGTAGATGCAATAGCCATTACCATCCAGCACGTGTCGTAGTTGCAGCCATGTGGCCAAGAGATGCAAGCTGTGAAGAGTCCGAATTAGTTTTCGTGCATTAGATACTGAAAAATATGCTTTATTTAACAAATTAAGAGTGGTCATTAAAGCTATCAAAGTGATTCCAAGAGTTGCTGACCAGGATAAAGAGAAAACCCAGAGCCTTCTGTCCATGCAAGTCTCAGACTGTGCAAACAGGGATCCCTGCCTGAAGAGTCAAGAGCACATTTGAGATGGGACTGATTTAAAGTGACAAATGAAAGGAGTGGCATGTGGTTCACCAGCCACCAGGCAGGGAACACGCCACCGAGCTGGTAAAACGGGAGCACTGTGTGGGTGCTGAAAAAAAGGATAAACTGGCCCCCATGAGGGTGCCAGATTTAGCTAAATGCATAAAATGGGGTGAAGATGCAAGCCAAATAATCCCAAGCTAATGTCAAAAGATCCCAGTAATTATTCTCTATCGCAATGGGGAAAACTCATGGGACAGTAGTGAGAAGGCCAACCTTGTGTGTAATGCAGGAGCAGTTTTCTCTGGGTACCCAAAATGTCATGCTCTATCCTGGTCCAGTCTCTTCTTTTTTTTTTTTTCTTGGAATTTTCGGGTTTCTCCATAGCTTTTGGTTCCTGTCCTGGAACTAGCTCTTGTAGACCAGGCTGGCCTCGAACTCATAGAGATCCACCTGCCTCTGCCTCTCGAGTGCTGGGATGAAAGGTGTGTGGCACCACCACCCGGCCCCCTGGTCCAGTCTCTTAAAGGCCATTAGCTGAAGATGGTTCTCCATCATGAGAGGATTGAAGTGTCTCATATGCTCATGGATTGGAGGAACCAATGTTATCAAAATAACTATTTTGTCAAAATCAATTTATAGATTCAATATAGTTTCAATTAAAATTCCAATGCTATCCTTCACACAAATAGGTAAAAATAGTCTTAAAATTTTATTTGGAAGAGAAAAACAAGTAAACAAACAAAAACAGAGAGCCAGTGCAATTCTAAAGAAAAATTAATAATATAGAAAAGGTCACTTAATTACAAAGTCATAGTAAAAAAATCACAGTAGTAGCACACACACACACACACACACACACACACACACACACACACACACATATATATATATATATATATATATATATATATATATATATATATATATTAAAACAGATGACCCAGAGAGAAGCCCATTGAGCCAGTGTTCCTATCTTTGTTATAAATGTTCAAAATACCTTGTGAAAGGAAAGCACTTGTTCCCTTGTTCCCAGTACTGAGGAAAAGTGGATAGCAACACATATAAAAATTTACTGGATGTTTATTACTGACCCTATGCAAAATTCAACTCCAAATGGATCAAAGATCTTAGTGTAAAGTCTCAAATTCAAAAACTGCTAGAATAAAGAGTGGAGAAAACTGCTGCAGTCTGCAGAAATCGTACAGTGAGATTCCAGTTGATAGAGTAGAAGGCTGACCCAAGAGAATGTGTTCTGATGAAGATAAACCAGATTTGCAACATGCTGGACCTGCTACCTTTCACATATTTGCTGTTCTCACAGTAGATCTCTTGTGAATCCTTAAGCACTCTCCCTTAGTGCAAGATTCAGCAGAGTATGAATTATTTGCATAATTCTTTTCCATGTACTGGTATATTGGGTCACCCCCCAATTCTATGGCACCTCTAGTAGGAAATTTAGTCACACAATCAATAACCTTGGTTCCTACAGCCATATCTCTGTTCTGTTCTCTGAGATTTATTAGAAGCCACCTCCATGCAACTATCTTCCATTTTACAGGACATGCAGTCAGGAAAGGAGTTTTTCATTTAGATCACATTTACAACCTTCAAAGATAAAGGGATGTTTAATCTCAGAGAACTGTCTTTGTTTGGGGTGTGTATATAAACTGGAGTCTTTACACAACCAAAGAGAACTGCCACCGAAGAGCACAAAGTGGAGAGTTCATTTTCACCCTCAGATCTTTCTAAGTCCCGGGCTTGCTGTGACTCTTCTTCCGAACCCTGACGTGACCCTGAAGCTGGCACTCAGAGTTCCCCAATATTTTGGTGCTCAAACAGGGAATGTATTATGTCCTGATTGTTTTTTGACTAATTGTATTTCTCAAGTAGATGATCATACCCGTGTATAAGTCTTAAAATTACCTTATTTTGTAATGCTTCCTGTGCATGTAAATGATCCTTGGTTTTGATGGCAAAGGATTACAAGTAGTTGAAGAAATCAAGAAAGCTTTAAGTAGACAGAAACTTGTTGCTGGATTAGTTGTAGCAGGAATTTCAGCTCTTGTTCTTAGATTTACTATTTCAGTTGCTTCAATGGTTTTGTCTCAGTCTATTTAAAATGCAGGGTTTGTTAATCAATTATCTAATAATCTTTCTATGGCATTGGAAACACAAGAAGATATAGATGTAAAGATGGAGCATAAGTTGAATGCCTTTTTTGATGTGGTACAGTCTTTATGGGATGAGCTCCAAAGCCTAAATACCAGAGTACAATTAAAATGTCATGCTAATTGTGAATGGATTTGTGTTACATCTTCTGTGTATAATGAAAGCTCTATTAGATGGGAAAGAGTTAATACACACCTTAAGGGAATTTGGCAATTCTTAGATGAATCCTTAGATTTGACTAAAATACATCAACAGATTATGAATATGAAAAAAGGCTTCTCTATTATGGTCAGCATTTGCTTCACTTCTTAGTAGTATTGCAGTTATAGGAGCTTGTGTTTTATTGGACATAACTTGTTGAACTCACTATGGAAAGTGGGCATGAAACTTTGCAGAGTAAAACTCCACACACTCCTTCAACTTTTGATACCAGAGGCAGGCAGACAAAGATGGGTAAATTTTCTTTGCCTCCTTTCAATCTAAGATAGGTCATAAGTGATGGAATTCATACTCCCATAACAGGTTAGACTGGAGAAAAAAACCCTAACACAGACATAGTAATCTGAAGGACTATAAGGAGTCTTAAAAATAAAATAAAAAAGGGGAAATATGTGGGAGCCCACATGTTACTCAATTTCCATCTGAAGTCATTTCTGACTTAAAGAAGTCATTTGAGGGGGCTGGAGAGATGGCTCAGAGGTTAAGAGCATTGCCTGCTCTTCCAAAGGTCCTGAGTTCAATTCCCAGCAACCACATGGTGGCTCATAACCATCTGTAATGGGGTCTGGTGCCCTCTTCTGGCCTGCAGGCATACATACAGACAGAATATTGTATACATAATAAATAAATAAATATTAAAAAAAAAGAAGTCATTTGAGTTCAAGCTTGCCTGCTCTGCCTGCATCCTTGAAGTCTGTGAAAAAGTTCTGATTACGCTAATGGGAAAGATAATTTTTTCCCATGAAAAAAGAACACAGTATCTACTAGAAAGAAAATCGCTAATGCCAAATCTTAGAAACATGAGATAGAAATTAAAACTGCTTACTCAAGAACAGAAATAATCTTGTGTTTAGGTACTGACTGAGTGTCTGTGCTGTGCTTTGTCCTGCTTGTGTATGTAAACAGGCTTGGAAATAAACTTTGGGCTGGTGGATATTCACTCTCAGTCCTCTTGGACATACAAGACAGTGCACAACCATCTGTCAACTATAGTTTCAGAGGATCGGATGCCCTCTTCTAACTTCCATGGTCACCAGGAACACAAAGAACTTATACATATAAAACAAACAAAAAAATTCTTTAAACCTTCACCCTGTTATTTAAGTTCTCAATAGAGTTTAAATTATCAAATACAACTATTTGATATTTCTCTTGTTAGGATTAAACTAAAATGTTAATATCAGCAACATTTACTAAAACATGAATTTGTTTTTCATGCCAGAATACAAATAACCAGTATTTATTTTAACCCATTTTACAGTACAATACAAGTAACCCATTCTAACCAGGATTAAAATATAATCACTGATGGTTGAGAAATGACAGAATTTTAGTTCCATAGACTCATATACAACATGCACTCAAAATGTTGAGATAAATTTATGTTATTATTTAGAAATCATCGAAAGCATGCATATAAACTTTTGGGTGAGAAATTCTAAGTACAGCAATGTAACATGAGGACCTGCTTGTTTGGGTTTCTGTCCTGCCCACTTTTCACATTTGTTAAGTCCCCCAAAAAATCACACAGAGAGGTCTACATAAGTCATAAATGGATTGGCCCATTAGCTCAGGGTTCTTATTAACTCATAACTTATATTAGCCCACTATTCTTGTCTATGCTAGTCACATGGCTCAGTACCTTTTTCAGCAGGGTAGATCACATCTTCCTTCTTCAGTGTCTGGACAGGACTGGGGAGCAATGGGCTTCCTCCTTCTCAGAATTCTCCAGTTCTCATTGCCCTGCCTCTACTTCCTGTCTGGTGGTCCTGCCTATACTTCCTGCCTGGCTACTCGCCAATCATCATTTATTTAAAACATAATTGACAGAATACAGAATGTCACACACTACTTCCCTCTCTCTTTTTTTTTTAAACAAAGAAAAATATCCATAGTCCATTATTTGGGAATGTGAGCGTAGTATTCCAGGCTACTTCCTGCTGTTTGGGGGCACTGATAATCTTATGGGGACCTAAAGAAAATTTAGAAGTATGATCAAGTCCTGACTGGAGTATCCTGTGAGGCCTTATTACCTCAGGCAGCATCTTGAATCTGTTCTGGATGTAGAACTCTGACATCTGGGCCATCTGTTTCCACCAGAGATCTCTCAGGTGGTCTTCCTTGATCAAACATGATCTTTCTTAACTCAGAATGAATCCATAGCCAATGAAGGCATAAATCACAAAACAATCCCACATCAGTTTGGAATTATGATTAATAAAAGGGTTATTTATTTAAGGGGAAAAGACTTACAGATCACGGTATCAGACAGGATACCTGCGCAATCAGGAAGGAAGTCTAACAGTCGGAAGCTGAAAGCAAGAGACAGAGAGCAGGGCTACCGTTGCTTTTTAAAAGCAAATTAGACCATTCCCAAGTGGACTGGTATCTTAAAGACTATTGGCTGAAGGAGTGAAAGGAGCTCTCACAGCACAGCAAACTTTACTTTTAAAAATTCAGTCATATCATATACGTTTCATAGGATTTTTATTTTATAACTCACTCGGGTTATATTGAAGAAAGTCCACATTGTACAGAAAAAGTCTATGAATGTGTGATTTAACAGAACTGTCCTTTCTAGCAGGGTTTATAAAACTAAAGTCACTGGTTTATTATTCTGCTGCGGTTAGCTGCCTTTCATCCTCAGGACTTCCCTACAAAGTTGCCTTGCATCTGTAAGTTTAGACTTCTCAGATAATCTCTTGCAGAGCTAAATTTAAATACAAGTCTAAGGTTCTTAAATGATAGTTCCTTCCTTACAGTTTAGAAGTTGGTGGTGCTGAGAAAGTTTTGCTAGTAAATATTAGTAGTCTAATTCAAATACAGATGATCAGGAACTAGGTTTGGTCAGAGTCCTCTTTCAATTCTATGCAAATGGAAAGATGAAGGAGCATTCTACTTTTAAAGCACAAGAAAATAAGATATTTTCTGAAGTCAACCCACCCCATGTCTCATTCTAAAAAGCACAAAATCTTTTTTAAAAAAGTGTCCATCATCTTAATTTAATGTCACCTACATATGCAAACTGGAAGAGAAATCAAAGTTTTGAGAAGGGAACATGGATTCAACTGTGAGAACCATAGTGCATAACCATGGAACCATGAGAAATTGCAAGGGATAATCTAGTTGACACAATATCTCCTTTCATTGGCCCTAAGAACTTTGATAAGATCAAATTTTGAATAATTAGTTAATAAAACCTACTTAAGATTTTACATGGTCATTGACAGTGCTCAATTTTATGATGATTAGAGAGTTTTATTTTTACAGCTGAATGGCTTGTATGTGGTCTTTCTCCCATAGCTTAAAGTGTGAAAATATTCATCTCCATGTGGCAGTGTTGGAAGACTTTAAAGAACTCAAGCTAGAAGTAGGTCCTTGGAGTTTCATGGCACTTGCTATTATGTGATCTTCAGTGAATTTTTAAATGGATGAGATGTTATAAAAAGAGTAATACTGGTCCCTGTTTGTGCCTAGCTTTTCTGTCTTACCAAGTCATCTCTCACTTACACATCTCTTCCTTCCATGATGTCATCTACCAGCAGCATAGCCAAAGGAGCCCTCAGCAAAGCAGACCAGGTCCTATGCCCTTGAAAGCCTAGAACTGTGAAGAAATTAAGCCTCTTCTATTTACAAAGTATCCAGACTAAGATGTATTGGTATTCCAGGGAAAACTGCACTGATATGAAAGTTATCAGGAACAATTAAAATGAGGAAACAAAATAACCAAAGGAACTACTGTTACTCACCAGGGAATTGCTGTTAGGTCAGCAGCCTTAATCTATATCTCTAGAAAAACAACTGACTGTGTCTTTTGCTTCTGCTTAAGGTCATGACATCCACAGATTGAACACATCTTGTTCAAAACACTTCACATACCAGGTACAGTGCATGAAGTATAACTTGGATTTAGGCTTTATAATTAAGTTTGTTTATACCTAACATAAGTGTGATCTAATATAAATATATATTTAGAATCAGATGAAAAATACCAGGTAATCTACAGAACTACAAAACCTCAAGAAACTTTATTATGCTATATATTGTGTATCTACATGGTGGATACAAAGTAGATTGTTAAATAAGATAAAAACCAGTCTCACCAGCTTTATTGGTTACAAACCAATTGTTTGTTAGTTTTGTTTACAGACTTTGTACATAAAATTCAAAGCTTTGAATGGAAGTACATGACTTTTATTATTATGATTCATTTATAAGAGACACTTTCTTTTATTACTATTATATCTTTAATAATGCTATTGAAATATTTAAACTGTTTCTATAGCAATGTTATAAACTTGAGAAGTCATTATTTCCAAGGCCTGTAGGGAGTTGTTATATAAACAGAATGAGTCTTTTTCTGTCCCACCAGCAAGGTTCCAAATTTGACACTTCTTATTAACTATGGAGCCTTGCCCTATATCTTAGGTTTGTTTCTAACTAGCCCTTATCACTTAAAATAATCCATTTATATTAATTTATGTTCTATTATGTGGAATTGCCTCACTTCTATCTTGGACCTCCTGTTTCCTCTTCATATCTCCTTGCATCTCCCACATGCCTAGATTCCTCTTCCACTTCTTTTCTTCCCACAGGAATCCCCATCCATATTTCCTGCCTAGCTATTGGCCATTCAGCATTTTTACTTAAACAATCACAGCAATGCACCTTCACATAGTGTACAAATATCCCTTAATTCCCCCCTTTTTGTCTAAATAAAAAAGAAAGGTTTTAAGTCTAACATAGTAAAATTATATACAATAAAGACAATTATCAAATATTCAAATTTTTGCCCATATGTATTTGGCAAGTTAAGAGAAAGTATTGTATTATCTATCTTATCTTAGTGGATATCATATCTCACAGATGTTCACATGTAAAGGGAGTCCAAAGTTTTACACATAAACAATTTTCCATCATAACTTGTATTACCAACCTAAAAATTTCTTTTTAGACCTAAAAACATCTTAGATAAACAATTTAAGATATTCCTTAACCTTATATACTTTATATCTCTTATGTTTTCTCAGAAGTGTGGAGGCTCTTTTTTATGGAACATTCTACTTTCTCATCATATCCTCTGAGAAATAGGTTTTCCAAGTCTATTCATTACATAAATTTCCTACATTGACAGGCAGAAGTTCAAAATAGTTATTCTTTCATACTCAAACAGTTCACAACAAGGTGATCTGAAGAAACAAATTCTAAATTATCAAACAGCGTACTTTGTGCTAGACAGTGTAGTATCATGTTGTCCCCAGTCTTCACTAAAATGAAGCTTCATAAGAATAAAGTTTTCAAACTCTACACATGCATGATAACTTTAATCTTACCCTAATTGGAGTTACCTAAACCAGTAAGAGTCATCAAATATTGAAATGGATTTAAAATTACAGACTCTCAAAATGGAGACAAAACAGCAACAAAACCTAAGTTTAATACAGATTCAGTCAAGTTAAAGCAAAAGCTAAATATCAAGACAAGAGATAATAGTTTTATTTCAATGACTAGAGGAAAATCCATAAAAAATTATAATAAAGTGCTGACTTTGTCATGTGCAAAAATCAATAAAATATTTAATTTCAGGAGTAGGATAGCATGATAGTATCAGCTTCATCATTTCCTGACTCAGATGTAGTCTTGTAGGATGAAATGAAATTTTATTATGACAAAGTCACCAAATACTCCCACGGTATGGTGAAGGCTATGCCGTACCAATCATGCTCTATTGGAGACAGTCACAAGCAAACAGCACCTTTCTAGGAGGAAAAAGGAGGTGAACTTATTTAAATTTAGGTCTCCCTCATGAGTCTTTTCAGCTCTTTTTTAAGTTGTTCTATTTTGGTAAAATTTCCAGCTTGTTCTTGATTGTATGATTACCATTGTCTGCATGGCATCCATAGCCATTGTAATAGCAATTAGGGATGGAACTAAAAACATCTCAGTAATTCTAAATAGAACCAGAAAAAAATATACAACATATACAATATATAAAATGCATACAATGTAAAAATAAAAATGATTTTAAACAATTGACATACTAGTTTAATGACATTTACTATTCTATACATGTGAACATACAAATGCAAAGCTGAGAACACCAGGAATGGGTCAATGTAATTTTCAGTCCTGTTTGAAACTAGCCAGTTAATAAGCTTTAAACCTGAGTATTTTCCTTATTCCATTTAGTATTGATGTCATAGTAACACAGACACACAAGGAAATCAAGCAATTCAAGTTGAAAGTGTTGATTCGGTTCTGTGAATTTGTGAATTGATTTGGATCAGCACAAAGAGATAGGTGCAAATTACATTTTTTAAAAAAAACTGTTTCCTAGGAATCATTTTCCTCACTCTTTGGAATCTAGAAAGCAGAATTATCTACCATTCCATTGCCTTAGGAGATGTAACCTATGAAGACACTAATCTTTGTCTGTATTTCTCACCCTGATTCCACTGAGAGTGAATCACTGAGGAAGATAATCTCTCAGTTTCATAAAGCACACTTTTGTTTACAGATTGTTATGTCTTTGCCTAAGATTTGTTAGGTTCCATGGATGGTGTAGGAAAGTTAGCCTTTTGAAGTTTAGGGGCATTGATTCAACAGCAGAGTCATCCTCCACTTTTGTATCAGTGTTTTTGATTTGAGAAAACATCTACAGGGAGATTCTATGAAAACAGTAGGAGAAAAAGACTTCCTTGAAGCTGACGTTTGGTTTATCTCTTGACCCAGGTAGTTTCTGTGGCCAGAGGCAGAGATAAGTATTTGATATTTAGCCCCATTCTTTCACGATGCACCCATATCTAAATTACAAAAGGTCATGAGAAAGTGACAGAGCTGCAATCATTACTGAGAGTTGGGCTCAGTAGTCTCAATAACATTAATATGATTGTTTCAGATGAGCTGCAAGTTATTATTAGATTTAGCTAGCTTATACTAAAAAAGATGATTTGTCTGGAATATTCTAGCTGATGATTTAGCTAAGTAGCTTATATATAACACTGACAAATGATATTTATGACCATGCACACATTCTTCTCATATCCCTATGTCTATATTGGCCATCAACAGAAATTCGCATTAGTATAGATGCCTAAGGGGTGTGGTCAGATGTTTTTTCAGCAACTAATTATTAGAGCTTGCACAATTTTTATACTGATTACAAACAAGAAAGTTCACTAATATAATGTCAGGGAAGAAGAAACATTTTTAAATCTAGAGGTGTCTTATAAAGCCCAAGGACTGAGAAATAAAAGGCAAGCAGAACAGAGTCAGAAAGTACACTCTCATATCTCATCTCTGCCAATTCACAAGCCTTGGTCACAATTTCAGTTCATAGCAGAGCAATGTTCTTTATTGTAGGTCTACATTGTAAGAACATGTGCTGCCATACTTATGAGGCTGTAGTTATTAAATACGTAATAAGTAATAAGTAATACCTGACTTTATATCTCTGCAAGAGAGCACAGGTTAGGTAAACTTGACTTTAACTGCTCAAACACAAGCTTAGAGTGATATATTTTATGTAACTATTTTGATGGTTGTGCTCCCAGCATGAGAGGAAATGATAACAGTAAAAGTAACAAGTATTTCCTAATATATGTTGGAGGGCCTTTAAAAGAAATGTGGACTCTGATTCCTACTTCCATAACAAACTCATCAACTGAGCCACACATCAGTTTCAGGCCTCAAAAGTAGTTGAAGCTATTATTAAATTTATGTAACACAAAATATTAGATTTGTTTTCTTTATAATGGTTGATTCTATTTTTCCTTTAAAATAATACAGTTTAAAATGATACTCAAACATATGAATATCAAAACCTCATTACTCATACTTTTATTGAATCATTGACGCTAGCTAGGTGCTCTACAAGAGATAATTTATTATTACAAGAAAAAGATAGTGTGGTCATTTGTATAAGTGGACTATGTAATTATCAAGAACAGCATTTTGGAAAAACAGAATGAAATTAAAGGTAGTGAGATGGAGAGAAGACAGAGAAATGCAAGCAGAGGGCATATGTGGTCGACAACTCAAATTAGGACAAGCAATAGCTGATGTTGTTAACATCAAATTCAAGCAGAAATGTTCAATAAAAGAAAATATTGATGTATTCAACTGATATAGGAAATTTTAGTCTATGCTAAGTGGTTGCTTAATTTGTAATTACATTAAATTACCAGAAATATTTAAATAGACAGAGTTTGTAATATAGCCTTCTTGGATTGTTCTCAGTTCCAAAATTCTCTCTGTCTGTCTGTCTGTCTGTCTGCCTGTCTGTCTGTCTCTCTCTCTCTCTCTCTCTCTCTCTCTCTCTGTGTGTGTGTGTGTGTGTGTGTGTGTTCATGGAGTATAGATTTAACAGCCTGAAAGAAAGCTTTCCAAGAATAAAAACATCCTGATAGTGATAAACAGCTGCCTGAGTCACAGTTTTCAGTACTATGTGCAGGCCAGCTGTGTGGTTAGTCATAACTTCTGGCATGTGTATAAATCTTAGCTTTATTCTATCCCAGGAGATTCACTACTTGTCCAGACAAGTTCAAGAATACATGTTTTAAATTCTGAGAAGATGGCAGTGGTGACAGAGTTCTTGAATCTCCCCGAGTCCCCCATAAAAAGATAGAGAGTAACTAGAATAGAATATAAAACCTACAGACACTACCAATGAGAAAGAGGTGAAGTAGCATCTGTGACCCCATAACTCCAAATATGAACAGGTTTGCACAAACCACGACCTCTAAAGGACCTGTGTGGCAGCCATTACTATGCAGCAGAAACTACAGGAAAGCAAGGGGAAAGCAGAAGGACTCCCCCTGCAGCAGGCATGGGATATTTAGAATATGTGTAATCTTGGGCTGTGGATCCCTGATAAATCTCCAGAGCAAGAGTTGCCCTGAAAAGTGAAGACAGCTAAAATCAATTCTCAGTAGTTTTTGAATGCTTGATACAAGACCCATCACACACTCAATATGTGGCATTTCACAGTGTAGCTATAGGAAATAATAAAAATTGTTTGCTTTAACTGACATACATTTTAGTTAATTCTATCCAGTAAAACTAGAAAACACAAAAACATATATATAGTATCTATGTAGTAATATGAGCGGCGGGCTGCATTCCTGGTGCCCGGCCACCCGCACGGCTTTACCCAAATTAATTACACGGAAACTGTATTCTTTTAAACACTGCTTGGCTCATTAGTTCCAGCCTCTTATTGGCTAGCTCTTACATATTGATCTAGCCCATTTCTAATATTCTGTGCAGCACCACGAGCTGGCTTACCAGGAAAGATCTTAACCTGCGTCTGTCTGGAGTGGGAGAATCATGGCGACTCACTGACTTGGCTTCTTTCTCCCAACATTCTGTTCTGTTTACTCTACCCACCTAAGGGTTGGCCTATCAAATGGGCCTAGGCAGTTTCTTTATTAACCAATGAAAGCAACAGATTAATACAAGACCCACCTCCATCATATCTATAGTATCTAAGTGATTTAAGTCATCAGAATGCAAAATGTCAGGAGCTTTCAAACTGACCACTTCCAAATCCCCTCTAGATTAGATACTCACATTAAAAGATGTCAGCTTCAAATTGAAATATATTTGAACAGGACTGAAAAGAGAGAGTGACAAGGTTCAAAGAATCCAGAAAAGAACATGGAATCTCAGATCTCAGAAAGAAATAAGGCACGTTTCTGAACATCTCAGAAGCAAAGCAGATGAGGGGCTGCATTGTTTCTGTTTATGCTTGTGATTCCATTACATACATAACTTCTAGAGATACTAAAATTATATAGAACCAAAAGCCTTTATGGGGATGACAATTATCTCCCTTGACTCTATTTCTTTACTTGATATTCTTTCTTTGAAATTGCCACATGAGAACTATATTTACCTAATTTCTACCTTCTCTCCAAATTCTTCCAGGTCCCCTGCTGGAATTTACAAACTCTTCTGGTTTTGTTTTATATATGGATATATATATATATATATATATATATATATATATATATATATATATATATATATATATATGTATGTATAATATACCATATATGTGGTTATATGATGTATATATGCCATATATATTTGGTCATTAATGGCCTGTAAAGCCTACGGAATACAATGACTACCCTAGCATGATACAACCTAATGGGGTACTTTTATCTTGGGGAGTTACCACCTGCCAAGTAACTGAACTTAGGGCATGCTCAATAGGATGGAAGACATGCCTAATCCTGAAAAGTTAGCCAACTACAAATGGCTAGAGAGGTTATAGACCTATAAAATTTTTACCAATATTCTAAATACTTATAATTGAAGGTCTTACCAAGCCTCATCACAGAAGTTTCTTTTATAATAGAGAGAGATAATAACAGAAATCCATAACTGATCAAAATGCAGAAAACGAAAATGAGGAGGCTGAACCCAACAAGTACATTTACAGCACAAACTCTATGTCTAAGACTCATAGACTATCAAGGAAGGACTGTAAGAGAGAGTTCAGTAAGAGACAGAGGACCAGGTCACCTGCAGTTAGAAAGTGTCTTCTGGACATAACAATGAACCTGCACCAGTGAGAACTAAACAACATGCTTGCCAAAGGAAGAGCAAAGAAATGAGATCACCAGTCAACAACACACTGATATGTGCGGGCAAATTTCACAAAACCCCAGGTAAAGTCCTTTTTTCCTTTCTAAATTACTTTAGAATTCTTAATTTATCCCCATGAAATAATGTACATATCCAAAACTATAAAAAACAAACTACGGTCTATGACTTTTTCTTAATATTATTCTGAATATAACTGTCAAACATAAACTTGTATCCAAAATTTATTATTTCTTTAGTGATAATAACTGAACCTGTGTCCATATGAATTGTCAATTCTCATACTAATAAAAGTTGGGCATAATAGATTTAACTATTTCTTCAGAAAATATGCAAAAATTCAGTCTATAAAAATACTCGTTAATTTAAGAAATATCCTAAACTGAATACACACACACACATACACAAATTGTAACAAGATTCTTACTGAAAGTGGCTTCTTGAGCTTAGTTTAAGAGTAAGTAAACATGGAATGACCCAGGATATCTCAGATCCTCAGGCAAGTTTCCACGATATCTCATACATTGGTTTAAAGCACCCAGTGTTTTGGACACCTTTGTGATACGCAATTATCTCATTCCACAGTTATTACTTAAAGTGCTGTTGGTTGAAATGGAAGCAGAAAATTTAATTTCTTGAGTTACTGTGATTTTATTGGACAGAGGACAGAAGTGATTTGCTAAATAAGATTTTTTAAAAGCTCTTTTCTGAACACCTTCCTCGGAGTGGCCATGCTATTACCTCCATACGATTTTAGTCCAGTGCTCAGATTGTAATAGCTTTTGGACACCTGTGCATTGGTGTACAAGACGTAGAGCATTATTATTTGTGACACCCCTCAAATGCCAATTTACTGGACTGCAGATTGCTCTCTGCACCCAATAAATCTTTGCAAACCCATCTCAAGTGGTTGCACTCCCCTCTTCTTCCCTTTTCTCATCTTCTTTATATAGGAAATTCTATAGCATGATTCTTAGAGCATAGTTTCTATTAACTTAAACATTTTGTTCATACTTGAAAAATAATATAACTTATATATCCATTTTAACATTCTAATATTAACTGTATTATAAAAATTTACTTGTATTGTAGGTGTCAGTTTTCCTTGAAGTGACAATTCAAACATTCTACAAGCACAAGTATAGTGCTTTTATATGCAATTTCTCTCAAAATTTCTGGAGAGAGTAAATGACATCCCTGTTACTTATATGGGACAAAGCCTGATTTATCATGTGTTGTACACACCTTTACTGACAGTAAGAATAGAACGGGAATTTGAATACACACATTCTGATTTTAAACTCAGTGTGTTCACCGTGACCCAGTTCCTCAGATAAGTTACAACAGCCGTACTGAAGAGCAGATTACATTTGGGCTCAATACTTTACTTAGCTGTGGTATTCTTTATCCTTAATAAGGGAAGTTAACTAGGAGGCTATTGAAATCAACTATGAAAAAAATTACAGTGACTTGAATGAAAGGGATGGAAATGGAGATGTTTTCATAACCATTTTCAGAATAGAACATGTCCCTCTGATATGAATAGAAAACTGCATAGTTTTAGATGTTGGTGGTTGTGGTTACAAGAAAGCATTTGCCGTTAGCTCATAGAAAAGACTCTTTGAGGGTCATTTCAATTCCAGGAGTCTAGGGTTGTTTGAGTCTACTAAGTCTAAAATACCTGCTAGACATTCAGATGTATGTTCTAATACTAGAACAACTAGGTGAATTGGTAGGTGTGAAATAAGCGGGAGATATTAGGCTAAAGATAGACTTGGAGACTCATAAATGCATAGGTATGATTTAAAATTATAAAAGCAGATTCTGATCATGAAGATAGCAGAATTCCCTGCAATCCAGATGAGAAAAGGTATTTCCAAAAGTGCAGGAGATATCATCTGTTCTACAGAAGAAAATAAAAGCCTCAAATTTAGTTTCTTCAACTTAAAATGCCTTCATAATTTTTAGAAGAATATTTGACTCAGATGGGAAATATCAAAACGTTGAATAGATTTATGAAAAGAATGACAAAGAAGTATAATCAGTTGTTTAGAAAGTCCACAGAGATGTTTTCAGAAGAAGGGGAAAGAAAAAGAATATACAACATTTTGGAGATTAAGAAAACAAAGGAGATCATATTTTTTCTTAGATTCAAAAAATAACAACATTACTGTATGTCAATATATAATCCATCAGATCAAGAGAAAAAACACTGCCAACAAGAAAAGAAAAATTTACTAAGATGTTCAAGTAGGTCAAAGAGGGGTAGAAAACTAGATAAAAGGACGGAATTTGGTATGAGATAGTATCATAGCTGTTTATCAAGAATGACAGATAAGGAGACAACCAGAGCCAGATTTGGAAAGGTTGATGCAAGCAGTGGTATGTACATATGTAATTCCTTTCCTATTTATTCCATTTTCACAAGGAAATGGGAAACAAGAATGTCATTTTAGAGTAAGAATTCCAGAACAGAATTAATTACCTTGTTGCTGCAGTTGTTTTTGGTACAGTCTCTCCCTATGCTGCCCCAGCTACCCTTAATCTCTGCACTAATGGACTCACATAATCCTCCTGCCTCAGTCACCCTCATAACTGAGACCACAGGTCTCACCCCAAACCACACTGTTGCTACTCCAATTTTCTACTCCAATGATTACACAGCAAATTGCTTCCCAAATGTTTCCAATTTCCCCATAGAATTCTTGTTCAATATCCGACATAGTTCTTGAATATTTTCATACATTATTTCTTTTAGATGACCTGATTTCTCAGCTTTTCAAAGAGTAGCATGATGACTATTTAAAAAAAGAAGTTAGTTCAATTTCCGTCAGTTACTATTTTTATAACTCTTAGCAAGTCATTTAACCTGACAAAGTTTAGGGAACACGTAGTAAGTTCAATTGGCTTATTTTTCCCAGTTCCACTGACATAAAATTGTATATAAAATATTCCATATTAAAATAAAGACAAGAGAAAAGAGGACACAAATTTTTGAAGTGATGGGTGTGTTTATTACATGGGCTATTTATTTCATTTGCTTTAAAATCCCCCAAAGCTCCTGTATTCTTGTTTCTTTCCCCCCACCCCTTTCAATACACTACAGATGTCTGGTCTTTCAGTAGTAGCTCCTGAACCATTGGTCTTAAGAATATACCCTACCTCTAGATGAAGAACTGCAGGAAATGGTTGTCTGTTAAGCAAAGACTGTCAGTCTTCTAGGGAGGAGCCCCCTAATTGGTTGTCCAATAAAATCAGGCCTAAAAGTCAACACTACCCAGACACAGTAGGTGGCATTTATACATTTATATGTACACACATACAACATGTAACGATATTTTTAAGATAAGCCTTAAATTTGAAAAGGGGGATATATGGGAGGAGTGATGGAGTGGAAAGCAGTGAAGATACATATTAATATATGACATTCTAAAAGCAAATAAATAAACCAAACCTAACAAACAAAAGAGAGCCATAGTGACTATTTCAACGTTGAAAGAAATTAAGTCATGTCTGGTACTTTAATGTGAGCTAACAAACCGTAACAGGAGGTGGAGTATGGAAGGGTCTGTATTCATTATGTACTTGTGCAAAAATGTCTAAGAACAAATTTAATTGGTTTTTAAAAAAGTGTTTGCTCCTTCTCAAACAACATATATATCTAGGCAATACGCTCAACATAAAACTTATCTCGAATGTTCTAAAGGACTGTTAGCCACTTATAGCTACCGTTGGGACTAAAAGAATTTGTTCCATATTAAGATAAATATTGTCTAAATATAGCTTCTCTGAGAAATTTCTGGGCTGAATGTCACCTCAGCAGTTCCTGTAGCTTCTACAGGATACAAGACAAATGGCAAATTTTTGAAAATTTATTATGTTTTAGTTGGTCTGGATCTGTGGATAAGTAGACATATAAGAGCATATCTTATTTTCTTAATGCTGATATTGGTATGATAAATATCCAAGAATAAATGCCTAAGATCAATATACTAGGTCTCATATTACCTAAGATATTTAATCTTTTTTTTTTTTTTTTTTTTTTTTTTTTGGTTTTTCGAGACAGGGTTTCTCTGTGGTTTTGGAGCCTGTCCTGGAACTAGCTCTTGTAGACCAGGCTGGTCTCGAACTCACAGAGATCCACCTGCTTCTGCCTCCCAAGTGCTGGGATTAAAGACGTGCGCCACCACCGCCCGGCAAGATATTTAATCTTGATTGGCAACTTGGTTGAATCTGGCATCAAATAAGAGACCCCATCTCTAGGCTGGACTGTAAGAACAGTCCCAGAAGAATTTATCTCAGAGTGAGCAGTGGCTATCTGCAGTGGCTTAGATCAAAAGAAGTCCCAGGAAGAATGATGGCACTTGCCTGCCTGCCATTACTTCCTGTTAGTCAGTGCGAAGATCTTTCTGATGCAATGGTCTCTCTCCACTGGTGTCACACTCCAGGTTTTTCAGCATTCTAACAAGGACGGCCCACTAGTTACTCTCCAGTGACCTTCTCGGCCTTTGATATCAGATAGGGACTACAAAGACAGTCAACTTTGTGAATGAAGCTGCTATGAGGTTCTCAGGCTCTCCTGTGTGAGATGACCATCATTCGACCTCCCATTCTATATTGCATAAGCAATATCCTTTTATAAAATTTGTTAATTTTCTTGACCCTCTCCTCCTAGAGAACCTAACTAATGCACTAGTCAATCCATACTGCAAAGTCTACAAAATAGAACAAAGCATTTAATTCAATCTATTTGCTTTGATAGTAATTAATAAGTAGTTTTTTGCTATATTCTACAAATAAAATATCAGAAGAAATATTAAACAGTATATGAGTTATTGATAAAGACCCAAATATGTGATGCCTATCTTGTTTTTCTCTTCAACCTTCTTTAAATTTGACTGTATTTACTGATTTGGATACAAGAAGTTTCTTATAAGTAAGCTTGTCAATAACATAAGAAGCGGAGAAATGTGGTTTAGGAAAAATAATGCCTGATTATCAGAGTGATCAAAAATAATTAAGAATAGAAGAAAGCAAATTGAGTGGATTTATATCTAATAAGAAAATTTTCTGGACACGTATGTAAGATGGGAAGATAACTAGAGTGCTGAATGGGTTGACTGAGCCTGAGAAACAGCTGGAAGCAGGAAGGTTCCATGTCGTACTGACTGGCCTTAGTTCTCTGATGGAGATCATCTAATGGTCAGTACAGCTGGAAGGAAGAGAGGTTACAGGGAAACACTGCATATGCCATGGTTCCAGACTTAAGTGATAAAGGACTTGGTGAGAGAAAGGATAAGAAACAAAGAATGGCTGGGCAGTGGTAGTGCACGCCTTTAGTCCCAGCAGTTGTGAGGCAGAGACAGGCAGATCTCTGTGAGTTTGAGGCCAGCCTGGTCCACAAGAGCTAGTTCCTGTACAGCTAGGGCTGTTATACAGAGAAACCCTGTCTCTAATAACCAAAAAAATAAAAGTATTACTATCAAAACTACTGCAACAGTTTGAAAGCTATTTTTGTAAATGCCAAGAAAAAAAATAGATGAACAGCTGTGTCTGCCTGTGGAATTGACACAGTCAGCTCCCAGGGGTAGCTTCACAGAGAGAAAAGGCCCAGCACAAGTAAGGATTTACCAAATAACCAACTTATAAGAAGTTACTTTAGAAACTGCATTCTTTCCTACAGACAAGCAAAACAAAACAAACCCCTGTAATTATTCTTAGATGAATTATACTTTAGAGAGTATTATGAGTTATCTTTGAGTTTCCAGAGGTACCAGATAAGACTTTAGTAAAAAGCTAGTCTTTTTATTTATATGAGATATTTTATTTTATTTCTATAAAAACTAAAATATAACATACAAGAGACTACACCCTGAAGAGGTTGAAAACTACCAAAATATCTTCTATAGAAAAACACATTTATATGCCTTATTTACATAGTTATATAGTTTCTAGAAAGACTGAATGAGCAAGTTTGTTCTTATTCCCCAAATCTAAGAGTGTTTCTCGGTGGAACAGTGCTCACTAATCAAGCGAATCCACTTTCTGAGTCTCAATCTTCTCTGGCTTTCATGTTTTTCTCCGTCTGACTCTCTCACTGGATGTGTTAATATCACTAATTAAAATGTCATTCAAGTATGAACCCCTTGTGACTTGGCAGAATTATGGAGTGACTAAAATATTCTGGCTTTCAGAGCTTTAGAAGTGCCTTACAGCCTGCTTTGTGTCCTGGTGGCTGTGTGACCAGGACACAAGTGCATTCTGATATCCTGCCCAACTTCTCTGGAAAGCACCCTACTTCACCTGTAGCACTGTCTAGTACTTCAGATGCATTTTATTTCAGGAAATTTCAACTCTCTTCTGCACACACCAGTGGGCTTGCAATGAAAGCATTTAAAACCATTGCAGGAGCCATGCCATTAGGTCATAGAGAGTTGGTTGATTAAGAGCATGGTGTGTCTCCTTAGACTAGTGGCAGGTTAAATCCTCTCTGCTGCACCTTCAAAATCTCCATTTAGGTCAAACCTCCCTACTTTCCCAAGTATACCTCCCACTCCAAAAGATCAGTCCATATACAGAGGACACCCCTGAAATCAGAAAGGATTTTAGATAACGAGTTAAATCAATTGTCTGAAAACATACGATGGGTGCAGTAATGATTTTGCATAGTCTCCAAGGCAAGGATTCTCTAATTAGGTGATAAGCTCTAGATTAGTCTCCAACTTTTAAATTTAGAAGCAAAACAAATTGAAGATGCAATTTAGAGAAATTATGATGGGTGGAGCATTGCCCATGACCAGCTATAGAGGAGAGGTCCAGAATTAGCATTTGGCCTCTATAGTCACAAAATAGCATATGCCCTCTTACCTCTGCGATCGTATAGGAATCCCAGCTCTTCCAGATCCCTCCACTGACACCATCTCCTGGAGTGAATTGTTCTGCACATGGCCTTCTTTAGCAACAGAGGTTTTAACATGGTGAACTTGCCATTTCTTCACAACAGGCCGAGTCCTGACTTTCCTCTCCACATCTCATGACGTCACTGAATGGAGAGAGAGTGTGTGGACCCTGTTCTTACCAGATATTAAGGAAAGCCAGTTTCAATACTTACCATTCTCTGACCCCAGCCTCAGGAAAGATGAGAACACATCACTAGTCCAGACAAAACTTGAAGTGCAGCTTTCAAATTAGAACAATACAGTTCAAGGTAGGGGGCATAGCTGTTTCTGTGCTATCAGGATTTCCTATCTTGCTTGCTGTCTAAATTTTTTCTTGCCCAGTAGTCTCTTTCCTGAACTTCTGGATTGAAAGTGTACATTTTTGTTTGCACTATTTTTGTCTGTAGATGTTGGATTTATCAGATGCATAACATCTTCCACTCCAAATCTGAGGTGGACTAGCCAACAGAAGATCCAAGTTACTGACCACAATGTTGGCTCTTGAGTTATTAAGTTGACTGTGTCTAACTTTTTTTTATTTATTTTCAATATTCTTTTATTATTTGATATGTTCAGTTCAGGTTTTCAAATGTTCTTAATGAAAGGAGAAAAATTCCTCCAGCCATCTTTTTAGAAATGGAAAAAGAATTTGTTTTATTTGAGATATTTTACTTTCTTGAGTCTCTGACACAATAATAATCACATTTACCTTACAAAATTGTCTAAATAATTATAGATAACTTTAAAACTTACTGCATCACATTATTCACTAAGGAAAATTTTATGAAAGATATTTCTGACAATGCAAATTGAAGGAATGAATCAGTACAATATAACAAAGCTTACAACACAGCAAGTACCTGTTATGAAGTAAAGGGATGGAGAAATGGAAGAAGAGAGATGAGGAATGAAAACAGAGGGAAAATTGTAAGCGGAGACTGTGCCTTGGTTTCTTGGCTGCTCAGACCCAAATCATCACACACAACAACATTAATTACAACACTGCTTGGCCAACGGATTAGGCATCCTACCTATCTTGTAGAACTTAAATTAATCATTTCTATTAATCTGTATGTTGTCATGTGGCTGGTTCTGGTGTCTTTCTGCTTCAGAAGCTACATGGTGTCTCTGACTCCCCTTTCTTTCTTACTGCATTTGGTTTAGTTCTCCCCCCTTTTTCTGTATTCTGTTAAATTATTAACCTATGGTAATAAAGCATATTCACAGCATGCAGAGGGGAATCCCACTTCAGGAAATTATGTCCTCATCATCATCTTGGCTTAGTAAGAGTATCAGTATATTCAATTTTGGCACCAATAATGGTACTGTAAAGAGCTAATTATGTTGTTGTATATACAACAGTCTTATTCATTGGTAAAATGAAATAGTATAAAAAGAGTTTCTGGGAATAATAAACAAGAACTTTAAGAATATTAACAAAACTAAATAAAAGATGACCTCTATGGTCATGTTCATTATCAGCAGTAGCTGTGATGCAGTAAACTATTTGTAAAGCATACAATTTAATTCTTTTTATATTTTTAGGTTCACCCGGGATACCACAGTTTTGTTTCCAAAAATAACTGAAAGTCAAAATTTTATGCAATCTTAAGAAAATGTTAGAAACAAGATCACATTTTAACCAAAAAGAAAGAAGAAACTAAACGAGGTCAACCTTGTCTGGTATCACATGGTAGAGAATTAGACAGTGACCAAGTGCCATGCAGAAGAAGCCAAGGCACTGGGGTGACCTCACCATCACAACCACCCTTTGCAAAGCCCATTCCAGTCACAAAGGAGAAATAAGAAATCTACTTACGAGAAGGAGGCCCAGTGACTTAATTACTTTATACTAAGTCCCTCATTTTAAGGAGTTCACCACCTCAATCCTGGGAAACACATGTTGACATTTTGAAAACAATCCATGTCCCATCCACAGCACTGTCTTACCCTAATTTGTCATTTATCATACTTTTTCTTACACAGAGAAAATTCTGGCCAAACAGCTCTCTTATACAATTTGTTTCAAGATCCTAAAAGGCAAAGATGGAGCAATAAATCTTCTAATCTAATGCTTCCCTCATGCAAACCTCATTGTTTTTGAATACTAACATCTTAAGTAAACTAACAATGTAAATGTGTCCCCTAAGAAGGTAAAAAGTCCTATTTTATTTCTTCAGAATTTTAAAAAGAGAAAATGTAAATACTAGTGTAATGAAATTGATATGTGTACTTTGATATGACAATTTGAGTTGAAAATCTGACTTTACAATATTTAGTTTTAGTGATTTACTTCAAGTTTGCCTTCCTCAGCAACTTCTATGAGACAAGCAAACTAGAACATTGGCTGTAAATAGAAATAACTTCATGTGTGTCACAGAGTGCTAAATGTGTATATTGTACTGTTGCATAGTTGATCTCTTTACATATTGTTGACATAAACATGTTCTCTTTAAGTATTTCACTTGACCAATTTAATCAAACAAATTGAAAATCAATGGTTATCTTTGGAAAATTCAGATATCAGAAATTTCTTCTTAAGTTGTTGAAGTTGAAAGGCATAAGTAACAGAAGCATAGGGAGGGTCGCTCAGCAAATACGCAAGTTGACAAAGCCTCTGGGAAACATATGGAGGGTCGCTCAGCAAATGCCCAGGTTGACAAAGCCACTGGGAAGGCAGCAAAAGATCAGGCCCTCTGTCTTCTAATGCACACTTTAATCCTGTCATCTTTAATAGTTCCAAAACTAAATTTGATTTAATACAACTGAGTTAAGCTAGAACTAAAAAGTAAAAACTGTTGTCACCAATAAAAATGACCACGATGATATGCTCATATGTTAGCAAGACAAAGAGATTAATAAATATGATCAAAATACATGGCATGAAATTCTCTATGATCAATACAAAAAATAACATTCTCAAAATATATGGGTATATATCCACAATTTAAAATCCTATTCTTTCCTTAAGTTTGTGTCTGTTAAAAATTTTCAATTAATGTAAGTAATTTCACCATAGATATGTAGAAGTTAGAGTCTATATAATAATATATATTTTATCTCTATGCTTTTCAATTCATTTCCAAATAGTGCATAATCCCAGCTAATATAAATTATGTATTTAATATTTTTATTAAATATAATATATAAAAATATGCAATGCATAGGCAATTCTGGTTCCCTCTTGAGGAAGAGATATGATCATCAGCCAACATAGACCATGAATCCTAATATGGACAAGTTCAACAGAACAGCCGTATACCGCTGCCCATGCATGTTTCAGCATTGCCAGGACATAAATTTCAATTTCATTTTAACTATTTGACATTCACATGAACCTTCCAACTTGCTGGCATTTTTCACATCATCTTATTGTGTTCAGTCTGTTCCCCATCCAGTATGACAGACACAGGTGGAAGACTGCCATCAAGGGATGACTGACCCAGAAGGCTGGCTTTGAGGAATGGGAGCAGGAGCTTACTCTGCTGCCTTCCCTGCTCCACAGCCCTGAAGGAGTCAACCTTGTTCCTGCATATCATTCTGCTGATCAAGGTTACCAGATAAGAACCGAGAGTATTTTCATATAGCAAAAAAGGTAAAATTATACTTTCTTATCCTTTGATTATGTGAGATAATGGTAATTTAATTTCAGTTCCTTTCTTTATTAATTGTCTATAGAGTCAAAAATACCTTCTTTATAAAAAGTCAATCTCAATATCAGCAGGCACAAAGACTGCTTCCAGTTGTTCTCAGTGGTGATGAGATCACTCAAGTGAATTATTGGAAACAATGGATGCTGAGAATAAAGGAAAAAATGATTGGAGAGAATAGAAGTTGATAGCATTGAAATAAAAACCTTCCAGTGGAGCCTGTGTGGAACTACATGTCTCTGCATATTTCCCCAAGGAGAAGAGTAAATAATGGCTTTGTCTATGAAATGCATTTTAAAACTGTAAAATAAAAGGATCATGTATCAAATTAAACTGCATGTTGGCTTAGCGATATATTACATCTTTACCCAATTTTGTATTCTCTTTATTTTTACGTGTATTCCTTACTTTATTCATCCTACAATACTTTTAATAGAAAATATATAAATAAATGGACAAATAGATGATAGATAGAGACAAAAAGATAAATGTAGAGATACACAGAGAGAGAGATACATAGAGAGACAGGGAGATGGATACATAGATAGTGATTTTCACATTTATTTTTGTACTGACTCATTTGCACATAAATGCAAAATCCTGATTACTTAGAAGGATTAATGAATCCAGCAGATAGCTGCTACTACTTTTCCTCACTGTCATACTTTCTGAAATGTTTTATAATTCAGTTATGCTGTATAATTCTGAAACTATCTATCATTGACATCCATTGCCCAGTCACCCAGTATTACAAAGATTCATTTACAGTTGCCAAGGCACTGGGGGTAAAAAATAAGGAGATTCCATAATGAAAAAAAACTCTAAAATTGCATGACTACAAATACACTGTACAGTGTGTTCTATTTGTGAAATGTGTTACTTAGGGTTTTCTAAAGAAACATAACTGATAGAATGAATACACACATATTTAAGATTTATTAGAGTGACTTATAGGTTATGGTCTGATTATTCCAACAATGTTTCTCCCCTAATGGAAAGTCCAAGAATAGAGTAGTTGGATGTCTTCAATGTACATCAGAACCATGAAGTAGGTTCTAATGCCAGTGAAGGAATGAACTTACAAATAAGATTAAGGTCAAGCAGGCAACGAATCAGGATGGAGAGCCAAAGTTTTTATAAATTTCTGTATAGGTATATAAGGATATACCTATAAATGTACTTATTGTACCTTGATGTGTTGCAGTTATCAACTGGAAACAAATCAATGTCCTTTTCTATTTACCATAATAATATGGTAAATTCATATAACAGAATATTAGAATACAGTTAAAATTGATCCTTATATCACAGATTTTGATAAAATTCTTTCAGAATGATATGTGTAACAATCTTAGAAGTTCTAAAGTGTGCTGCCAGCACTATGTATTACTTTTAGCTGCCTAACACAGAAAAATTTTTAAAATTCTTTTAGACTGTTAACACAGCAATGGAATAAAATAGTAGATTTACTCCAACTATACAATCAAAATATTTTTAAAATCAACATTAAAAGTAAGAAAATATTGAGATTTAACAAAATTAGGCAGTGGTGTGCCATCTATATTAATTCATTTGCTTATTTGTTTTTGTTAGTTGTGGAGTTTGAACCTAGGATCTTACACAAAGCACATGCTAGGTAACTGCTTTACAATTAAGCTATGCTCTTAGCATCTGTATTTGAAAATACATGGATGAAACTGAAGATGGAAGAAGCTGACCTCTGAGCATAGACAAGAGATACTTAGTTCACAAATGTACTTGAAGTCATCTGCACTGTTTAAAAAATTATATTTTAATTTTAGATGAACCTGAGTACAGAATAATAGTAAACTTTGAATAAGAAAATACTTTAGGGAGTTAGACTTTTCTTCATTACCTCCCACCAGACTCCCTAAACTATAAACCAAATATGTTAACTCAATTCCTGTGTCTGTGTGCACACTCAGTTGTCTGCGTTTAACACCACTTGAGTCAAGACCATGAATATATTAGAGTCCATTAGTCTCTTGTCTTGGCCTTAAGCTCTGTTTTGGTAGGAAGCTGAATCTTGGAGTCTAACATCACAAAGAACTACTCTTTCCCCTCCTTTCTTGATAATTCCGGCTGAATTATGTTCTACTCTGTGTTCCCTTGGCCTGCAATGAATGTTGACTGCATCTTTACCTCAGCCTGAGTTGATTGCTCCTTCTTTAGACACATGTAAAGTTTACCATAATTTCCAATTCCATAACCAAACATTAGATATTTAATTGCTAATCTTGGTCATACTATCATCTCCTAACTAATTATGAACTTTTTTTTAGGAGTAAGAACCTTAGTTTCATAGGGAAAGTCCATGTAATCACCCTTTGCAAAAATCCACTTTCTACAGCCTAAGCTGAATATCCTTCAAACCAGTTTTCACTTATTTAGTCTTTGTAGGCATCTTACACTTCAGCCAGTTCTTGTTTTCTCTTATTCATTTGTTACTGGTATATTCTCAATATTTCACCCCATAACTTCTAACTGAATCCCACAATGAGCTCTCCATCTTTAAATTTTTTGCCTCAAATGTGAAGTATGGTTTACGTTTGATCTGTTTCCATAGGATAACTTCTCCTCTTCTCAGTTTGTCTGTTTTATGACCACGGATTCTCAAAGAGCCACTCAGATGACAATCTTTGTCATCAGACTGCAAATTGCAAATGAAATATTACTAGTGTGATTTGGGACCAAGTTTTAAAATTTTTATGATTCAATTTCCCATTTAAAAGTAGGAGTAACAATTGAAAGCTTAACAACTGATTGGTAGTCACCAAAATTTGTCATATGTTTTAAGAATTGGAAAAATACCACATGAAAATTGCTAGGCAGTGGTGGCACATGCCTTTATTCCCAACACTCGGGAGGCAGAGGCAGGTACAGCTTTATGAGTTCAAGGCCAACCTGGCCTACAAGAGCTAATTCCAGGACAGCTAGGACTGTAACACAGAGAAACACTGTCTCAAAAACAAAACAAAAACAAAAAAAAAGCCAAAAAAGAAAAACCACACAACAGCATTCTGAACTTTCTATGTAGAAAAAAACCAGCTTGGTCAGGCGGCTGTAATTTTCAATCTCCTGCCTCCAACTCTCAGGTTTCAAACATTTAATGCACTGCTATTGACTGAGTGAACTTAGAACTCAATAGGTGTTTAATGAGTATTTAATAGGATAATGCAAGACAACCTTTAAGATTCTTGTTTAATATCATAAAGCTTATTCAAAAAGAAATTAAGCAAAGTAGAATTCCTTACCATTCCTGGGTTTTGCATCCATTGAAACCACTTAATCTCTTTGAGCCTTTAATTCATTAAGCCTTCTTCTCATATTCCTCTACTAACTCCATCAACCCTTTCCTGGTGTATTTAAACACAGAGCAAGATCACCATGTCTCTTGATGGTCTGTGTAACCTTGCTTGCTTCTCCTAACTTCTGCTTTTCTGTAATTAGTCCACTCTGTCTTTTGAAAAGGACTACTGTTATAGTCTACATCTGTAGGGTCTAATGAGACCTGGCACATACTTGTTTCAGGAATGTTAACTGATCACTTGTCCCATGCTTTCAGAGATCTTTGTATCAAAATTTGGCAGGTCTAAAAGCAGGAGCTATAAGCACCACTTATGAGTAAAGACTGTTGGAGAAGAGGGATGTGACAGTTAAGTTGGTTCAGAAAAGAGCCTGAAAAAATTACCTGTATCGAGAGAAAGAACCTCAATATTGTGTCAGCCATAATGAAGCCTTCAGGTACCAGAACATTCAAAAGAGAAAGTACATTATACCAGTGATAAGATAAAAGGGTCTTTGGAAGGAAGGAAAGGTTTCCTTTGCAAACCTGGAGAAGAGTTTCATTAAAAGAAAAAAATTGTACATAGAATGATGTGGAGACTGCAGGAGATCTATGAAAAATCTCTCCCAAAGACAAATGTGTGGCTTTATGTCCTCTTAAGGGGAAGCAAGAAGTTCCACACCATATGGTTTAGTCTGAGAAGTCTATGTGACAACGAGCAGATATTGGTAATGGGTAGGACCATGAATTAGAAATTGTAAAGGCACCCCTCATGGTCCTGACTTTCTTGTTCATGTTCTCCCTCCTTCTGCTCCTCATTAGGACCTTGGGAGCTCAGTCCGGTGCTCCAGTGTGGGTCTCTGTCTCTATCTCCATCCATTGCTAGATGAAGGTTCTATGGTGATATGCAAGATATTCATCAGTATGGTTATAGGATAGGTTCAGCAATACCACTCTTGGGAATATACCCAAGAGATGCCCTATCATATGACAAAAGCATTTGTTCAACTATGTTCATAGCAGCATTATTTGTAATAGCCAGAACCTGGAAGCAACCTAGATGTCCTTCAATGGAAGAATGGATGAAGAAAGTGTGGAATATATACACATTAGAGTACTACTCTGCGGTAAAAAAAAACAATGACTTCTCGAATTTTGCATGCAAATGGATGAAAATAGAAAATACTATCCTGAGTGAGGTAACCCAGACACAAAAAGAAGATCATGGGATGTACTCACTCATAATTGGTTTCTAGCCATGGATAGGGGCCACTGAGTCTATAATTTGTGATCCTAAAGAAGCTAAACAAGAGGATAAACCCTTCATATTTCTAACAAATAGGAATAGAGGAACTACTGAGAAGAACATTATACTCTAATATCAAAAAAATAAAAGAAATAATTTTAAAAAGTCTTCAATCCATACAGTATAATCAGTGATTTAACGATCACAAAACTAGGTCTAAGACCTAAGCAAAAATCATGATCTCATGACTTGTTGGAGCAATAATTTCTTGTCTTTGTATATAAACAGGGTGATGGAGGCTAGAACTATCACTGAGTTCACAGAATGTGCTGTGATACTTTCATTAAACACCTTTGCTTGACATTTGCAGTAGTGACGCTGCTGCGTTCATAGTCTTTATTTGTGTCACTTATCATGAACAATCCTACAAACATCTGTAGAGACTTTAGGAGCTGTCTAGGGAAAGAAATCAAACAAAGTAAAGAAGTAAGCTCCATAGTTGATATTACATCCCTGAAATTTCTGGACTTCGTTAACACATTCCAAATGCTGCATGGCTCTTGTAGAGATTTTTCCATGAATTATTTTATTTTGGTCAAAAGCATCTCATCCACACATCCCCTCTCTTCTTCAACTCAACATCTGTCTTTAGTGGCTTAGCATCAGGGAAATTTAACTGCAACATTGGATTCTAGTTGAATAAACCACAGTCTGAATCTTTAAGGACAAAAGATTTTGTCTCTTTCATTTTCAATCTACAATTCATTTTTATCATATTTTTCAATAAGGATTTTGGAAATTCCACTAAATCTCTCTATCATACATATCATGCCTAACATTGGGCTTTTTTACCCTTAAATTCCTATTCCTTGACATTATTATAAGCTTATAGTAAAAGTATCAAAAGTTAAAACCTTAAATTATGTACAGTCTTAATATGTATTCTTATTCCAATACCTGCAAAGGGATATCTCATTTATATTTCATTTCTCTTTCAAGTTCTTCTAATACAACATAGGTTTTACTTTATTGGTTTTTGGTTTTCTTCTTATAGATAAAGTGTTTCAATACTATAGATGGGATGAAATTTGCCCAAAGACAAACAGAGAGCATTAGAACTAAGAAAATCTAGCCTTCAATTCAACATTTCTTCTGACTTGAAACACATTAGATGCCTTTTTTCAATTTTTATAGACCCAGTGATATCTAAAATAAAAGTTTATTTTGTTATTTTTTCTTTATATTAACAGTTCTAGACTGAGAAGCTACCAGTCATAGAGACTTTAGCTCCTCCTGAAGCTAAAAATCATTCAGGGAATCTTAGGGCTCATGTAATTGTAAACATGTACAGCCACTTTGGAAGTTAGTGTGGTGGTGTCTCAAAACACTGGAATTCCATCTACTACAATATCCAGCAATACCATTCTTGGGCATTTACCAAAAGGATGCTCAATCATATCACAAAGGAACTTGTCAACTATGTTTATAACATCATTATTTATAATAACCAGAACCTAGAAACAATCTACATGCCCCTCAACAAAAAAAAAGGAAAAAGAAAATATGGTATATTTACATAATGTAATATTACTCAGCTATTAAAAAGTGACATCAGAAAACCTTTAGGCAAATGCACAGAACTAGAAAAGATCATTCTGAGTAACACAAAGAAAGACAAACATCATTTGTACTCATTCATAAATGAATATTAGCTGGAAAATAATAAATAACTATGCTACAGTCCAGACTGACCAGGTAACAAGGAGGACCAAAGTGGTGGGGGAGATGCATGGACCTCCCTGGGCAGTGGAAATAGAAGAGAGTTCATGAGCAAACTGCAGGCAGGTGGGGATGGGAACATGAACAATCTGAGGGATGCACGAGCGAGAATACTGAAAGATACTACTGCAAAAGGGGAACATTTTGGGGTAGGGAAAAACCTGGTGAAAGGGAATCTCCTGGGAATCTATAATGATGATCCCAGCTAATTCTCCTGGAAATAGCAGATATGTAGCCCAAACCGGCCATCTCTATAACCAGCAAGACTCCAAGTGAAGGGAGTAGGAAACCAAACCGGCCACATAACCTTCGACCTACAGTTTGTCCAGACTATGAGATGTGCTGGGGTAAGGTTGACCTGGAGATTGAGGGAGGGGTTGACCCAAACCCTGCCACTGCCTGGAGTACTAGGACCCACTGGTTGGATGATCCAGAAACCTAGGACAGAAACTAACACAACTAGAAGGGGAGAAATGTCAATGTAATGATGCCCAATGATATCCTGCTATACTCAAATATTGATGCCTAGTCCAATTACCACCAGAGAAGCTTCATCTAGAAACTGATGAAAAGAGATACAGACCCACAGCCAAACTCTAGCTGGAGATCAAGGAATCCTGAAGAGGGGGGAAAGGATTGTAGGAGCCAGGGGTGTCAAAGACACTGCATGAAAACTCACAAAATCAACTAACCTGGGCTCATTGGGACTTACAGAGACTGAACTAGCAACCAGGGAGCAGACATAAGACTGGCCTAGGCACTCTGCATATATATTACAGTTGTGTAACTTGGTCCTCTTGTGGGGACCCTAAGAATGGGAACAGGGGCTCTCTCCAACTCTTTTACTGGCTTTTAGGACATTACTCCTCATACTGGGTTACCTTGCCCAGCCTTAATATGGGGAGGTGCTTAGTCTTACTACAATTTGATAGATCATGTTTTGTTGACATTCATAGGAGACCTGCCCTTTCCTAAACAGAAAAAGAGGAGGAGTAGTGAATTAGAGATAGGAACAGAGGGAGTTGTAGGGAAGTACTGGAAGGGGAAATTGTGATTGGGATATAAAATAAATAAATAAATTTATATTAAAAAAGGAGTGTTCACATAATTTACTTGAGCCTTGGTTTCTGTACTTTATTGTTGTGGCAATGTCTTCTGTCTTGTCTTATCACAACTCTGTAATATGGATGATACAAGGTGAAATTGTGCAAGGCCACAGGTGAACACATTACAAGGCAAGTATTTCTCACAAAATTAGTTCTGATATTCATGCAAAAGCCTTGACAAGGAGTAACTCACAGAAATTGGGAGATTGTGATAACTTTCATATATCCAAATACAAAATATATCTTTCAAAGCAAAGAAGCAGAGACTTGAAGAGGTTAAATTCTTTGTCTGCAATCACAGAACTAGTTAATTAAGTGAAATGTGCTAAAATGCGTATTTCCTGAAATTGATGCCATTGCTTGTTTGAAATGACTTGTTTTAGTCACACAGTATAGAATACTTTATTTCTTGAAATTTTTATAAAGGTGAACTACTATTATAGCTCTTTTCCTATTTGATAGAAGCAAAGTCAATGGCAAAAGTAAAATTTTACAAGTAATTGCACATGTACATGGCAAACAAACAATTTGAACTGACAACTGAAAATTTAAGTTTAAAGAATGAACTGGTAGAGCAGTAAAATTCACAATTAAAAGCTTATCAGTCACAACATATCCCACCCCACACATCTGCTGGAAGGTTTCCACTCCACCAAGAGCCAGGCCAGCTTCCTGAAACCCAGGTAATCCACCTTCCGCCTACCTGTGCTCACCCATCGTAATCACCTCATCCAGGCCCATACATCTGAGGGGAAGCCTCCTCTTCCACCAAGGCCAGGCCAGCATCCTGAACCCTAAATGAGACTGGTTCCTACCCTGCCTGTGCTCTCCGAACGTAATTCTGTGTATCCTTACTCCTTATCACCAAAAATGCTCATTAAAACACTGGCAAACTGAATTCAAAAACAGATTAAAAAGGTCAGCCACCATGATCAAGTAGGCTTCATCTCAAAGATTTAGGGATGGTTTAACATATGAAAATCTGTCAATAAAATCCTCTATATAAACAACTGAAAGAAAAAAAAACCTACATGATCATCTCATTAGATGTTGAAAAAACCTTTGACAAAATTCAATACAGCTGCCTGACATAAAATTCTTGGTGAGATCATGGGTACATGGGACATATCTAAACATAGAGTAAGCCAACATCAAATTAAATGTAGAAAAACTTAAAACAATTTCACTAAAATAAGAGATAAGACTAGTCACACTCTTCAAGTCTAATAAATGTATCACAAATAATAAAAACGTGAAGACAGATATTGGAGCTCAAGCTGAAAGATCAGAGAAGCAAAGCAGCCAACCACTAAAGAACTCTTACCTCTACAAAATCTTCAGACTAAGAGAATTCCTGTCTCATCCCACCTTACATACCTCTCTAGAGCTAGGATTAAAGTGCTAGGATCACCACTGCCTGGCCCCTATGGCTAATTAGTGTGACTGCTGGAACTAAAGGTGTGTGCCATCACTGTTTGCCCTTTATAGTGTGTGGCTAGATTTGCTCTCTAATATTCAGGCAAGTTTTATTTATTAAAACACAAATAAAATATTACTATACCAAGTAGTACTTGAACTTCTAACTAGAACAATAAGACAACTAATGGAGATCAAGGGAATACAAATTAGAAAGAAATAAGTCAAATATCATTATTCACAGATGATATGATAGTATACATAAGTATCCCAAAAACTGCTAAAAGGTAACTCCTACAGTTGACAGACACCTTTTGTGAACTAGCTAGATATGACTAACAAAAAAAAAAAAAAACAAAAAAAAAAAAACCTCCACTGTGACATTGCAATGCTCAAATTTGCCATAGATGTTCCATTGTACCACCAAAATGCTCCATTGTGTCATCACAGACCCCACAATGACATCACAATACTCAATTGTGTCAACATGAAGCTACCTCATGATAGCATGCTCTGCCAGGCATTATGATGCTCTACATCAACATCACAATGCTTCATGGTGCCATCACATTATTCCATATTTACATAAAAGTGCTCTCTTTAAAAAAAAATAGTACAATGACATCACAATACTCAATTGTGTCAACATGAAGCTACCTCATGATAGCATGCTCTGCCAGGCATTATGATGCTCTACATCAACATCACAATGCTTCATGGTGCCATCACATTATTCCATATTTACATAAAAGTGCTCTCTTTAAAAAAATAGTATTCTTCTTATATAGAAGTGAGAAAGAAATCATGGAAAAAACACACCCTTTACAATAGCCGCAAATAATATAAAATATCCTTGGTTAACTCTAACCAAGCAAGTGAAAGACCTGCATGACAAGAACTTCACGTCTGAAGAAAGAAATTAGAGAAGATATAAGAAGGTGGAAAGATCTCTCATGCTCATGGATTGGTAGGAGTAACATAGTAAAAATGACCATTTTATCAAAAGCAATCTACAGATCCAATGCAAACCCCATCAAAATTTCAACACAATTACTTACAGACCTTAAAAGAAGAATACTCAACTTGATAAAGGAAAACAAAAAGCATAGGATAGCTAAGACAATCCTATACATTAAAAGAACTCCTGGGGGTAGTTGAAATCTGCCCATAATTTCAATCTCTACTACAGTATTACTATATTACTATAGTAATAAAAACTGCATAATACTCGAATAAAAACTAACAAGTGGATCAATGGAGTTGAATAAATGACCCAGACATAATTCTACTCACCTATGTACATCTAAGAAGCCAAAATTATACAATGGAATAAAAGAAAGCATCTTCAACAAATGGTGCTGGTCTAACTGGATGTTAGCATATAGAATAATGCAAGTAGATACATATATATCACCCTGTAAAAAACTCAAGTTCAAGTGGATCAAAGACTTCAACATAAATCCAGTTACATTAAATTTAATAGAAGAGAAATTGAACTTATTAGGAGAACTTCCAGAATAGAACACCAGTAGTATATATACCAAGACTAACAATTAATAAATGAACCCTCGTGATACTGAAGAGATTTTGTAAGGCAATGGACACCAGCAGCCTTCAGAAAAGGCTGGGGAAAAGATTTTCACCAATTACACATCAAACAGAGGACTGATTTCCAAAATATATTAAAGAAACTAGACATCAACAAACCAAATATTCCAATTAAAGTGGGGTGCAAATCTAAACAGAGAATTCTCAACAGAAGAATTTTAAATGGCCAAGAAACACTTAAGGAAATGTTTAACATTCTTAGTCATCAAGGAAATGCAAATAAAAAGGACTCCAATATTCTCTTTTATACCTCTCAGACTGCCTAAGAACAAAAACACAAGTGACAGCTCATGTTGGCAATGATGTAGAGCAAGGGGAACACTCCTCCATTGCTGGTGGAAGGGCAAACTTGTATAGACACTTTGGGAATTCTTATGGCAGTAACTCAGAAAATTGGAAACCAATCTGCCACAAGACCCAGCTATACCATTTCTGGGTATATACCCATGGACACTCTACCCTACCACCTGAACACTTGCTCAGCTATGGTCATAGCAATTATATTTGTAATAATCTGAACCTAGAAATAATCTAGATGTCCTCAACAAAGTTTATAGATAATGAAATTTGTTACATTTATTCATCTATTAAAAACAATGGCATTAGAAAATTACTGGCAAATGGATGGAAGTAGAAAGAATCATCCTGAGTGAGGTAACACAGATTCAGAAATAATCATGTTATGTACTCACTTATAAGAGGATACCAGCTGCTGATTTGGGATTTTACTCTGAATGCTGTGAATAGCATTGGTTAATAAAGAAACAATATTGGGTCTGCGCAGGAAATAGGGGAGGGAGGAAGGGAGAACTAAACTGAATGCTGGGAGAAGGAGGAGATTGAAAGAAGCCATGCAACCTTACTGGAGATGTCCTACAGAACCTTTCCAGTAGACCACGAACCTCATGATAAAATATAAAATAATGAAGATGGGTTCAATTAATATGTAAGAGCTAGCCAACAAGAATATAGAGCTAATAAGCCAAGCAGTGATTTAATTAATACAGTTTCTGTGTGATTATTTCATGACTGAGCAGCTGGGAACAAAACAAGTGGCCTCCTACAACAAGCTGCAAAGTATAACCATGCTACAATCCATAAATTCAGAGAGTCTAGGTAAAGCAAGGAGCCTAAAGAGGAGAGTGTACTCAGATCTCCCTGGAAAGGGAAAATAGAATAGATTTTGTGGGTGGACTGGGAGGTAGTTGGTAATGGGAATGTGAGGGATCAATTGCAGGGGTGAAAGGAGAGAGTACTGAAAGAGACAAATGGAAATTGGTACAAAATTTCAGGGTCAGATAGAAACCTGGGGCAAGGGAAACTCCAAGGAATCTACAAGGATGACCTTAGCAATGGGGGATAAAGGAGCCTTAACTGGAAACCTCATGTAACTAGGCAAGACTTCCAATGGATACACTGGAACACCAACCAAGCATATAACCTCTGACCTACAATTTGTCCTGCCTACAATATGTGCTGGAGCAAAGGAAGTGCAGAACATATGGGAGTGGCCAGTCAGTGACTAATCTTGACAGATGAGGGAGCCCACCCTGACATTGCCTTGAGACAGAACCCTGTGGCTGGATAGCCCAGATACCTAGGATAGAACCAAACATAACTGGCAAATAAAAAGTTAATGATATAATTCCTAATGATACTCTGTTATACTCATAGATTGGTCCTACTCTTATTATCATCATAGAGGCTTCACCTTCAAAACAACGTCCAAATGTGAGATTATTGCCACAAAAGGCTTTTCCTAACTTACAGCTACTAGATCACTTTTAGAATGTCTTTTATTGCATCATTATAAAAACCACTTCTCAGATTATATGAAATGTGACAAACAAAGAGATGAGAAGCTACTCAATCCTGGATGTCTACTGGAGCTGCTCCCAGGTTGCCACCAACCTCAGGGAGTCTTAACAGAAAATATGTAACAACGATGCTCAATTCAGTAACTCTGAGAGATCCTCCCTCTATCTCCTCTGCAGGAAACAAAAAATTGGGCCTTGTTTTGTCTCTTTATCAATGAAAGGATGTAGGAGACACTCTTAGAGATCCATTCATACATGTGGGTACAGTTTTTCTTTCATGGCATGCAATAAATCACTTTTTAAAAATTGTTTTTATTGAGCTATATATTTTTGTTCACTTCCCTCCCTTCCTACCCTATCCCCTTCTACTCTCTCCAATGATCTGCACATTCCCAATTTATTCAGGAGATCTTGTCTTTTTCTACTTCTCATGTAGATTTGATACATGTATGTCTCTCTTAGGGTCCTCTTTGTTGTCTAGGTTCTCTGGGATTGTGAATTGTAGGCTGGTTTTTCTTTGATTTATGTCTAAAAGCCACTTATAAGTGAGTACATCCATTTGCCCACAAATTTCAAATGTCATTTTTTCCACTGTGTAGTACTCCATTGTATAAATGTACCCCATCTTTTGCATCCATTCTTTGGTTGAGGGGCATTTAGGTTGTTTCCAAGTTCTGGTTATGACAAATAATGCTTCTATAAACATAGTTGAGCACATGTTGTTGTGGTATGATTATGCATCCTTTGGGTATATACTCAAAAGTGGTATTACTGGATCTTAAAGTACGTTGTTTCCTAGTTTTCTGAGAAATCACCATACTGATTTCAAAAGTGGCTGTACCAGTTTGCACTCTCGTCAGCGATGGAGGTATGTTCCCTTTACCCCCAACCTCTCCAGCATAAGTTGTCATCAGAGTTTTTGATTTTGGCAATAGAATCTCAGAATTGTTTTGATTTGCATTTCTATGATGGATAAGGGTGTTATGCATGTCCTTAAGTGTCTTTCAGCCACTTTAGATTCCTCTGCTGAGAGTTCTCTGTTAGGTCTCTACCCCATTTTTTATTGGATTATTTGTTCTTTCGGTGACCAATTTCTTGAGTTCTTTGAGGGTTTTTGGAGATTAGTCCTCTGTCCAATGTGGTGTTAGTAAAGATCTTTCCCATTATGTGGGCTGATGTTTTGTCTTTTTGGTCATGTCCTTTGTTTTACAGAAGGTTTTCAGTTTCAGGAGATCCCATTTATTAATTGTTTCTCTCAGTGTTGTGCTACTAGGGATATATTCAGGATGTGGTCTCCTGTACCAATGTGTTCAAGTAGTGTACTTTCCAATTTCTCTTCTATGAGGTTCAGTGTGGTTGGTTTTATGTTGAGGTCTTTGATCCACTTAAGTTTTGTGCATGGCGATAGAGATGGATCTATTTTCACTCTTCTACATGTTGATATCCAGTTAAGCGAGCACCATTTGTTGAATATACTTTCTTTTTTTTTTATTTTATATCTTTAGCTTCTTGGTCAAAAATCAGGTGTTTGTTGTAACATGGGGGCCTACTTGTTGGGGTTTTCTGTCCTGCCCAGTTCCCGCAATCATTAGGTCCCAAAGAAACCACACAGAGGTCTCCATAAGTTATAAACTGATTAGCCCATTAGCTCAGGCTTTGCATTAGTTCTTATAACTTATTCTAGTATATGTTAGCCACATGGCTCAGCACCTTTTTCAGTGGGTGAGGTCACATCCTGCTTCTTTGGTATCTAAACAGGACTGGAGAAAAAGCTTCCTTCTTCCCAGAATACTCCTGTTCTCATTGCCCCACCTCTACTTCCTTTCTGTTTGTCCTGCCTATACTTCCTTCCTGGCTACTGGCCAATCAGTGTTTTATTTAAAACATAATTGACAGAATATAGACAAATCTTCCACACCAGTTTGTAGGCATGTGGGCTGAGATCTGAGTCTTTGATTGTGTTTAGTTGGTCTTCATGTCAATTTTTATGCCAATACCAGTCTGTTTTCAGTATTGTAACTCAAAGTTCCAGAAGTTCCTTTACAGTACAGGATTGTTTTGGCTATCCTGGTTTGGTTGTTTTTGTTTGTTTGTTTGTTTGTTTGTTTTTACTTTTCCATATGAATTTGAATATTGTTCTTGTGGGTTTGTGAAGAACTTTTCTGGGATTTTGCTGGACATTACATTGAATCTATAGATTACTTTTGGTAAGATTGACATTTTTACTTTGTCAATTCTACCTACCCAAGAGCATGGGAGATCTTTCCATTTTCTGGTGACTTCTTCAATTTCTTTCTTAAAAGACTTAAAGGTTTTGTCATACAGGTCTTCCACTTGTTTGGTTATAGTTACTCCAAGATACTTTATGTTACTTGTGGTTATTGTGAAAGGTGATACTTCTCTGATTTCTTTCTCAGCCCATTTATCATCTGTGTAAAGGAGGCGATGTAATCAATCACTTTTAAAGTTGTACTTTTCTACTTTATCCTCTTTATTACACTATTACATCCTCTCCATTATACTACACCCTGCAAGCACTGTATTGTATACCTTAAAGATTTCTACCATGGGACTCTTCTGTTAGTATTTATTTGCTACAAAAATGCTAATAATAGCCATAGCAGAAATGCTTAAGCAATTTCATGCTGCCAGAGTAACTGTAGAAGATAATATAGCATTTAAATTGATTTATCCCAAAAGAGAACGCAAAATATTCAGAAAAATCCCAGTGGGAGTTCTTCAGCCAGGCTTTCAATTGTCAATATGTCCTCCAACATAAAGTTTTCACACTATCTACTGAAATCTAGTATAACAGTAAAAATAAGCTCTATGCATTAAGGTCCAAACAATAAGACCAGAGAATATTTCTATAGACTTTGAAATGTTTTGTAGACTTCCAATGTAGACTCTTCAGACTGTCATATAACAAGACTAAAATAGTCTCATTTTGCTAACAATTTGATCCACATAAAATCACTTTTGCAAGTTGAATGAAGAAGAAAATATATATCCATATTAAAAAAATAACCTAAATCAGGTTTAATAATCTATGTATTTTTATATCATCAGCCAAATTTCACATACTGTAGAATAACCACATACTTGGAAAAATCAAAGAAAAGACACAGTAATAAATTTTAAAAGAACACAAAATTTTACAAAAACCATACAACTATACAATTTTTTTATTTTATTATTTTTTTGTTGTTGTTGTTGTTTTTCGAGACAGGGTTTCTCTGTAGTTTTGGAGCCTATCCTGGAACAAGCTCTTGTAAACCGGGCTGGCCTCAAACTCACAGAGATCTGCCTGCTTCTGCCTCCCAAGTGCTGGGATTAAAGGCGTGCGCCACCACCGCCCAGCCAACTATACAATTTTTATATGTAGAAAAATGCAATAACCTGGAAAGAATAGGTGTACTGGTATATATGTGTGTGAATTTGCTTTTTTATTTTATTCTAGGTATTAATATAAATTATATTATTTTGAAGCTGAGTGGTGGTGGCACATGGCTTTAATCCTAGCAATCAGGAGGCAGAGGCAGGCAAATCTCTGTGAGTTCGAGGCCAGCCCGGTCTACAAGAGCTTGTTCCAGGATAGGCTCCAAAACTACAGAGAAACCCTGTCTTGTAAAAACAAAAAAAAAAAAAAAAAGAAAAGAAATTATATTGTTTTATGCCCACAAGCAGGGGGAGGCAAATACAATGAAGAATACCAACATAGCCTCTATATCTGATCAATACTGTTCATATCAGTGTGACATGAACATTACACACTGACTATGTGTTGTTTCAGCTGCGCTTATTTCAAATATAAGGAGAAGCTAATAAGGAGATCCTCAGCTCTCCTACTGTTTACAGATAGTCATTTAATATTGTAGCTGACTCCCCATGTCTTCCCACCGCTCAGAAACTGCTCCACTAACAAGGAGTCAGTCACACTTTCCATCCTCCACTCTAGCTTTTCATCAGCAACAGCAACAGTATGGAAAGCAGGCATTGCCAGGAAGCAGTAAGCCTGTTTTTAGAATGATCTCTCCCACTCACGTGTCATTTTATACTGAATCCCTATTTCTCTCTTGCCTGTACAGCAAAATCTTGGAAATAAAAATATGAGACTCCTATGAACATTTATAAGTGTACATGGCATGTCTGTCAGAATATCTTCGCTTATAGGTTACGGCCTGTCTAACGTCTGTTCAAAAAATGCAATTAGTTTTTGGAGGTCCAAAGTCAAACACATTGTCATAGGAAGTAGTTTTAAAGCAAGCCATACAGCTCTCTGCTTGGTAATTTAAATGACTGACCGCTCAATTTATGAGCATTCCCAGCAATAAAATTCAGCCTGAACTTAATAATAGCACATTTTATGTGACAACGATGACAATTACAATCTATAGTTACTGCAGCTGCCCTTTGGTCTAGGGAAAAAAGAGAGTATTAATTATACACACTTGCCATTTATCAGACTTAACTTGGCAGGGGATTGAGTTGAGAACTATCTCCAACTTGACTTCTACATTTACCATTTTCTAATCCACTGAAATGAAGATAATTGGAATAGAAAAAGATGAGCAGCTCCTTCTCCCCAGGGCTTTTTTTTTTTATTTTGAATACAGTATAGTTTTTGGATCATATTAAATTTATACCACTTGCTTTAAAACCCCACTGTTATTTACTTCCTGACCTGCCACAAAGGGAATAATATTTCTACTGAAGCATCATGAAACTTGGGCTACACGCAACTTTCACATGTCATTTTATATCTTATGTTTATATTTGAGCTACTTGAGGATTCGAGGTCCTGTCATTTTATTTGCCCGGGTTATTTGCATTATGATACCAAAAAACTAAAGTATATAAAAGCAAGATGTACTGTCTAAATGGTTCAGGGTCCATGAAAAGACAAACAACTCCTGAGCAGATTTATTTTCATTAATCACTTTAGCCACTTTATTAAATCACAAGCCCATCATATTCAGGACTTTGTCCTCCATGCATTAGTAGAGATCCAATATATCACTTAGGATTCATTTATGGTATCATGCTTGATTGCTTCTGTGTTTAGAGTAACACGGGGTCTTCTCAGATCTCTTGGGGAAATCCTATTTACTGAGCTGTTGACACAGTTTATATACAGTCCTTCCTGAGTCTTTGCAAATCTTGAAATACCTCCTTCTAGAATAAAAATATTTAGCATGTTAGAAAGATTAAATAAAATTAGACCACAACTAAAGTTCCTGAAGTTTTATTGTTCTGAAACATGGCAGGAAAATATGAAAATACAGCCCCAACCAAGAGAAAGTCAAATAGATAAGAATATGTTTATATAAGCAGATAAATTTACAAGAGATTGCTCATCTTTACAGACAGTATGTTATACTGGAAAAATAGCTATAGAGATAGTCAAGAGTATGATGTCACTTACAGGTGGAACCTCAAAATATTGACTCAGAAACAAAGAAAAATTTCAGTTACAGGGGCTGCAAGCAGGAAAAATGGGCAGATGTTAGTCAAAGAGGTTTTTGTTTATTTGTTTTGATTTTTGTTTTGTATTCTATTTTTACTAAAAATAGCTGTTTTTCATAAAATATATTTGACTACAGATTTTTATCCCCCAACTCCACCCAGACCCTTCCTAACTCCCCTCCCACCTAAATCCTTACTTCTTCTTCCTTGCTTTGATAGGAAATAATAGCATAAAATAAAAATGTGAATATGGGAAAAAAGAACAAAAGGAAAAGAGCCAAAGAGAAAGCACAAGAAATGCAGATAGACACACACATTCATACACAAAAAATCCCATATAAACTGAAAAACATAATATATGCAAAAGACCATAAAGTTAAAAAATATTCTGACAAAGCATCATAAGACAAAGAACCTCCAAAAATGCCATTAAGATTGTTTTGTATTGGCCATCTACTGCAGGGCATGGGTCCTGGCTTTAAGAAGGGTTGGTATACAAAGTGAGACTCTATTGGAAAACTTCCCTTTTGAGTGCCCCATCTCAAATCATAATATAATAATAAAAACATAAAAAAACATAATAAAAACAGCATGCTATTGGCATAAAAACAGATACTCCAGAGACATATGTATGGCCTCTGCTGGCTGCATGGACCTATAATTATAGGCCATGTTGCTGTCCTGATCCATGCTAACACTGGAGACCATGTAGACGTTCATGGACTCTAATGCCTTGGGACTCTAATGTCTGTGGTCTCTACTGCCCTTGGAAACAATGCTGATGTCCAAAGATTCTGCCTGAACCCATAATGAGGTCCATAATACATGATACCGCTGATAACTGTATGGTAGCACTTGATCTGTGCAGTCATGGAAAACTACAGGGTAATTCAAGATCTGTCCATGATCCATGCTGTCACTGGCTGTTATAGGTAAGGAAGCATCTGTAGCAATGGTATTGATGACTGCAGATTCATAATTGAAAATGAGAAGTATTGAAGATTTCTTCAATAACCTCTCCCTCCCCCACCACCAAGAGAAAAAAGAAAAAACAATTAGTCTCAACAAAAAGCTATTGAAAAAAGTCCTTTAAAATTGTGATAAAAGTGCTGAAATGTATTTCTTCACAGTTGTTGACTTCTGTCAGTGGGATAGGAAAGGATTCAATTTTCTTTAATGGACTGGTCCCTGGAAGTTAGATCATGCTTCAATAAGTATATGGGCAAGACAAATTTTAGTGGTGCAGTTGAAGGATGGAAGGATGAATCTGGGAGGAAGGGTAGGCAAGTGTGATCTGGATTCAGTGAATGAAACTCCTAAATAATTAATAAATGTTATTTTAAAATAAAAATAAATAGTTTTAACTCAGTTATGAGATGGGAAAATTATTGGAACCCTCTACAATAATCTTGACTATACTTAATAATACTTATTGCCTATTTGATGAGTTTTTTTTCCAAGACAGTGTTTCTCTGTAGCTTTGGAGCCTGTCCTGGAACTAGCTCTTGTAGACCAGGCTTGCCTCAAACTCACGGAGATATGTCTACATCTGCCTACCAAGAGCTGGGATTAAAGTCATATGCCACCACTGTCCATCTTAATGAGAGTTTCTTAATGCAAAGACAAAGTAAATATAGGAAGTAATAAATGTGTTACCTAACTTAGCAATTATTTTAATATGTATTGTGTCAAATGTTATGCTAATCTTGCCTTAAATATCACAATTTTGCTCTTCATTTATACTTCAATAATTTGGGGAAATTCTTTAAAAGATAAAATTCTAGAACTAGAGCTGCCTGCCCAACTACCACTCACAGGCTCTTAAATAGTTATCATGCTTCAGTTTTTTCATCTAATTTACCTGAGCAGCATATCCATAAAGTCTCTTCATCTCTAGAATGACTTATGGTCATGAATTTCTGGAATACAGTCTACAAAAATGGTTGAAATCTAGAAAATGAATTTTGTAATAGCAGCCCATTCTTACATCAGATTTTATTTATTTATTTATTTATTTATTTATTTATTTATTTATTAAAACAATCTTTTCTCATTTTACATACCAATCCTAGTTCCCACTCCATTTCTGCTCCTGCTCCCCCTCCATCATCGTCCACCTCTTCCACCTCCCAGAGGTGGGTCAGCCTCAGAGAGGGTCAGGCTTCCCATCAAGAGTCAACAAAGTCTGGCACATGACTTTGAGACAGGATCAAGGCCCTGCCCCCTATATCTAAGCAGAGTAAAGAATCCCTCCAAAGGGAATGGGTTCCAAAAAGGCAGTTCAAGCACTAGGGATAAATCCTGGTCCCACTGCAATGGCCCCATAGATAGACTGCTCAAACCACACAACTGTACCCATATTCAGCAGAGTTTTTCAATGCAAGAGGTAAGGCCCTGATCTTGCAATGTTAATGCTGGGAAAACTTCATTAGACATGGAAGAGTGGCCCTGTATAATCCCCATATCTAGGGTAGGTTAACCCATTTAGAGAATGGTCCTGTCTTTGTCTTGGGTAGAATCAATCATTTGGTCATTTTTGGTTATACTTATGTAAGAAAACACTTAAGAGATTTTTAGAGAAATTAGAGCAGTGAAATTGACAACTATAGAGGATTCAGACTAAGAAATGAGGTATATTCTGTCAAATAATGCAAACTGTGTATATGGGGTTGTTATGATTCTCGTGGCTTGCCCCAGAAGAGGATTGTACTTAGGGACAGAGGTGGCTCTTGTGAATATACTGCCTTTAAAACACTTGTGGAAACAGAACAGAGGGATTTTAAGGCATCTTTTTATCTTCACTTCACAACAAAGGAAGGATGCTTTTTAAAAAGTGAAGGTATTACATTTTATGAATTTGGAGCGAAGAATGAGACATTTTAAAAATTTCTGCTGACTTACTTGGAGAACAGAGTGTAATGTCTTCAATATTTCTGTGGTAGGCAGAAAAATTGTATCTCCCAAAGATTTTACCTCTTATTAAAAAAACCCTGATATCTTGCAGGACAAAAAAAATTTTGCAAATACAGTAATATTATAAAGGTAACGTTATAAAAGCAGTGCTAGGAGAATTAACTACTAACGTAAAAAAAAATCACAATTAAGGGAACCTGAAATGCGATCATAGAAATATCCTTACAACATGACACTGTGTCAGAGGCTAACTTGCATCTTTACTTTTCAGCAATCAAACAATCATAAAACATCGCCTAACAAATAGGAGAGCTGAAACAGCAAATATTTCCACAAATACTTGAATTTATGAAATTCATGGATATTATGGAATACTTGAATACAAGAATATTTCAGTGAGAGTTTTTCAGAGAAATAAAACCAAGAAGAGATCGATGACTAGATTAATAAAGGGTGATGTTAGATAGCTCGATGTTAGATAGATATATGATAGATAGATGATAGATTCATAGATAGATAGGATAGATTCATAGATAGGTAGATAGATAGATAGATAGATAGATAGATAGATAGATAGATAGATAGATAGATAGATAGATAGATAGGAAGGTAGGTAGGTAGGTAGGTAGGTAGGTAGATAGATAGATAGATAGATAGATAGATAGATAGATAGATAGATAGATAGATAGATATTTAGATAGAAGATTATAATTATTTCTGGTGAGAAATTCACACAATGACAGAAGTTGATATATACTAAAACCTGAATAGTTGATTAATAAGCTGATGAGCCTGCCTATTTAGTGGTATAGAACAGTCTGAACCCAAACACTTGAGAATGGAGAGTCTCTTGGTGCAGTTATGATTCCAAGCACTAGAAAATAATAAATATTTCAGCTTAAGCATGCAAAAGAAGGCAGATTACCCTATCATTAGCCTTTTGCTCTATTCAGATCCTTAATGGATGTGATGCTAGCCGCTCACATTGGAGAGCATTCTATAGAATTATGGCTGCATCTCCTGGGGAAACACTCCTCCCGTTAAAATAAGAAATCTAGTTCAACAGATCATAATAGCTAGCTAGGAACATAATAATAACTAATAAGACAATAATAACTAATATTAATAATAAGATAATAATAACTAATAAGATAAGATAATAATAAGAAGAACATAATAAATAAGAACAGAAAGAAAAATCTTAACATCATTGTGGCAATAAAGGGTGGTGTCCTTTCTCTTTTGTTCCCCTATTTTGGATGCTAGTTTGAGGCATGCATAGTTCTTTAATAAGTCTTACAGGCACTACCACTCGGCTATAACTGAGTTCCCAAAGGCCACTTTATTCATATGTATGTCAAACCAGCTGCCTCACTGTGGTTAATATGAACAGGATGAGTATGGGCACTCTATGTATCATGACTGGCAAGTGAGTTTCTTGGCAGGAAGCCATGCTATGGAGTGAAATACTATGATCCTGGATACAACACGAAGAAAATATACAGGCAGTAGTTCCGACAATCTTGCTGAGCCACAGAGGCAAATTTATTGAACTCATAACTAGGGTATTTATTTGGATAAACAAAATTCTGCCTCTTTCAAGAGGGATTGAATCCAGAACAATTAATCTTCAGAAGTACCTATTTGATCACTTTTAGGAACAAGGACACTCATAGTCCATCTCTGATTCTGACCAGGTCAGAACAAGCAGTACCCAGGCACACAGCGTTGCTAATCACGTTCTTAATCTATTCCTGTCAAAGTCGCACTTTGACAACTAACCTATTGGGAGAACAAAAGGGCAACTTGGGAAAGAGCCAGGCGAATTGTCTGACACAAATCATTAGCTATTCCACAGATGAATGATGAGAATTTTTTCACATAAATGGTAAAGAGGAAGCTAACCACTTGTCCATAAAAACAAACTGAGCCTGACCCTTACTGTAGTCCTTTAGTGGGGCTAATGAAAGTCTCTGGATAGACTCCATTTATATGTTTCCTTCTGCTGGTGTTTTTTTGTGTTCTTGTTCAGAGACACTGAGAAACTCATGCAAGTTTAATTCCTGTCTCAATTAGGGTTCCTATTGTTGTGAAGAGACACCATGACTCTAATTTAGCTGGGGGCTGGTTTACAGTTTCAGAGGTTTAATCTAGTATCATCCTGGTGAGAAGCAGGGCAGCATGCAAGCAGATATGGTGCTAGAGAAGAAGCTGGGATCAGCGGACACCACGAAGAGATTGAGTCACACTGTCCTAGCTTGAGCATCTGAGACCTCTAAATCCAATCCCCAGTGACACACCTCCTCCAACAAGGCCACACCTCCTCCAACAAGGCCACACCTACCTCCTCCAACAAGGCCACAGCTAATAGCTCCACTCTATGGCTAAGCATTCAAACACATGAGTCTATGGTATGATTGCTATTCAAAACAGCATATTTCCCCAACTTTTCTACACCTAGCCTGAGTCCAAATATTCTAGGGGACTTTTTAGGATTCTGATTGTTTGTCATCTCTATCCCTCCCCACCTAACCACACAAGTGCATTTAGTAATTCAGAAGAGCCTAAGAAATGGTATTTCTAACAGTTTTGTCATGCATATCCTGCTTGAAAATACGCTGAAAACGACATTTGTATTCACCATAGATAGATTCAGGTTTTATGAAGCCTCTAATTTACAAAAACCTAGGACTGTTTATTATGCATCCAATATAGGAACTGAAATAGAACTTAGCAAATTACAGAGCCACAAAGCTCTGAGTCTGAACGGGAGTTAGGAGTTCTCTAATTTGCACGAACTGTGAAGTGGAGGTTCAGCATCACAAGTTAGGAAAGAGTAACACACATAAAATCACCGTTTGTTTACATACAGTGTTCAATAATTAAAGTGAGATTTATTCTGATCTCTCATAAGTAAACAACAATAGATCTTTACCTTTGATTATTAGAACCTAGCTGATGGTGCAATATCTAAAAACGTTTCTATAGCACTGGGTGGAAAAGAGTTACACTGGCATTAAAGAAATACCAGCTGTCAGTGGTTCAAACAAGAGTCACATAGAGCTGTATGATTGTATTGCCCTATACCCTGGCCCATATGAACCTGTGTTTCATGTCACTGTGGCCATCTTCACATCCTGTTTGAGCTCTCAACTTACCTGTGTAAGCTTCTGTAATGTCCAAATTTTATGACACTGAAAAACGGAAATTTGTATATCAATATTTTGCCCACCAATGATTTCTTATTTCTAGAAGTAAATTAAAACTGATAGAAAAGGTACTTACATATATACTGACCTTTATGAATTTTGAAAGCATGCTTAACATGTTTGAACCCTTTAATAAACTCTAAGTATCGCATAGATGCCATCAACATGTCTTTGTTTGTAGCTATAAAATTACCACAGAAAATCTGTTTCCTTATGTCTGGGTCTAAAGAAATTTGTCTTGTGATCAGCTAACCTTACTTCTTCAGATATTTTCTGCCAACACCATTGATTTCACTGAAGGCGGCTGGGCTCAGAGAATGAAAAGCAGCCCAGATGGTTTTGAAAAGTAGAACTGGGATTTGACTTTTAAGTGTCTAAATTAGATGAACCAGATGCAGCCCACCCTCTGCACTGTAGAAAAATGAAATCAGCATACAATCTTACAAACTTCAAAAGTCTGCCCCTTTCACTCAAGAAGCAGGATTTCCCACCTCAGAATGGAACTGCATGTGTTTAGTCATAGCAAAGTAACAGAATGAAAAATGGAAGGGACAGAAAAATCAATTTATTGAACACTCTGGCCTAACTTTGATGTGCAGTGTAGCACCAGTACCTTGGTACACACCTATAATAAATGTCTGTGATCAGCTAACAAACTGTCCCTTGCTATAATACACAACAAAAGAGGGAGGGGATCAGAAAGTAGTGATTATCTGAAATGCTTAATCTATACAGATGTCCCTTATTTTAGCCAGATCAGAGATAGGTTGTCTGGTTTTTTTTTAATGTTTTAATTTGAGTAATTTTTTAAGGAAGCTAAGTTACACTCTTTCTCATGATTATTTTTAACAATGCCCACTAAGATTACGGAGGCTTTTAAAAATCTTTTGAAATCAGTAGAGAACTGGCTGACTCTATAAACCTATGTCCTCACAAGGTTCAAATTTTTCTGAAAGTTGGAATTACATTGTACCCATTTAGAGAATTGAATACTGTTTGACATAGGAAGAGTGGACCATATTTATTTAAATAACAGATAATAGATACAAAAATACTACATAAAATAAGATTAAAAGAATAATGAATGCATATAAACCAAAACTGAAAATTACTAGAAGAGAATTTTTGTTGTACTTTATGATATACTTCTAGAATATGGCAGAGGAGTCAAAATAAGTTCTGTCTCTTCTAATTTTTATTCCACTATTCTACTGTTCCAGAACAATTTCAACTATAGTTAGGAGCTAAGGAAAAGGAATTACATAAAATCTGGAAACAACAAAATAAAAAAACATTTTGTTTGATTATTTGTATTATTTTGTCTTGTTTTTAATTCCTTAAAAGCATTCTTCAATGCAAGATTCTTAATCTCTATTTTAGCAATATTTTATTTTGAATGTGTTCATGCCTCCTCCCCACTTCCATTCCCTCCCCACCGACTTTGAGATTTATTCCTTTCTCTTTTTCTGTTTTCATCATAGAGTCTAGTCTCTGTTGTTTTAATAGTCTTGGGAGTGGACCCTTCCTGGTGTGTGGTCAGCATCCCAAGAGTTACACCATTGAAGAATCCAGAGAGAATTCTCTCTCCCCACAGTTCAAAAATGTCAGTGGCCTGTGGACATTATGGAAACATAGTCAAAACCAATATCCAGAAATATTTTCTTGCTGAAGCCAGCTGATTTTACTAATTGATGCTTCTGTGAAGAATTTAGGTATGAATGTGTGTATTTTGCTTCTTTTTGTTGTATGTATTTGAACAAAATATAGATAAAATGAGTATATAAGCAATGAAAATTTGTTTGAATTTTATTTTTTTTGTAAATGTAGAAGAGTCACCACAGTGAGTTATTAGACTATCATATGGCATAAAATTATGATTAAAATATACTTAGGACTTGGTATTTGGACAACTGTGTAACCAGATTCTCCCTGCCTCACTTTGCATGTCCTGATATAGATTCAGTAAGAGTCTAGTGTCTCAACAAGTAGAAAAGTGTTGGAGAAAAATCAGTAAATAACTTTTCTGCAACTGATTCAAACAGGATTTCCATGCCAGGACAAAGATCCTAAGTGTGGCTGGTAACACTTGAATAGTTAATGTAATTATAATAGGTAGGCAGTGCACTAATATAATTCAGTTAATGCTTATTTTTAAAAGGTTTGCATTTAGACGTTTTATACTCTTTTTAATTTGCATTATAAAATACATATTCTTGGAAAGAATCATAATTAAAATTTTGAGGGATAATCTTGACTAAATATTTCCCAAGTATGAGAACAATGTTAGGTTCAAATTTTTTAAAAATGTACTCAACAGATAAATTTATCTTACTTTGTAGATCCTTGCTCTTCTTAGGAAAGGAGCTCTTCATAACTGAAAAGTTCTTTGTTGAACATAAATTAGAATAACAACATTTTGAAGCAGGAATCAAAAGGACTGTAACTGTTCTCTCGAATGAGAGAGAGAAATTATCCAAGACATAATGAAAACATAGGAAACATAATATTGAAGCCACAAATTTGGGACAATTCCTACATACATTCTACCCTATCTCCCATCACAAACCTCGTGAATGATAAAATAGAAAGTTTAAAGTTATAGTAATGAAGAAGATACTGAAGCACAATTTTGAAATATTCCCTTCAAAAGAAAGCTCTGGAATTCTAGTTTTGCCAATCAGTTCTATCAAACATTTAAAGAACAAACATCAGTCTTTCTAAGATGATTTTAAATAATAAGGAAGACAAGTGATTTTTTTTTTCTGAATTTAGCTTGGAATGATAGAATTATGCAGACACCAAAGCCAGATTAAAATACTACAAGAAGAAAAAACTAGAAGCAATTATTTCTGATGCTATAGGTTCAAATATCCTTCGCAAAACAGTAGCAACCACACTCAGGGTTATGTCTAGGGGTATCTACTATAATGAAGGAGGAAGCTATCCTATATTTTAACACACATGACAGAAAAACAATATTTGTTTGTCTCAGTAGAAAACAAGTCCATTTATAACAGTATAAGAATAAAATATTTAGGGGAGACTTAATAAAAAAAATCCATAAAATGATAAAGAAAGAAATAGAACCAAACAAAACAGGCAATTAAAAAGACATCAATGAAATTATTCCTAATGATATTCTGCTATATTCATAGGTTGGTGCCTGGGTTTAATTGTCATCAGAGGGCCATCATCCAGCAACTGATAGAAAAAGATACAGAGACCCACAGCCAAATACTAGGAGGAGTCAGGGGGACCCCACAGAAGAGAGGGAGGAAAGATTGTAAAACCGAGAGGGGTCAAGGACACCATGATAACAGTATCCACAGAATCAACTAAGCAGGGCTCTTGGGGGCTCACAGAGGCTGAAGCCACAATCAGGCAACCTGTTTGGGTCTCAGCTAGGTCCTCTGCCATATGTTATGGTTGTGTAGCTTGTGTTCTTCTGGACCTCCTAAGAGTGGGAGGAGGGTGTCTCTGATTCTTTTGCCTGCTCTTGGAACCCTTTTCTTTCTATGAGGTGCCTCTGGTGTGAGGGTTTGTACCTAGTTTTGTTATAACTTGTTAAGCCATATTTGGTGGCTATCCCTGGGAGGCCTGCACTTCTTTGTTAAGAGAAATGGAGGAGTAGGGGATGTGGGGGAGAGGTGAAGTGGAGCCAGGGAGTAGGAGGAGTGGAGGAAAGGAGGGGCAACTGTGCTTGGGAGATAAAAATTAAAAAGTTAACAAAAATATTTTAAAACAAAACACAAATAAATGGAAAGTTGAACCATAAGCAATTCGCAATCTTATTATTGCACAGCCTGTTCCCCTTTACAGAATACTCGTTATGTCTGTTCTCCTTGAAAGAAAAACACACAAGATAAACTGTGATCATAGTCTGAATAATTAATATTGTTAAAATGTCCATACAACCCAATACAATTTTTATAAAAACCCCCAACATAATTTTTTGCTGATATAGAAATAATTATCCAAAAAATTGGGAGAAACCAGAAAAAATATAACAATTTTAAGCAAACTTGAGCATCAAGAGAAAAGCTTTAGGCTTCACACTCTGTGTTTTTAACTGTATTGTAAATTATTATTTGTTTTTTAAAAAAGAACATGCTGCAGATCTAAAATCAGACATATAAACCAATAGAACAAGATAAAAAGCCTGAAAAAAAGAACTTATTTATAGTCATTTGGTTTTCAACAAAGTGCTAAGATGCACCTGGAGAAAGAATATTTTATTTAGTAAATGATGTTAGCAAGGAGATATGGACTGGTAAAATAATAAAATTGGACACTTATCTCACACTGCACAGAGAAGTCAAATAAAGTGGACAAAAGACTCAAACAAATAACCCAAAATTGTAGAGCAGCTAGAGGAAAACAGAGAAGTCTATGACACTGGTCTGAAGACCTCTTGGCTAGAATTCCAAGTATCCAGATAAGAAAAGCAAAATGCAATAGTGCCAAATTAAAAATCTGCACATCAAAGGAAGCATTCAGTGAAGAAAGAAGGCAATATCCTTAACATATTTAATCAAAGGAGAATTGGGAGAAAATATTTAAAACCATACATCTCATAAAAACTAATACCCAGAATATATGAAGAACCAAACAAAGCAACAGCAGAAACTTAGAAAGAAAAAAGTATCCAAACATATTTCTCTAAACATATGAAACATATTTATATAAATATGTAATTTTCCATACATTTCAAGTTTACCAAAGAAAATATATTTGCAAAATCCTCACCAAAGGTGGTAAGTTGGTGAGATGGCAGATGATTAACTTGGTTGAATTTCTCTACATTGTTTACATAGAACCAAACACTGTTCTTCATTCCATACAATTATATATACTTATTATAAATTGAAAACAAGTCAGAAAATAAAGGGCAAATTCCCTTTGTAGGGCTAAATATTATGGAATTCATATTTAAATTGTCCTTGAAAGATATGATTATCAACTTTTAAAATATAAGAAATTTGCCATTTAGTTCACAGGGCTCTAGAATTTGACTGCCATACCAGGAGACCACTGCAATAAGTAAAGAAAATTAGCATGCAGATGCTTCCCCCATTTAGTACACAGGTTATATCTCCAGTCAAATATTTCCTGATCCTTGACAAAGAAGATCCTTTCCACCAGTTCTTATCTGATGTGACCATGGGGTCCAGATTTGACACACCAGAGTAGTACAATGAAATAGTCACATAAGTAAGTACAAAATTGGTAAAATATCAAAGTCTTCTCTGAAGCTTCATGGCCAGACTGTCAATAAAGATCCTTGTCTCTCCTCAGATTGCTCTTCTGTATCCTGCCTGAGATCTCAAAGGAAGAAACAGTCCCAGGGCATAGTTTTTAGTGAGCTGAAAGAAAAAAAAAAAACTTTTTTTTTTCAAATAAAGTTGATTTGAGCAAAAATATGCAGTAGGAAAACATGGAGAGAGATGGGAGGGAGGAAAGAAAAAGAAGAGAGGAAGGATGTGAGCGATATGAGAGTAAAGCAAGAGAGAAGGAAAAGGAGAAGAAAGACTTTAGCTACATACTACCACAGGCTTTAAAATTTTACTACACCTATGAATTTTATACTGTATATTTTAAAAGTTCCCTAAAAGTTAGTATGTTTAAAGAGCTGTCTCTTACCTGATCAGATCCTGGGAGTTCTGATCTCATCAGTGGCTCATGCATTCTAAGTTAATGGGGCTGGTGGAGGTTTGGTAAACTTTAGAAGATAGGGTTTATGTGGTTTAAGGAAGCAGATCGTTGATGACTGTCAGATATAATGGTTTGCAATTTGTAATAAGATCATCAGAGACTCAGAGTAGAGAAAGCAAGGCAGTTTAACTTGGAACTTTGCAAGGTCAGGAGCCACCTAGAATGGCAATGTGTAATGACTAAGGACAGAAAACAGTGTTTAAATACTAATACATGATGCTTGCCATCTTAATAATCAAAAGGGTAGAATTTTACATGCCATATTATTTTTCCTTGGGTCTCATTCTTCCTCTGTCACTCTGTCTGTCTTGGGCATGGAGATTTCCTATATTTTGTATTCATTGTTCTAAAGCTTATCAGATGCATGAACTCAGAGGCAAGCTGGACTGTTAGTAATTTACTACTCTTACAACAGATTGAGTGCTCTTACCCAGAGTGATAGAAAGTTAGAACCACAGGGGGAGAAGCATAGTACCAAAAAGGAAGAGCGTGCAGACTTTTCTTCATTGTCCTCCAGTCTTCTTATCTTCCAAGTTTCCCATTAGTTGAACAAGACAGTGGTTGAATGTGGAGTCTGGGAAGAGCTAAATACTCGTGCGGTATGTCAGCAGAGAGAGAAGCCAACACAACTTACATTCCAAACCCCAAAAGGTCAAGAAGCTGAAAAGGGACCTTGGTTGCAAAAATATCATCAACCTGGCCCTTTAGTCTCACAGAAATTAATCCTGCCTGTGGTCTCATCCCCAGGGTTCAAACTCTTTCTTCCACACAGGCCACAGCAGTTCTCTCTTTATGAAACTCTATGACTGAGCAATCCAGCAGTTCCCTGGCCTAAGTTAATTCTCTGCATCCTAGGAATTCTGGAGCCAGAACATCTACTCATTTGTCTCGGTAAGTGTACCAACTTAGAGTATCAGGATAGAGAGAGAATGATGAATTAGACTTTTAAGAAATTTTCTTACAGGAGTGAATTAAGGGAATTACTATCTCTCAATATGTTAAAATTGTCCTAAACATGAGGTTTCACCGAATGTCCTGTTTACATATTGGTAAACAATTAAACTTCCACATGAGATGAGATGCTTGTATGGTAGAGTGTGTTGACAAAAGGAAAAGGGGACTAATGGCAAAGGACATATCCTCTGCACACTTCCAAAAATGGTTAAATAGTGAAAATCCATTTCACAGTACTCCATGTAAATGTGTTACAAAGAGAGTTTTGCTAGGCTAATCTTGAGCATCTCTGCATTTCTTGCAGAGTTTAAATCAATCTATCACTTTGTGTTCTGTGTGGATCAATTAGTTTCATCCAATAACTTGAAGTGTGTGAGTTCCATCTGGTGAATTTAAAAACTGATTTCCTTCTCTTTTTCTTTATTACAAATATACACAGAGACAGGAGTAGAGGGAGAATTACAAGACCCTATTGTCATCAGCACCAGGACCAACATACCCAGAGTTAAAGATTTAGTTACCTGAAGAGCAGGAGTTTCACTTCCCAACATACGCTTAAGGTCTAAAAGTAATATGTACCATGAGTTCTCTAAATATATTTTTTAAAACATTTATTCTTTCTTCCCCTAAAATACAGTACCCCACTAGCTCAGATCATCTCCTTCCATTAATAAAAATCTTTTGCTGCCAATATGTTTGTGCATGATTTATAAATGATGGCCATTCACAGCTATCATTTGCTAATACCCAAAGGTAGCACATCAATTTAGGTTGCCAGTTGTCATACATTTATTCCAGTGATTTTGAATTTACATATAAAATAGCATGTCTTGTCAATTTTAGTTGGAGGTAGAAGAGCAAATTAATCAAAGCTTAGAAACTTACAATTTATTCTCATCTTAATAAGGAGCTAACCAAAAATTCATGCTACAGTTGAATATGTGAGTCGACTTCTGATCATTTGTGTCACTTATTGTCCTCTTGCGATATAATTGTCATTCAATCCTCTACTTCTTTGGGATGAAAATTTTAAGCCACTGGACTGCATCAGGGAAGGTTAATTTGCTTGAAACGATACAAGTGATTACATGAGTCAACATAATCAGACATGCATGGATGTCAAGATGGAGGGAAGCCCTGTGAAGTCACTAGAAATATGAATTAGGAACACTGAACCACTCCCTCAAGGAGAAGTGCTGACTTAGTATGCTAAGGGCCTCTGGCTATATTTTCATCAGCTAGTCAATACATACCTTTGTTTTAAATGTGCTTCTGTTCAAAGAAATCTTAATTGAATATGGAGTATGGTTTCATCAACAACAACACACAACAATCAGCACTCTATCTGAAAGAATATCTAAAATACATATTTTCTCTATAAAATCTCTTCAAAGCCTTTTCAAACTTAGGAAGATGGGAGAGTATATCAGCTTCTCGAGGGAGGGGAGGAGTATTTGGAAAATACCACAATCACTAAAAGTCGGCTTATATTTGAAATATACAAAATTTTAACTTGTCCAACTAAACTATAATTTCTTGTTAGAGGCTGAAAGAAACTAACAGGGAACAAAAATTGTTACTCAAATAGCATAAGTTTCAGTCAGTCAGAAAGAACAGCTTCAGGAATCTCTTACTGGACATGGTGACCATAATATGGAAAGTATTTACATGATTACTATGCTGCCTATCTGCTCAAAGATAGATTTTAAATGTTTTCATCTCCACAATCTGTCTGTAAAGTGATAATGTTGGTTGTCTTGATTTCATAATTACAGGATATCTGTATATGTCTGCTGTAGGTATCCTGAAAGGACTTGAAAGTTCTCTATTAATTGTGTGTTCTCTAGAGACAGCCTACTTTGATGAAACTCTTCCACCAGTGCCAGTTTCAATGTGTAAGATTGCTTGCATATTTTATTCTGTTTCTGAAGTGATTGTTGATGGTGTCTCTCACATGAAAATACCCTGAATATCCATGGTTAGGGTGAATTTCAAATATCCCTATAAGAACATAGAGAAATGTGTGGAAAGCTCTGCCTCAGACTCTTAATTCCAGCAGTCATAACAAATTCAATTTCAAAAATTTAACAAAGGTATGTGCACAGTACAGAAAGCAGACTGCAAAAGCACTTACTTTGTACGAGGAAGGTCTGGTTGTTTGTTCCAGCAGCTGGACTAGCTTAACCCCAAAATAACCACACAGAAACTGCATTAATTAAATCACTGCTTGGCCCATTAGCTCTAGCTTCATATTGGCTAACACTTATTAATTTAACCCATTTCTATTAATTTGTATATCGCCACTTGGCAGTGGCTTACCGGGCAAAATTCCCAGCTTCTGTCTCTGGCAGCTCCATAGAGTCTCTCTCTTTCTCTCTCTCTCTACTTTCTTCCTCCCAGAATTCAGTTCTGTCATCCCCACCTACCTAAGTTCTGCACTATCAACAGGCCACGGCAGTTTCTTTATTCAACAACCAACATAAGCAACACAGATAGAAGGACCTCCATACCGTTCCCTAAAGTATGGGAAGTATTAAATCAAGAAGGCAGAGTTGTATCCTTTAACCTCATCTGGCAAAGTGTGTAACCGGCAACGAAAATATTTTGCCATTCTCCACATGTATGCAATTATCTGGAAGCACTGAGATCATGGATTTGGGGTTACAGATTTCCTATAGAGAAACACTGAGAGCATGGATTTGGGGTTACGGTTTTCCTATAGAGAAGATTCTGAAACAAGATTCTCAACAGAATATAGTTTTACTTCAGTTTAAAATGTTCTACATTTCTCTGTGTCCTATAAGTGTTAAAACATGCCACATGAAGAAAAGCCAAGGAGACTTTTAAAACAGTGTTCCCATTTCTACCACTCTTGTGTAACATGGACACCAGCATTTTATACTTGATGTGTGTTGTGTCACTAGGGAAAGATACACAAACTCAGTCGGATGGAGACAGACAAGGGAACAGTGGCTGGAGATGCAGTGGATTTCATATAAGTTCATTTTTATATGAAAGGATTTCTGGGAGTGATTGGAATAGCATTTTCTACAATCGATGGTACAAGGTCAAAGGATGATAGCGCGGAGTAAAGTTCAGAGAAGTTTTTGTCACATACAGAGCCAGGAGCCAGGACTAGCAAAGCGAGGGCATGTTTGGGCCTGTTTTATTTATTCCTGATGAAACTTGGATATATTTGAACACTTCCAAAGACAAGACACTTGGAAGTGCCTAAAATTTAAACTTATGAATGAGCATCAACTTTCTAGGTAAAGGAGGAGGCGGCCAGGAAATTTTTCCGAGGTTTCACTTAGATTAGAAGGAAATAAAACGAAAAGGGGAAAAAGGTAAGCAAATGATAAATTTTGGTTTTCATAATTCATCACTCAGACAGTCCTCTAGAGATAACCCATACCAAATTAGAATTAATCTGAAACTGATACGTTCAGACAGCCATTGCAGTGGGATTTCATGCCACCATAATTTGGTCCGTAATGCCATTTCGTATATGTGTGAGAAACAGAAGTTGGCCTGTTGTGTGTGATTCAGCTGACTCGGGACACAAGTCTGTCATAGAGAACATAGCTTGTTAAACACTGAGGAAAACCCTTTGGTGGGTGCTAAGTTGAGCAGTATTTTTATGGATACAATTATGTCAACACCTGTTATTTCAAGGAAAAGACAGCTATTGGCTGACATGGACATACATTAAAAAGAAAATGTTGCACATCAAAGCTCTGAAGTTCTATCAATGTATGCATGTAAATGCATGTAAAACTACAGGTATTGACAGAAAAGAATTTTTAAAACAGGAAACAAAGAAAGTAATTGTTTGTTTATGAAAGAACATGAAAAAAATATTCTGAACAAAGATAGGAGTGGGCGATCCAGGGAGTGATGGAGAAGGGAAAAAGGACTGGGGGCGGGGGGAGAAAGCAGGGTGTCTCTGTAGGATAACACCAGTGGCTACAAGGGGCCGAGGACAGCTGGCATTTGTGGGAGGAAGAGGTGAACAGATGGAAGTGATGAATCATGGCATATGCAGGGGCTACATACAGCTGGACAACACCATTCACTGTGCAGCGAGCTCCCAGTGAGTCTCAACCAGAGAAACAACAGTCAGATGGAGGGCTTACATGGTTACCATAGGCAACTCTGTCTCTGCAGTTTTCAGCTATGGACCTGTGGTGAACGTGACCAATGTCTGAAAACATTGTTGTCAGGAGCTTGTTCTGCTTCAGTATATTTTGCTTAGGGACTTCCCATCAGCAGTGCTCTAAGAGAACTAAGGAGCAAAGCCAAAGAAACATCAAGGATTAACAAAAGAGCCACAATTAAATTCCCAAGGTGACTGAGCACTGTGGAGGGGTCAAATGTGAATAAATTTCCTTGATAGATTACCACAGTAAAACTTTTTTTCTTCATTCTCACAGCTGCAGGATGCCAAGTTTTGCAAATTTCCATTACATGACCCTGATCTCAATGTTACGTCCTTGAGACTTAAATGATACAGAATATGCAAACTTTTACAATATAGCAGCCTGAAATGGATCTTAAAAGAACAATAAGGGAACTCTAATTATAGAAATGAAGGGAAATAAATGCAAAAAAAGTGGAAGGAATGTAAAGCATCTGTAACAACATCCTGAATTTTGCAGGAAAATGGATGGAGCTAGAAAACATTATTTTGAGTGAGGTAACCCAGACACAAAAGGACAATTATCACATGTACTCACTCACAGGTGTTTTTTAAACATAAAGCAAAGAAAACCAGCCCACAAACCACAATCCCAGAGAACTTAGACAACAATGAGGACCTAAGAGAGACTTACATAGATCTAACCTACATAAGAAGTAGAAAAAAAACAAGATCTACTGAGTAAATTGGGAGCATCGGGACCTTGGGGGAGGGTTAAAAGGGAGGGGAGAGCCAGGGAGGGGAGCAGAGAAAAATGTAGAGCTCAATAAAAATCAATAAAAAAAAAGAACCACAGCTTTACAGTTAATCAAGTGCAGCAAATACAAAAGTAACACACCTGAAAATAGTATTCCTCAAGAGTCCTTAGACAATGCCTTACAGCAGGTATTCAGTGTCAGGTCTAAGCAAGGGCATAGATCCACTCAGCTATTCCCCCAGAGACCCTATACTCACAGGGAGATCTTATTTCTGGACCTCACCTTACTCAAGGCCAGGCAAGGAGCTGAGATAAGAGAAGTATCCATATGGTAGGGTGGCTATCCCAAGAGGATTTGGGGTACTCTGGGAATCAACAATTGTTGATGTGGTCTTTATAATATCTTTTATTATAATAAACAATTCCTTATTCACATATTAAATAAAAAAAGAGTGTCTGGAAAAGTCAAAGGTTTGGAATCAAGTTGCCTCTATTGTGTCCAATCTAAACTACTTGGCTAGGTGTGTAACTAATACTGAGCCCCTGTTTCTCCATTCTCATCAGAGAAGTTTCATTTCTGTGTAAGTGGTGGATAATACAAAGATTCACAGCTAGTTAAAATGCAGAGAAATGGGGATTGTGAGGTGCTGAGATTTAAATGGGACAACTGTATCATGCTCCCTTCCTGCGAGAGTCAGAGATGATCACTGAGGGAGAGGACAGGCTCCAAAAGCGAGAGAAGGTGTACTTCTACAGTGAAACAGCATCTGCTGGGAAGGACAGGCCTGTCACACACATGACCTCCCAGTGGCTGTGACTGCACTTACATGGTCTGCACAAGATCAAGTTAGGAAAAATCCCAGCTCCGAGCCACCAGTATTGGAGGAGTTATTCGCCATTGATAGCTACTCAGTGAGTGATAGTCCATAGTCCGTTTTATCTAGGGATGCAGCCTCTGAGAGGTTGTGTATGCCTCTGTAGGTGGTCTTGTGCCTGTTCACTCAGAGCCAGCACAAATGGGACTTGGCAAGTTAGAAAAAGAAAGATCCCCATGTAGTTGGGAGGAAAATGATAGCAGAGCTAAGAGAGGAATAGGAGCAAAGAAAATGTAAGGTGGATTCAATCAAAACATACTGTAAGTATGTATGAAATTCTGAATCAACAAAAAAGTGACATCTTAGCAATTTCCTAAGGTCAAACTCTGTGTGTGTAATAGGCATGCGTCTTTGTGTGCTTACTTTTTTCAGTATCCTGTATATATAGACTATAGACAGTTTCCTGTTTTCTTATATTAACATTTAAATCTGATTTTGGCAATTTTCACATTTAGAGTAGACTTTTTTTCTTTTAGAACAGAAAACTTTTAGCTATATCTATTATATAAAAGGAGATGAGCTTAATTGCCCCTCAACTGCAATAACTATTCTATTTCCCTTAGTAGGAATAAATAATATCTTAAAATGATCCCCTTTGTCCTAAAGAAGCAGAGGAAAGGCTGCTCTCTATGTAATAAAATGTGAATTACTTCTATGGAGACACACTTCTGTTACATACCAACTTGTGTTTTAAATGAAGAAAATAGCTGACAAACTAAATTGTTGCCAAAAACATTAATGACACTAGTGATTTTTTATGAAACTTTATTCTTGTGTGTGTGTGTGTATGTGTGTGTGTGTATGTGTGTGTGTGTGTATTGCCTTTGATGTACTTGCTTTCTCCTATTGATATAATACTCCTGTTCTTCTATGAGGCATGAGTAAAGTCCCATATATATCAATTTGGAGTAACAATAGTTGCTCCAATTTGATGTTCAGTGTTAAGCAGTGAGGATCTAATCACCAAACCAGAAAATGAATCAAAATACCTTCTCATAACCTACAGTATCACCTGACATCCTCACTTTATGACCTGAACAGCTGACAGAAGAGGTGAAGGGTAAAGGTAACATCTTATCCCCAAATCTCAGAAGCATTGTTAGACTCATGGTCTCATCAGGTTAGGGCACCACAACATTCTGCCAAGACCCTGCTTTACTATTTTTAAGTTATCTATTTGAAAGTTAGTAATGATCTGATTCATTTCCAGATGTATTAACTGATTCTTGTTTCCAGATAGACTGTAATCACAAATGCATATCACCGCACCAAGTTATGGTAGTTTATTCATAGCAATTCCTACAAACAGTCTCCAAGGAGTAAGGTCTTATTTGACAGCCCATAAAAAGATGGTCTTACAGAAGTACTCTACAGTTAGATTTCTATCTTCTCTACCTTGCTAATCAATAACCCATTTACAATAATAAATACTGTGTTTGTATTTGTATAAATATTCATATATCATTGTGGACCCTGATCTATAGATCCGGCCATGGCAACAGAGAGGGACTTGAACATTTGTCTATACAATTTGGAGTCCAGACAATTCATGAACCTTCTGGCTTTGAATATTCTGTTCTCTGCTAAGGTAGAAGCATGGATGGGACTTACTAGATTTCGTGAATCAAACCCATGGGAAAGGAAACTGATAAGAAGCATATGCATGCTACTGTGCTTCCACATCTCTGGGTTTAAGCAATATATTTTATCTATGTACCAATTTACAAATTACAGTGTTTACTCAAAGAACCAGAGCCTCTTCTTTTTGACCTTCACATCTTTCCTTCCCTGATAATTAATGCTTGGATCATGAGCATCCTCAAAAGCAAACATGACTTGGTAAGTACATTGTGACAGGATCAGGATTCAGACTGGCTCACTAATAATATTTAATTCTATGGATTAATAACATAATGAATGGCATTTGACAAATATGTATTGAGTTAGTTTCAAGTTACCTATGACCAAGGAAATGTTGCACTATGAGGATACAAACCTCATATATAAAACTATTCATTCTAAATACAGCAGGGATATGTGGAAAGTGTAAAGTTAAAGAACAGCATGGAGCTCAGTAGATAGAAAATTGCTGAAGGAAAACAGCAGAGGGTTGGGATTATGATTAGTCTAATTTTTCAGAGTTCTAGTTGAGGGCAAATAAGTAAAAATGATAAATCATATATCATATATTATGAATAAGTAGCTATTGCCAACAGATCTGCAATGAACTCTTACAATACCAAATGCCAATAAAGATACTATGTTCCTCAAAAATTTATTTCTGTAAGCTCAATGCCACCCCTGGGCCCTGATTTGGAGCACTGAATGCAACTCAACCCACTCTCTGCTCACAAGTTGTAGGGAAGGAAACATTTACTTCTTATTTTCAAGACAACACCAAAGCTAGTTCATTTTGGTTTTCTTTTCTCAGAGCTTGGTATTGTTGTGGGATTTGTACACTGTGAAGATGTATTGCTGTGATTAGAGTAACAGAAAGCTGAACAGTTAATAGCTAGGCAGGAGATATAGGCAGGATTTCTGGCCAGGGAAAGAAAGAGGAGGAGAATCTAGGCACACAGGAGTTGCTGGAGATATGAAAAGGATACACGGGGTATAAAATGGAAGAGAGGTAATACCACATGACAAAATGTAAAGTAATATAAATGGGTTAATTTAAATTATAAGAGTTAGTTACGAACAAGTCTAAGATATAGACTAAGCTTTCATATTTATAATGAAGTCACCATGTCATTATTTACAAGCTGAAAACCCAAAGAAAAATCTGACTACATAGCATACATAAGAAAAAGCAGCTCTTAAAACATCAGACATCTAAAGCTTCCTTCTCCAGTGTGCAAGAATGGCTATTCATAGACGATAGAATATTCAATATTGAATGAGCAAGCCCTAAAAGCATTCCACTAAATGGACGAAAGCCAGATATAGGGCCTCATATTTCATTTTTTCATTTATATGAAATTCTATGATTGCTAAACACACAGATGGAAAGAATAAATTAATACTTTCTAGGGTTGGGGATAAAGGTATGAAAAATGGCACTACTAGGAATGAAATTTCTTTTTAGAGAGATTAAAATGTTCTATAATTACATAGTGATCTGGTTACACAACTTTGTGGCTATAATAAAGGTCACTGAATTGTTTACATCAAAATGTAAATTATAAACCAAACACTGAAATATGTCTATACAAATACACTCAAGCTTTAATGTCAACAGCTATGTTCCAGTTAACAGCTAATCTATGAAACTAAAATGAATGGCACAATATGCTTTTATGTCTCACAGAAATTCTAGGTGAGAGAATGGATCTTCCCAAAATTGATACAATGAGTAGTCTATGCATAAGAACCTGCCCTTGCACCTTTAAGGTCTATTGTCATAAGAAGGGAGTGGGAACATGTAAATACGGGCCTCCTTGCTTCAAGAGCTGAGTCACACTAGTCCCTTCTCCCACACATGACTTATACCTATTAATTTTGCTTCTAATTCTAAATTTTACTCAGCAAGAAAAACATTATTTTCTTGCCTAAGAAAAATAATTTTTCCTCAAACTTTATAATGTATTATCATGAATTGGGTTTGGTTGGATTTATGATTTCAATTATTTTCTTTTTCTTTCTTGTTTTAATTAATTGGCTAGTTAATTAATTGATTTTAGAGTACTGAGGATTGAACCTCAGTGGCAGCCAGAATATTAAAGGGAAACTAATGATATTCTGAATATAGAATAATAATCAATTATTTGCAATTTTGTCTATAAAACTACTTACTTCACTTTAAGAAAAAGTATGTGGATTTATAATTTTATGACAGATGAGCTGCCCAATTTTTTATCTTCTCCCAGTTAATTTTATTGCTACATTTATAAAACTTTTCCATAAAAGATACAAAAGGGAAAGCAAAAAAAAATTAAAATAAAACCCCTCTAATTCTTATTCTTTTGTCCATTAGGTTACCATGCTCAACACCATTTTTAGATAACTGCTTAGGTACTCAGGAATTTTCAATGTCAGACTTGGCTTTAGAAATCCTAATGCGTGTGTATTTTGGGGTATCTATGGGTATTGATTCCTAGATCTTCTTAGACATAAAAAGGCCAGAAGAAGCTAAATTTATTGTGTAAAACTGTAGTATATTACACTAATTAGCATATATCTGTATACTGTAGTCACCTTTAGAATAGCTGATAGGAAATGCAGCTTTTATTATGTTCTTATGTAGTATTATTAAGATAAGAGACTAATAATATGAAAAATCGCTACATGTTTATATATATATATATATATATATATATATAAATTTTTGTTTGCAAATAGTTCTAACCTATGGGGGCTGAATCTTCATATAAAAACCTGTAGATGTGAATTGTTGAGTCTGCACAATCCTGTGGAAGAATTTTCTGAAGGAGGAGCTGACAGATAGAAGAAAATAAAGATGTTTTGAGTACTTTATTATTTACTGTAAATATATATGATTTGCCCACAGAGGAGAGCCATTAAGAAATTGCTAACACTGCCTTGGATAGTCAAGTGGATTGTGATGCTAGTGAAAGAGCCCAGACCCTGTAATTTTGTAAATAGTGCTGCTTTTGGCTGGAAATCTCATTGGACCAAGATGAGATATTCATCTCTATCTTTAGTACTTTAAAAAATTATTAAACTTCAAAGCCTTTCCTTTGGTTGCTTTAGAAATCAAGGAGCTGTTAAATATCCAACTGGGTAATTATTAAGAAGTCAGGGGCCCCCAAACCTTAGATGCATTTTGCACTGGACTATATTTTGAGATCAAATAGAAGGTTCAAACAATTGATATCAACAGTTACTAAAAATCATTGATGGTGCTTGCTGAAATATCAGGTTTTGGTTTTTCTACAAAATGGAAATACCAATGGTCATCTTAACCTTACAAGAACTCCCTGTTTAAAGCACCCATAGTGTTTTCATTTCTTTAGGCTTTTGTTTTATTTTGTTTGAGACAGGGTCTTACTCTACAGCCCCAGATGGCCTGGAACTTGCTATGTAAACCAGGTTGTCTGGAATGAAAAGAGATCCTCCTGGTTCTGCCATCTGAGTGGTAGAATTAGTGGTCAGAGGCATGTGTGCATTACATACATACATAGTTACATACATATATACTTGCATATATACACACATGCATGCATACTTACATAATACAAATATGCATGTATGCATACATACATAATTACATATGTACAGATAGACAGACAGATGTATGTGCATGTAATGATGATAATCAAAAAAAGAGGCTATCAACTTGGGGGGAAGGGCTCAGAGAGAGTTACAGGTAGGGGCTGGAGAAAAGAAAGGGAGGAGGAAATGTTATATAATTCTATTTCAGCTAATTTTAAAGAATCTTTAGTGTTATAGTTTGAAGAGTTTACACCACTCAGTTATTTTTAAATAGGAATATTTCCATTTTTACCTTAATTATTACTGTATGACTAGATAAGAATGTACAAACATACATTCCATTATAAGTGAGAACAGTCTAATGTCTAACTATACAATTTTGTATGCAAATTAATTTACTAGCTGTTCTATTGCTTAGATGTTACTATAATTAGAGAAGTTGTTTCTTGCAGTACGTGGTAGCTAACACAGAAACTCACAGCTAGACAATGTGCAGACTGTGAGAGGCCTTGAAGTACTCAACACTAAATAAGGTTGCATGTGTGTGTGTGTGTGTGTGTGTGTGTGTGTGTGTGACTCTTCCCTTCAAGACTCAGAGGTCTATGCAGAAAAAGTGTTAAAAAACATTGCAAGCACAGGTGATGGATAACTCCAGAGAAACATTGCTTACTAGACACAACAGCAGTGAGGCACATATGAACTCACACAAACTATGAAAAAATGCACAAAACCCACACAAATTCCAGTCAGACAAAAATGCCAGGATGGAGAAACAAAAGGAGGCACAAAGTCCCACTTTGCACTTGATACCTGCTGAGAGAGGGGAAATCAGTTCCCTCGATGGAGTAGCACTAAGCATATCACACTCCAAGTCTGGCCTCAAGCTCAGAAGTAGCTGAACAACACAAAACAGACTCCATCATTTTTGTGAAATTTCCTTTCTTATTATTGGACAATTTTTATCTTTTGGTTTTGTTTTGTTTTGCTGTTTTCTGTCAAAGAGAGAGAGAGAGGAAGGAAGAAGGAAAGGGAGGAGAGAAAGAGAATAAGAATTTGTGTGGGTATGGTGGTGTGGAAGATCTGGGAAACTTGGGGAAGCAGAAAGAATATGATTAATATATTGTATGAATTTTTAAATAAAGATTTTAATATATATGTAATCACTGTCCTCCTCCATAATAAATTGCATACACCATTCAGTAACAGATTCCATTTTGGGGTAGGTTCAATGAGTAAAGAAAACAATAGGAAAAAAATCCAATCACTTCCAGAGAGATGTCATATCAAAATCAGCAGTCTAGACCTGAGGCCAAAGAACTCTGCAATACACATAGGTCAAGGGACATTAGCAATCACTTCATTTTATGAAAAGATCTTCAAGTCAAGGAAGATAATTGATGCACTCAAGATCAATAAAATATTTTGTGATTAAACCTGATTATTCAAATAAACAATTTAGCAGACTTCAACAGAGCCATTCTATAAACTCCAGAGATTTTATGCTGTGTATATACATCAATGGATATGATTATTTTGATTATACACAACATTTTTCCTTCTTCCATTTTTAATGACAGTATACACATTTTAAATTTATGTTCCAGTCCAATAAAAACTGTGTTAAGAGCACAGGAAATTTCGCCCAGTCCCTTTGAAGACTTACTCAATCTTGAGTACTGTCTGGCATACAGTGAGCACAAGAAAATCTACTGAATAAAAACATGTAATATTGTAAGAAGTTAAATTGCGTGGCTCTGATAATAAGCTACTTCCCATATTTTGAATATAATAGAAGAAATTCAATTTAATAATTAATTCTATATAATTATTTTCATTAATTTAATATGAGAAGATTGTAACAGCAGAGCAAATCTCTATTTTCAGTCTTTTCTAAAGCTACAATTCAATATGGATATTGTGTTAAAAGAATACACACGTTTAAACCCAGTATTAATACGCCAGAGGGATCAGCAACAGAAAAGAAGAGAATTTTTCAAGTCTGTTTCATCTTAATTACAGGCAGTTTATAAAGTGTGCACTGTGTAGTGCACAATGGCCCAATTTAAATTTTCTGTGCACTCCTAAGGGACATACGCTGTGGGAATCAGAACTTGGAGTTTGGACTGTGCTTTCTCTCCACTCTTCCTAGAATCAGACTGTAATAAAGACAGATGTTCCACCATGTAAATGGCATTTCTTTTTTTTTTTTTTTTTTTTTTTTTTTGGTTTTTCGAGACAGGGTTTCTCTGTGGTTTTGGAGCCTGTCCTGGAACTAGCTCTTGTAGACCAGGCTGGTCTCGAACTCACAGAGATCCGCCTGCCTCTGCCTCCCAAGTGCTGGGATTAAAGGCGTGCGCCACCACCGCCCGGCTCTAAATGGCATTTCTTTAAGCAACAAGACATTTCTTCACTAAAATTTCAGTGTATTTGCTAAACTAAAAAACAGCTGTGTGAAAGTAGCTGATTATTAAAAGGTTGTTCAACAACAGGTCATGTACCTCCCCTGCCGAAGTAGAATTCAGCCCGACCGTTTTTGAGCATCCCTCAGCTTCCACAGAAAGCAAGAGTTACTTTGAGAAACTTCAAGCATCATGGCTAAAACCTACAAAGTTACCAAAACTGTATGGCTTGTAGTATTTTCTTTTTAACAAGGACACTTCTGTTTCACAGTCACAGTAGACTGCAGACGTCAGTTACAGAAAATCCCTCAGTGACCTCATTCCACAGGCATACGTGTCTTGATTCATTAGAAGTCATGTGGCAGGGAACAAGATGGCCTCCCGTTGGGAATAAGGTTCTTAGAGGGCTCTTCAGAGATCAGGTGCCTGCCCATGCTAGAGTATAGCAGCAAGTCTCCCAAGCCTCCAGGCAGGCATTGTACATGAAGTTGGTAGTCCCTGTCTGTCAGATGGTTTCCAAACACTCCAGACTTGCACGTCAGGAACAGTATGACAATGACAATAAGTCAGAAAATGTCAGTAAAGTAATTTATTTCAGATATTAAGAGGCAAAATATCCAGGCTTTTAAGCTTTCTTATGTAACTGGTTCTACTCTAAAAGTTCAAGACTAATTAAAAGCAATCATCTTTCTTTGCTTAACTAGTATAACTTGCTTTATTTTCCTTCCTCCTCCTCTTAAAAATTCACTTACATACCTAATAGTTTGCAGATGTGTATTTTCCATAGTACAGAAATCCCTACCTGACGATTTGTATTTAAGTGGTTATTTCCTTAACATACTTAGAAGAGACTTTACAATTGAGATGAGTTAGAAGCATATTTGTCTATAACAATTAACAATAATAATAATAATAATAATAATAATAATATATTCAGTAGGTTGAACCATCTCTCTAGCCTCCTCCAGTATTGACTTAAACCATTTTTCAAATTTGTCTTCTAATATCAGAATTCATATCTTTATGTGTATTTTACTCTCATTTCCTCCCACTATGGCAGTCACTACTTCCTCTACTTTGCCTTTCTTTAATATAACTACCAAACTTTTTGTAATCTATTTCAATTTACTGCAACTTAGGATAATGGCATGCCAGCTTTATACCCTTGTTTTTGTCTTAATTTTGTCTCATACAGGGTGATTATTCCCAATCCTTTTGTTTGATTTCCCCACTGAAATCTCAGTAACTAGAATCCACTTCTGTCTAGTGGCCTGAAATAAGCAGTCTACCTACTTCATTCTCTGCTCTCCAAATCTTCATATATCCTCATCATCATTTTTCTTCCAAATTAATGTGCCCCCATTTTCTTGACCAAATCCAGTTTGTGCTGACAATATGTGCCTACGTAGACCATCTACTGCTACATGGGTAGCTTCTTGGAGTAACTCCTTCTTGCAAGGCTATTCAGTGTACACCTATCCTGACAAAGGCAGCCTGGCAATGACAGTTTCTCCACTTGACAGACACATAGAAGCACAAGAGATCCATGGATGATTATCTCTCAGATATGTTGATTTATGTCCTTACTTATTTTTGATTATATCAGGACTCTTTGGAAATGTCACTGGCGTCAGATTTCTTACTCAGTCTTTCATAATGGCTAAGACTTCATAGAAGAGCCGAAAGAACATAATTTTTCATTTAAAAAAAGCTCACATGAGTGACACAGCTCTTCTCCCACTGTAACATTTGAGAATATTTTCCTGATTTCCCATCTCCCAATGCCATACCACTTGGGGAGGTGTCTGGTACACTAAACATAAAGAACGTGACCTTGAGAGTTGGAAGTTACTCTGAATTTCACTTACCTCACTCTGCTGTGGGTACTCAATGCATGCTCAGGACATAACACAAAACAATGAATCAGGAATTCTGGGTCTGGGATCCAGATGACAGTATGCTTAAAAGCAACTCAGGTCATTTCAGTGTACAAGAAAATTTGATACTGAGCCCTGGTTACAATCTGACTACCCTGACAAGTAAACTTGAAGACCTTTAAAACACAGTACTGTTGAAAAATATTATTTTAATATGTGTTACATTTGTTTATGCTGTGAAATATTGTTTAATGATGCAAAGATGTGTTGCGTTCTTCTTTGTTGCATTTGTTTAACTGTATGAAGCTGTGTTACTTTGCCATCTAAAACACCTGATGATCTAATAAAAAGCTGAATGGCCAATAGCAAGGTGGGACAAAGGATAGTTGCAGTTGGCAGGCAGAGAAAATAAAAAGAAGGACAAATATGGGAGCAAAAATGGATCAAGGAGCATGAGAACCAGGAAAAGTGAATATGAGCCACCCAGCCACTCAGCCAGCCCTGGAGTAAAAGTGAAAGTAAGATATACAAAAATATACAGAAGAAAAGGAAGAAAAAAAGGAAAGAAAGGAAAGAAGGAAGGAAGGAAGGAAAGAAGGAAGGAAGGAAGGAAGGAAGGAAGGAAGGAAGGAAGGAAGGAAGGAAGGAAGGAAGGAAGGAAGGAAGGAAAGAAGGAAAGAAGGAAAGAAGGAAAGAAGGAAACGGAAAAGCCCAGAGGCAAAAAGAAGCTGGGATAATTTAAGTTAAGGAAAGCTGGAAAGAAACAAGCCAAGCTAAGGTTGGGCATTTATAAGTAGTAATAAGACTCTGTATGTGATTTATTTGGGAGCTTAATATCAGGTACCCCCAAAGAGCAAAGAACAAAGAGTAAAAGAGCAAAAAACAACAAACTACACAATACTGATTTTAGGAAAAACAAAGTTAAATCATTTTTTCTCCTCAATATTGAACATTTGTCTCAAAAGTGTAATGAAAACTTGAGAACAGAAGAATAATTATTTTCTCATCGAAGATATTGTGAGATATCATAGCCAAATTCTTCAGTGGGTTAGCTAGCAACAGAGATAACACCATTTAATTGTTCAAGACCAAAATTTCATGTAGGTGGGGAAAAAGATATTTTAAACTCAAAATGAATATGATTTGTCCCGAAACCCACAGCTACTGCAGAACACTGAAATTTACTTCAGACAGTTAGTCTATCAGATCACTTGGATGGCTAAACATTCTTCACACTATAATTTTGGAGAAAAGTGGGTACTGCAAGATAGAAAATTCACAGTGCTTTGCTTTTAGCTCCAAATGAAGAGGTACGTTGTTCCCTTTATAAAAAGAAAAGGCAGAAGCATGCTGAAAGCGTATCTGACAGGATGCTCGCCAACTCACTTTGGCAGAGATACATGCCGCTAAAATTGCCTCCCTTCTTGCTAATACTTTATAATCAGCATTTTCCTGGTAGGCATCCTCTAGGAAGAAGTGCTTAGATACACACAGAGTAATTCTGTGAATAAAATATTTAGCCTCCTTGGCGCTTTCAAACAGAGCCTTGACTTACTCTGAAGCTGCTGACTCCCCACCGTTCAAGCCAGGAGGCTTCCCAGATGGCTTTACCTTTAATGACAGTAAAGCACTTAGCGACCCCTATAAGACCGTTACAAACCTCCATAAAAATGTATAAACTGCCTGAGAGGGAGCATAAGTGACTGCTGCGGTGCTTGCTCAAGAAGTATATCTAGGAAACCCTGTCTCGAAAAACCAAAAAAAAAAAAAAAAAAAAAAAAAGAAGTATATCTAGGCAACCAAATTCATTTGTAAGGGCATCAGCAAGGGTGTGGGATATCTACTAAATGAGTGCACAAAGCCGTGTCAAGATTGGCGTGTTCAGCAGTGTGTGAGGTTAACTTTTAATTACAACATTTCTATCTTCAATTTTCGCCCATCAAGCCCTCCCCGCAAATCCATGGCCTCTTTTCTATTGATTGTTATTGTATGTGTGTGTGTGTGTGTGTGTATCTCCTGCTGAGTCCATAGGAATATCAGAAGCTATACTGTAAAGTCTTACCAACATGAACCAACATGACCACCCAACTGTAAGCGAAACAAGGAGGACACTGATGAACATGCCAAACTGGACATGAAGAAAACCAATTGACCTCAACCCTATACAAGGAATTCAAAACATTTTAATGATCACCACACTTTATAAAACCAGGGCATGGTGCAACCTGGTATTTAGAGAAAAGTGGTCACAGGACATTGATGAATGGCCCCAATGTACCTGTACCTAGAGCTGGCCAATCAGGGTTTTAATACTGAAGACAGGTGATTTGAGAGAGAATAAAGGTACCACATACAGACTTGTCAGTCACAACCTGCATGCTCATCACCATTGGCATACATGAAAAAATGCCAGCTAAATGGTGCTAATAATTTATTGAATTTTTAATTAGCCCTGCTACTATGTGTTCTTATCAGTTGTTAGATTGAGAAAGACTACTCAAAAACAGGCTAGTATACAGCAAGATTTTGCCTTTATCATTTCTCTGGTAGTGCAGACACTGCTGGGACAATATCTCCATCCTCCATCCCCCCAACTCCATGCAGCCATCTCGGTGACCAGACAGGACACGTTCTCTAAATCAGCATTCCTTCTAATGACTGTACAGATTCATTTTAGGCAAATGCCCAGATTACTGTAAACCATAAAGAAGCAAAAATATTTATTTTATAATACATTAAAACATTTCATCCCTAACTAAAATTTACTAATTTTCCATTGATCAGTATGTTTTTATAAGAAATTATTTATATTTCCATAATTTTATCTCACAAAATATGAATGCAAATTGTTAATTAAGTAGTAATAAACTAATATCTGATCAAGTAAACAATAAATATTAGATATTTTTCAACATTTTATTCCTTTTGGAGGAAGGAATAAGATAGGATTATACTCCTCATTCTTGCTGGCCTGAAATTTGCTATGTAGACGAGGATGGTCTCAACCTTGGGAGGATCCTCCTGCCTCTGCCTCCCAAATTGAGATTATAAGCATGTGCCAAAGTGTCTAGAATTTTAACCTTGATTTACAAACTATTCATGCTGTATTTATTTCACAAAAATGTAAATGTTTAATAAAATGACTTCATGATTTGATTTATGATTTCATGAAATGTCTGTGTCTATAAACACAATTGAGGTCTCAGCAGCACTGAGTCACCTTAAGATACAGAGGGTTACTTGCACCCTATGTCTGTTCCATACACACCGTTATTACAAGAATGAGAACTCTTTAGGGAAAGAAGAAAATATCTGGAAAAATCACTATATTTTGTAGATATTTAGTAAGTATATTCTGAATGAATAAATTAAATTGTTGTCAACAAGGGTTTTAGAAATATCATACACTTGAAAATATTCAGCCAAGGAGAGTGCATTAGAATTGATGACCCTGGATCACAGATTAAACCATCAAAATAGAAAAGACAAGAAGATATTTTGAAGGAAAGGAGTAGAATTCAAACTCAATAATCTTAGAAGACATGTTTCCAATAACGTTTTTCTCTGTACTCTAGAGAAAAGGGATTATAAAACCCAATCCTAGTTCCAATTTCAGCTTGATAATATACACAGCTCAAAAGTATGAAGCACTACACACAAAGATGCTTCAGGCATAGACAGGGTAAACCAAGAACCATACTCTTCTAAATTCCCTACTCAACAGATTTAATCCATCTGACTCCAAACTGGACCCTGCTCACGTCTGCTACTCAGGTACCAGAACACAGGAAAATGCTGAGAAGAAAGTTAGTCTTGTGATCTGCTCAATAGAGTCTTCGAAATCACTAACCAACACTCCTGCTTCCTTGTTTTACAAGAATTAAGCAACCTGCTCAAAAATCTGAGAGAGGCTGGGAACTGTAGACTTTACTCCATGTTGTTTTGTGCCTTTATAAACAGAAGTTGATACTACCTTAGGACAAACACAGTGTACGTTGTGGAACAAAGCAATGCTGTTACAGAAGAGACCTGCATTACCTTTGCAATCATTAGTATCTTCAACAAGAAATACAGTGAGAACAGTAGAAACATGGAGAATAAAAATAAATTTCAAGACAGAATCTTCAAAATGCAATGTTCAGGGGAAGTGAGTATATTAAATAGAGATAATTATTCTGAAAGCAGATATAAATTTTATGTATAATTCATGAAGCATAGATGTTTGTGAATATAAAAACTATATTAGAATAAATGTGATGTGAAAATTATTATTATTACTGATTTTAACCCTATGAAAAAGACAGTTGAACTCAGTAAAGCTACAGCTTTGTAAGAAACACATAAGAAGTGTGAGGATGACAACATGATTAACATAAGGCTCTGCTGAGTCTGGGGAATACCTGGTATGGGCAATTGCAATCGTATGGCATGGAAAACCAAGGCAGACTTGGGGCAAGGATTGCCAAGGAAGGAAACAACTTGGAAATCAACCGCATGGCCATCATCACACGTTCGAATTATTCTTCCTGAATTGTAACACAGTTAAAAATGCACTAGGAATGTGAGAACACAGAGCATAATTCCTAGAGATCATTCTTGCAGGAGACAGACGATTCCACAAGAATACTACCAAAGCAATTATGCTGCCAGCATGGAGCAAGCCAAACCATTCTGCAAATCCATTTGCACTGGCCTTACTCTCCTCAGGGATGCACAGGGGGCAGAAATGACTTCTTCATCTCTTATTTTCAAGGTTGTCTTTATGATGATGACTAAGGGCTGAATTGTCCCAAGCTTACTTAACATGCCATTATACAATTGGAAAAATGTGGACAGCAGGAATATTAAAAAACTTATCTGCATTTACAATCTAATTTCCTGTGAGTAATCTTCCAGATTTGGCTGAAAAGTCGAACACGATGAGCATCACATCTGCTGGATGCAGTACATGAAGTCGCCACCCCCTCCGCACATGGCCCCACTGCCAAACACCGGAGCCTCTTACAGCAGCAACAGTGAAGAAAACTGTATTCTATTGTTTTATAAATCCACTGTGCAAGGAAATGACAATTAAGTTCTACTCTCATCACATCTGATAACACAGAGAAGGTGATTCATAAGATAATGGCACCTTAGAAATTGATTTCATGGTGATGCAAAATTATAATTTAATGGTAAATTACATTATGCTACTATGTCATTCTTTCTTCCTCTTGGATAATGGCAATTTTCATCCCTCCTATTCTAATTGGGAAGTTAATGCAGTGTAAATAACGGTACTTGTTATTATCATCAAATCCAAAGAAGCAGGGATGACTAGACACAATTTTGTCATTTCTGAGTTAATGTATCACAAGGGTATTTCAGTGTCTGATGAGTGTCAAAGAAACAAATGAAAATGCCAAATGCATACCTATTTATTGACATTTGCTATTTCGGGGGTAGTGTGCAAAAATTTATGTTAGGTATATCAATATAGTCATCTAGATATATTATAGATAATCACTCTGGCTTAGTCTAGTAGGGATTTATTTCAAATCAGTTAACTCTACTTGATTGTATTATAACACATAATATCTCTTTCTTTTTCCCTCTCTCTCCTCCTGACACCTCCATCTTTATTTTCTATAAACAGAGAAAATTTCATATTTACTACCCCCAAATTGTAGAAATAGCATAAGAGAATCAGTTTCAATATTTACAATAGTTTTATGTTTCATCATGTGTTATCAGAATAAATAAATAAAATATATCCAAATATTATATTTAATGATAATTTTTAAAGCCATTGTAAGGGTCCTATCACAAATAATCATGAAGAGACAAATAGCTTACTAAAAGAGTATTTCTTAATGTCTAAAATATAGCAACAACAACTGAAAATACTGAGGCATGGATCTTTAAAGAGCAGGAGGAACAGGACATCATTTCTAGAAAGCTTTGTAACGCTCTCATGCGACTAGTTTGGGATATGTTAAATGTATTTATCACACAGAACTTTTCTTAGTAAAGTTAGTTATGGCAAAAATAAGTCACTTTTTCAAGCTATCCGTGAATCCTTTTATTCTTTCAAGGATAATAGAGAGATATGTGGTCATGTGGATGATGTGAGAGAAATGTTGACTTACTTTCCCTACAGAAACAATAGTGCCATATGTCTTCTGTTATGTTCTGGGCTATAAAACTATTTGCTTCATTTGCATATCATAAATACATATTATATAATATGCAAACATATTTGTGATAATCTGCAATATATTTTTAAAAGATTATCAATTTATATTAGCTAAACAAAATACTGAGTTTTATTAGAACATTTCCATAAATTTATATAATGCTGATTATCACTTATTGGACTAATTTAGACTTTATTTGATAATGCTGTCTATTTATTTGTAAAATAAACTTAATAGAACATTTTGAAATTATATTATTCTACTCAAAGAACAGAGATATTTGTTATATGAAACAGTTTAAAGACAGCAAAAGCCATTTTAAGTTACTATATGCTACAATCAACAATAAAGGCTTGAGTATAGAAAATTAATAGTAAACAAATCTGCCAGTGTATACATTAATTAAATCTTTGAAAAAGAAAATCTGATGTTCTTCAACATATTCTGGGATCTGTGCTATGAAATTGTCAATTGCTCGAAGAAAAGACAAGACGCTTGGGAAACAGATATCTAGAAAACACTGAGCTCTATCCTGTGGCCAATAATATCCCTCCAGGATCCCAGCAAATGTAAGCACTTCCTTGGGTACTGACTAGAAGTGTCTATCCAAGCACATGGAGTAAAGAATAAAATAAGCTTGGGCTTTAATAATTTTTATCAAAGAAAAACTATAATTCAGTGGAAGTTATCGTTTCATCCCATGAGGGCTGTGTTTACATCCAAGCTTGAGTAGAAAGTGAAAATAAGTTTGCTCTTAACTTCTATTTCCCAAGACAATCCCCTGACAGACTCTCACTCTGCTTGCAAAAGTCGAGAGCTCAAAAAAAGGTTATGCAAAAGCCCAACACATAAAATATTTACAGTAGGTGGATAAGAGGAGTGAGTTCTAGTGTTTTGTAGCACAGAAATGTGGCTAAGTTAACAGGAACTTGTTGTCTACTTCAAGGTAGCTAGAAGAGAGTACCTTAAATGTTCCCAACACAAAATAATAATAAACTTTTGAAGTGGTAAATATATCAAATGCTTTGATTCGATGGTTACATCTTAATACACATATCAAAATACTATAGTGTAGCTTACAAATATATATGACAATTATGCATCAACTAAAGCTTAAACATTTAAGAATATATTAATAATAATAATGATAGAAAATTTAATAAAGCATAGGGGACATAAACTAAGCATTTTTTCTTTCTGTTTTTGTCACAAATACTATTAAACTAATATGAATAATTATTAAGCCCCTTCTCTGCATAACTATGTGAACTCTGGGAAGACCTGAACAATATAAAGATAAATGCAGCATGATATAACCCATACCAAGAAAAAGTCACAGGTAAAGAAAAACAGCCTAAGATGTACTGTTGTTCTCATTTTTAAAGGCTAATTCCACACTAGTGATGCTGAACTAGTGGGACATGAGCTCTGTGCAGGGGAGTGCTGTCAACAATAGGGGAACTGCTACTGTTTGCAGAACAGAACCTACTGGCTTTTGGTTTGATCCATAGCACATCTCCAAATATATGAACAGAACTCATCTGAAATAGCCTTCTAATTAAATAGAAAATCTTTACTTCACAGACATGGCTGTACTAAACATTCAATAAGAATCATTCACTAGGGCATGGCTTTCATTCATTAGAGTCAGTTTTAGGATAAGACCCGTGTAATACAGCTTGCAATAAAGAGCCATTTACATAGCCAAGGAGAGGCCAAGAGAGCTGGTTGATCTTACCGCAGAGATGGGGTAGAGAGAAATCAGGAAGTGTGTGTCAACTCTGGGAATAGCATTCATGGTTGACTTTGGTAATATTCCACAATGCTTTCCCATGCTAGTTCCTAAAAGAAGCAACTTAGGAGAGGAAGAATTTACTTTATTTCAGAGTTTGAGGTAATATGGTACATGATAGCAAGGAAACTATGGCAGCAGAGACTGCTCATCTCTAGGTAGATGAGGAAGAAGAAGCAAGGTCAAGCTATCAACTTAAATATCCACCCAGCCTTGACCAACTTCGTCCATGTTTCCTAAAGCATCTACAACCAGAAGCAGCACCACCATCTAAGGGACAATGGTTCAACCTCATGAGGCTATGAGGGACATTTTACATTCAGACCATTTCATTTCCATCTTATTGTATGAAACCCATTTATATATACTTGTTATATATGAAAATATTGCTTCTGTGATCATAGATTAAATCAAATAGTGATACACAAGCAAGTAAAGCCAATCCCATAAATACAAATTTTAAAGAGAAAATAATGTTTCTAGGGTGATTATAACAAGTGGACACTCTGAGAATTAAATGTGCTACATCTGTACTATATTTATTCAATGCACTACATGATAACAAAGTTGAGTGTATATACATGAGGGAAACCATACTAAATTGAGCATACCTAACAGAACAAGATGCCCTCACCACAAAAGATGGTAAAACATGTGGTGGTTTTTAATGAAAATGACCCAATAGGCTTATCTATTTGAATACTTGGTTTCAAGATGGTGGAAAAATTCAGGAAGGATTAGAAGATGTGGTCTTGTTAGAGAAGGTTTGTCACTAAGGATGAACTTTAAGATTTCCCTGTCAATTCTCTCTCTCTTTCTCTCTCTCTTTCTCTCTCTGTCTCTCTCTCTGCCTCTCTCTCTCCCACTCTCTTCCTCTCTCTCTGTTTCTTTCTCTCTGTTTCTCTTTCTGTCTCTCTCTCCCTCCCTCTCTCTCTGTCTCTCCCTCTCTGTCTCTGTCTCTCTGTCTCTCTCTGTCTCTCTGTCTCTCCTGATTGTCCCTCAAGGTATGAGCTCTCAGCCACTGTTCTTAGCTCGATTCTTGCCTACCTGCTGCCATCTCCTCTCCATGATGGTCGTGGACTTGCTGTCAGAAAATGTAAGCCACTAACACACAAATTAAATGCTTTCTTTAGTAAGTTTCGAACTGTCATGAAATTTGAACACAGCAATAAAAATGTAACTAAGACCCATTACATGTATAGTTTTGTTTTACCTTGTTCAATGACAAGGTTTGTCTTGCAGCCTATTCCCTACAAGATTTCTTAAGAAGTTCATAAAGTACCTTGAGATCACTGACCATGATAAATACATTGAGAAGGTTAAGGATAATTGATGATTCCCCCTTTCCAAGGAAAAATATTTGTACCAAGGATATTATTAATCTAGGAGTCTTAAATAAAAATTGAGAAATGGATAATTGGAAAGAAGAATGTGTTGTGAGATATTCATCTAGACCACTAGAAAAGCCAGAAACCCCCACCCCATCTATTTTCCAGCCCATTATTGTATAGTTTACTGTAAGTGAACCACATTAGTTCTACCACACAGTTACTAAACCACACTAGTAACTGAATTGATGCCATGGTCTGGTACCACATATGGTACTGCACTGCTGATCTTAATGAACAAACTGGCTTAAAAATGGATGAATGTACAACTCTGTTTCTGAGACAATACCAGGTTGAAAGCCAGCAATAATATTAGTTTACTTTCAGAATTATGAAAGATCAGAATGATTTAGAATTTTGAGTCAACCATAGCAAGATAAATACAATAAAGTTACCACAACGGGCATGTATCAAACTAGAAAAGAAACTGTCAACACGATACATCATAGGCTTATCGATAAAGAACAGTGCCCAAGTGATAAAGAAGCAACGATAAAATCCTCACAAGCTGAAGTGAAAACTTTGATGAAGCACCAAATACCTAATAAAATGAAGAGTTCATTGTGATTATTTTCTCCTTAATAATCAATGGGAGAAAATCCTTACAGCTTTATCTATGATTACAGGAAGTGTAGTTGGAATCTCCACCCTCACCACATGTCACAGGCATTGTTTAAGAGCATCCAACAATCATCTTTGTCACCTGTGTCAACAGGATAGAATCAGGAAATTCAGAAACATGGGATAGAAGTGCACCCAGGAGATAATGGGACGAATGGTACTAGAAGCACTGCAAGAAAGGAGAATCCTCCACTGAAGACTCCCAGAAGAGCACAGGTGAGAAATAAGAGATGCTAACTGACATTATCCACAGTTCCTAGGAGCCACAGTTGACTGGCTTCCTGTTGCAGCAATGCCTCGCTAATAATAAGACTGTTAGGAAATAGCATCGCATCTCAAGACTTCATCAGGTAATTAAATTATAGTGGAGGTTTGTACAGTTTATTTACTCAAGGTTATAATTTGACCAACTCCTTTATGGCCACGACCATTCCCCATCATTTCATTACCCAGACTCTGCAACAGTTTAGTCAGAGAAAGAGAAAAGGGGGAGTGAACACAGGACTGACAATGTGACTTCATGAGCAGGTAAGTGATCTGTGGCTATATCAAGAATGCCTTACACATCTGGAAAATCACAAGTTCAATTAAAATAATTATTATAATTAATTTTAATGATAAAAAATTAAAGCTCCCATAATGATGAAAATTAGCTTAACCTCTTGATAAGAGACCAAGCTATCTTCCAGGATTTTATTGAGACTAAATATTTTCCGTGATGATATTGGTTCTATGAGGTACAAACTCAAGGAGGAAAGAAACATGCTTCAGCAAAGAAACCAGAAGGGTAGAGAGTATTCAAGGTGAGGAAAATAGAGATGACTGAGCTGTCTTGGCTCCCTGAGTTTACTGTGCATTCTTGTCTGATGGCCACTGCACATATTGTTTATGCTTACTCTTTTCAACTGACTTATTATTGTTGGTACTTAAGACTTAACCTCCTCATGACTTTTGTCACCCTATGTCCACACATTGGCCATCTGCAAGGTCAGTAGTTTATACCACTTCATACTGGCATCTCAGGGACTCTTCTGTCCCACCTGACCTCGGATTAATCTGCCTGCATCAATTTTACACTTATTTTTCTCTGTCCTCCCCCAGTCTACAGGATATCTGAGCACAATAACTGTGTCTATTATCTTCATAAGTATTTCCCAGCATCTGATATATAGTGCAGGCTAAGGAATAATGTGTGAATAAATGACATAACTGACATTTGTTCACTATCCACATTGAAGATACAAACTGTACAGGGAAAGGAAATTCCATTGTGGTAAAGTTCTTTAAATACAACGAGTATGGTGCACTTGGGAAACAAATTACAAGGTGATCTATAGATTTTTTTTTATCATACTCATGTTTTACTGCTTGATAACTCCTCCATAATTAATGTTGAGGAGCTAACTTTTCCTTTGAATATATATATATATCAACTGTGCATATGTAAATTTAATCTTACCTCTCTTATTTTATTAGAGAGAAATGACATATTTATTTGTAGTAAGCAGTTTTATTATTAATTGACTACTTATTGGCACATAATAATTACAATTCCCAGATCAATAAAAATACAGAGATATCGATAAAATACTTGATTCAGTACCTGTATCAAATTGCAAGTGTCTTTATGATTTTTGCAATGTATATCTTTTTTAATTGGTTTGCCTTCTTCAATGGAAATTTCAGCTACAATCAAAGGGTTCTTTAGTTATCACATTCCTACTCAACAGCAACCCTGAGTGATATTGATTATAAATCAGCAATATTAGATCTCCTTTAGTCATTTGTAACCCTGACAGAAATATTAGTTAAAATTAGACCTCTTGCTTTCATATCAGGGTAGACATCAACATTAGATTCTTTATTAAATATAACAATTTTCCCTACATTCTAGGAAAAGAGAAAGTTTTAAAATGGATGTAAGTTGAGGGATGCAGGAATATCTGAACACTTGCTTAGCAGAAATTATTATTATCAACCAAATTATACTTTGAAAGGAAATCATTTCATCACTGTAATACAAGAACACATTCCCAGCTCTACACAAATTTACTGTGCATGTCAAAGTATTTTATAGTACTTTCTGTAATTCTATCGTGCTTTCACATTGCTACCTGTCAACTGGCAATCACATCATAAATCAAACTGTTGCAATGATAAAACGACATCTTCTCTTGGTAAACAAAAGACTGCACAGCTCTTTATGCTGCACACATACGTGTACACACAGAAACATGAGTGAGAGTGGTTTGTTTGTCATAAAATATTGGGTCAGAGGAGAGCAGAACATCTCATAAGAAATCAAATAAATTCTGTCTTTTGTGTTCACTTCCACTTATAGGCTTTCTAAAGAATATTTATCTATGAACAAATCCATGGATTTATAACTGAAGGGCTATTTTATTTTTATCATGTAATAAATGAGCCGAGGAACAGAATTATACACTAAAAAAGGCTTCCCTTTTTCAGATTGCTGGGCTTATAATAGATATCAGCTCTTTCTCAAGAACCAAATGAACTGATGGCTGTGTCTGGTCACCTCAGCAAGCATGAGGAGTTACTAATTGTTCCTCAGTGCACAATGATGGCAAAAATGTCAGAGAGAACAACTCAAAGAAAAGAGGGATTTTATTTTGCTTTGTGATTTCATGGGTGCCAGGCCTCAGGGTAGTGAGAACATCTTGGAGAGAATTGTATATGTCAAGTCAAACAGGAAGTGAATAAAGGAAGGGTTGTAGGACACACTTCAGTGACATTCTTCCTCTGGTTCAACAATCAATACCTCCTCCTTTTATAATTTCTCAGTAATGTATCTATTATGAATTCATGAAGGAAGCAATTTATTAAGTAAGAGAAAATATCATCACAGGAAGCCCCAGGACGGTGCTTTGAAATCAGTTTGGCTTTCCTCCACCCAACCAATTGACACTTAAGATTAACCATCAAACCCATTCATGGAATATGGATTAGGGAACTCTGATTTAAAGTGGTGTGACTTCAAAATGGAAGGCAAACTATTTTAGAAAGTATTAAGAAATCTTTATATCTCAATTGCAGAATTTTTTGGAAGAGCAATAGGTTAATTAGAAGTCTGAATATCAAGGAAGCCTAGTAGTTACAAAGGAAAGTCTGATCGGGTGCATACCCTTGTTTAAGGCACCATTCCATCACTTCATACAAATACATCTATGAGAAGCTATGGAATCTCTTTTTCTCAGTGTCTCAATCTGTATAGTAGAGATAGTAATGGATCCTTCCTCTTCATATTACAATAAGGACTGCATGCTTTAATATGCCCTTAGAGGAGTATTCAGGAGATATTAGCTCTTACCTGTGATACATGAATTCATTACTAGGACTTTTTATCAAAATAGTCCTAAGATATGGAAAATTGCAGATAAAGAAGAAATAGTTTTTTTTTTTTTTTCCTAAGGCATTTGAGAAACTGTTAGCATCCTTACACCTTATTATCATGGATACCTAGATTTCTCAGTATAATTTTGCATGCCTAATTTTTATTTTAAAGTATTTTTAAGCTTATAAATTTATTTTGTGTATGGATGTTTATTCCATGAAACATCTGAAGAAATCAAAGGACAACTTGTGGAAGTCAATTTTCTCCTGTGATGTAGATGTTGAGAATCAAACTCAAGTTGCCAGGACCAGCAGTAAGCATTCTTTCCTGCTGAGACAGTCATCCCCACATTATGACTGCAAAAAACACATGAATTCGTTTGATTGTCTGAAGATAATGACAGTCTTCTATATAAGTATGATGCAACAATCAAACTTTCAAAATTAACAGTCTAATACTGTGCCATCTAAGCCTCTGGGCTCCTTTAGCCACTCAAATTTATCCAAAAGGTATCATTCCTATTGGGAAAATTCAGACTACTGAAAATTTTTTATAAAATCTTATGTTTTTCATGCTTTTAATATTGTTTGAGATAATTTAATTGCATCATTTTCTTGGGGGCCCACAGATGTTTGACTAAAAGTCAGAGAGTATGAGCTTGTTTTTACTCTTTCGAAGTTGTTGACGACAGGTGGAGCTACAAACAAGAGATCCTGATATAGGATGTGGTTAATTAGTATTTTGAGTATAGAGATGGATCTGCCCCACCTTGCTATATCTGCTCCTTCAAAGGAGATTGGCAGGAGGTTCCAGGAAGTAGCTGCCTGCAGGATACTTGGTCTATTCCTTTTATCATGTTAATGAATATCTGTTGTCTTTCCCCTCCCCTTTTGGAGCCAAGTATATAAACGTGAGGAAAATAAATTCAGGAGGTTCAGTATTCACTGAATTTCCCTCCCAGTACTGATCAGTGTTTCTGTCTCTTATTTTTCTCACATCTCTGTTCCTTTTGCTCAATAATTCTAATCCTCACGCTCCTACCCTGGAATATGTGAATTTTGTCGAGGCTAGACCCTGACAGTTTCCCTCTTTCCTTGTCTCACTCCAAATCCTCCTATGTATTCACCTTGCTCTCATCCTAATCCATGACTTCTGTTTGTTTAATTGTTGTTATACACACATGTGTGTCTATATGTCCATAAATACAACCTATTTAGTCCATATATAATATTACTTGTATGCATATGTTTTCAGTGCTAACTATTTAGTACTGGATAACTAATTCATCTAGCCAACTTGTTCCATGGCTAATAAAGTCATAGATTTTGGAGGAAAAGACTAAAACTACCACTTTACTAAACCACCATAATCCTGATGGGGGAGAGTCTTCTGTTTTGTGTTGATTTCATTGGTTAAATAAAGAAACTGCCTTGGCCCTTTAATAGGACAGAAAATTAGGTAGGCAGAGAAAACAGAATAGAATGCTGGGAGAAAGAAACCGAGTCAGTCAGTCGCCATGATTCTCCCACTCCAGACAGACACAGGTTAAGATCTTTCCTGGTAAGCCACCTTGTGGTGTTACACAGATTATTAGAAATGGGTTAGATCAATATGTAAGAGCTAGCCAATAAGAGGCTGGAACTAATGGACCAGGCAGTGTTTAAAAGAATACAGTTTTCATGAAATTATTTCGGGTAAAGCTAGCCCGGTGACAGGACGCAGCCCAGCCGCTCCAATTACAACATAATCCTACATTCTATATATTTGTCTTTACCCATAGATAAATATCATCACCATCGTACATCAAAGAAACTTCTCTTCAAGACAGAACAACAGATGGAGACAATTACAAAAAAATGAACACCTGCAACTGATCAATATATACAGTTGTGGTGGGTAACCCCAACTGACATATCTACTGATTAACATATCCTGTTGTGGTGGGTAACCCCAACTGATACATCTACTGAGGAAGGGGAAGAAATTGTGAGAGCCAAAGAACTAGGGAGTTTGCTGGAAGATTGTATCTTCTAGAAATATCAGAAGCTACACCCATGCAATTTCATCAACACAGTTGACTAAAAACGACCTGAACAAGAACAACATCCATAGACTTGCTAATGTGGATGGGGGAACACTCATCAGTCCTTAGCTCTATGCAAAGAACTACAGGCAATGAGGGAATTCTAAGACTGGGAGAAATACTCTTGCCCAGAGAAAGGTTATTGGATTTTCTGAGTTAATTTTCTATTTTACCATTTAACTGAATATGTGGATCACTTCTAGAAGTTTTCTCATGGAAATTTTGGAACCACTTATACATAATTTTAATATCCTATCAACAGCAAAGAGGGATAATTTGATTTTTTTATGTTTCTCCCTTTTTTATTTTATTTTATTTTTAAAAACGACAACAATCTTTTTTCATTTTAAATACCAGTCCCAGTTCCCACTCCCTTTCCTCCTCCCATTCCCTGCAGCTACCCTCCCATCCCACTCCCCATTTACTCCTCAGAGAGGGTAAGGTACATTGCATTGTGGAAGGTTTAAGGTCCTTCCTACTATATCTAGACTAAGTAAGGTATCCACCCAAAGAGAATAGGTTCCCAAAAAGCCAGTACCAGCAGTAGGAATAAATTCTGGTGCCACTGCCAGTGACCCCACAGTCTGCCCCAGATATACAGCTGTCACCCACATTCAGAGAGACTAGTTTGGTCCTATGCTGGTTCCTTTTCTGTCCGGCTGGAGTTGGCGAGCTCCCATTAGCTCAGGTAGACTGTTTCAGTGGGTGTCCCCACCATGGTCTTGACCACTTTGCTCATATTCTTATTCTTCCCACTCTTCAACTGGACTTTGGGAGCCCAGTCCAGTGCCCCACTGCGGGTCTCTGAAGAGGAGGCTCGGAGGTTAAGAGGTTCTGAGTTCCGAGTTCAATTCCCAGCAACCACATGATGGCTCACAGCCATCTGTAATAAGATCTGGTGCCTTCTTTTGGTCTATTTCTCTCTTTAATTTCCTTCTTTTGGCTTCTCCTTCGAGCAAACACTTTAAAGGCTGTATTTGGAAATTAGTGCAGGCAGTAGCCAGCTCTGTCTTATTAGGAACTACCACAAAAACATGCATGTAGATCAATAACACCAAAAAGAAGCCCTAAACACGAATGAGCACAGATATAGCCATCTGATATTTGACAAATGTGTTAAAAATATGTGCTTGAGAAAAGACAGCAAATATGTCCTGGAAAAGTTGGATGTCCGCAGGTAGAAGAATGAAATTAGACCCATATCTATTACCATGAACAAAAATCAACTACAATTGAACCAGAGAAGTTAATTAAATGTTGAACTGCTAAAAGAAAACATAGACAATACTCTACTAGATATAACTGGAGTAAAGGACTTTCTGAATAGAATTCTGTTCTGCCAGGAATTAGGCTACCAATTGACAAATGGGCTCTCATAAATTCAAAACCTCCTGTATAGCCGGACGGTGGTGGCGCACGCCTTTAATCCCAGCACTTGGGAGGCAGAGGCAGGTGGATCTCTGTGAGTTCGAGACCAGCCTGGTCTACAAGAGCTAGTTCCAGGACAGGCTCCAAAACCACAGAGAAACCCTGTCTCGAAAAACCAAAAAAAAAAAAAAAAAAAAAAAAAAAAAAAAAAAAAAAACCTCCTGTATAGCAAAGGAAAAGTCAAGTCAATAAGTCAATGAATAGGAAGCCCACGAAGCAAGAGACAATGTTTGCCAACTCTACACCTGATGGATAATTAATGTTCAGAAAAGATTTTAAAAATCAAGAAACAACTCAATCAATATGCAGATTATGAATCTGGACATCAAATTCTCAAAAGAAAAAATGTCAATGGCTAAGAAACACTTTTAAAGTGTTCAACATCCTAGAAATCAGGGAAAAGTAAATTAAAACTGTTTTTATATTTCATCTAACCCCAGTAAGGAAGGCAAACATTAAGATAGCACTTGACAACAAATGCTGGGGATGGAGTAGGAAGACACATTCAACTGTTGATGGGATTGAAAACTGGTCCAGCCACTCTGGAAACCAGCAGGGAGAAATCTCTAAAAGCTAAACTCAGATTTAGCAGATTACACAGCTTCACCACTCCTTGAAATAAGAACAAAGGACTTGATATCCTGCCCTACAGAGCTTTCAAACATGCTCACTGTTGCTCTGTTCACAATAGCTAGGAAACAGAAACAATATAAATGAAATAAATTAGAAAATGAATGGATAATGAAAATGTGGTAAATAAAAACAGCAAAATTCTACTCATCTCTAGAGGAAATGGAACCACGAAATTTACAGATATTTCAATGGTACTAGAAAATATCATTGAGTGAAGTAACCTAGACCCAGAGAGACAAATACAGGAAGATTATCACCTGGACTAGCTTCCAAATCAGAAAAATAAACGGGGCCATGTTGGAAGTGGAGAGAGTTCTGGGGAAAGGATAGTAGGAGAGAGTGCTAGGAAGGGTGAAATGGAACAAATAAGAGAGATAAATACTTTTTTAAAATCTCAAAATCGAAACACATATCAGAAGGTATGCTTTTTTACTAGTAAAAGTAGGAAAATATCAACAAATAACAGACTTGGTTCTCACTGACAATGTCTGAGTATCTTTCAATTTTGAAGTTAATTATTGTTATTGAATCAACAATAGACTTGCATAGTTGCTTATAAATTAATATAACACACATTTCATCTCTAAAATTTTAATTTCTTTCATTGCAGTAAAATGATTAAGTGAAATATGTTATAAGCCATATCTTGACAGCCTTGTTTCTTCTGTAGATTATGTCAGTTAGACAGACTTTGGCAGCTACTATAGTTCAATATATTTCTCTTAATTTGCAGTCATTCTAAATGCCTAAGAAATACAAACTAAAGCCATCAATAGAATTAATATCCTATAAAGTAATAATATACAATAAATTTACATATATTATTAAAATAATACATAGTACAATGCATGATAAATTATCACAATCGCTAAGTTCATTACAAAATATTTTAATTCGATTCCATAATTAGCTATCCAAGAATGATTTTTATTTTGTGCTACTGAGGATAGAACCATGGCCTTGAGCATTCTAAGCAAATGCTTTACTACCTGATTAACAGCCCCTGCTGTTACAAACCCAACACACCCACCAGATTGCTGTATGATATTTTTCAAAACCTGGAACAACGGTCTCAGTGAAATTTACTTTCAGGCTTATTTGTTCAAAATGTCTATTGTTCCTACTTTACTAGGCCAGTCCACTACCTTTATTTCATACCTACTCTGAATTAAATATGATATCTTTAGTAATGTCTGGCCCACATTACAAGCACCCAAAAGAAAGTGTCATGTCAAATCTGTTACATGACTTGTCAAGGCATTCAGCCTTCGAATACCAAAGTCAGATGTTACCTTTAACTTGGTCCAAAACAGAACATCATTCTTGGTATAATTGAGTCCATATTTCACAAGAATAAATTTACATAGCATTGTCAAACGGTCTCCAAAAGCTTTTTAAGTATCTTAACCACAATCAATGTCTTCTACACTTTATTCTGACCATAATTATTATAAAAGTTGTCTTCATCACATTTCAGGTCAATGATTAGTAGACAAAACCACTTTTGCAATTTTCTTCTCAAGTCAAATTTCATACTTCTTGTAACATGTATAATTAATTTAATACTAATTAATTTTACTTCCTTGTTTTGTTGATAATAAAATTATGTGCACAATAAAAGTTTCGCACTCACCATAGACTTTTTTATGGTATATATTCTCATGAATGAAATATGTACTTCATAAATATCATATCTTTAATTTCTTTCCTCACCTGATTTTTCCATGAAATTAGCTGTTTCATTCTGATATTTTTTTTCATCCTGAAGAGTTCATTTTAATATGTTTGTTTTTAGTACACCTCAAGTTTGCACTACTTAGCTTCATATTTTGAAATTACATTTTATGTACTGATCTTTTATTCATTTAGGGCTCTAAAAAGATCACTGTTCTTAGCTAACTACTACATGCACACTTATATCTCAGAAGCATGTCACCAAGGCTCCTTATCAGTCTTTCAGGAACATGACACAGATGCTCTTTATCAGGGCTCACTTGTCCTTAGGTAGTTAGCTTTTTATTTTTTTTTTTTCACTGAATAGAAAAGGTTCTCCTCTAGATATCATTCTATACATATAGACAGAGATAAGCATATTTGGGTTAACTGGTAGAAATCATTTTAGTAACATCATATTTTAGAAAAGAATATTAAAGTTCAATTTGCTTTGTTATAAGAGAAACAAGATATATGATATGTTCTTTTCTAAAAATAGTGTATATTTAAGAAATACGATTGTAAAACATATTGACAATGGAAGAAATCATCATACCTATTGTTCAGCTCCCTCTCCCATGGAAAGAACAGATAGTGAGTACTCTAGCAAACATCATGACCGCAGTAAGCTGCAACTAATTAAATTCCCCATGCTATACACAGATCTTGTCATTTGTTCATTTTACATGTTTGTATCATTAGATCTCCATATCCTCACTTATTCTATTCACTTGCACATAAGTCAGCCATAGAAACCACCCTTTCATTTCTCTCTTTATAAATGTTACCTTTTATTTTTAGATTCCACTTGTAAGTAAAATTATGGAATATTTTTTCTAACTAAAGATGACGATATGTTGTGGCATATGTCAGGAACTTTTTCTTTTAAGAGGTTAAATAATATTTTATTGAATTTCCAAACAATACTAAAATAAGACCTTATATTCAGGATTTATATGTTTTACAATCTCATATAGCTCAATATTAGAATAATACATAACTCAATTTTAAAAATCGAAAAAGGACTTGGAAAAAATCTCTTTAATAATGACACAAGATGTTCTACATGGGTGTGGGTAAAGCAACTTAGCACCACCTATTGTCACTTGACTTAAACCACAAAAACCATTTGTGAGGAGTAGAGAACCTACTACCAAAAGTTATCCTCTGACCACCACAGATGCGCTGTACAAGAACCCAACCCTACACTTGATCTTAGCCAAAAGGCCGAGAAGCATACACGATCTACATACGCTTACTCCTCTGTGGAATTTATAAAAGAAATAGTCCCGAATGACTTGAGAGGCGGGTGATAGTAACGGAAGCTGAAGAGGGTTTAGAGAAGGATAGGTAAAGCTTGGTCAATGGCCTGAAGATGCGCTCTGAGGAGGAATAGCATGGGAAGCTTGCTGTGGAAGGTTACAATACACAGCATGTTTCAGACAGATAGAAGGAAGGGAAAGCGCTTTAAGGCTACACTGTAAAGAGACAATAAATATTTGGGAGACACATGTTTACATGGGATCCCATTACTAAGTTTAATTTTTATCTTTTAGGTATCGATTAAAGAAAGCAAATGAAAAACATAAAAAAGTAACTATTAACTTGACTCAGGCTATTTCTATCAATAAATATTCTCTGCTATACGAAAGTTTGACAGCCATTTCCCAAGATATCTTCCAAGAATGAGAGGAAAACCACCTCATCACTCTGCTGTTTGCCAATTTTATTGCAGTAATTTTCTTACCTTTGCACTTCTGATTCTGACTTATTAAATTAATATCAATAATTAATCCTTTTTAATATCACAATTTCTATCAGGAATTAATTTTTTTTCCAGGACAGGGTTTCTCTGTATAACCTTGTCTGTCCTGGAACTCAGTCTGTAGACCAGGCTGGCCTCAAACTCAAAGAGATCTATCTGTCTCTGCCTCCTGAGTGCTGGGATTAAAGGCATGTGCCAACTACCATGCTCTGTTAAAAATTTTTAAAGAGTAAAATACATACAAATTAGAGTAATTTTATCTGCTCTGCATAAATTATAGGTTTGAATCTGATGGGTTTCATTTCTCTCACTTTCATTGTTTTGATCAGCAGTTAACATTCACAGAGAAACAGGTCTGGTCTGTTATAATCGCAAATTCTGTGTGCTTTAGACTTACCAGCATAACATTCTCACTTTACTGTGGTCTAGAGTTTAGCAAATTTCACTAAACTGACTTTTTAAAATTTTTATCTTCTCCCTTCCAATTGTACTTCTTTTCTTAGTTTTAATTTACTTTGATCTTATTAAATTAATTTATTTATTCTTTATTAAAACTTTAAAAATGAAGTGTAGTATTGTCTATAGTAAAAAGAATGGTATCTTTTCCTTCTAAATATTTACAACAAAAATGCACACTTGTTTAAAGATCATTAATATTAATGTATATAATAAAATGAAAATTTCTAGATATAAAATATCGTTTTTCTTTTAAAACATTTAACATTAAATACCAATATTAAAACAAAATTAAATTATAATTTAATTTAAAATTGTTTAAATGGAACTAACTTTTATATTTTGGTTCTAAAATTGTTTAACTATTTTCATTGTTTTTAGAAAAGTTGGGATATTTTCAGTGTTGTAGTTTAACTTGCCTCTATTGACCAAAATTTAAAAAAAAATAAGTACTTCTATTTTGTACTAGAGATATGAGTTGTTTAACATCCCAAAATATTCTCCAAGCACCAGATAACACCATTTAATTATTGTGTTCATTTACCCTTATTTTGTTTTGCTATAGAAAAATCAGTGAAAGGAAAACATAAACTATGCACTCAGGACTATAAGAAATATTTACGTAGGGAAAAAAATCTATTATGTTTAAGTGAAAATAACAATTAGATGTTTACCCAGGATTTGATAGGCTTTAGTCATGAAATAGGTATCCAACTTCCAGTTGCTCTTAACAGCCCTAATACCCAACACTGAATAATGAGTGGTCTCAATTATCTAAAAAGAAAAGCGATGATTTGGGGTTGTGAAAAATGCAGTCAGAGAAGGAGCCCTTTTTCTTCTTAAGAAAAACACAATTTAGTAAAAAGCCAATGCAAGCAATAGCTAACAATATCTACTGACACAGAAAGTTTTGCTGTCTGAAAAAAAATTCATTTGCAAAATATATATTAGTGTAACTTATATCTGATTTTAGATAATATATAGTGTGTGCTTGAATCTATTTTGAATAAACGCATCAGAAACAGAGTGATGAGTACAAGTGAAAAATCAAAATTGCCTCTAGTGGGGGTAAGAAAAAGTGCTTGGCAATAATAAAAAAAAATTGAACCATATATCTAATATGTAAGTTTATATAAGGAGAATGCATTATTCTGTGAAATAATTAACATTTGAAATTTTGCCTCAAAATGAAACATGTTATAAGGAGATACAACTTGTAAGTTTGACGATATTAATGCTGCATCATGCATGGATGTGATTTAAACTTGTAATTGACAGCCCTTCATGCAGTTACACACTTTCTCATTCTAGGTAAGATCCGTGCTTGCTTCGTTTCTCATTGTTGTCACAGCGTGCTGCACAAAAGCAGCTTACCGAAATAAAGATCCATTGTGTCCAAAAGTTTCAAGAGATGCAGACATCACATGCAAAGAAAGCACTGCAGACAAAGGCTAGCTGAGGTAGCATCTGGTCACATGTCTGCAGTCAGTCGGGAAGCAGAGAGAAGCAGTGCTGTTGTTCAGCTTGCTTTAACCTTTCACCCCCAAAAGGACATAAAATATTCAGTCTAGAACTCCAGAACACAGGATGGTGCGACTCAGAGGAATGCCTCTAGATGATTCCAAATCTATCAAGTTGACAGGATTGATCGCAATACCCCATATCTGTTATCCTTTTAAACTTAGGCGTACTCAGTAATGATTCCTAATTACACTGTGAGAAAGAGACTTTAGATGCTATCAGATCATCCTTTTATAATTCATAAATCTATTTTCTTTAAAGAAAAATTTTCACAGACATCCATGCTGTGCAGCCAGAGTTTTCTGCTTGCTGGTTTCAGTTTAGATTGTAGGAAACATGACTTTTAAAAACGACCGCAGTAGGGATCAAGGAGTGTTACTAAACAAAACAAACATCAGTAAAAAGATTCAGAATGGAAAATGTAAAAGCCAAAGAACTGAAAAAAAAATTCAAGTGAATAATAATAAAAGTGAATACGTCTGAGTTGGCAAATGAAAAATCAGATAACACACAGAGCAAGTGTGAGACAAACCAGCTCTGGATTGGGCTGGTTTGAAGTCAACAAAATCCAAAGGGAAATACATTATCCACAATGTTTTTGCTCAGCTGGATTCACTCTTGAAGAATAAACAGAACAAAAGTATATTTTATACACTAACCAAAGTGTTACAGTGCTTTCCAGGTTTTAGGGGAAATAGTGCCAAATAAAGGTTGTCTTTAAAAGAAGAGTAAAGAAATAAGGCAACGTTTCATACAAGAAAAACAGAGAGGCAAATTTGATGGCTATTTCGCACGTTCTCTATGGCCAGACAAAGCATTTGATATAGCTGTTGCTACAATGCAGCAAACATGGTTTGTACACCTCACCCTTTCTAACTTCTGTGAATAGAAGGAACTGGCCACCAACTATGGTAAAATGCTGGCAGCTACCGGTCAAGCCAATACCATGATTAAGCATGGTTTCTCAAGTCTCAGAAAACCTTGTGATTCATACACAAGATATAAAACCAGTATTTAACTAAGGTCAAAATTTAAAAAACACTTTTTTAAAACTTTAAATCCTTAAATTTTTTTATTGATTTTTGTTGAGCTATACATTTTTCTCTGCTCCCCTCCCCGCCTCTTCCTTCCCCTTCAACTGTCTCCCAAGGTCCACATGCTCCCAATTTACTCAGGAGATCTTGTCTCTTTCTACTTCCCATGGAGATTAAATCTATGTATGTCTCTCTTAGGGTACTCATTGTTGTCTGGGTTCTCTGGGATTGTGATTTGTGGGCTGATTTTCTTTGCTTTATGTTTAAAAACCCTTTATTAGTGAATATATGTGATAGTTGTCTTTCTGGGTCTGGGTTACCTCACTCAGCATCAGTGTTCTCTACCTCCATCCATTTGCCTGCAAATTTCAAGATGTCATCTTTTCCCACTATGTAGTATTCCATTCTGTAAATGTATCACATTTTCCCTATCCATTCTTCGGTCAAGGGGCATTTAGGTTGTTTCCAGGTTCTGGCTATGACAAACAAAGCTGCTATGAACATAGTTGAGGACATATCCTTGTGGCACAATTGAGCATCCTTTGGATATATACCCAAAAGAGGTATTACTGGGTCTTGAGGAAGGTTGTTTCTCAATTTTCTGAGAAATTGCCACACTGACATCCAAAGGAGTTGTACCAGTTTGCATTTCTACCAGCAATGCAGGAGTGTTCCCTTTACCCCACAATCTTTCCAGCATAAGTTTTCATCAGTGTTTTTGACCTTGGCCATTCTTACAGGTGTAAAATGGAATCTCAGAGTTGTTTTGATTTGCATTTCTCTGATAACTAAAGATGTTGAGCATTTCTTTAAGTGTCTTTCAGCAATTTTAGATTCCTCTGTTGAGAGTTCTCTATTTAGGTTTGTATTCCATTCTTTTTTATTGGATTATTTGTTCTTTTGATGACAAATTTCTTGAGTTCTTTGAATATTTTGGAGATCAGACCTCTGTCTGATGTAAGGTTAGTGAAGATCTTTTCCCATTCTGTAGGTTGTCATTTTGTCAAGTAAAAGAATGAAAATATCTATCACCATGCGCAAAACCAGGTCCAAATGGATCAAAGACCTCAACATAAAGCCAAGCACACTGAACCTTATAGAAGAGAAAGTGGGAAGTACACTTGAACGCATTGGCACAGGAGACCACTTCCTAAAAATAACCCCAGCAACACAGACAATGAGAGAAACAATTAATAAATTGGACCACCTGAAACTGAAAAGCTTCTGTAAAGCAAAGGACACAGTCAACAAGACAGAACACTTTCAATTATTCAAATACATTTCCATTACCTAATTCTTACTCGTGGGAGAACTTTTGCTTATTTCCCTACAGAAATGGCTGCTATTTTCTTATTTTCGTGTCTTTGTCTATATTCCCAGGCACGGTGCACTGTATTTTTCTCACTTCAAAGACTGATATCAAGGTTACCCCAACATCTCATGTCAGCAATATGAACTGCAAGGGGCGATTTTTAGATGCAGTTCAAGCAGTAGCAAACCTCAAAGAGATGGATGTGAAAGGTGGCCTGAATGCATTCTAAAAATTGCCACAGTGGAGAACTATGTGCTGAGTTTTAGAGAGAATTCATAATATATAAACAAATGCTCCCTAAGTCCCATTGCCAATATGATCATAAAAAATTATCTTGCTTCCATGTACGCAGTGAAATGGAATGAATCTGGGTTAAAAAAAGAATATTTTATTTTGAAGAGAGAAAGATAGATCATAAGAGATCAGTAGACAGATGCTACAGTAGCTTCGAAGCCTGCAAAGACAGAAAAGCTCAAAAGAAAAAAAAGATGGAAGCAGTCTTTCCAGCTTCCCAGCAGAGGTCTGGAAAGTAAAGACTCATCTATCGGATACGCCATGTGGCTCAAGTTAAAAGGAGGCTCCCAGTCCTAGAAACAGGTTCTCAAGTGCCTGGGAGATTCGGTACAGAAATGATGATGGTCACCTCTGGAAAAGAAATATACTTTGTCATTCTCCATATTTAGGGGAGATATAAATAAGCCCTGTGTGAAGAAAATGATTGTTTGAGACTATGTCTTTAAAATATTGTTTCAGGCTAACCTAGAGAGGTAAAAAAAAAGGGTAGAGTCCCAAATCAGGCAGTCCTAAGTGAAGGGTGTGCTTCCACGGTCTCTGGATGGAAGGCCATGCAGAATGCAGTGGCACAGAAAAGAGCAGAGGCTGAAGCTCAAGTTTAGGAGCAGTGAGGTCAGTTACTCTACTTTCTGTGAAAAGGAAGATCACCTAAGGTTAGCTCCAATATCAGTAAGCAGTAATATCTCCAGGATTTAGGTTGGATTAAAAATAATAGTTAATTATTTTGTCTACAAAAGACACATTGTCAAAGACATCCATAGGCTGAAAGTAAAATGATGGAAATGAGTATACCAAGTCAGGAAACGTGGACTTTAAGCCAAACATCAAGGTTTAATATCAAACCACAATTAGTCAGAAGAGACAGAGATGGTCACTTCACGAGGGAGTCCCAGCTGGTATCAGACACGCAAGCAAATCATGAAAAGAGACGAGAATGAAAACCAGGCGCAGATTGACTTTTTTAGCCGGGAGCCATCTTCGCAGATCTGATGATGCCTGGTAGTTTGTTGTCAGCATATTTAAAACACACTATCATTTGGGGAAAGTTCTCCAGGCAACAATCAGCCCAATTCCAGGTGCACAATAAAAGTTTAAGGTGTGACTACATAAAACAATTTTTAAGTACGTGTGACCATGAGGGTGGTTTCTATAACTAAAATGCCTAGAACCTAGTGAGGTCAGTAGGTCATAAAGTACTTGTCACATTTCCCTTAAGGATGGCTAATGGTCTCGGGATAGAGGAGTCTGGCATAATCATTCTGGGGAATTAGAATGATGTCTGTCCCTACAAATAGCAAAAAGGTCACCAGGTCATCAACAACCTCCACTCTCAGCCTTCTGAATGGAATGCAAGTATTTGACTTTATTTTTCTCCTCTTCTACATGATTAACATTCCTGGTTTTCTTAGGGCTTCTCTATGAGTACAGGTCCTTAGGCCCTCTACAATTACATATTAATGTATATTCATTGGTGCATTTCATAAAGCAAACAGTACTGGACAAAAAATAGATGTAGATACATTAATATTGAGTTCAATGTCCCACACTTATCAATAGATATATGATGCAGACAAAATTAAACAAAGGAAAATCAGAGTTAAATGCATCATTATACTACATAATTAATAAAGTTAACAGAAATACATAAAAGACTCTATACAGAAACTCAGCTGCTTTGTCTACAGATCTTCTTAGAAACTAATGGAATTTTCATCAAAAATATATCACATACTAGACCATTGTCTTAGGGTTGCTATTGCTGTGATGAAAAACCATGAGCAAAAGCAAATTGTGAAGGAAAGAGTTTATTTGGCTTACACTTCCATACATCTGTCATTGAAGGAAGGTGGGACAGGAGCCCAAACAGAACAATCACCCTGTGGTTTGTTCAGCCTGCTTTCCTATAGAAGCCATGAAGAACCACAAGCCCAGGAATGGCACTACACACAATGGGCTGAGTCCTCCCCCATCAATCAGCTCTTATGGAGGCATTTTCTCAGTTGAAGTTCCCTCCTTTCGGATAGCTCTAGTTTTGTGTCCAATTTACATAAGACTAGTCAGCATAGCCATAAAGTGAATCCTAACAAAAACAATAACCAGGCTTAATTTCTTATATATTATCAAATGATAATATAATGCCTCTGATAAAGCAAACAAGCAATAGTAAGAAAATCTATATAAGTATGGGATTTGACACTTGAATTGTGCCATTAAAGAAATCAAAGAGCTTTATAAATGCCTCTTTATATATATAAATGAAAATGAAGACATGACCTATCAGAACCTTGGGAACATAGCAAAGGTAGTTCTAAGAAGACAATGTATAACACTAAGTGATTAGATACAATAACCACAAAATCTCAGTAGTATAGTTGCCTAAGCAAAACCTGGAAAATTCCAACAACAGTTGACATTCCTACTTAGATCGGAAGAATATCATGCGTCCCACCCCTAAATGAAGAGGAACAAGCAATTGCAAATGACTAAGACTGGGAGAATTGGTCTTCCCCAGAGACAAGCACCCTAGTTAAGTTATCCCTTATAGAGTGGTTAGCCACAGAAACATATACATGAAGGCAAGACTGCACGGACTCAGCAACTGTAGTTATATGTTGATTAATTTATATGTATGCATAATAACAAGGAGAAGAAGAGGATGTCATATATTTAGGACAAGAAAATAGAATATGGGAAAGGTAAGGGGGGAGAAATTCTGTGATTATATTTTAATTAAATAAAAACAAATAGAATTCCAATAAAAAGCAGACAGTACACCACAGGTCTTAGAAACCCAAGAACACTCCAAATCCCAAATAAGTAACAATTATGGAACAAAAATAACAAATGTAAGTACAAAAATAAATAAAAACAAAATAAATAAAAATTTTAAAGTGATAAAAGGACTTATTAATAGAATGGGACTAAAACAGTGATACAAAAGTTAATGGAACAAACAGTAGGTTTTCAAAAAGATAAGCAAAATAAAATATCCACAATCAAACTCAGCTAAGGAAAAAGAGATGACCCCGATTAATAAAAGTAAAGATGGACAGTGGATGTTGAAACAGATTATGGTGAAATGAAGAAATCATTATTAGAGAGTAATTTAGAACTGTTGTATTTGAAAGATCTGGACAATCTACAAAGTCTTAGATATGTAGGAATGAACAAAATTAAATCAAGATGATATAAACATGGGGATAAAAATGTAGATCATCTTATAGAATATTTGACTAAATTCAGGAATTCCTAGGTTTGAGGCCTGTAATAACATAAACCAACATGATGGTGCACACATATAATCCCAGCACTAAAGAGGTAGAAGCTGGAGGAGCAGGTGCTCAGTGTTATCCTCGTCTACACTGGGAATTCAAATTAGCCTGGGCTATGTGAGACCCTGTGTGGCAGAAAAAAAAATAATAGAAAGAAAAGAGAAGAAAACAACTTAAGTAGATCTAAAACAAGTCAGAAAATTGGGACAGTAGTAAGTTTTCTCCACTGAGAAAGCTCAGAAAAAGGATTTACAATTGTATTCTACCAACCTTTCAAACCAGCTAACACCTGGACTCTCTAACTAGTCCACAAACTGAAAGAAGGAAACACTGCCAAACTCATTCTCGGAAGCCATTTTTACCAAGATATTAAAACTAGGTAAGGATACAGTTGAAAAGGTGAATGATAAAGCCAGGCAGTGGTGGCGCACACATTTAATCCCAGCACTTGGGAGGCAGAAGCAGGCAGGTTTCTGTGGATTCAAGCTCTGGTCTACAAGAGCTAGTTCCAAGGACAGGCACCAAAGCAACACAGAGAAACCCTGTCTCAAAACAAACAAACAAGCAAAAAATGATGATGAAAAAACTCTTAATAAAATACTTGCAAACCACATCTAACAGCCCCTTAAAAAGATCATAAGCTACGATCTGGTTTAATTCTGGGGATGCAAGAAGGAGTCAACATAAACACATCAGCAAGTGTAATTCAGTCGATAAATGGGCTCAAGGAAAGAAATTGCATGATTAACTGAGTCTATGAAAAAGCAATTTTCAACAAAGTTAAATATCCTTCATGATAAAGAAACGAGGAATTGAAGGAGTGTTCTTCAACATAGTCATGGCTATAAATGAGACGCCTAAGGAAGCTCCTACTAAATGGACAACTGAGAGCATCCCCTCTAAAATCTACAGTAAGACAAGGTGCCTACTCTCTCCATTTTGCTCTTCTCCTTCTTCTTCTCCTCTTCCTTTTCTGTTGAAATAGGCTAGCTTAACCCAAAATAATTACACAGAAACTGTATTCTTTTAATCACTGCCTGGCCCATTAGCTCCAGCCTCTTATTGGCTAGCTCTTATATATTGATCTAACCCATTTCTAATATTCTGTGTAGTACCACGAGCTGGCTTACCAGGAAAGATCTTAACCTGCGTCTGTCTGGAGTGGGAGAATCATGGCGACTCACTGACTTGGCTTCTTTCTCCCAGCATCCTGTTCTGTCAACTCCGCCTACCTAATTTTCTGTCCTATTAAAGGGCTAAGGCAGTTTCTTTATTTAACCAATGAAATTAACTCCTCCATCATTTCCCCTTTATCTGTTTAAACAAAAAAGAAAGGCTTTCACTTTAACATAGTAAGATTACATATAGCAAAACAGTTATCAAGCAAGAATTACAGTTAACAATATTTATATCTATTTTATCTTTTATCATAACTAAAGAAAACTATAACTAACCATTCTTCAACTCCATCAAAGACTCCAGAAGGATATAATATTACCTGAGCAAACAAGAGATCCAAAACTCTAGAAATGACAGAGACATCTCATTGCCTGGACAGTCACCCAACGTTCTTTTGTACTGTTGGGGCATCCATCTTCAGCCTTCAGGCCCATAGTATCCAGCAGACATTTTCATCAAGCAGAAAATTCCAAAGACAGTTCAGTCACTTTTTGCTGTGTCCTGCAGAATGTCTCACAGACTCTCATGAGTCAGGAACCCCGAAAAACCATTTAACCTTTAGGCAAGTTCAGCAGTCCTCTTTCTGTGGGTCCTCTGTGTCCAGTTTATGCAACAGTCCAGGCAAGAGCAGTTTCTTGCCCAAATGGCTATCAAACTCCTTAAGGAGCCTTTTCAGTGCCCATCTTCCTCTTGAAGTAGATTGGTGCTGCCAGGAGCAGACGTGTCTCATTATCATGAAAAGCCCTAAGTTATTAAAACATTAAATGCCATATTCTGCAGTCTTTGAAAGATATGAAGAATGCCTATCTAGCTGAAATATATCTATGCACATCTAGAAAATCTAACTAACATGCCTAAAAGCTTGACAATTATCGATGATTATCCATTAACAACCTATATACATTACATTTTTAAATAAACTATACAATCACAATACCTTAATCAAGATTAGAAATATGCATATACATATAACAAAATTGACCTTCAAATCCACACCAATGCAAATTATTCATATCTATATCATATCCCCCTTTAAATGTAAAAGAACATTTATAAACAATATTTGGGAATATGGGCGCAGTTTTTTCTCTCCAAACTGCTTCCTGCTGTATGGGGGCGCTGTTATTCAGGTCTTTTATGGGATAACCTGTGTGCCAGGGTCATCTCAGTTGGCAGTTGAGTGAAGTAATTTTTTGAGGGTGTTCACAGTAACCTTTCAGGAGGGCGTGGTCTATCATACCATATTGGGATAGAAGAAATTCACAGGGTCGCATCCTCTGTGAAAACAAAAGAAGACCCTCTCCAAAGCATCATATCCTTAGACCCATATTCTGAAATCATAATACCCTTATATCCATTGTGGTTTAGCTTGGCAGCCCATATAATGAAATGTCTCTCTGTACTTAGCTCCTTTACAGTCAAAAATTTTAAAGAAAACACAATAATACAAAGAATCCAGACTCTCTGTGAATTTTCCATTTCTACGTGGCTTAGTTTTCTTTATTTCTTTTAATCTATAACTATCTGTACTCTGTCTCTTTAAGGACTTTATCCTTTTTTTAAGACATTAACTTTATTCTTCATATATTTTTCTCTCTCTCAAGCCTACGTACATTCATCCAACAGTGTCTGAATCAGTTCTATTGTGAATCTGTAATTTTTTTACTATCCAAGAGCATTTCTTAAAATGTTAAGCACTTCTCAAAAACTTAAGTTGCACCATGTAGGGGTAATATGGTACCGCCTGTGTCCTGCCCAGTTGAAACCTTAACTGCGCTGTTATTATGGTAATTATGGTAGTTCCTGCCTGAGACCAGCACAGTTCAGCATGGTGGATCTGAGCCCTCCTGCCTCAGAGCCATTTGGTGCCCCTGAGCCACACACAGTTCCAGGCACACAGCAGTCCACATTGCCATCAAGCAAGCCATAGCACTTTACTCCAAATGCTCCATTCAAAAGCTCTGTCTCCCGCAGGAGCCAGACAGAGATCGTGATGGCGGCACAGCCCAGAAAGCCGGCATTTTAAAACAGCCAGATTTTTCCTGTTGCTGAGTCAGGACAATTTCTTTGCGGCATGGAACCCACAAGCAGCAAAAAGCTGTCTTAAATTCTGTCTCTCTCCTTTTTAAGCCCTCTCAGCTTTTACGTGGCGTTCATTACCACGCTGGGCGCCACTCTGTTGAAATAGGCTAGCTTTACCCAAAATAATTACACGGAAACTGTATTCTTTTAATCACTGCCTGGCCCATTAGCTCCAGCCTCTTATTGGCTAGCTCTTATATATTGATCTAACCCATTTCTAATATTCTGTGTAGTACCACGAGCTGGCTTACCAGGAAAGATCTTAACCTGCGTCTGTCTGGAGTGGGAGAATCATGGCGACTCACTGACTTGGCTTCTTTCTCCCAGCATCCTGTTCTGTCAACTCCGCCTACCTAATTTTCTGTCCTATTAAAGGGCTAAGGCAGTTTCTTTATTTAACCAATGAAATTAACTCCTCCATCACTTTTCCTTCTATAAATAAAATTAGCTACTTTTTATTTCCTTTTTAAAATTTTATTGAAAATACTTTTTTTCATAAAATATATTCTAATTACATTTTTCCCTTCCCAAAACTCCGAGATTCTCCCACCTCCCTTCCCATCCAAATCCACCACCTTTTTTTTCTCTTTCATTGAAAGACAAAAAGCATCTAATAGTAATAAAAAATAAAATAAAAACATACAAACAAGAAAAGGGCAAAACAGACAGAAGAAAAAGCCAAAGGAAAAGAACAAGAAACATGTATAGATGCAGAAGCACACAGGTTCACACACACAGAAATCCCATATAAACACAAAACCAGAAACTATAATAGATACATAAGATACATAAAAGACCATGAGGAAAAATAAATAAAGTCCTGCCAGGCGGTGGTAGCACGTGCCTTTAATCTCAGCACTTGAAGGGAAAGGCAAGCAGATCTCCGTGAGTTTAAGGTCAACCTGGGCTACAGAGCGAATTCCACTGCAGCCAAGGCTATATATACACATATATGTCTGTGTGGTGATTTAAAGACAATGGCTCCCCAAAAGATTGGCATTGTAAGTAGGTGAAACCTTGTTGAAGTAGGTGTAGCCTTGTTGGAGGAAGCATGTCACTCTGGGGGCAGGCTTTGAGATCTCTTTTGCTCAATCTTCATTCAGTGTGATTGTCATCAGTTGAATCCCTGCTGCCTGTAAAATGTAGGACTCTCAGCTACTTCTCCAGAACCACATCTGCCTGCATGCTTCCATGCTCCCCATGATGATGATAATGGACTGAACCTTTGAAACTGTCAGCAAGCCACGCCAATTAAATGACTTTTTATGAGTTATCATCATCATGGTGTCTCTTCACAACAACAAAAGCTCTAACAAAGACATCCTGAGAGAAGGAATATCCAGAAATATTACTGAGTTCATTTTCTATTGGCCATCTTCTGCTGGACATGGGATTTGTCCTTAAGAGTGCTCTCTTGGAAAAAACTAATTTCACTTCATTTGCAAGTGATTATCAATTGGAGATAACTCTGAGTAAGGGATGGGGGCTTGTGTTAACTTCTCTTCTCAGTGCTGAGGCCCCATCTGGTGAAGACCCATGCAGGCTCTGTCTATGCCTTCTGCAGAGTTCCCTAAGCCCGGAAGGGAGGAGTTTGATGAAAATATCCCATTTAGGACTGAGATTTCAAGGTCTCTCACATTGTCTAGTTGTGGTTTCCTACATTAGTTCTTATCTACTGTAGGAGGAATCTTCTCTGGTGATTGCTGAGGGAGACACTGATCCATGAGTACAGCAGAATGTCCTAAGGAGACATTTTATAATTATATTCCTTTAGGGGAAAATGTATTTTCTTTGCCTGTCTAGTTCCAGGTTTAGTCTATCTAGTTCCAGGTTTCTTTGCCAATCTTGTTCCAGGTTCATGACCACCAAGCAGTGGGCAGGCATGGATCCACAAAAAGGACCTCAAATCTAATAAGATATTGGTTGGTTACTGTGACAACTTTTGTGCCACTGTTTCACTAGTGTATCATGTAGGCTGGTCACCATTGCAGATTGTGGGGTTTGTAGCTGCTTTGGTGAATTCCTTTCTCCTCTCATGGAACGTAGAGTTCCACCCATGAACTCTAGTTCCACCATGAACACTAGTCAAAAGGTATGAACACTCTAGCTAGGCTTCTCCATGTTCAATAATATTATATGTAATTACTGTCTTCAACAACAGTACCTTGCCATCAGTGTATAGAGAGCCTTGGAAATAGCCCTAGTTCTTTCTGGTTTCCATGGAGCTACTTCGATTCTTGAGCAAGGTTTCAAAAACATTTCTTTGGATGAAAGAAGTTCTCTTCAACAAATGGTGATAAGCAGAATAGAGATAAGTACATGTAGAAAAACAGAAGAATCTCAGCTTTTCACCTATAAAATAATCGATTTAAAATGGTTCAAAGGCTGAATATAGGATCTGAAATATTGAAACAGTAAGAAGAAAATATTTTAAAATACAGGCACAAACAAGGACCTTCTGAAAAGTCTCCATCCATTCTGGAGTAACAAGAATTGAAAGAAAGAATTGCATGAAATGTAAAAGCTTCTTCACAAGAATATAACTTAAACATATATTAAAACAGATATTAAATCAAAGGAGAGAATATTTGGGATAGGAGAAGACTAACAGGAAGGGGAAGATAGTGGAAAACTGGGGGAACTCTCTCTTTCTCTCTCTCTCTCTCTCTTATACATACACACAGACACACACATAAAAGAGCAAAAAAGCATTAAATATATATGCATAAATATATATCATGCTAAGATAAATAGAATTATTTCAAACAAGGAAGAAGACTAATTGGAGTGGGAGGGTGTGTATAAAAATAAACAAGGTACAGTGATGTACATTAATGAAAATATAATAGAAACATTATCTTAAATGGTAAGTTTAAAAATAACTCATAAAAGATGTAATCCTGTAAATTCTTACCACCACGGTAATACTTCACTTCTGAAGTCTAGAGACCATGCATGCTAGAAATATATACCAACAAAACTGTATGCTGCTGCACCTGAGTCTACCTATGCTGAAGCATAGCACAAGCAAAAAACCACCATGATGGCAGTCAAAGCAGAGTGGATAGCATCCAGATAATGGTTCAGGCTTTGAAATCAATTCATAATTTGTTCAGGACACACAGACTCTAATTCCAGTGTAAATATAACAAATTCTAAAAAACAATCAAAAATCAACTTAGAATATGTCTGACAAGTTAGTGTGGATTCAACTTTAACAGATTGCTACAGGTCATAAATACGATCACAGCTTTCATATATCTTACACAGAAAATCTGTAGAAAAATGCTCGATTATGCTTGTCCAGATAGTCATAAGATCTCAGGAAATGATTTTGTATACCTTTTGTAACATTTATTAAAATTTAAAACATTAGTATCTTTTTTAGAATTCCTTGTAATGTCTTTCCATAATTCACATTTGGTTCTCCCCCTACTTTCCATCTCCCGGAAGTTTAGTCAGAAACAGCTGAGCCTTCATGAGCATATGGCCCACAGACGTAATAAAAGGACAATAATGTGTGTCATCCGTGGATTTCTCACTAGTGCTTAGAGCTTGAGCTTAGAAGCAAAATCTCCCTTTCACCGTATTAAATAAAGCCATTAGTATAATCTGTGTAAAATCAAGCATCACGTATTGAGAGCATCAATCAAATTCATAAGAAAACTTCACCAGTGCCATCCTTAGGATGAAAAGGCATTTAAGCACCTAATCATGTGTGACGCTCTCGGCGCTGAGAAATTAATTCCGTTGCTCTGGGCTGGTGACCTATAGTAGTTGTACAGCTTGAAAGACAGGATGGGAAAGACCCATGTCCAGCTATGTCATGTGCTCAACAGAAAAGTAATGCTGAACATTTTGGGCATGTTTGTGTACAATGATTGCAGGAAGAAGTATTTAGGAGGAGCAGCCACGTCTGAGCTATCTTGTTTTCTTGTTCAAGAATCAAGCCATTCTGGTGCCAGCTGGTTTTACATAGTGAAAACCTTCACTAAATGAGAACAGAAAAGCTCCTAGAAGAAATTACTGCATTAGACGACATTTGAGCTTCTCCTCCAGTGCTCAAAGTCACTCCAAATAGCTGCCCATCTCATTATAGTACACAAAAAAATATGCATTCTTTTGTGACCTCAAAAGTAATTTCTTCTTCTTGTCTTCACGCCTGAAGTTCTCTCTCCTGCATCTAGTATTCTGTTGACCTCTGAGGTTACCGTTTGACATCCCAAATTTTTCATTTCCAAATTTCCCTCGGTTTGAATTTCTTTTTTTTAAATTAATTTATTTATTAAAGATTTCCGCCTCCTCCCCGCTACCGCCTCCCCTTTCCCTCTCCCTCCCTCAGTCAACTCCCCCTCCCTCAGCAGCCCAAAGAGCAGTCAGGGTTCCCTGCCCTGTGGGAAGTCCAAGGATCTCCCACCTCCTTCCAGGTCTAGTAAGGTGAGCCATATTCAGGTCTTAAACTGTTTCATTTATTTACTTCCACCGTGTGTTCATGTTTCCACTGATTTCTTTAAAGGATGGTCTGGGATTCAGCTATGCTGGTCAACAGTAGGATTGCTGGGCTCTATATGCCAGCTGTTACTGTGTTCTTATGCTGTTCTCTATGCATCTGAGTTTAAGCCCTAGGTGCTGATATCTGATCTTATCATTTCAATGGGTGTTCTGTGTCTTGGTTTCTCTTGCCCTCTGTGGTTTTTAAAAGAGTGCAGAGGCTGGGTGTTACCTGGTCAAAAGTGTACTAATCCTGTTTCTCTGGCCTGTGTGCACTCTGGTCCTGAATTCACAGCACTGTATTCCCTATTCTACCAGTTCATAGCATTGTGACCACAGGTAACTTCTTCTACCTTTGTTGGCCTCCATTTCCTTTTTCATAGTTAAGTAAGTTTGTCATCTGATACGGTTGTGATAAGATTTGGATTGGTGGCTCACTGGTAACCCAGCTAAGCAGGACAGGAAAATGTGTAAGCCTATTGAAGACTTTCACTTCTCCCTCCTTCACTCCAAATCCAAACCCCCAGTCTCACCCCTAGCTCCACAACAGAACACCAGCTACAGCTCTCCTTCCCCTGCCCACATCTCCTGTTCACCCACACAAACTCCCCTCCCAACTCCCCCTCTTTGCTTTATCCCTGCCCTCAAATCCAGCAGGCATCCCCTGCTAACCTTCTGGAGTTGCCTGCCAGAAAACCAGGTAGACAACATGCAACTCCTCCCTTCTCCCTCTGTTCCTCCAGATCCCATCCCTCAGTCTTATCCCCAGCTCTGTAGCAGAGCACCTGCTGCAGTCTCATTTCCTCTCTAACCCCATCCCCCAAAACCTTATCCTCCGACATTTCTTACCCCAACTCATGCCCCAGCTGCCAACAGCAGCAGGTGTTCCCTGTGAACACAGCCCTGAGCAGGCCAGGAAAACGGGAACCACACAGTCATGACACACCCAGGAAATCCAGAGAGGAGACAGAAACCCAGAAACAAAACCCCACTCAACAAAGACAAATGCAGAAGTCAGCACCTAGACCTATAATCATCCAAACTCACAAGTCAGATGTCCTTTTGAGGAGGGAGGGGGAGGAAAGAAGGAGAGTGGGGGAGTGGGAGGGGAATGGGAGGAGGGGAGGAAGTGTAAATTTTTTGAATGGAAAAAAAAATCACAATGAGTAACAACCAGAGCAATGTCTCCACTAAAATCCAGTTATCCTAGCATAGCAGGCCATGAATATTCCAACACAGCCAAAGAGTAACAACAACAACCAAAAGATATGGAAACCAACTATATGAAGATGATAGGGGCTTTTAAAGTGGAAATGAACAAATCCCTTAAGGAAATCTAAGAAAAAACAAACAGTAGAAGGAAATTAATAAAATTGTTCAAAACCTGAAAGTCCAATATGGCTCTTTTTTACATTCTCTCTCTCTCTCTCTCTCTCTCTCTCTCTCTCTCTCTCTCTCTCTCTCTCTCTCTCTCTCTGTGTGTGTGTGTGTGTGTGTGTGTGTGTGTGTGTGTTAAAGGGCACATATGGAAGTCAGAAGACAAGCTGCAGAAGTCAGATCTCGCTTTCAACTCTAAAGATCACTGTGTGGGTTCCAGGAATTAAGTTAATATTGTCAAATGTGCAAGAACCTGCCTTTATCCAATAAGCCATCATGCCAGCCCCTGTGTGTGTATTTATGCAAAGAAAGTGTTAGGATATGTTGAGGAATATTAGTTGAAGATGTGTTACATTCATTTATGCTGTGACTCATTTGCTAAATGATGCAAAGATGTGTTGCATTCTTTTAGGCTACATTTGTTTAATCCTGTGAAGCTGTGTTACTTTGCCTGTCTAGTATATCTGATTGGTCTAATAAAGAGCTGAATGGCCAATAGCAAGGCAGGAGAAAGGATAGGTGGGGCTGCCAGACAGAGAAAACGAATAGAAGGGGAAATCTGGGAAGAGAAGATCGAGGATCAAGAGAAGGAGGAGAAAAGAAGACATCAGGAGCCAGACACCCCGCTACAAAGCAAGCCACAGAACAAGAACTAATGAAATGTATATAGATTAGAGAAAGATAAAATCCCAGAGGCAAAAGGTAGATGGGATAATTTAGGAAAAGCTGGCTAAAAGTAAGCCAAGCTAAGCCCAGGCATTCATAAGAAAAAATAAGCTCAGTGAATTTATTTAGGAACCGGGTGGCAGGGCCACAGAAAGCAAAAGTTTTATTAAAAAAAAAACCTAACTACAATGATATTCAACTTATATCTTGAATTCTTTAACTTTACCATTTCATTTATTCAAGTGTCATTCTTAAACTATAGAGTGAAATTGGATGTTTATATATGTGTTTATATATATACATATATGAATTTATGAATTTGATAATTTTCTAAAGAGGATTTTGTTTTATTTTTAGTTATAAGTGTTAAAGATTCTTTTCTGGCAAATACATAAATGAATAAAATGTTTTACGTCCATTTCATGTAGCTCAGAAATTTAACTTCAAATAACATAGGCAAAGAAAATAACTTAAAAAGCTAGCACAATATACATGTGATTATTCCCAGCTCAACATTATTTATGACTAAAAAAGAAGTATGAAATAGATGCCCAATCATAAAGAAATGGCTTTAGGTTGATGATGGACAAACAGCAAACAGAGCACTTGCAGTGATTACAGTTGTCTGGTAAGTACAATAAACCAGCATGCCAAGCACACCACGCTCTAGAACAAAAGAGCAGACTAGAGTGACACATTGTTCATTGGTAAGACTAAAAAGATTTATATGTCAAAGAGAGGGATGATAAAAAAAGTAGGTATTTTTATTCACTTTGCCATTTTCAATCTGTTTAGCTTTTCTGACTAAAGCATTTCTTTTATTTCAGCTGAACACAAAGATGAGGCTTTTTTGTTGTTGTTGAACATAGAGCTTCACTAACCTAAATACCACTTAAAATTATTGAATGAATATTGTTTTGACATTCTAATGGCATTTCATTGCAATAAACTGTCTTATGATAAGAGGATTTACCTTAAAGGATTTTTAATGAAAGTATGTTTGTACATATTTTTAAAATAACTTTGTGCTGTGTGACTTCACACTGACTAGCTACAAATTACAAGCTTTTATTATATGTTGAAGTACATCATGCTAACCTTGAATATATGCTTAATAAAAATATCATTAATTATATGTTAAAGGCAAAAAGTGATGAAATGAGATTATGGGGATCTGACTAGGTATACATTTATATAAGATCAACAAATAGTGCCACATTTTGAATTTTGAAACAAATTTATAAAATTAAAATTTTCCTTATTGATTTCAGTATTTCTTCTGAGACAAGTACTTTGGTGAGTTTAGTTTTTAATCTATTGTTTGTTTTTCTTGTGTGAGTCAACTCATCAGATTTACTCAGTTATACTAACAAATATAAGAATGCTGACAAAGACTCACAATCTTCCTGTTTACTTTTCTTCCATTATGACAAGATTCTTTCATTATGACAGTTCCACTACCATATACCTGTGGTAGTGAAATTACCAACATTAGGTAATCTACCTTCATATATTTAAACTACTAAACATAGAACATATTCTTTGAAAAAATATTTATTTTAATTTAATTTATTTAATTTATTTTCAATAAACATGTATGCCTGGTGCCCAAGGGAGTCAGAAAATAGCATCAGATCTAGAACAGGGGTTAATGTGATCGTGGGCTGTGATATCAATGCTGGAAACTGAACTCATGTTCTCTGAAAGAACAGCAAGTGCTTATAACAGGGGAGCCATCTCTCCAGTTCCCCACCCCCCCATTTACCTTTAATAGAGCCCTGTAACCAGCCCCAGCCCCCTGTCAATGACCATCAACTCAGTTCTTCATAAGACACTGGCACAACCCTCACCAAAGAAAAGAAAAGGGATAAAACTTTCACAACATTGACTGAAAGTTGATTAAGCAAATAAGCTCACGCATGAAAATATCAGAGATTTTTTATCAATTATATACCAAACTATTACTGGAGATACCATAAAGGCACAATTTCCATTGTAATGTTGTTTTATAGAAGCAATAAATTGAAAATAATTTAAATGGCCATCATAATAAAATGATACTAAAAATTATGGGATGCCCTTATTATGAAATATCAAATGTGCAATAAAAGAGGATGAAAAGCTATGCTCTATTGACCTGGAAAGATGTCCATGGCATATCATTTTTTAAAGTAGCAACAGACCCGTGTTGTCTGTAAGAGCACATGTTAATTAAAATTTTCAAAGAAGAGGCCAGCAATTTGAATGAGAGCAAGGGCAAGGCAGCATATGGGAGGTTTAAGAAAAGGAAACGAGAACTGGGAATTGATGTAATTATATTATAATCTCAAAAAATAAAACCTTAAATTTTCTCAATATAATGTATATATACATAGTTGTTATGACTATGATGAGATTTGAAATATTTAATTTCTAATCTTTAAAATTTTTCAACATAGTGGACTTATTAGCAATTTTTATTTGTAATCATCTGATTTTTCTAAAATAAAATACAGTATTCACTTAATGAAATTAATATCTATTATGGAAACCTTTAAAATATACAAAAATAAAAGTCACATTTCTGTTAAAATAATGACAAAAGTGTACCATAGTGAATAACTTAGTTCATTATTTTCCAGTCTCTTCTTTCATAACTCATAATAGTCATCTCACATCTCTCCCAAATAAGAGCAATATGGAAGATGGAAGACTGCTAACAGACAGGACACCTGCTTGCTCATCAAGCGTGGTAGCTGTAAAGCTGAGGCAGATCCAAGCATGCGCATGTCTCAGCACAAGGTCTCAGGTGATACTGATGCTGTTGGGGTAAGGAATACATTGTTGTATTATTTTAATTAAAAATATTTCATGCATTTTTATCATATGTCTCCTTTTCTGACTCATTCCAGGTACCTACCCACCCAATTTCTCTTTGCTCTCTCTTTCTCCCTTTCTCCCTCCCTCTCTCTCCCTCTACCTCCATCCCTTTCTCAAAATATAAAATCAAGCAAAAAAATAAGACAAAAGATTCCAAAACAAAACAAAAATTCCCTCCCCCACCAGTAAATAAACCATATGAGCTTTGTGTTAGCCAACTCCTTTATTGGTTTTGCCTGTAGGGTGCATTAAACACCCAGGTATTGGAAGGAAATTTCTTGTTCATCCTGGCTGCCCAAAACCAAAATAACCACACAGAAACTGTATTAATTAAAACCCTGCTTGGCCCATTAGCTCTAGCTTCTTATTGGCTAACCCTTACATCTTAATTTAACCCATTTCTATTAATCTGTGTATCACCACGAGGTTGTGGCCTACCAGCAAAATTTCAGCACACCTATCTCCAGTGTCAGAGCCATGGTGTCTCCCCAACTCTGCCCTTCCTTCTCCCAGCATTCAGTCCAGTCCTCCCCGCCTACCTAAGTTCTGCCCTATCAACAGGCCAAGGCAGTTTCTTTATTCATTAATGGTAATCACAGCACACAGAAGGGACTCCCACATCACCCAGGGACACTCCATTGAAGAAATACTGATTCTTTTTTCTTTCCCATAAGGTATCAAAATGCGAACAGCTTTAGTGTTGGGATGCTGCATCCACTCTTCCCCTCAAGGCTGGGACAATATCTAAGTTGTACATGTGTGGGCCCTATACTTGCTGCCACCGTCTCTTTGAGTTCACATATATACCAATCATATTGTAACTGAATTATTTCCCTGGAGGCACCCACCATTCCTTGCTCTTACAGTCTTTTGGCCTCCTCTTCTGAGATTCATGAGCCCAGAGTGGAGAAAATTCACAAAGACATCCCATTTAGGTCTCAATGTTCCAAAATCTTACTTCTGCACACTGTCCAATTGTGAATCGTTGCATTAACTCCCATCTCCTGCAAGAAGAAACTTCTCTGATATGGGTGAAGTGAGACACTGATGCATGTGTATAGAAATATGTCACTTGGAGTCATTTTATGGTATGCCCCTTTAGCAGAACCGTAGTAGGAGGTTTGAGGGAACCATATTTGGAAAGTTGTTATTTGGCATATTAGAAATGTCTGAATTTTACATTGTATTTCTTAAATTATGGTGACACATATATGCTATAAATACTTCTTAATGATATTAATTTTTTTAAAAAAAGTTTCCACTCCTAATGAATATTCTTTGAGTAAGTAGAGACTAGAACTATTTCCCAGAACCTGAAAAGGGTGCAGAGAGGGAAGGAAGGAGAGATGACGGTGTGTGTACGGAGATGACTTGATAGGAAGATGACTTCTGGTATCTGGAAGCATAATAGCACGACGGTGGTCCAGGAAATAAGTAGTGATTACACATGGTTATTCCTACACATTACATGATTACTAGAATACTCAAGCATGACTCTGGATTTGAGGCGCAGAAGATTAAATAATTAAATATTATCGCTATGAATTAGCCTAGGTTGTAAAAGATTGTAATATTGTTTATTACACTGTTCTCTTACAATCAGGTTAAACAAACAGGCTGAGTATGTAGAAGGCTAGCAATCTTATGTTTTAAGTGATCTTGGGGCATTTTATTTACTCTGGCTGTGAGCAAAAATTCCAGCCCCTTCGAATGTGAGAGATATATTTACTCCACTGCCAAAATCACCTACACAGTCTCAGGAAGATCTGAGCATTCCTGAATCAGTTAGTAACCAAGACATTCTGCCATAGCGATGCTCACAGGCCAATATGATCTAGGTAGTTTCCCAGTTGAGGATTTCCCTTCAGGTGACTCCAACCTGTGTCAAGGTAGCAACCAAGGCAACTCACAACAAATATCCTTTACCTATCTTAAGTGTCTAAAATAATTCTGAAATGACAGCAAACATTTCTAATGCTTAAGGTAATTTCAAAAAGCCAAAGTTCATAGAATATAAATAGTTTTAGACCCTTGCAAGACAGCATTTTCTACCCACATAAGAAATAAATGAGTACATCCCATGTTCCTCTTTTTGGGTCTGGCTTAACTCACTTAGGATAGTGCTTTCAATTTCCATCCATTTGTATGCAAAATTCAAGAAGTCATAGTAGCACTCTAATATGTATATATTCCATACTTTCTTCATCCATTCTTCCATTGAAGGGCATCTAGGTTGTTTCCAGGTTCTGGCTATTACAAACAATGCTGCTATGAACATAGTTGAGCATATACTTTTATTGTATGTTAGGGCATCTCTTGGGTATATTCCCAAGAGTGGTATTGCTGGGTCCAGGGGTAGGTTGATCCCGACTTTCCTGAGAAACCGTCACACTGCTTTGCAAAGTGGTTGCACACTATATTTCTGGATTCTAGAGAAGCTAAATAAGAAGGTGAACCCAAAGAAAAACATATAAGCTTCCTCCTGAATATTAACCTTCATCAGGTGATAGAAGAAGACAGAGACCCTCATTGGAGCACTGGACTGAAATCTCAAGGTCCAAATCAGGAGCAGAAGGAGAGAGAGCACGAGCAAGGAACTCAGGACTGCGAAGGGTGCATCCACACACTGAGACAATGGGGATGTCCTATCAGGAACTCACCAAGGCCAGCTGGCCTGGGTCTGAAAAAGCATGGGACAAAACCGGACTCGCTGAACATAGTGGACAATGAGGACTACTGAGAACTGAAGAACAATGGCAATGGGTTTTTGATCCTATTGCACGTACTGGCTTTGTGGGAGCCTAGGTAGTTTGGATGCTCACCTTACTAGACCTGGATGGAGGTGGGTGGTCCTTGGACCTCCCACAGGGCAGGGAACCCTGATTGCTCTTTGGGCTGACGAGGGAGGAAGACTTGATTGGGGGGGGGGAATGGGAGGCGGTGGCGGGGAAGAGGCAGAAATCTTTAAGAAATAAATAAATAAATTAAAAAAAAAAGAAATAAATGAGATCATCCACTATGCTACACCCTCACTTAAAAAGTTTTATATTATATCTCAAAAAGTTGCCTAAGATTTTCTCCAAACTAAACATAATAGAAACCAAAGGGAATTGGTATAAATTTCTGAATGTCTTTTGCTATACTTACCTGGTCTACAAAAGAAACTATCAATATTCGTCAAAATGAAAAGTAAATGAAATATAACAAAGTAGAGAAAACAATATAGACAGTAGGGAGAAATAAATATCATTAACATTTTCAGGTTTTCTTTCCCCTTTCCTATAATTACTACAGTTTAGAGTTACCTTGAAGTATAGAAAAGGAAAAATTGGAAATTTGAACAAATATCATCAAGAGTAGAGACTGATCTGAGACTTTTGCTATATGGCTCTAAATAAGAGATTCTCCACTTCTTTTGACTTATGTTGATTATTTCCATGTATGGGACTCTTACAAAAGTTAAGGACCACATCGGCACATTTCCTAAGGTGGGGAGAACAGAGTCATTTAAACAGTGCGCACTAGAAACAGTTCTAAAAGCACACCACAGTTTTCATCCTGAATCTCCCTTCACTATCTGACAAATTTGAACCAATCACTGTTCACTTCAGTTTCTCATGGAAAGGTGAGATACTATGTCTTATATGAACGGATTCTTTTCAAAACTGAATAAAATAACCTAGTTAATACAATTGCACACTACACAGAGTGAACATCTAACAAATTATGGAGATAGTCTCTTCCATCTACCAGCACTTGGAATGTAGTAACGTTCAGTAAATGAATGAATGAATGAATGACATAGTAGTGGATTAATACTCAGAACGCAAAAACAAAATAACAAAAGTTTTAGGTCTGCTTCCAGGCACCTCAACTAAGAAAATATACCATGAGACATTATTTCCCTTGCTGAAAACTTAACCTGAAATGTTTCTGCTTATGTGTTTTCCACAGGACACAACAAAACTATCCCTCAAAAGGAATCTAGGAAAGAGAAAAAGGTTCCAAAGTGCCAGGGAAGAGACATCCATCACAAATGCCACCATATTTCCACCAGTCTCTTCTGGCTCCCCTAGGATACTTTGTGTGCCTTTTGATGGGAATTCTGGTATTTCTTTCCTCAGTGGCATTTCAAAGATGACAGCTCCAGCTGTCCACTTGTCCTTCTCTAGTGATTCATGCCCAGCAGATGGTGCAAATCGCTTGGCATGTAGTCACTGGATCAGTGCTGGTGAAAAGGCCATGCCAGACGCCTGATGGCTTTTTTGAAGTTGCTCATTCTGGTGACAGTGAACAGTTGTAGCACAGTCTTGGCCAAATATAAGGAAAAGGCACTGAAGTTTAAACAAATCTAGAAGATAGGGCTTCAGGTCTTTAATGGTTCCTGCAATGAGTTTTAGTAATATAGTTTTCATTAATCATACTATTTGTTGGAGGAATGTGTCATTTTCTCATCTGAGACGTCTACTGCCTGGAATTAAAGTAAGTCCACTAATTCAGCATAAATGACATCAGAATGAGCACAGGAATAGACAGCAATCCATTTTCATTATAGTCCCAATTTTACCTACGTTTTTCTGGGAAATCTGGGCAAAGAATTTCACATGTAGTGACTTTTAGATCCTGAATTTTTTCAATAAAGATGAAAATATCCTTCTGCCGACGTCACAAGGTGATTTTGGGAAACATTAAATAACAAATTCATGAAAGTGATACAAGTATTATAAAAAGTTATAAAGCAGAATGTGGTCATATTTTGCTTGTGCTCTAACAAATAAAGCTTTCCTGGAGTATGGAGCTAACCGTAGAGGCCAGGCAGTGGTGGCACACACCTTTAATCCCAGCACTTGGCATCTCAAACGAAAGGAACCAAATGAAAGTGCACAGTGAGGTGTGCAGTGAAGCATGACGGGAACTCTTGCAAGAAACTCAGCCAAGGAAGAGCTCCTGAAGGGAGTGTTTATCGCCACCAGTAGCAGAGAATACCTCCTGTGCTGCAAGAGCCAACAACGTAGCTCCTTCACCATAGTCTATGACACTGTGGTAGTCTGAATGTAATTGGCCTCCATAAACTCACAGGGAGTGGCACTGTTAGGAGGTGTGACCTTGTTAAAGTAGTTGTAGCCTTTTTGGCAGAAATGTGTCACTGCCGAGGCAGGCTTTGAGGACTTCTATGCTCAATCTATGCCTAAGCCAGTTCATTTTCTGTGACCTGTGGATCAAGATGTATAATTCTCAGCTCCTCCTCCAGCACCATGTCTGCCTGCATGCCACCATGTTTCCTGCCATAATGACAATGAACTGTATGCTATACCAATTAAATGTTTTCCTTTATAAATGTTGTCTCATGGTGTTTCTTCACATCAGTTGAAACTCTAACTAAGACAGACACCCTTGTCAGGAACACAGACTTTTATTCATTATTAAAATATCAGGATATTTCTGCTAGAGACTTTGCTGGAGAATACAAACTAGGATGCCATTTCTCTGATATATATATTGTTTACTGTATTTAACAGCTATTATAGCTAATATATATATTCAGAGTAATGAAGAGGAAATTGCCCAAGTCCTATAGCTTCCCAGTGCTAATTCTAATTCCAGAGTATTTGCTCCTTCTGTCATACAAATGCCTGAGGAGAGGTAGGAGGGTTAAATTATTCTGAGGAAAATATGTATTAAGGGAATAGGAAGATAATTTGGTAGGTGAAGTCCTTTTTGTACAGGAATGAGGATCTAAATTCTAATCCGTGGCATTTAACATGAAAACCTGGGCATGGTGGCATGAGCTGTAAGCCCAGCTCTGGGAGGTAGAAACAAGAGGCACATTACAGGGCCTTACTGTCCAGCCAGGCCAGTCATCAGTGGGTCCATGTTGGCCGAGGCTGCTCCCTAGTTTCCAGACGACCCTGACTCAAAATAATCAAACAGAAACTATATTACTTAAATCACTGCTTGGTCAATCACTTATTCATATTGCTACCTAGCTCTTATATCTTAAATTAACTCATTTATATTAATCTGCGCATGACCACATGGCTATGGCTTATCTGCAAGGTTCCAGTGGGCTCAGCAGAGGCGTCTGTCTTTGGTGAAGCGACATGGCTTCTCCCTGACTCCACCTACTCTCTCTATACATAGCTCTCCCAGCCTAGCTCTAACTCCTCCTCCATCTGCTTGGAATATCCGCTTTGCCCTGTTCTGCTAAGTCACTGGCGGAAACAGCTTTATTCATTAACCAATAAAAGCAGCAAATATACAGAAGGACTTCCCACAGCAGGTGCAGGTTCAGTGAGAGACTCTGTCTCAAACAGCGCAATAGAGGAAGGCACCTGACGGCAGCCTCTGGCCACCACAAAAGTGAGTGCATGTGCACAGGCGCACATAAGGAAGAGGAAAAGGAGGACAAGGAGGAGAAGAAAGAAGAGCAGTAAGAACAGTGAAATGAGTGCTGAAAGAGGCGGAGACATTGACCCAAAGGGTATTTCTATTGAGTGATCAGAATCCCAAACTCATGTTGCAAAAGAAGATTTTAACTATGGATTTCTGTGGAACAGATTGTTTATGGTATGTCATCTTTCAAAACAAAGTAGAAAATCCAGCATCTTAAAGATTTTCTTTACTGGGGAGAATACTGAATATATTATTTAAAAATTAAAAAGTAAAGCAATCTTAACCCAAAGTTTGTCAAATTTTCAAAAGGAAGAGAATTTTTTAATTTATTTCTAGAAGTTTAAAAATGGGTGACCCTGAACTAGTGACTTCAGTGGAATGAGGAGTACTAATAAGGCTGTCTGTGCTCTCTATTCTGCAGCACATGGAACATGGGTCATAGAACACATCCAACCTTTGGGAAACTCTTGGACCTAAAACTGCAGCAACGTAAGGCCCTTGAGATTATTATTACAAATACTCCTCAACTGGAGATTGTATCTGTCTCCACAGCACACTAACCCAGCATGACACTGGAGGAAGAGAGAAGGACTGAACTAAAAGAACAGGATTTTAACCGATAAAAGTGTCTGTTCTATAGGACTGAAGTACTCAACCACACACAGCATACTCCACTCCTGAAATGATCATCTGTGGGACTTGTGTGTTAGAACTGAATGGTTTCTATATCTCTGATTTTGTTGAAGACTAACAAAATAAAGTTATTTTTGAAGTTGATATTCAATTAGTCCATATGTTAGAGATTTTTTTAAAGCAGCTTTGTTTTAAAAATGTTGTTAACTTGGCTAAAATTTAGTCATACTTTTATTTAAATTTGTAAAGTGTGGCATTATTTTCTGCTTTTTGTAGAAACATATGCTTCAGGGACTTTAATACCACCTTTAGGACCAGATGGCGCTGGTAAATAATACTCTTTCCTTCCTGTCTGAGGTCCAGAACTGATGAAAAATTAAAGTACAGGATATAGATAGAGGTTTAAAAAACAGCTTTATTACTGAAGGCAAAGAGGATTAGCTAATGTGAAATTAAACCTGCATCCAGAGACTTCTAAGCATGCCATCCATGACTCAAACAGATGCAGACACCCAGTGCAGGCAGACTGTGGACTTTTCCAAAGTTCAAGAATCTATCTGAATGCTTGAGACCAAAGAAAAAGGTGAGGGAAGCATCCTGTGCAAACAGAGGAGAACGGCTAGGCTAGTCTTCTCCCAGACCCATGTTCAGGGTGAAGTGAGTTAATGGGTCAGATAAAGAGGGAATATACAATGACAGGAGAGACCCTCCATAGGAAAAGCTGCAGCAATCTAGTCACACTGAGATGAGGAATCAACGAGGCCCAGCGTTCCTTTTTTCCCCAGTATGTATTCATCTTTCGTTGCTTGTTCTTAAGTGTGAAAAATGGTAACTAGGTAGACTGATTATAAAAGTAATATGAGTGCTACCTAAATCTGTCCCTATATAGGGACACATCCACATATACAAAAAATGCATACATATATTTATACTGTATTTAAAAGAGAGGGACTCTTACATTTAATATCCTCTGGGTTATAAAATAACCAAGAAGGCATTCTTTAACAGATACTAACAAAAGTAGTAATTAAATAATTATAGAGCCCAATTGTCCTGGAAATTTGCATCTATCTAACTTTTATGCACTGAGACATATAGCTTTGAAAGAGGTCAACACTTTTCTACACCCAATGGCAGCTGTGATTCCCTCTTTCTCATCTGGTGATGCATTTTGATTGTTTGATAATTGTGAATAATTGAGCTCACATGAATCTAAGAGCATAGGAATTTGAGAGTTTTTCAGCTGTGAACATCTAAAATAGTTGTGATTGAATATTTAAAAGAAACTGAACCTAATTTTAAATAAGCATTATTGTGAGAGGGGACAGGGTTCTAGGTTACCAGTTTTAGGAAATACAAGATGAGTCACACAGCCTATTTAATTATGTATAACATTTTAAGAGGCAAAATTAAATTTTAAATGATTATTCACCAACATAAAATATTCATTATAAAATCACTACTTAATCATTGTGCATAGTCATCTAATCCATTGCAATTCATATAGATGTTAAAAGAAAGAACAAGTCTTGAATTTTAGATTATTATATTCTTCAGTGGGCTCCAAACCATATGTGTTCCCATAAAATTATCAAGGGAAATATAATTAATGACACTATCTCCCCTTCAATGCCCTTAATATTCCTTTTCTATATATAGTACAGACTATCTTTCTCTCTCTTCCCAATGCTGACTTTCCATTAGTATATAATTGAATTAAATGGCATTTATTATAATTCATTAATACCTTACTCTTGGTAACTAACATCTAGATACATCACGGTCAGCAGCAATAGGTTAGAGCCAGCAATGGTGGCATATGCCAGTGTTTCTAACCCCAGCCTTTACTTGGAAGGCTGAGGCATGAGAGTTACCCTAATTCCAGACTATTATGTATTATACAGTATATTAAGCCAACCAAAAAAAAAAACCCTAAACCACTAAATTACATTATATCCTATCTTTTAAGAACATTTTATCACTACCTTAGAAAGTAACAGATTTGTAACTATTCCATAAACTACTATCACAAGTCCCTTAGACATACAGCACATTGAAGGGATCTTTCAAGGAAGCATAGAGGATATGAAACCCTTCCCAGAATAATGACTGAAAGAGTAAAAAATATGCTAAACAAGAAAATAACCAAAATACTATATAAAAAGCATTCTCAAGAAGCAACCTTGTGAAGTCAGTGGAAAGCAGCATTAGAAAGCAATATAAGATATAAAATCAGATAGTAATAGACAAGACTATGAGAGCCCATGCCTGCAGGCCATGTAAGCTAGACAAACATTTTTCAATTTAGTATGTTTCTTATCTTTGAAATTGAAATAAAATTGTATCATTCTCTGTGTATTTTCCATGTACTCCCCACCCCTTGATCTTTCCCAAATTCAATTCATAACTTCTGTTTCTTTAGTTGTTTATATATGTATATCCTAAATAAATAACCACAATTTGATCATGCCATATAATGTAACCTGTGTATATATGATTTCAGGCTTGAACAAGTGTTAGTGTTATGACATATGGCAGGGTGACCCTGACAGGTCTCACTGCAGGTGGGAGACCACGACTGGAGGGAGACACACAGATATGTCATGCAGAGAGAGCTTGGGTACAGAGTTTATTTAGTGGGTATTAGGAAGGATATAAGGGTTAGGGAATATGGAAGGAAGAGGGAAAGGGGGAGAAGGGGAAGGAGAAGGCAGAGGCTACTTCAGAAGATGAGCAGACAGAGAAAGAGGAAGAAAGGTGGTGCAAGATCAACTTGTCTTGTTGGGAAGGGGGTATCTGGGAGTAGGATAAGGTTCCCTCTTAAACAGACAGGGTACCTAGGTGACAGGGCAGGTCAGCAGAATTAAAAAATTTCCATCTTTCTCTTGTAATAAAAAAGTGAGGAGTTAGGCATGGCAGCTTAAAAGGAAGAGTATGTTGAGTTCTCAAGACAGCTTTCTGCTAATATGTGAACATCAGAGTCTTGGGGACCTGAGAAAACTGGGGTGCTGATCACATCCTGGGGTATCTGGTTGCTTCACTCCTGTCCAGAATTTGTGGTGTGGAACTATCTGGTGTCTCTTGGACCTGGCAAAGTTTTGACAAAGCAGAGAACAAGGTTAAATTTGGGAAGAAAATAATTTTTCTTTAGGTCCTGGTAATTGAAGAGGAAGGTGTCAGGATCGGGGCAATGTAGGAATAATGGATATCTTGGGATCTGGTAATTGGGAGAGAGGTATATCTGATCTGTTTAAGGTGAATTCTTCAATTTGACTCCCTTGAACTCACAAGAATTCTTTGAGTTTCTGAAAACGTATAAACAGCAGAATATTTATGCCAGAATGACTGTGACAGATGTTTTTGCACAATGAAAAGTTCTTTAGAAAGCAAACAAAGAGAATTTAAAATCTTGATCTTGTGGTATAGTAGTGGTACTACTCTGCCAGAGTTAGATTAATAGTTTATCAGCATTTTATTGATAATGTTAAGACCATGAACAGCACAAAGAGAGAGAGATTTGATAATTTTCATTTGTTTGTAAATTTCATTTGATAAATTTTTGATAAATTTCCTTTCTTTATAACTTAGAAATTACGTTGAAATTTGTATTATGAGGCTTTTCTTTTTAAACTAGAAAACCTGTCAGCCATGAAACTACATGAGCGATCTCTGAGAAAAATAAAATTTTATTTGAATTATTGATTAAAAAATGACAGAGAACTTACTCAATTGGTTACCTAGAGCTACTCCTTAGGGTCCTCCATGGTCGATGAGATGAGGGTAGGGCCATCAGGGCAGTAATTGTCTTCTGTTTTTAGCACAGGGCCTGCCAGGCTTCAAATCCTGTGAGTTAGAAATCTGTAGGAAGACAAACCTACCTTGCACTGAGGAGCTAGGCAGTAAATTCCAATTCTCCTTCATCCACATCTGGAGATCTTCCAGAGTTTAGATGAAAGGTAGTTCTTTCCAGTGGTTAGTGCTTTCACTTGATGAAGTGAATTGTAGATGGATGTTGTACTGTGTCCATCTGTCTTCTGTCTTCTTTGCAGGAAGTGGTGTGGTGCCGCTAAGAACCAACCTGTTTCTCTCTTACAAATGGCCTTTTGATAATTAAACATTTAAATGTCATATTCCCCTGATGTCTGAGCAATTGAGAGCTGTTATCAGGTATAGATAAGCTAAGCCACAGTATAAGTTCTGTCTGGGAGCTGGGTCCAAGCTTGATTGTACTGGTTTATAACAACAGGTGAGCTTTACACTTGTGAAAGACAAAGTAGAAAAAACTGTTTGCAGTAGAAGCTTAACAGTAGAACTGACAATAGAGGAGAACAGCTTACAGGAAAGGCTGTAGGTTAGCTTTTGTTAATGTGAAAAGGATTTTTATAACTTTACATTTTTATCATTATGTAGAATATGTTTTAAAGCAGAGTTGACGTGAGAGGACTGGAAAGCAGAGTTGTTACAGGTATATCTCTGCATGTCAAGGACCCCTCAGCAGGCCCTGCCAAGGCTGTCCATCATGTAAACACACCAAATGTAACAGAGCATAAAAGTAATTTTTAAAAGAATAACTGATGGCTTAAAACAGGTCATGTGGGGAACCTGCTGCCAGCACCATATGGCAAGGGGCAGAATCTCACAAGTCCTCACTATCTTAAACTCAAACAAAATGGCAGCAGTTGCCCCTAATAAAGATGGTGGCAAGGTCACAGGGTGCAAAGCATGGAGAAACTTCAGAAATTGTTGCCACTAACAAAGATGGTGGTAGTCATATGATGTAAAGCATGGAGAAACTGTCGGAATTTTAAACAGATAGAAATAAAAAGAGAGACATATAGAATGCATAGAACATGCATTTAAAAAAATCACATCTGTGTAGCCACACCATTTACACATTGTTTTATACATGAGACAGGAAAATTCTTTCATGGTGGGCTCAGGCAGTGAGGGCTGAGACCGAAAGAGCCTCTCGTGAACTTCATCAGTTTGCCAGTTCCTGCAGGACCTGAAGCAGTGGTGGTGCAGAGGCAGGATAGGAGGTAGAGAGAGAGATTTTGAATAGGAGAGAAAAAAAGGAGCATGTACAGGCAGGAGCAGGAGGGTATTCAACCCCAGACAAGCTTAGCCATGGTGGGAGGCAGTACAGGGTAGGGAAAAGCAGACAGGTGTGAGATGCCGGCTGGGTAGAGTTTAGCATGGTTGAATAGAAACTTTTCCATCTACCTGTTCACTGACAAAAATTAGAAAGCTCCCGTGTTGGGGACTGCCATTAGGTGACCAGTTCAGGTTGTTATTTAAGGAGTACATAGGCCATTTGTTTTCCAGAGCTGAGGAAGGAAAGAGAGATGAGATCCAATAGCAAATATATTTCAGGCATCCCATAAACAATGCCAGGATAGAGCAGATGGGTCAAGCCATCCTAAGGCAAATCAGCACAGAAGGTGGGGACCAGGACCACTCTGAGTAGCCTGAGGGACAACTGTCTGAGATGAAGGACAGCAGTCTGAGATAAGAAACAAGATCCCAGTCCTCAGTCATGGGGAATTACCAGAGGTGACTGTCAGTGAAAGCTGACTTGGAGAAGGGGACTTTACCATTTCATCAGTTTTGTGTGTGTAGTGATGGAGAAGATGGGAAGTTGGAAAGTGGTCTGAGTCTAGGATAGCCTCAGCTCATCTATCCATGGGCAGGAGGAAACACGGAGAGAGTCTGGTCAAATCATGCACCAATGTTATGATTTGTAGCAGGTCCCACTGCAGGTAGGAGACCACAGCAGGTGGGAGACAGACAAATATGCATGTGGAGAGAGCTTGGGTATAGCACTTATTTAGTGAGTATTGGGGAGGATATAAGGATAAGAGGATGTGGAGAAAAGAGAGAAAGAGAGGTAGACAGATAGAGAGAAGAGAGAAGGCAGAGACTGCCTCTTCAAGAGAATGGACAGAGAGAGAAAGAGAAAGAAAGGATTGTGAGATAAGCTTGTCTCATTGGGAAGGAAGAAACTGGGAGTGGGCAGAGCTTGTCTCTTAAAGGGCAGGCCAGCAGAATTATAATTGTAACAATTAGATAATCCCTTGAGGGGATCTTCCCTGGGGAAAACTGCATCTGTATCTGACCTGAAAGCCTCCTTTCTGGTAATAAAAGGGGCCATGTAAGTGTTCAAGGGAGGTGTGATAGTTTGAAAGAGAGTGGCACCATTAGGAGATGTGGCCTTGTTGGACTAAGTGTGTTCTTTTTGGTGGAGTTACGGGAGGCAGGCTCTGAGGTCTCACTTATGCTCAATAAACCACCCAGTGTCTCAGACCACTTTCTGCTTCCTGAAAGTCAAGATATAGGGCAACCAACTACTTCTCTATCTGCCTACATGCCATCATGTCACACTGTCATGATAATGGACAAAAGCTCTGAAAATGTAAGCCACCCCAAATAAATGTTTTGTTTTGTTTTGTTTTTTACAAAAGTTGTCCTGGTCATTGTTATGGTTTAAATAAAATAGCACTGTTCCCCGAGAGGCTGAAGCAGGCAGTGGGTCCCAAGACCATGGCAGGACATGAAGGCAGCCAGTCCCAGGTAGGGAGCCCCTGAGTAGCCCTACAGGCCATGAGGGCCAACAGGTCCTAGGCAGGGAGTCACATGGTAGGTGAGAGACTGAAACAGATAGGCACAACATTCAGAGTGAAGTTGGATATTTATTTAGTGGGTTATGGAAGGAAAGGGAAAGGGGATAAGGGGAAAAAGAAGAGCAGAGAGGGAGGAGTGGGTGGGGAGGAGAGGAGGAACCAAGGCTGCAGCTACCTCTTTGGGAGAGAGACAGAAAAGGAGGGACTTGGAACTCAGGCTCCAAGAAGATGGAAGATCTGCCTGCCTCAGGGGATGAGGGAAGAGGTGGGCAGGGTTTGTATCTTAAAGGGACAAGACAGACCATTACATTCCCATCTCCTGTTTTATAATGCAAAAGCAGAAGGTTAACACAACAGGTTAAGGGAACTAGGATGGCAGATTCTCAGGACTTCTTCCTACTTATTTGTGGGTGTCATCTTGAGGGGGAACCTGAGAAAACTGGGTGCTGGTCACATCCTGGCATAGCTGGTCTCTTTGCTCCTGTCCAGTGTTTGTGGTATGGTAATATCTGGTGTTTCTTACACCTGTTGGCAAAACAGAGGACAAAGTTAAGTTTAGAAAAACAAAATTTTAATACCAGGGAATTGAGAGGGCTGTATCTGACCTGTTTAAGGTGGATCTTTCAATTCAGCTCCCTGGAACTCACAAGAATTTTTTGGGTTTGTGAAAATATAAGTTTTATCAGTGACTGTACAGATATTTTTTCATAATAAAAGTATTTTAAGACTATGAAAAGCAATGTGGGAGAGAAATTTGATGGTATGCACTTGTCCTCACACCTTTATAATTTGCAGGTACAGACCTTAATAATTTGTATTTGTATTTTACTGAAATTATTTTGGTGAGGCTGTCCTTTTAAACTGACAAAACCTCTCAGCTGTCAAACTGCATCAGAGATCTTTGAGAAGGATACAATTTTACTTGATTTATTCATTAAAAACAACAGAGAATTTACTTGATTGGCACCTAGAGCTACTCCTCACAGTCCTCCATGGTCACTGAGGGTTGTATTTGCCTTTTGCTGTTTAGTGCAGGGTCTGCCAGGCTCCAGAAGACCCTGTGGGCTAAGAAATCTGTAGGAAGACAAGCTTACCTTGACCTGAGCAGCTAGGCCGTTGCTTCCGGTGACTCTGTCCACTGTCTGGAGATCTTCAGTTTAGATGAAAGGCAGTTTTTCCCAGTGGTCAGCATTTGGCAGTTGAAACAAATTGTGGGTGGATGTTGTTTTGTGCCCATTTGTCTTTTGTCTTCTTTGGAGGAAATGGAGTGCTGCTAGGAGCCAACCTGTCTCTTTTTGTTATGGAATTTTTTTTGATAATTAAATATTCAAATGCCATGTTCCTCAGATCTCTGAGCAGGTGAGGGCTGTTTACTGGGTATAAATGAGTTATAACTACAGTATAGAATCTGCCTGGAGAGCTGAGTCTGAGCTTGACTGTACTGGCTCTCAACTTAACAGGTAAAACAGGGTTGGATTAAACATAAAGTATTTTTGTAAGAGACTCAAAAGTACATACCAGTTTAAAAATGAGACTTAATTTTTTTTGTTAGTCTGGAATGAGATGGGCAGACAATTATAACATTTAACAGTAAACATAGGTACATGTATGTACTCACACAGAGTGAACAGGAATTGGGTAAAGTGGATGCTCTTGGTGGGTCCTACCAAAGGCATACCACTGCGCAAAACACACATTCAACAGAGTTAGCAAGAGGAATTTAGAGACAAAAGCAAGTAAACTGGGGATTCAGGCAGAGTACACCTCAGTAAAGATGGCAGGACTTGGTCACCTGACCTGACTCTCAATTAAGACGGCAGTTAAGTCACCTGACCTCAGTTAAGATGGCGGTTGTGTTGTGTGGAAAAGGCACTTTTGTTTCCTTTCTTTATTTTCTTTCTTCCGTTCTTTTTTTCTTTTCTTTTCTTTTCTTTTTTGAGCTTCCGGAGTTTTAACAAGAGAGACCTAGAGGCATGAGCTACCCTATTGTCAAGCCACCACACCACAAGCTGCAGCAGGGAGCAAAGGCTGGAATTGAAAACAGCTGCCTTGTGGATCCAATCAATCTTGTCAGTTTCCGTGGGACCAGCAGTATGGTAGCAGGGATAGTTTGAGGAAAAGCAGAGACAGTGGGACATAGACAGAGAACAGTTTGAGGGTTTATACCATAGCTGAAACCATGAAAACCTGTAAAATAAACACCACAGGGCCTATAGAAGAACATCCTCTCTATATAGGCGGAGTGGGAAATGGCGGCGAACACTGCAGGGCTTGTAGAAGAGCATCTTCTCTCTACAGGTGGGTGTTAAAGCCTGACTGACTCTGGTCTGAGTGACTCAGAAGCTGGAGAGTCTAGAAGCCGCTCTGAGCTGTCTCTTATGGCAGGGACCACTTATAAGTGGTTCAAAAGAAAAGAAAGAGAAAAATTAGGGGGACCCTGGGCCCCAAATCTAATGCACTGAACAGCATGTGCAATGCTAGGGTGGGGAGGCTAACCCCAGGTTGACTGGTCCTTTAGCTACAGAAAACAACCAGAGATGAATGTCAGCAAAGACCTCAACTGAGCCATGAAGGCTATAGTTGGGTGCTGGAAAGGGAAAACTCACCACCGAAGCTACTGGTGTGCATAGAGGTCAGAGTTCAGACAGATAGAATGCAGAGCTGTTGTAAAGAAACCTGGTTTCCAAGCCCAGGGATCAACATGCCCTCAACCGCCCTACCCACAGGCAAGAGGAACATGGAGAGACTAGTTGAGTCTTAAGCACCAATGTAATGGTAAAAATAAAATGCTGTGGTTCCCCAAGGGGCACAGTGGCATAATCACTGCAGGTCCCCAAGTGGTGACAGTGGGCAGCAGGCCATGAAGGCAGCCATCCCCAGGCAGAGAGCCTAGGCAGGGAGCGGCATGGTAGGTGTAAGTTCCAGTCTCTGGCCTCCATCTTTGGAGGCCCCGATCCTGTGCCTGCCAAGTTCTGACATTCCTCCGGGTCCACAAAAATCTTGACCATGCCCTCAGTTTATTTAAGCTGCTTCCCTGGAAGTTTCCTCTTGGTCTCTTTTCCTTTCTCTGGGTGGTCATGTTAGTGGCCTCCCAGTTCACCTCGGGGCCATCAGAGAGCAAAGGAATCCCATTAAACCTGGATATTTTTAATTTGGCTTGTTGTGATTTGGCTTGATTGGGATTTTAGCATTGGCAGAGAGCTCACATTAGGAAAAATTCCTAACAGTAGGTGAGGAAACCAAGAGCAGCAAGTTCCAGGTAGGGAGCAGGTGAGAGACCAAGATGGAGCAGCCAGTCCCAGGAGGAGCCACAGCCACAGAGGGAAAGATACTGAGATGGATTGGCACACACCATTCAGAGTGAGGTTGATATTAGTGGGTTATGGAAGGGAAAGGGGGAAAGAATAGAGAGAGGCAGAGAGAGAGAGAGAAAAAACAGAGAGGGGGGAGGGGAGAAGTGTGGAGAAGGGAGTGAGGCCTCCTGGGGAGAAAAAAAAGGAAGGGGCTGCAGGCAGGCAGGAAGATCTATGGGGAGTGGGTGGGGCTTGTCTCTTAAAGGGACAGGACAAACAGTCATAGTGTCTCTTCTAAGCAATAGAAACCTTAAACAAGACAGAAGATATTACCAGGCATGGGGTATTACGGTGATAAGCCTGACCATGCTTCTAGCTGGATAAATATGAAACTTGGGACTGTGAATTAGAAAAGCAGATGAATGCTTTAAGTGCCACTTAATGGACCTTTTTGAAAGCAGCTTGGAAGAAAGTGGTGCTGAGTGTGACTGGGGGAGGCTGGCTCAAGGGGTTTCAAAGCAGAAGAATTTTAGTGTGCTGCCTAGATAGCATTCTTGTGATCTTATAGTAAAGAATGTGGCTTCTTTTTGCCCTTGTCTGTATTCTACCTGGGAGTAAAGATTTGGATTAATTCCATTGGCAGAGGAAATCTCAAAACAGCATAGTATAGACTGTTGTGTAGTTATTAGTGATAACTCTAGTAAGGATTTATAATGAAAAGAAGCAAGCTGAGCAAGTAGCAAACAGATTAAGAAATGGATAAAGGGAATAGTGACTTCGGGACAAGATGCCATCCTGCTAAATTTACAACTTCTGAAAAGGAAATTAAAAAAAGCTTAGAGCTGGGTGTGGTAATGCACACCTTTAATCCCAGCACTCATAAGGAAGAGGCTGGCAGATCTCTGAGTTTGAAGCCAGCCTGGTCTACATAGCAAGTTCCAGAGTAACCAAGGTTAAGCAGTGAAGGAAAGCAAGGAAAACAAAAAACTGGTGAAGATGTAATTTAAAATGGGGGCCATGTTCCAGCCCCAGTAAACAGCAGAAATTGACAGCTTCAGCCATGTGGTTCTGGCTTTAGAGGTAAGCATAGAAAGAAAGGATTGTAGACTTTACCTGAATGACTAAGGAAAGCCACTGAGGTCAGGCATACATCGGGGTGTCCCTGAATGTAGGTCTAGGAGAAAGGCCACTGTATGAAGCTTAGAAGTAGCAGCCTGGATTGCTTTGGAGAACTCAAGATATTAAAGATACCAGAGTCGTGAGATATCTGCAGAGAACTGCTAACAGAGAGTGCAACCAGCCCAAGAGAAAGAAGTGTGTTGTAGTCAACAAAACTGAATGGAATTAATGATGTGGAGAATGTTTTGACATAAGACATAAAGATTCAGAGTTTGGAGTTTTTCCAGCTGACTTTCAGTCTTGTTTTGGCCCAGCATTTACTCATTATGCTCTCTTTCCTGTAGTTTAGAATGGTAATATATATTATATGATGGAAGTATGTGATTTGTTTTTTTATTTTGATTTTTACAGAGTAATTACAATTAAGAAATGTCAGAAAAAATTTTGGACTTTAGAATTTTAAGCATTGTTGAGACTGTTATAGACTTAAAGACTACAGAGACTTTTGAAGTCTAAATGTATTTTGCAGTATGATATGGATATAAGCCTTTGGGGGCCAGGAGTGGAATGTTATGGTTTGAAAGAAAATGACCCCAAAGAAAAGGGCACTATTAGGAGGTGTGTCCTTGTTGGAGAAAATATATCTCTGTGGAGGTGGGCTTTGAGGCTTCATATGCTCGAAATATTGCCTAGTGAGCCCATTGATTTCCTTCTGATCAAGATATAGCCAGTTCCATATCTGCCTGTATGTTGTCATGCTCCCCCATCATAATGTTAATGAACTGAACCTCTAAAATTCTAAGCCACTACCTCAATTAAATGTTTACTTTATAAGAGTTGCCATGGCCCTAACTAAGATAGGAGGAAAGTAGCTAGTAGTGCTGCCCAGCTACTATGAACTCTAACTAGCATGGTACAATTCCCCTAAAGATGAAATAGTGTCACACATATCTTAGTGGTAACCAAGAGCTCTTTATTTAGACTTAAGGTCTGCTCAAGAGGAGGAAAATCATGTCTGATACTGAAAACACAGCCAACTACCTGGAGCTAGTGAGGTCATAGAACTTGAAAAAGAACACATCATGTCTTCTTTACTAAACCAGAATAATTCATAACTGCATTCTAAATATTTAACCTTATACAAAAAGACAAATGTATTTCTTACCCCTCAACAAAGAAACTTTTCTTTGGAGCTGACAAAGACTATTATAGAAAGCCACAGACAATCCAAATGCAGATTAAAAAGTGACCATGGGATGCCCAAATTAAACTGATACATCTACAAACTGATACTTCTACACCTATAACTCAGGAACATGATAGAAAAGAAAACAGAAAAGGCAGTAGAGCCACAGCAAAAGGGAATTTGCTGTGAGATTGCATTTCCTAAAACACTAGGGAAGCTACACTCATGAATTCAGTATGGCTGTGTTAATAAAACTTGAACAAGGACATGTTAATGTGGAAGGAAGAAATCTCATGAGGCCATAGTCCTATACAAAAAACAAAAATAGCAAAATTAAAACCTACAGGCATGTAAGGAATAATGAGAGTAGAATAAATTCCTTAATTTTTCATAATTTCAATTTTGTTTCCTGAAAATTCAGTACTAAAAGCTGCATGAGTGTGGTAAATAAAAACCTTCACTTATTCATAAAGTTAGACAGAAATGTCAAATTCTTGTAGAAACACTCCTGCTATTGTATTGCTTCTATAATCCAGTTTCTAAGCATACATTTAGAAAGAAATCAGCTCCTATTTCTTAAAGAGCAACATGATGAAAGCCCTGCCTTGCAACCCACTATAATGAAGTATGAAGAAGACTAACCCACTATAATGAAGTATGAAGAAGACCTTCCAAAATGTTAGAGATGGGAATGCTTTCAAATTCTCATACTCATGTCTTGCTCTATCTACCATCTAATCCTGAATTATTGCCCGTTAAAGATACTCTGCTTCTCATAGGCTTCATATGATCACCTCTTAAGGTAAGAAGCACTTCATCATTAACATTGTTTACAATTGCCTATATATGGGAAATTTTGAGAGTAAATTTTAGTCATTTTAAAATCCAAATACATTGTACAATCCTTTGTTGCCCATGCTAACTACAAGATCCACTCACCTTTCCTGCACTTCAATCCACCACTGTTCATCATGAGTCCCAGGGAACACAAGCTGCTACCCAGTCACATGTTCTTGTTTTCAATTCATATCATGACACTTTTTTCATATCATTTCTCTTTTAATTTTTTTGACCTATATGTCCAAATGTGTTCCTTAATTAATTTTCCTTTAAAATCTAAGTGGACACAAAATCTACTCAGTGGTGTGGGAGGTCCTTCTGACTATGTGATGCTTTCATTGGTTAATGAATAAAGAAACTACTTTGGACCTACAGCAGGGCAGAATTTAGGTAGGCGGGGAAGATAGAACTGAATGTTGGAAGGAAGAAGGAAGAGTCAGAGAGACTACTATGGAGCCACCAGAGTCAAACATGCTAGAACTTTGCTGGTAGGCCACGACCTCGTGGTGATATACAGATTAATAAAAATGGGTTAAATTAAGATGTAAGAGTTAGCCGATAAGAAACTAGAGATAATAGGCCAAGCAGTGATTTAATGAATACAGTTTCTATGTGGTTATTTCAGGGCTGAACAGTCGGGTATCTGGGACAAACAAGCAGCCCTCCCTCCAACATACTCACTTCCAGGTGATGGAGGAAGGTCATTGGTTAAAAATAAAGAAACTGCTTGGCCCTCATAGGTTAAAACATAGGTGGGTGGAGTAAACAGAATAGAATGCTGGGAGGAAGAGGAAGTGAGCTCAGACTTGACAACTCTGCTCTCTGGAGCAGAGGCCATGCTCCCCTCTCCGGGGCAGACGCAATGAAGCTCCGACCCAGGATGGACGTAGGCTAGAATCTTCCCAGTAAGCGCTCCTTGGGGTGCTACACACATGAATAGAAATGGGTCAAGCAGTCTTTAAATGAATACAATCTCTGTGTTGTTATTTCTGGTGTAAAGCTAGCAGTGCAGGAGCCAGGCAGGTTGAAAAGCAGGTCCGCAGTTCCTACTACATCCAGGAGTCTTCCATAAAAAGTAATCACTCAGCAGGGTTCTTATTATTACTCTCTCTGTCATGTCATCAATATTTCCAGGCTCTGTTATTCTATCTTTATAGAGTCTGTTGACAATTTTAATGAAGTAGAACATTTGTTCATAATATAAAGACATAATAGAGCTATATTTATATCATTTTTAAAATATTTTGTTTCCTAACTCTTCCCAGAAGAGAGATACATGAATACACAGATGATAAGTGATAGATATATAAGTTGGATATATATGTGTGTGTGTGTGTGTGTATGATGATAGATAGATAGACAGATGATACACATACAGACACACAGACACATAGACAGATTAGATGGATAGATAGATAGATAGATAGATAGATAGATAGATAGATAGATAGATAGATAGATAGATAGATGATAGATAGATAGACAGACAGATATCTAAAAGCAACTAAGAGAGGAAAGGGTTTATTTCATCTTATATCTTATAATCCATTATGCAGGAAAGATAAAATAGGAACTTTAGGGATAAACTTTGAGACAGAAACTGAAGCAGAGACCATGGCCAACTCTTCTTAGTACCTTACTCTCATAGCTTGCTCATCTATCTTTCTTATACAGTCCAGGCTCACCTCTGTAAAAATGGCATTGCCCACAGTGTCCATATCAATCAACAATCATGAAACTACCCCAAAGATATATTATAATTTTTCTTTGGACTTTCACCTCACATATAATGACATAAAGACTTATTATTAATTATGAAGGCTTAGCCTTAGCTTAAGCTTGTTCTCAACCAGCTCTTTATAACTTAAATTAGCTTATTTGTAGGCAGAATTTCCTGTTCATCTCCCAAATAACCACACAGAGACTTCTTATTAATCATAAAACTCAGCCATTAGCTTGGGCTTGTTACTAATTAGCTGTTACAATATAATTTAATCCATTTTATCAATCTACATGTTGCCACATGATCATGGTGTTTACTTGTCCTCTTGTACGTCTTGCTTCCTCTCTGTCTGACTGGTGACTCTACTTTTCTTCTTCCCAGATTTGTCTCTGGCTGGCTCTCACACCTGCACCTCTTCCTACATAGTTATTGACCATTTAGCTCTTTATTAAACCAATCAGAACAACATACCTTCACAGTGTACAAAATGATTGTTCAACAACACTCATTTTTATTAATCTACATTCTGTCATGTGATGTGGGATTCCCCTCTGTATGCTGTGAATACCGTTGTTTAATAAAGAAACTGCTTTGAGCCTATAGCAGGACAGGGAAGAACAGAGCTACGTGGGGAAAACTAAACTGAATGCTGGAAGAAAGGAGGCAAAGTCAGAAAGAAGCCATGGAGCCACCACCAGAGACAGACACACTGGAACCTTGCCAGTAGGCCACAAGCTTCATGACAAACTATAAAATAATGGAAATTAAGATATAAAAATATAAATTAAGATATAAAAGCTAGCTAGCAATATGCTTAAGTGAATTGCTAAGCAGTGATTTGATTAATACAGGGTTTTTTTTTTTTTTTTTTTTTTTTTTGGTTTTTCGAGACAGGATTTCTCTGTAGCTTTGGAGCCTGTCCTGGAATTCCCTTTGTAGACCAGGCTGGCCTCGAACTCACAAAGATCCGCCTGCCTCTGCCTCCTGAGTGCTGGGATTAAAGGCGTGCGCCACCACTGCCCGGCTTGATTAATACAGTTTTTGTATGGTTATTTCGAAAGTCTGGGCAGCCAGGAAATGAACAAGCGGCCTCCCTATAACAGTCATGTGGCTCACTATGTCAGTTTCATATTGACAATCATGATTCCACCAAGTCTAGCTAGTGACTCTGCCTTTGTTCTAGCCCCAAGTCGTCTCTGTCCCTGGACGTCCCTCCTAACTTCTTCTTGCCTCACTATTGGCCTTTCAGTTCTTTATTAAAATGATAAGTCACCTTGGCAAGGACATATCTTTACAGTACAAACAAATACTCTGCAACACACAGAAATGTCCTCAAATTGGTCTGATGGGAACAATTCCTCAATTGCAGTTCCTTCTTCATAAGTGACTCCATCTTTAGTAAAGACAAGAAAAAATAACCAACATAATTAGTAATATCATTCTTCTTCCCATCATATCTGTACAGCCATTCTCCTTCAATGAAACTATCATAAGATCTTTCTTTCATTATAGTATTTAATAATCTAATGGGACTGGAGAAATGGCTAACCCTTAATGATGCATAACACTCTTGCAGAGAATGTAAATTTGGTTCCCAGTACTCAATCTGGGTGTCTCACAACCACATATAACTTCAGATCTAGGGGGAATCAAATGAAATCTACAGGAACCGCATGCGTGCGTGCGTGCGCACACACACACACTGAAAAATAATAAATTTTTAAAGTCTGATAGCTTGCCCCAATCTTACCTCCTAAAAAATCAAAATGGTAAGACTGGAACAGTGGTACATTCCTCCATTTCTATCACACACAAGGTATCCTTCCATTCCTCAAAATAAGATAGAGTTAAGCTTGAGTAAAGAGTCTTTCCAGGCTAATATTTTGCATTTATCAATTGCCTTCCCTCTCATCTTTTTGGTGGCTGAGAAAACTCATAGAACCAATTACAAGCCAAGTAAATAAATTTTATAATGAATATCAACACTGTCCAGAACTGCATTTCTCCTTTAATAATTATGCTATAAAAGAGACCAGATATCAACAGGTGTAACATATAAAAAACACAAGATGAAATTTAGAATTTATGGTTTAAAAGGTTGAAAATGTGTTTGCTTCCTACAAGTGACTCTATTAATACGCTCATTTCAGGAAACCATGCAAGTGTACCACATATTTCTGTTCAGATCAAATTCACAGTATCATGGATTATTTACTTGTAAACAGAATGCAAATTTAATAAAAATTTAGATGAGTAATTTTCATCATAAAAAAATATGAAAAGTCTGATAAGGTCATTTTCAATGCTCATCTTAAACTCAATTTAAAAGTCTGCTAATGGCTTAACTAACTGAGCTCTCTTCAGGGGCTCAGTAGATAAAGCACTTGCTGTACAAATTTGAGAATTATAGTACATATAACCAGAACCCACATAAAGACTGGGCAGGAATGGTGGCTTCTTGTAATCCCAGTCCTTGGAGACAGAGTTAGGATCAATCAGACTAGACTAGCCCATAAGAGAGCTCTGAGTTCAACTGAGAGGCTCTGTCCTAGGAAATAAAGTCGAAAGGGATCTAGGAAAACACATGACATCAGCTTCAAGACTCCACACACATGAGTGCACATGTGAAAAGATTACACACATATACAGCATGAAAATAAAAGGAATGTTTATACAGTAATAATAAAACTACAATATAATAATGCAGCTTACAAATGAGCAAACATTGAAGTCTATTGAAATCCCACAAGTAAAAATGTTTTGTTTTGTTTTGTTTTGTTTTTTGTAACTGTTACAAGCAAAGGCTCAAAGGGATAGGAACAAAACATTCCTGGAAGTATCAGTAAGAGATGTTCTTAATGGAAAGCACAGTTATTTACTTAGGAGATTCCTGAAGACAGAATCTGCAACCTACAAACCCAGAATGGCAGGAAAACTACCTGATTTGGAGAAAAGGGACCACTGGAAGTGCCGTACATAATTTGAAGTAACATCTCTTTCAGGAAAACAATTTGGACTCCAACAAGATGAACAGTGATGGAAAAATCATTATTTCTGAACAGTGGATTCTTAGCTGGATCTGTTTACAGGGGAGATAAAGATAGTTCAGGACTGAACTAGGTAACTAATGTTTTCATCCCATTAGATGCTCATAGTCCATCCAGAGCTGCCAGGATAAACTACTCTTTTCACTTCAGTCACCTCAACTGATGGTTAAAAAACAAAATAGAACCCAACCATCTGCTTCATTTGAAATAAAACCTGAGTGAGTGTCTAAAGGAAAGTAAATTAGCATGACATGCATTGGAATTCAAATTTTTGCTGGGTGATAAAAATTTCTTAGCATTTAAGTAGATTGTTAGGCAAGAGCAAATGCTCTAATGCAAACTTTATAAGCTCTTGGTTGATTCTCTATGAAAAGAATTCATCAAAAAGAATGATTAATCCTCTCAACATCATTGGTGCCGGAGATTACTAATCACCAGCTTTTCCTAGCTGTATTGAGGCTAATTAACAAACTTTGTATGTTTATGATACTATTCTCAGCTAAATTCTAATAGGATTCCACAACTCAGGAAATGAGGCCAACAATTGTCAATAAGAACCCACAAAATTAAAAAGCTTCTGCACAGTAAAGCAGTCAACTGAGTGCAGAGACAGAAAAACAGTCTACACAATGGGAGAAAATCATTGCCAGGTATATACTGACAAAGGAGTGGCATCTAGAATATACAATGAGTTCAAAGAAAGTAAATAAACCAACACTATCAAGTAATGAACTAAGGAACTAAAGAGTGTTCTCAAAAACAAATGGCCAATAAACATACTTTTAAATTGTTCTACATCCTTAGTCATCAGGGAAATGCAAATTAAAACTGGTTTTAATTCTATCAAACCCCAATAAAAATGGTGGTTATCATGAAAATCAATGACAACAAACGCTAGTAAGTACATGAGAAAGAGGAACTCCTTTTCCACGTTAGTAAGAGAATGAATCTGTCCAGCCACTAGAGAAATCACTGCAGAAGCTTCTCAGAAAACTTAATGTGGAATTACCATGTGACATTTCTAAGCAATTCCTGAACACACACCAAAAAGGCTCCACACCCTATCACAGAATTACTTACATATAAATGTTTATTGCTGTTGGTAAAATCAGTCTATATACATATCAGTCTATTAATGAACATGGAAAACATCATACATATACAATAAGGAATTATACTCATACAAAAAGAAAATGGAAATTGTAAAATTTTCAGAAAAATTGGGTTGAACTGGAAAATATTAAGTGGGGTAACCCTACTCAGAAAGACAAACACCTCATGTTCTCTCTCATATATAGATCCTAGCTTTTAATTTTTATGTACTTGTGTTTATGGTAATAAGTGTACATAGAGGTCAGGAGCCTATGGTGGAACCTATGGAAGCAGAAAAAATGACTTTAAAGGAAAGGAATGGAGAGAAATAGAATATGTGATGGGAAAGTCAAACGGGATCTACTATGAATTAAAGAAGGAGCAGATTAGTGGATACATGACCTAAGTATAGTGATATAGTAAACTAAGTATTCTTGAAACTGCTATGAGAATACCTGCTACTTTGTAAGCTCATCAATAATAATAAAGAAATAATATGTAGTTTTTTACAGACAAATACCCTACATTTATCAGGAATGCAAAGTCACAAAAAAGGGAAGTCCATTAGAATAACAACTGACTTCTAATCTACATAGGTAGTAGAAAAAGACAAGATCTCCTGAGTAAATTGGGAGCATGGGGACCTTGGGAAAGGGTTGAAGAGGAGGGGAGAAGCAGGGAGGGGAGCAAAGAAAAATGTAGAGCTCAATAAAAATCAATAAAAATAAAGAATAACACCTGACTTCTCAACAGAAACAATGTCATAAGGGCCTGTGGTGTGGGAAGTCTTCTGTATATGTGTTTCTTTTATTGGTTAATGAATAAAGAAGCTATTTTGGGCCTTCTCAGGGCAGAATAGTGCTAGGCGGGGAAAACTAAACTTAATGCTGGGAGAAAGAAGACAAGAGTCAGGAGATGCCATGTAGTTAACAGAGGGTAAAGACACAAAATCCCAGTTGGAACCTTGACAGTAGGCCACGAACCTAGTGGTAAAATATAAAATAATAAAATGGGTTGATTCTAGATGTAAGAGCTAGCTAGCAATATGCTTAAGCTATTGGCCAAATAGTATAATTTCATGTGATTATTTCAGGGCTAAGAAGCTGGGAACAAACTAGTAGCCTCCTACAACAGGCCTGGATGGAAGAAGTTCTACAATCTCTAAGAGACCACAGCTGGGAACATAGACAATGACAATAGCAAAACTATTTATCATGATCAATGGAAAAAGAAAAGCATTTTACATTTTAAAAAGTAAACAATTTCTGTCCACCAATCAAGTCATGTATAAGACAATAGAAGGTAAACTTCAGTCTGAATAAGATGCAAGAAATGATTCCAGAACAGTGAAATCAAAAAACAAAACAATGCGCATGACCTCAACAATAAACAGAAATTGCTAAGCATTGCTCACTAAGAATTCTAAATATTAGCAGTCTCAGTCCTCCAAGTAAAGGCACAGACTCACAGATTGGATTACATAACACCATCCAACTTTCTACTGCATCAAAGAAACATATCATCATCAAGAACAGATATATCCTTAGAGTAAAATGATGGAAAGAGATATTACACAAGTCATTTTAATGTCTAACAATATAGAATTCAAACCAAAACAATCAGAAGACATAGTCAAAGAAACTCAATACTCATTAAAGGGAAAGAGCCACCAAAACCAGACAATTACACAATTCCAGACAGTTACACAAAAAGCCCAAGGATGCTCGAGCATACCATCTTGTTCAGCTACCTCCACAACAGTTTTATTTGTAATAGCCAAAAACTGCAAACAGCCTAGATGCCCCACAACCAACGAATGGATAAAGAAAATATGGTGAATTTACACAATGGAGTATTACTCAGATATAATCAAGATCAACAAGGACACCAAGAACTTTGAAGACAAATGGATGGAGATAGAGAAACATCATCCTGAGTGATGTAGCCCAGACCCAGAAAGACAAGCATGGTGTGTACTCACTCCTAAACAGATATTAGCTGTAAAATAAAGAGTAAATATGCAACAGTCCACAGACCTAGAGAGATGAGGTAACAAGGAGGGTTCGTGGGGGTGAAACCCAGATCTCCCTGGGAAGGAGGAATAGAAGAGATTTGATGAGCAATCAGTTTGGAGAAGAAGAAGAGGAGAGTGCTGAAAGAGAGTGCCAGAAAGGAGGTGCATTTCAGAATCAGATAAAAACCTGGCTTCAAAGGAATTTTCCATTAATCTACAAGGATGATTCCACCTAATGCTCCTAGCAATAGCAGACAGGTAACCTGAACTGGTCATCTCCTGGGGCCAAACTGGTGCCTGGCCCAGTTGTCATCAGAAAGGCATCATCCATCAACTAATAGAAACAGATGCAGAGACCCACAGGCACATTTGATGGAACTCAGAAAATCCTGCAGAAGTGGATGAGAAAGGACTGTACAAGTCAGAGGGGTCAAGGACACAAGGAAACTCACAGAGTAAACTAACATGGACTCATCGGAGGCTCACAGAGACTGAACTGACAACCAGGGAGCTTTCATGGACTGACCTAAGCCCTCTGCATCTATGTTATAGTTGTGTACTTTGTCCTCTTGTGGGACTCCTAACAGTGGGAACAGTGGCTATTTCTGACTCTTTTACTGACTTTCGGGACCCTATTCTTCATACCGGGCTGCCTTTCCCAGACTTAATACATGGAGAGGCACTTAGACTTACCACAACTTGATATGTCATGTTCCGTTGACATTCATGGGAGACCTGCCCTTGCCTAAATAGAAACTGAGGAAAAGGAGGGGATGGGAGTGGGAATAAAGGGGGGATAAGAAAGAGAGACTGAAACTGGGGGGAGGACTACAGCCAAAAATGTAAAATAAATTTATTTAATTTTTTTTTTTTTTTTTTTTTTTTTTAGAATTGAGTGGAAATGAAAAGACAGCATACCAGCATACCCAAACTATGGGACACAATGAAGACTATTCTTAATAGTACTAAGTGCCTACATCAAACCACTGGGAATATTTCATTTTACTAACTGAAGGACACACTAAACGCTCTAGAAAAATAAGAAGAAATAGTACCCAAAAGAGTAATAGGCAAGAAATAATCCAAATCAAGGCTGAAATCAGTGAAATAGAAACAAACAATACAATACAAAGAATCACTGATTTGGTTTTAAAGAAAACCAACAAGATTAAAAAACTCTTATCCAAATTAACCAAAAGAGGGAGAAAGGTGATGCAAATTAGTAAAATTAGAAGAGAAAAATAACATCACAATAGAGACTGGGAAAATTCAGAGAAAGATAAGGACACACTTTTAAAAAAAAATTTATTCTACCAAACTGGGAAATCTAAAAGAAATGGATCCATTTCTTGATATAAATAAACCACCAAAGTTAAATGAAGATGAAATAAGCAATTTATACAGATATATAACCCCTAGTGAAATATAAACAGTAATTAAAAATCTCTTAACCAAAAAAAAAACCCCAGGGCCAGATGGATTCAATGCAGAATTCTCCCATGCATTCAAAGAAGAAATAATTCAAATACTCCTCAAATCAACCCACAAAATAGAAACTAAAGAGACATCTACTAATTTCTTTGAGTCTACAATCATCCTGATACAAAACACACAAAGATCAAAAAATAAGAGAAGATTATAGAAAAATTTCCTTTATGAACATAGAGGTAAAAATTCTAATAAAATACTTGCAAACTAACTTCAACAGAAAATCCAAAATATCATGGCAAATCATCATGGCAAAATAGGCCTCATTCCACTGGTCCAACCAGAGACAGTTCAACATATGTAAACCAATAAACACAATCTACTCTATAAATAAAATTAAAGGTTATCTCAGTAGCTGTACACAAGGCCTTTGACAGAATTCAACATTACTTAATGATAAAAGTTATGGAGAAGTTATGGTTACAAGGGACATACCTCAGGATAATAAAAGCAATCTCCAACAAGTTGAAAGCCAACAATCTAAAAAGGAACAAGGTAACGTTGTCCACTTTATATCTATCCAATATAGTACTTGAAGTCCTAGCTAGAGCAATAAGACAAGGTTATCAAAGGGTTAGAAATAGGAAGAGAAGAATTCAAAATGTCATTCTTGCTGATAATATAATTTTATACATAAAAGACTATGAAGACTCCATCAGAAAAGTTCCACATCTGATAATTTTTTTGATAAATTATCTTTGATAAAGACTTTCAACAAAGTGCCATGATAGAAAATTAACACAAAATAATCAGTAGTCTTCATATGTACAAACAGTAAAGGTACTGAGATAAAATTCAAGGAACCAGTACCATTCACAATAGTCTTTAGAAATATAACTTGGGGTAACTCTATCTAAGCAAGTGAAAACTTTGTTTAATAAAAATGTTAAAATAAGAAGAAAGAAACTGAAGAAGATATGAGAAGATGGAAAAACTTACTATGCTAAGGTTTACCAGAAAGATTAATATACTAAAAATGGCTGTCCTACTAAAAGCAATCTACAGACTCAATGCAATCCTCATCAATTTCCAACACAGTTTTTTTACAGAAATTAAAAATACATAATCTTCATCTTCACAAGGAAACACAATAAACATAGTACAGCTTAAGAATCCTGAAAAATAAAAAGCTACTAGGATTATCACCATACTAGAATTCAAACTATTACAAAGTAATAGTTTTAGAAAAAAACAGTGTGGTATTGACATAAAAACAGAAACATGGATCAATGGAATCAAACTAAACTGCTAGACATAATTCCATAAACCTACAGACTCCTGATTTTTGACAAAACAGGCAAAAAAGCAACAGAAAACACACACACACACAGGCACACACTGAAGAAAAGGAGGCATTTTCAAATAATGGTGCTAGTCAAATGTATAGCTACCTATAAAAGAATGAAAGTACATCCATATCTCAACTTCAAACGGATAAAGAATCTCAACATAAGACCACATACCCTGAATCTGATAAAACAGAAAGTAGGGGATATGCTTGAATTTATTGGCATGGTAAAGGATTTTCACAACAGAACAACAATAGCACAATTATTAAGACCAACAACTAAAAACTGAGACCTCACGATGTTAAAATTTTTCTGTACAGCAAAGAACAACATTCAGACAAATCAGAAGGTTAGAGACTGGGAAAAAGATTTTTACATATATATATATATATCAGATAAAGGATTAGTTGTAGAATACATAAAGAACTAAAAAAAAAATAAACATCAAGGAAATAAATAGTCCTAATAAAAAGCATGGTATAGAACTACAATACTATTTGAGAGAGCACTCGAAAAAAGAAACACTAGTAGCAAAGAATCACTTGGTAAATGTTGAACACCCTCAGCCATCAGGGAAATGCAAACTGAAACTACCCTTGTCCAAACAGCCAACATCAATAAGGCAATGACAGCACATGCTGGTGAGGTGCTAGTGGGGACGCAAATTAGTGAAAGCACTATGGAAATCTCTGTCGCAGATGTTTCAAAAGAGGAAATTTGATCTACCTAAAGTTCTTGCTATACCAATACCTAAGCATATACCCAAAGGACTCTATATCTTGGCATGGAGATATTTGCTTATCCATGTTCACTGCCTTCTATTCATAACCAGAATTTGGAATCAACCCACATGTCCATCAGCTGGTCAATGGATAATGAAAATTTGGTGCATTTACACAATGGAATCTTAATCAGCTCTTATGAATAATGAAATTGTGAAATTTGCAGGCAAATGGATGAAGTTAGACATTTTCTGCAACTGCTAACGAGCAGGTAAGTTTCAAGGGCTTCTTAGGAAAATTTGGCATTCCTGGTAGAGTGGAATGTGTGCAAATTCTACAGTTCAGAGACCCCACTTTCACCTAAATATAAAGAATACCAACATACCTTTGCTTCAAGAACATTGAAAGAAACAAGTGACAGAGTACCAGTGGTTAGCATCATGCACTACACAGCTAGGCTGTCAGGTCAAAGCGTATGTGTTACATTTTTCTGTATCTCACCAATTTAATAGCATTTAGTGCTACAGTTTACTTACCTACAAGTTGGTAATAACAATAGCACCTACTACATAGCTTCGTATTGATATTCAAGTGAGTCACCACACATTAGCTAATATATAAAAAATTATACATACACATACATAATGCCTAGAATAGTGCCTAGTACATGACCATTCTAGATTTAGCTTGTTTGTGTTAGTATTTACAAGAGCAGTTTTAATCATACAACAAACACGAAAGTGTAGATATTTATTGCTGGTATGTCTGTATACGAAACAATGTGAATATATACAATTGTACATTCACATGTGATACCCCAAACGTGATGGGATATTATACAGGGCAGAAATAAATGGACTACATCATTAATAAGAATAAACAAAAATGAATGTACAGATAAATATACACATCGCATTTTTACATATGTGATTCATTAAAAGGAAAAATAAACGTAATGTTTAAGGAGAGAATCCACTTCAAAAAGCTAAAGAGGAAATAGGGTATTATTAACATATTTGATGATTAACACACAAAAAGGGGAGAATGGAAGGCTGGAGAGTTACTCAGGCAGTGTTCTTTGGTGCTAAAATCCTGTTTCCTCTCAAAGCCCCCGGGGAAATGGGCATCTGTTTGCTTTTCAAACTGGAGTGGTACCACTTATACACCATTCACACTTTATATTCTCCCAGAGCCATTATTATATAAAGATCTCCATCAACTTGATGTATAAATATAGTTGTTTTACTTTCATGTTTAAATTAATTGCTTTACTAATTTCTAACCTCATTGATAAAAAAAAACATCTCCACTCCTCTCTCAAACATCACTTCCTGTTCCACACACCTCTTCATACCAACAGCAATTTCTGAAATGGGGCTGTTCCAAAAAAACAGAAAGGAAGAAAATAAAAGAAAGAACGAATGTGTGATGATTAGACGAAGATTTGACCCTTCATGTAAAACTGAGACTAGCAAAACTATCCATGAATCATAAAGTATTAACAATTGTAAAACTATAGTTCCTATGACAGAAAACAGGCCCTGGTAACATAGAGACCTAAGCATTTATTGGGGATTTTCTGTTTTCTCCATGTGATGTTCCGTGTCTCATCTGAGGGAGAGCCACCAGCATAGGGCTGGATAGGAACCATTCATCAGACAAGGAATAAGTCACTGGACCAGGACTTTCTAACAGAGAGAATCAGAATAAAAATGAGGGGAAAATAGAAGAATGACAAGTTTGAAATGCTTATTAGATATAGCATAAAAGATGTATGCCAAAGCCTGCATCACAAAGATTTTACTCATAATTCCAAGATGAAAATGTTAAGCATGACTACACAAAAATGATAAGGCACTGATTTATATATGGAATTGGGAAAACAATTTTTGTTAGACTATTCTATAATGCATTATAAAATGATTTTTTTACTGTTCATTTCAACAAATCTTTTTGCCTATTAATCTGCAAATTACTAGTTCAAACTACAGACCATGATCTCCTCACTGAAATAAAATTTATGAGAAGAGTCCCCTAACATGAAGCAAAAGTCCTATATTAAGCACTTAATTTTCCTGTCTCCTATAGGCCTAATGGGGGAAGATTTGACTGTTTACTTACCAATATATGCTAGAGATATCTCCATTCATGTTTAAAGAATTTATATCCTTCCTTGGATTCCCCACATCTTTTAAAATACTTTAGGTTTACTACTTTTTTAATTATGTATAAATGTGAAAGGGGAGGAAATATGTGAAAACTGAGTCCAGAAGAGGGTGTTGGGCCACAGACTTGGATTCTAGGAACAGAATTCTGGTCCTCTGCAGAACATTATGTGCTCTTGACCACAGACTCATCTCTCCGTCCCCTATATCCTTTAAAATCCTTTAAATAGCTTTCATATTTCAACTAGTTACAGTCCAAATAAATACAAATCTAAGAAATAAAAATAATAAAATTAAATGTTAAAAATAAATTGTCCAGAAAAGCTTATAACTATCTTGATGAATATTGGTCCATTCTATGTGTAAAGAGATGACAATGAATATTCATTAAACAGTAAGTTAATGATGAAGATGTTTACAATAATGTGTTCTAATTTCCAAAATCCACAGTGTTTGCCACACCAATAAGAAGGTAGACTATTTTGACTCATATCTTTCCACAGCAAGAAATAAGAGATTAATACTAAAGTGGCCATTTGCAATTCTTCTGTTTAGAATTCTCTGTTTAGATCTGTATCCAATTTTTTGATTGGATTATTTACTAATTTGATGTCCTAGTTTCTTGAGTTCTTTATATATTTTGGAGATTAATCCTGTGTCTGTTGTGGGGTTAGTGAATATATTTTCCCATTCTGTAGGCTGCTATTTTGTCTTAGTGACTGTGTCCTTTGCCTTACAGAAGTTTCTCTGTTTCAAGAGGTCCCATTTATCAATTGTACTCTCAGTGTCTATCCTGAGTTAGATAACTCAGACACAGACGCACTCATAAGTAGATATTAGATGTAAAGCAAAGGATAGCCAGCCTATAATTCATGATCCCAGACAAGCTGTGTAACAAGGAGAAGACTAAGACATGTACATGGATCCCCCTGGAAAGGGGAAACACACAAGATCTCCTAAAAAAAAAAAATTGGAAAGAAAAAGGGGAGGGTGGAAGCGAAGGAAGAGGGGAGAAGAGAAGGGAGGAGGAGAACCTGAGAGAATGGGATGTTCAAGGAGGAAGAAGGACAGAGAGGAAGAGAGAAAGAAACAAGTATCTTGATTGATGGGGCCGCAAGAGAATCCGCAAGGATGACCCCAGCAACAGTGGAAAGAATGCCAAAGCTGGTCTTCCTCTGTATTCAGACTGATGACTACTTTGTCATCATAGAACCTTTATCCAGCAACCGATGGAAGCAGATACAGAGATCTACGGTGAAGCACTGGGCCAAGCTTCCAGAGATCATTCCAAGAGCGGGAGGAGTGATATATGAGCAAAGGGGTCAAGACCATGATGGTGATACCCACAGAAACAGCTGAGCTGACTTAGTGAGAGCTCACTGACTCTGGATTGATAGCGAGGGAACTTTCACAGGACGAAACTAGGCCCCCTGAATGTGGGGGACAGTTGTGAGTCTTTGACAGTCTGGGGGCCACTGGCAGTGGAACCATGATTTATCTCTAGTCTTGGAACTGGTGTCTTAGAGCACATTCTCTTTGGAATGATACCTTGCTCAGCCTAGATATAGGAGGGAGAGTCTTGGTCTTGCCTTGAAGTGAAATGTCAGACTTTGTTGACTCCCTTTGGGAAGCCTTAACTTTTCTGATAAGTTGATGGGAGGAAAGGGTGGGTGGGGCAAGAGGAAGGGTGGGAATGGAGATAGCTATGTAAAATGAGAAAAGATTGTATTAAAAACTCATAATAAAGAGTCAAAATTTGAAATTATCAGTCTCAGCACTTACAATTGTGTATATTAATGTTAAAAGGGTCAAATTGTGCAGATATGAGGGCAATCCAGTCGAGGCATCTATTGACCTCATTGATTGCTAGAGCTGATTGGGCTGATCTGGCTGGGTAGGCAGTGTCTCCATCCCTCTCACTACTCCATGTGCATCCCTCCTAAGGCAGGGCACTACTTGGAAGAGGACAACCTCCCCCAGCCAGAGGAGGACAGGTCTTCCATCAAGGGTATATGAGTAGCTGCACTTCCCTATTTGAGCCTCCAAACAAGCCTCAAGAATCAAACTGGGTAGTGACAAAAATGAGTTTAATTTAGGAAACTATTAAAGATACCTTTTTTTAAAAAAAACCTGAAAACAAATTGGGGAGTAAATGTGAAGCAAATGATGCAATCAATGTTCAGAAGTACAGAAAAGGTACAGTAAAAATTAGAATTGACAGGCTAAATGATACACAAAATCAGTGCACTCAAATGAAACGAAGTAAAGAAAGGAAAATGTGAAAAATTTAAAAGACACATTTTATAGGGTTGTTAATTGAAATTTTGTACAAATTTTTCTTTTATCAAAAATAGATTGTTTTCGTACAATATTCCATTTCCTTAATTCCTCTGATATCCCTTGTTCCCCCCTTCCCTGCTTGTCTGAATCTACAACCTTTCTGCCTCTCTTTACCAATCTTAATAGTTTATAAAATTAAATATGCATGGAAAACCATGAAAGTAAATCATTTGGAGTAGAATGAGTTCATTCCCGAAACAATCCAGTACAGAGTAATAAAATAAAAGGGGAAAATATACAAAAATCAGTCTGAGGGGGGGAAGAGCAACAAGAAAAATGACAAATAAAAACAAAGAGATAGAAACAAGAAGTTACATAGTAATAACAAGTCAAAATATATCAATATACATATAAATCTGAATGGACTGAACTCCACATTGGCAAGCTTGTCAAAATAGCCCGAATACGTTAATTCACATCACTTTATTATTTACTTTTCTCACTGGCTGTCTAAAACCTTTCCAATTTTCTACCAAGAAATGGAAGGAAATAGAAAACGCTATCCTGAGTGAGGTAACCCAGACCCAAAAGATAAATATGGGATGTACTCGCTCATAATTGGTTTCTAGCCATAAATAAAGGACATTGAGCCTATAAATCATGATCTTAGAGAAGCTAAATAAGAAGGTGAACCCAAAGAAAAACATATAGTTGTCCTCCTGGATATTGGAAGTAGACAAGATTGCTGAGAGTCTTCAAGTTCAGTTCTGAATTTCTGCCATTGCCACTCAAATTATTGCTAGCTTCCTTGCTCTATTTTTTTCCTCTTTTCAAGATATTTTGATTTAAATCTTTTGGGCAGATACAACAAAGAAAATAAACATATGTATTCTTTTATCTTTTCTTTTCTTCCTTTTCTTCCTAACGAAGAAAACAGAGTTTATCAAGAAAATAAAAGTAGTCCCCACCAAATGAATGAATGATGTGGGTCTTTGACGAGATAATCTCATTGCTAGGTTTTTGTATAGTGCATTTTTTTTATGGGCAAACTTTAACAAAAGGAAGGAATGCTCCCATGTGTGCCTACAAGTTTTTATATCATCAATTTCACACAGTCATCTGAGAGGAGGGAACATCAATTTAGAAAATGACTCCATAAGATCTGGCTGTAGGAAAGTCTGTTGGACATTTTCTTAATTAGTGATTGATATGGGAGCCGCCAGCCTTTGTGGGTGGGGACACCTTTGGGCTGATGGTCCTGGGTTCTATAAGGATGTATGTAGAGGAAGCCATGGAGAGCACACCAGTAAGCAGGACTCTTCCATTGCCACTGCATGGCTTCCGCCTCCAGCTTCCTGTAGGTTTGAGTTCCTGCCTTGGCTTCACAAAATGCACTGTGATTCAGGCTATGTAAGCAAGATAAACCCTCTCCTTCCCAGATTGGTTTGGTCATGCTGTTTCATCCCAGAAGTGAATAACCTAACTAAAACACCATGTATGGGGAGATAGATGGAAGAACGGTTTCCAGGAACAGGTCAGATTTTCTCAGATTGGGGTCTACTCACTGTTGTTGTCCTTACATGGAGTTTTCTGAGTGTTATTAATCAGAATGAAGTAGACAGTTTTACAAGGTAATGCTATGCAGGTGAAAATACAATGAACCAAAGGAGATCTCTATGTGTATTGTTGGTTCTGGCTGCTTTGAATGACATTGTATACTACAGCTGCATAGTCACTTAAGTTTGGCTTTTTTTCCACAGACCTATCTACCTTCTTCATTTTCTTGTTCAGTGATTTCTAACCTTAATGTCGCAGTGTTGAAAGGGCAAGAAAATACAGAATAAGGCAAGAGTTTGTATCAATAATTTCTTTTCGCCGGGCGGTGGTGGCGCACGCCTTTAATCCCAGCACTTGGGAGGCAGAGGCAGGTGGATCTCTGTGAGTTCGAGACCAGCCTGGTCTACAAGAGCTAGTTCCAGGACAGGCTCCAAAACCACAGAGAAACCCTGTCTCGAAAAACCAAAAAAAAAAAAAAAAAATTTCTTTTCAAATTTGAGTTCTTTTCATCTCTTTTGCCATGCTGAGATGACATTAAGATAAATCTTAGCTCTTTTATACTTCTACTGAGAATAGCAACACCAACACAATTACAATATTATTTTTAAATTTTAAGTATTGATTTTATCTTTAAAGGATAACTCAATAGGAATTTGGGGTAAATTTCTGGTATTGAACGTCAACATGTATCATACATGACAAAGATGAAACTAAACTCTTTACCTACATTTTGTTTTTGTGTTGCCTCCTATCTTTATCCTAATTTTTTTTCCATTTTTTTTATTCTTTTTTAATTAAAATTTCCAACTGCTCCCCGTTTCCCATTTCCCTCCCCCTCCTCCCACATATTGCCCCCTCCCCCCGCTCCCCTCCCCCTATTCCCACTCCTCTTCTCCTCCCCCCAGTCCATTCCCCCTCCCTCTCGATACTGAAGAGCAGTCCAAATTCCCTACCCTACAGGAAGACCAAGGTCCTCCCACTTCTATCTAGGTCCAGGAAGGTGAGCATCCAAACAGGCTAAGCTCCCACAAAGCCAGTTCATGTATTAGGATCGAAACCTAGTGCCATTGTCCTTGGCTTCTCATCAGCCTTCATTGTCCGCCATGTTCAGAGAGTCCAGTTTCAACCCATGCTTATTCAGTCCCAGTCCAGCTGGCCTTGGAGAGCTCCCAATAGATCAGTTCCACTTTCACAGTGGGTGGGTGCACGCCTCGTGGTCTGGTGGGGTGGGATGGGGATGAGGGGTGATGGGGAGAGAAAAGTGTGAAGGAGAGGATGAGGGGAACTGGGGGAATCAGGGTGATTGGGGATAAAGGAAGGTGGGATAGGGGAGCAGGGAAACTCATACCTTAGTTAAGGGAGCCACCTAATGGTTGGCAAGAGACTTGAACTTGGAATGGCTACCAGATGCCCAGGGCAATGTCCCCAGTTAGTTCATTGGGGCACCTGAGGATAGGGAACCTGAAATGAACCTATCCTATAATCATACTGATGAATATCTTGCATATCGCCATAGAACCTTCATCTAGCGATGGATGGAGATAGAGACAGAGACCCACACTGGAGCACCGGACTGAGCTCCCAAGGTTATAATGAGGAGCAGAAGGAGAGAGAACATGAACAAGGAAGTCAGGACCATGAGGGGTGCACCCAACCACTGAGACAGGGGGGCCGATCTATTGGGAGCTCACCAAGGTCAGCTGGACTGCTACTGAAAAAACATGGGATAAAACCGGACTCTCTGAATGTGGCAGACAATGAGAGCTGACGAGAGGCCAAGGAGAATGGCACGGGAACTTTCATCTGGCGATGGATCAAGAGAGAGACAGAGACCCAATTTGGAGCAACGGTCTGAGCTCTTAAGGTCCAAATGAGGAACAGAAGGAGGGAGAACATGAGCAGGGAAATCAGGACCATGAGGCGTGCACCTATCCTAATTTTTTAAAAAATATAAAAATACATTTTCATAGTTCAAAATCAAACTCTCAAAATTTAGTGTATTTATGGCAATTTGGCTTTTACATGATCTCATGTTTTCAACCATGTATCATATAAATCTATTTATATAGTTAGATATTTAAAAACAGTGGTATGCTAAAACATTTTCCTTGCCTGATGATTTGACTCTGTGGCAATATATAATTTCCTCATTCTGTCATGGATCAAATTTTGATTTTGTAAATATGATGGTCATATTTTTACATAGTCCCAAATCCAACTACCTTGCAATGAATACTGCTATATAAATAGCTTTTTTATGTGTTCTAAAATCATTTTGAAATGTACTTCTATCAAAGAATTCCTGGGTCAGAACAATAAAGACAGACATGCATAATTATCTGGAATGTGCACACCTCTTCCTAGCAGTTGCCTCACTGCGTTCTCCCCCAGCAGCTTATGACTGCACCTGTTTCCCTTCAGGCTTGACCAAAGAGTGCAATGTTGAATCAGAACCTTTGCCAATCTAACAGAAATGAAATCTCAGTGTCGTGTCAATTTACACTGTACTTATTGAGAACAAAATGAGAAACTTTTTGTATCATTCAGGTCATTTGCCTCTTCTTTTCTGTGGCC